>NC_079346.1:17505265-18105265 GCF_029582105.1 Oenanthe melanoleuca | reverse complement strand
GGCCTATACTAGGAAATGTTCTGTTTATTTGAAATGCCTTTATGAGCACACCAAGGCAAACAATGACTGTGATAAACCCAGGGAACAGCTCCTGATGGCTTGGTTGTCTCATTTGCACTTTTTTCTGCAGATCCAGGGGTTCCTGCCCCTCCTGTGCTCTGCTCCTCACCTCTCCCTGCACCTTCTGAATTCCAGTGCAGGTTAAATCCCTTTGCCCATTTCCCCATTGCCTGCTTTTGCTTTTCCATTCATGGGAATGCTGAACATTGTCACAAAACTGGAACTGAAGGGCTCATCTTTAATTACATGATTTTGTCATCATTATTAATTTTAGTTACATTTTTTTATCATTATTTCTTCCACAGTCCAGTCCCAGGATTGGACTCTGGAATAAATAATGACAGAGAGCTTTCAAAGCTCTTTAAAGCTTCTTACAGAAGTGTATGAATTTATTTTGGCCTTGACTGTTTTATTGTGGCAAATGCACCAACTCTGGCAAATTTTGGGCCTAATCATGTCAAAAAAAGACAGTTTTATTTCTGTAGGGCAGACTTATAAACTGTGTAAGCCAGGCCAGTTCTCTTCACACAGCTCTGCTGTGCTCTGGGTCTGTTTAAACAATGACTAAGCCACAAACAGCCACTGACTGGATTCCCCAGGAGCAGAACTGTGGGCACAGGAGTGTCTCCAACCCAGGCTCCAGATAAAAATAAAAAAAAGAAAAAGTAAATAACTCATAAAAGGAAGTGCAAACAGCAGGGAAATCTTGTTTCCATCTGTCAAGCTGTGTAAAGGACAGGCTGGAAGGAGTGGGCAGTGGTGTGGGGCTGTTTGTGGGTTTGGGGAGCATCTCTCATCCCTGGGTGGGAGCTGGGGAGGGTGTGTGAGCTCCACCTGTGCTGCTGCATCTCCCTGAGCCACACAGCAAATCCCTGGCACGGACACCCACACTCCAGAGGTGAGCATCAGGCTCAGGGAGAGCCAGGGCTTTGTTCTTGCTCTCCCTTTCGTGGGGCAGGGGCTGTTTTCAACCACAGCAGAGCCAAACCTTGCTCCTGCCCGTCCCCAGCTGCTGCAATGCAAATATTGTGGCAGTGGGTGAAATTCTGTGCAGTTACTCAGTGAAAAGTCTCACAGGGCCCGAATCAGCAGGAGTTTTGTAAAGTTCCTATTACCAATCTATGGCATTTATACCAAAGGTGTTGAAATCCCTCAGGCTGCTGCTGACTCACTTCCCCCAGGGAGGGCTCTGACCTCAGAAATGCCCTCACCCAGCCCAGGGCACAGAGCTGCCCTCTGTGCCAGGCAGAACATCCTGAACTCTCAACTCTGCTTCATCCCCAAATTCTTTCCTAATGTGTCCTGCTGCCCTGCAAGCCCCAGTCTGTTGGGAATGCCACTCTCCTTTTCAATCTGCTCTGACTCAGATGCTGAGCTGGAGTGGTATTTACAAAATATCTGGATTTATCTCGCCAAGAAAAGTTAAATGGTTACAGATTAAAAAGATTTTATAAGCACGACATGCCACAGTAAACATTAGTAAAAGTTGTTCTAAAACTATTTCTGCCTTTTGTTGGGAACAGAAATAATTGTTGAAGCTTGAAGGGGAAGACTGCTTAGTAAAAGGAAGGAGCTTAGTGAGGTTTTAAAGGAACTCTGGTTTGCTGATTAAGTGCTTTTTCCAGAAATGCAACTAATGTTTCCTTCTTTTCTAATTCTTAAATCGGGCCCAAGTGCCAGCAAATGACTTTCTCTACTGTGTCTGGAGGTTTATTTTTAGTCCCACGGAGGGTATAGACAGCAGGCTGGAAACCAAGACATGTGCAGGGCAAATCAACTTCCCCACACTTGAACTCTGGGTGTCAGCTCATCCATCTCCCTGTGGCTCAGCTCATTCCTGCCAGAAAATCCTCTGCAGCCCCATCTGCCAAGGACCTGCAGCTCCTCACACCCCTCACATCCTCCTGGGAGCATCTCCCAGCCCTGCAGCCTCAGGGTTTGACCAGGGCTGCATTTCAGAGTGTGAGACTCAGGGGGAGCAGGGGTTTCATTTTCTTGCCTGTAAACACCTGACAGCAGAGCTGCCTGGCACGGGGTGTTATTGATTCCCTGGGCACAGCCCCCACTCTGCCCTTTCAGAACTGAAATATCAGTGGGTGTGTGACACAGGAAACAGCTCACAGCTCTGTCACCACAAGTTTTCCACCCCCAGATGACAACCTGGGAACCAGGTGGAAAATACAGATTTTTTAAAAGGTGCCTAACTGGGCTGTTGGTGCAGTTCTTCTGCCTTATTTTAAATGCAGAGATCCAAGAGATCCAGCTTTTAAATGAGTGGTTTTCCTCTCCTGGGGAGGGTATTTGTGCCCCCCAGTGCTGTTTGCCAAACTCCAGCTGGTGCTGAGCCACTGCTTTTCCCTCCTGCTCCCACTGTGGAATCAACCCTGTGATGGTGCAGGCAGGGAAAGAAGGGGACAAGTTCTAGAAGCTTGAGAAACACTGAATTTTAGTTTATGGCAAGGAGCTCTTCCAGGATTTATCATTCTATTTATGCTTATTTATCATTCTATTTATGCTTATTTATTTATTGTGGAGGTGGCCACTGAGGGTTTGCTGACATGGGGCACAGCACAGAGCAGTTTGAGGGCCTGATCTGACCTCTGGAACCTTTTAATTTTGGGTACATGCAAGGAAACCTCTGATCCTGTGCTCCAGAGCCCAAGCTAAACCTGCCAGCCCTTGGCAATCAAAAAGTTTCTGCAGTGCCTGTAGGCAGTGTGATTTCTTATACACATAAATATGTGATTATTGTCCTCCAGCACCCACCAAAGTGATGTGCTCAGCACTACATGAACCATACAAGGGAAATATCCTTGGATTCAGGCAAAAACCTTGGGATGTGTGAGTGCTGGACCCCATCTCCATCACCAGCCAGTGACAGCCTGATGGCAGAAATGGGAATTTAGGGAAACTCTTGCAAGCTCTGACCACAGCCCATTGCAAGACTGGAGCAGGATTGCATCAATTCCTGCAATGGGTGTCTGAGCCCCCCAGAGAGCAGGGGCTGATTAAAAAATGACTCGTGGTTGCATTCCAGCACTTGGAATAAATAAACCAGCAACTGGCTCTTGTGCAAGGTCTGTACACTTTCCTCACAGACTTTCACAAAAATGCCACATTTCTGACACCTTTCCAGCAGCCTTTCAGAGGCACCAGGCTCCAGGCAGATTAAAAATCTGAATTCTGGGTTCTGTTGCCCATTCTGTGAGGCACTGGACAGGGAACACCTCAGCTACTCACCCCTCTGTTTGCAAAAAGGAATGAAATCACTCCCATCCCACTAACTTTGATATTAACAGAGAATAGTGGTGTTACTTAAGACCTATTATTTCTTATAATTCCTTTTAAGAATCCTTTAAGAGCAGCTGGTTGACAAAAATTCATTTCAGAGTGATTGTGTATTCACAGCATCCATCTAGATGCAAATTTACTCCTTCATCCTATGAAGTATTTATAATTCACACTTAAAATCCCCATAAACCCCCCTGCTCCATAAGGAATACTCTGCTCTCTAATCTACTCCTAATCAAAGCCTGCTCAGATCTTTATGGATGGCAAATTCAAGTATCCAAATGTGCCAAAAGTCAGGAATTGCTAAACTGTACCAGACCCCAGGTAGGTCTATCCTGCAGAGTGAGCTTTCCTCCTGCTTCAAAGGAGGATGTGAAAAGTGAATGTCAGAAGTTGCTGGGTTTATAACCAAGTATCAGCCAGGTTACACTAAATTTCAGGGGGAGGAATCCCTGCCCTTGATGCCAGCTCTGAAGCTCTGGATGCAGCAGGAGAAGTTCTCCCCTTCCAGCTGTGCTCCACGAACCAAATTTTGGAATTGTGCAGTGACCTCCCTCCAGTGCCAGCCCTGCTGCTCCCTCCCAGGTGTGACCTGCTCAGAGGGGTGCAGAATAACCACACTCAGCACTGAAAGGCTGCCTGGCTCTCAGGTCAGCTCTGCCTCTCCTTTTCTAGCTCAGGGATTCAGAGTCTGGGAAGATCTGGAGCCCCTCACTGGAATTTTGACTGCTGCAGCTTAATCTCACCACTGGTTCTTCCACATATCAGAAACTCAAGGCAAACTCCTCTGTTTAGTCTCTGTCACGTTGCTGCCATGTTAAATCACACCAATGCACAGAAATAACTTAAATAAATGGAATTTACCACTGAAGGTACAACAACAACCTCTACAGGATGTCCAAATCCAGGCTGCTGAATTAGAGTCCAGCCCGTGCATGGCATTCCATGAGCCAAATTTTTTCACAAGTAGATTGTAATTATCAGTAGAGAAAGCAGGCAGTGGATAACACAAGAAAAGCAGGAGTCTGGGCCTTACATAAGGTCCAGATAAGCTGGACCTTATCCTTGCACAGCCACAACAAAAAGTACCCAGTGCAGTGCCATGGGACACACAGGGACACTGAAATGTCCTGGTGGCATTGTCAGGCCCTGGAGCTCTGTGTGGTGGTGATTTCCCAGCTCTTTGCAGAATTCCCACAAGCAGCCAGCTCACACTGGGGTAAATCCAGTCTCAGGGAAGGAGGGAAGCATTGCTGCATCTGAAAAATCAAAGCAGGCACAGCAAATGAGTGATTTAAAACACAGCAGCAATGTTAACACCATTAATTCTAGGAGAGGTCTTTTCAGGTCCAGAATGTGCATTTTGTGGAACTAGTGCTGCAATGTTTACAAGCACAAAAGAGGTGAGAAGGATAAAAAGGATTTTTAGCCCATACTGAGCAGTTTTCTGCAGTAAAATTGCTGGGTCTCTTTAGGTCTGTACTGATCATTAATATCAACATGTCCTCAAAATAAATTTTCTGATGGTGTTGAAGTGAATTCCTCCCTTCTGCTAAAACTGAGAAAACCACAGAGGACTCTGACAGAATGCCTGATCTGAATCACCTCCTGCTCTGCCTTCATAAAATGTTTTCAAGCTTCTTTCAAGGCTCAAAAACCTGCCACTGTGTATTTCCTCAATCTGAATTGCTGAGCATAAATAGAATGATAAATCCTAGAAGAGCTCCTTGCCATGAAGGAAAAATTCAGTGTTCCTCAAGCTTCTAGAACTTCCCTGCATGTGTGACACAGGCAGTCCCAGCCCTTGGTGCCTTTGCCCTTCCTGGCTCAGAGACTTTCATTTGCTCTGCCAGAAAGGAGGGAATATTCTGAGGGAGCAGAAATGACTGGAGAGAAAAGAAGAGGGAGAGAAATGGCAGGAATTCCATGCAGTTCACTGCAGGAGTGCAGGACAAACCCCTCACCCCTCTTTAGGGTCTTTAGTTGTGAGAAACTCTTGTAATAAGGGACAAAGAGGCACCTCAGGGAGATTAAGGGACTCTAAAGTTTACCCTAAAAGCCAGGGTGCATTTGCTTTTAAGATCCCAAGAAACACAACTTCATGGAAAAAAAAAAACAACAACTCTCTGATTTATGGTCTTTCAGTCTTCCTTGATTTTTTGACCCGAGTTTTTTGACTTAATTGTGTTCCATGATTTCCAGTTGCATTTGGAAACCCAGTCCCTTGTGTCCTTCCCCATGGGAATGTTCTCTGACCTCTCAGCATGGAAAATTTGGTCATTGAGCTTCATTCACAGGCTGGGAGAGCTGGGAATGCTCACCTGGAGAGGAGAAGGATCCAGGGAGAGCTCAGAGCCCCTGGCAGGGCCTGAAGGGATCCAGGAGAGCTGGAGAGGGGCTGGGGACAAGGGATGGAGGGACAGGACACAGGGAATGGCTCCCACTGCCAGAGGGATGGATAGATGGGATATTGGGAATTCCTGGCTGGGATGGAATTCCCAGAGCAGCTGTGGCTGCCCCTGGATCCCTGGCAGTGCCAAGGCCAGGCTGGACACTGGGAGCAGCTGGGACAGTGGGAGGTGTCCCTGCCATGGCTGTGGATGGGCTCTGAGGTCACTCAAACCCAACCCATTATGGGATTTCCATGATTCCCATCGCTCTGAAGACCTGGGAAAGCCACCAAGGTGCACCACAGGCAGGTCCTCCCAGCTTGGAGTAGCACCAAACCCCTGCTGTTAACAATATTAATGAGGTTTTGTCTGGTCCTGAGGTGAAACTTTCACTGTCCTTTTCAAACAGCCCTATTGCACCAATGTGAGGTTTCAAAATAGAGTAAAACCCAGCTTGGCTCTAGATTATTTATTGATTGATTTATTTATTTAGGAGTAATGTCTAAAAGAGCAGCAGCATTCCTGACAGCCAGAGGATTCCAGGCATCTGTCCTTAGCTTTCCAGTGACCCTGGGGAAGCAACCCATAATCCACATATTTTAATTGCCACAGGGCTTTGTGGGCTGTGCAGGGGTGGGAACGTGGGCAGGAATAGTTCAGGGTCTGTAATTAATCCTACTTGTTGTACAAGTGTGATTTATGGGGCAGCCTGGGTGCTGTGGGAGTAAAGGAGCTGCTCCACAGAGGTGTGGAGGGCTGGGATTGAGGGAAGGAGAACCCAGAGCAGCTTCTCTGTTTAATAAAGCAGGAGTATTGGAAAGGCTCTCATCAGTAGCATCCTGCCAAGAATCATCCCTCAGTTTTCTGCAGCCTGAGGATTATTCCAAGAGTGTCCCCAGAGTTTTTTTTTTTTGGCCACAGAGTTCAGGATTCACCAAGAATTTTGATCCAGGACTGAGGCAGGCAATGCCCTGCTCCCCTCTGCTCCTTCCCACAAGGAAGTGTTGGCCCCTTTTTCCCAAAAAAGCAGGGAACAAACCACTCTGCCACAAGTTATTTTCCCCTTTGGCATAAGCAGATAAAGCCTAACCTGGTTATTATTTCATGCACAGCCTCTTTTGGAACTTAACCATCCTTTAAAACAGGATTGGATGATTTAACATTTTTCCTGTGTGAACCCTTCTGCTTCTTCCACGATGGTTCTTCCTTAGCAAGGACTCTGCCTCCATTCCCAGAACCAGCCAGGCCACCCCAGGAGCCTCCTTTTGTCATGCCTGTCGTGTGAGCAGCACAAGTGTCCCCAGCAGCCCTGTCATGCTGCTCCCTCCCCTGTGCTGAGTCACCCCAGTGCTGACCAGACCCTGCTCCCTCTTGGCCAGCAGGTTTCACTTCCACAAGTGCCTGTAAAAGATTAATTTGGCTGTCCAGGCTGGGTGGGCAGTGGCAGAAGGCAATTCCCCTCCTCTGCTGAGTCAGGGAACAGCAACTTCTGTGCCTGTGTTGGTTGGGGCAGCAGGGAAACTTGAATTCTCTGCATTTAAACTGCTGGGGGAAATGGAAAGAGGAGAGGTTTGTCACTTGTCCCCTCAGCCAGCACCCTGCCATCCCCACTGATTGCCTCAGAGCTCTGGCTCCATTCCACTCTCTAATTTGGATGCAAGCTGTCCTTAACACAGTTGCACACAAATAGCTGTCATTTGCTGAGACAAGAAATTATTCCATTCCTTCTCCTGTGAAAGCTTAACAATTCCTCTAGAAATTAGCAGGCCAATCTATAATTACCTCTAATCAGCAGCAGCTCAGCTCTGCTGTTATCTGCACCTTCTGGTACACAGAACTTCAGGGTCCAAATTCAGTTCCAGTGTCTGTGGCTGAGCCTGAGCTGGGAAATGCAACAGGGGCTGTGCTCATTGCAAAAAGATTTCAGAAATGGTACTGGGTTAAACTGTAATATTTCCAGAACTTGGGAAATTGGCTGATGCTGGCCTTGCTTCAGGAGGCAGCTGTTATTTCTGCTTCATACAAATGCTACCAAAAAAAAAAAAAAAAAAAAAAAAAAAGGGAAAAAATGCATGAAAAAAATTCATACAAATGCTCCTTGAAAAAAACACCATTGTATTGGACAAGAACCAAGAGATCTTCCACAGCAGCAAAACTATTGATTATTGCCCAGGGGATGAAATATGGGCTGTATGCCTGGCACAGCCAAATTTACACAAAGCAGCCTGGCTGTAGCCCTGTTCTTACAGCAAGGGACCAGAAATTCAGTGAGCACTGTTGTCAGTAGGCTCAGCAGCACCAGGAGGGAATGGTTACAAATTCTGGATTAACCTGGCCCCTAAAATTGGCTTTCCAGGCAGAGAGGGACTCCTCAGCCAGCCTTGCTGCTGAATCCCACTGCTCTGCAGGGAACAGACTTCATTCTCCACAGGTTTGATCCATCTCACCTGTATAAAAAGCGGAGGAAAGAAATAGTAGGACTCCCTAAATCCAGCCATTCTTCCCAAATCCTTGGAGGAATATGGCAGAATCAGCTTAAACACTGCTGACCCCACTGATTGAATTTCTTAGAGCTATTCCTTGGGAAAAAACCATAAAACTTCTTCCTCTCAAGTCTCCCCAGCTCCTGGGTGGTTGTGAGGTAGAGGCAGGGTATTAAATCTGGAGGATTGGGTATCTAGAATGCCTCTGTCAAAGATGCCACAAAGACCCCAGGAGAGCTCTGTGATGCTGCTGGGGTGGCACATGTGGAAGCACATCCAGGACCAGGCTGAAAACACTCCCCACAACTCCTCTGCCACTTTGGGAAACCTGCTGGTCACACCATGGTCCCAGGGACAAACCCTTTATTATCAGGGACCCTGTGCCCTCCTGCACCAGAGCACTGCCTGCAGGAAAATGCCTCAGGGGCCAGGGGGGTGGCACAAGAAGTTTAAAATGAGTTGTCACTTTGCTGAATTAGGAAAAATAGCGAATATTTCATGGAGTAAACGCTCCTGTTGTCCTCTTCATGAGCAGAGCAGTGGCACCCAGCCATAAATTCGGTGGTGCTCACTTTTCAGTGCCTGGAAAGGCTTTTCCTGTCCAGAGGCAGCCATAAAACAAAGTGACAGCCACCCAAAGTTCACAGGCTTCCCCCAAGATGAGGAGGCAGGAGGAGAAACCCAGGGATCAGAGCAGCTTAGCCCACTTGAGATGCTCAGCAGCCAAGGGAAAATAAACAAATGCACAGCCAGGAGTCAGGAGAGGGAGCTGCAGGGAGCTGCTGGAAACAAAGCCCAGCTCTTCCCCAGCTGTTTATCCCAGCAGTGCTGAGATTTCAGGATGGCAGTAATTCTTCCCAGGGTGACTCTGTTTACAGAGCAGCACCTCTGGAGCTGCTTTCCCTCTCCCTGTCCCTGACAGCTGGCACGTCACCTCTGCTGTCCCCTCCTCTGCTGCCAGGACAGCTTTTCCTCTGCTGTGGGCAGGATGTGCAGGATCCCCCCTCTGCACACTGAGGGAGTTCTCTGCCCTGCACTGAGTTTGTCCCACCCTGACTCTGTGCAGAACATGACTCACACACCACTCCTGCCATCATCTGAGGATGTCCAGGCAGAACAAATAGCATGTGACCCCAGGCCAATCACAGCTGGGAATTTGGATTAAAAATAAAAGAGGAATGAGAACATTTGTCACAGAATACTCTGTCCTTCAAGGAGGAGGAAATTTTCTAGCAGGGAATAAAAACAGCATTTATTTTTATTAAAAGTGCTTCTGTTTCACTCCATTTCTCCTGACCCTCAGAGCAGCTCTCCCTCGTGGCTTTGGCTTGGTGGAACAACACAGTGTATGTTCTTTCTCAGGCTGGGAAGAGCTGCCTGCACCTTGCACCTCTGAGCAGAGTGAAAATGGAATGGGATTGAGATTCCTTAGCATGTGGGACAGAGATCCTGCTGCCAGCCAGGGCCAGAACAAGGAGCAAATCTGACACATCTGCTGCCTGGAGCTGAAGTTTGGGGAGTGTCCCAGCTGGGTTTGGTAGAGGGGATTATCTCCTCGGGGTGAATTCCAGGCAGGGATGGAGCTCCCGTGGATACAAGGTCCAGGCAGGGCTCTGCTCTGAGTGCTCACCTTGTTTAACACAGAAACCCTGAGCAGTCGGGGGTGTGTGACAACAGCCACCACACTGAAGGGTTTTGGGGGATTTTTGTTGAGTTTGGGGTTTTGTTCGAGTTTTTTGTTGATTTGCTTTTGTTTTTTTTGATGGTGCATATTTTCTGTATTGCTCTTCTCAGAGCAAACCCAGCCTGTGCCACTGGCTCTGCTCCCCAGTTAATCAGTCACCGTGCCAGGGCTGGGCTCTGTGCTGCTGTGGCTGCACACTCACCACCCTGGGCTCCCAGGCACAGTCCCAAAGCTCCCTGGCTGATGATTTCACCCTTTCTCAGCTGGCAGGGCAGCTCTGCTCTCAGCCTGGCACTCTGCTCACACATGCACTCCACTGTTTTGTCCATATGCCTGATCCTACAGTCCAGCCAAGGAATTTTGCTCACTCAGCTCCTGCACTTCAGGCTCTGCAAACACAAGCTCCCAGAGAAGAAAACCAAGGGGAAAATATGCTTTAAATACATCCAGTGAGAATGACTTAAACACTTCATCAATCAAGTGACAAACAAAAAGCAAGTTCTTATTTCTGACCCCTCTTTGCTTTGGGGGCAGTAAGAGGTTAGTGGATGGCAGGAAAATAAAGTCATATTTTATTTTTCCACCTGCTTGCCTCTGTTACACCGTGGCCAGCCTTGTGTTGGGCTCAGTGCATTCCAGAACAGGGCCCAGGCAGTGTGGGAGCAATAATGGAACATCCCAATGTTTTCTGGGAGCAGCTGAGGGGGAGGCTTGGAGGCTCCCTTCAGCTATAGGTTATTGCACCCATTTTTCAGGCAGCTGATAACAGGGAAAAGAGCTGTGCTGAAAAATAGATAAACATTGATTTCCTTGGTTTACTTCAGGAGCAGATTTCCAGGAGCCCTGAGTCAGAAGAACCATTTCTTTCTTATAATTCTGTTTTCTTTCTGTTGAAATCAATTGTTGAATCAAAGGAAATCTGTGGTGATTATTGGGCTGAAATCCTCAGCCTCTGCTGAACTAGTCCAGTGTGTATTTTTATTTTCTGCTACTTTTTTATTTTTCTGTTTATTTTTATTTTCTGTTATTTCTGTCTGAAGACAGAAATAATGTGTAAAACCCAGGAAAATACAGGACTTGAAGGAAGGCTGAATTTAACCTGGTGCCTGCTGTTACTGCAGGTCAAATGAAGAATCAATTGTTGTCAGCTCTGAAGGACAGGATTTCAAAGGAGAACACTTGGGATATCAGGGATGGATTTAAGAAAAGCAGGGTGGGGGCTGGTGAGGGACCTGAACACCACATTTAGGACAGAGAATTGGAAGAAAAGTGTTAGAAGGGGATCAGAGATCTGACCCATTCTCCCCTCCCAAGGCAGGAGCTGAGTCTTGAGCTATTCCTGGGAGACTGAAAGGGAAAAGCAGAAGTTTGGGTAGAGAATCTGAAAGAGTGGCTGCTGCAGAAGGGCATTCTGTGGTTTCCTCTTTTGCTGGGGGTTTATTTGAGGGCAGAGGCACAAAGCTTTGGACCATGGCAGGTGTAGCCTGTGCTGCTGCACCATCTCCTGCTTTTTATGAGCAGATCTGTGACCTTCTCCTCCAGTTAAACAGAAATTCAGTCTTTGTTGTCCCAAAGGTGGGGTTTGCTTGGCAGCTCAGGGCTGCTGGTACCAGGGAGATGGAAAAAACCCAAGACTTTTAAGCTAAATTAAGAGCACACCTGGACTGATCCCCCTTGACTTGCAGCTCCTTGTGGAGGGGCAGTGGGGAGGACATTTATACACTTAATTCATAGATTTATACATTTATAAGTTTATACATTTATAAATTTATACATTTACATATTTACACATTTATACATTTATAAATTTATACATTTAATTAATACATTTATTCATTTACACATTTATACATTTACACATTTATACATTTGCACTTTACACATTTACACATCTATACATTTATGCATTTATGCATTAATGCATTTATACATTTAATTCATACATTTACACATTTATACATTTACACATTTATACATTTATACATTTATAAGTTTATACATTTATAAATTTATACATTTACATATTTACACATTTATACATTTATACATTAATACATTTATACATTTAATTCATACATTTATAAGTTTATACATTTATAAATGTATGCATTTACATATTTACACATTTATACATTTATACGTTTGTACATTTATACATTTATACATTTATACATTTAATTCATACATTTATACATTTACACATTTATGCATTTACACCTTTATACATTTATACATTTATACATTTATACATTTATACATTTATACATTTATACAGTTATGCATTTACACATTTATACTTTTATACATCTATACTGTTTGTTTCAGTGCTTGAACCTTGGCTAATGAGACCAGTATGGACATAAATATATAGAACAAGCATTTCTGTCTTAGAGACTGATGGAACTCAAGGTGTGACATCTGTGCCCAGTCCCACCTGATCATGGCTTTGTGTTGCCTGCTAAAGCAGCAATTTCCCACATTTGAATCTCCTGCCACCCCTGAATGGAAGTCCTGCCCTTCCCCCTCTGCTCTTGGATGCTCCCAGTGAGGATTTCCAGCCCAGCCACCCGTGATTTGCAAACTCTGCTGCTCCTTCCAGCCCTGATTGCATGGTATCCCCATGGCAGGGGCAGTTGCCTAAGAGAAACAAACATTAAGAAAGCATTTAATGTATTGTTGCTTGTCCTCTGATAATAAATGCAACAGCTGGAGGCAAAGAGGGGGAACTGTCACCTGGAACAGGCAGTTCCAACCCAGAATTTTGGGAGAGGGCCCAGTAACGTGCACAGTGAAATCTGAAATGGGCCCCCAGGGAAGGCTGGCCCAGGCTTTTGGGAGGGCAAATTTGAGCTGTTTTTGTCCAGCATTATGGCAAATGTTACCACCAGATCACACCTGTATCACAAAGTCACTCTGATCCTCTTTCGTGGGACGGGCTCATGCTGAGAGATCTAAATTCAGACTCACAGCTCTTGCAGTTGTTTTGCTTCCTGAAAATTCTGGAAGCCCTTTTGCCATCTTCCTGTGAATCAAGAGCAAGGGGATGGCAAAGATCCCCCTCCAAGGATCTCCTGCTGGGTGGGGCTGAGCAAATCTCACACTTGCAGCAAGGCTTTGTCCAGGACTTAGGAAAAGCCAGGGACAAATGTCTGCAGTGACACAAAATCTTTGCAGCACTCAGGACTTGGAAACAGCCTTGGCAACCCCATTCCAGCATGGGGAGGAGCAAATACAACCACATCAAGTGGAGTTTTTTATAATGCAGTGAAATTCTAGATTTTTTCTGCCAGACCCAAAATTTCTTGTGCCTCTTTTTATTTTTTTGGCCCAATACAACATTATTTTACAAGTCTTGTGGATGTGGAGGTGAGAAGTAAAGAAAGAGAGAAGAATGAATTAATGACATGAGCTTTGCTCCATGGATAAATGATATTATTTAGTTGTAGTAGCAGATTTATTTAAAATGCCACACACTACAGGAGAGAAGGAAGCTTCTGTGCATGACAGGAAAGAAGATTTGGGGTGGCACATGATTGTGGAGACTGGGATTTGTCTGGTTTTTATTCAGTCATCTAAAATTTCCATCCAGAGCCTGCAGAAGGAGCAGCACTTCCAGAGAACAAGGCAAACCCCAGCCTGAAACATCAGGAGATTAATGCCAGGCTGAGCTCCCCCATCCTAGAATGAGTTTAATTGGATGCTTGGCTTTTGGACAGACTTAAATTAAGGATTAGGAAAATAATAAATGCAAATTTTTGCTTTGAAAATAGTCAAAGAGTTAAAGGAGAGGAGCTAGAGAGAACCTAGAAATTCATTCAGAACCAGATGATGGCAGAAAAAATAAATCTGAGTCTCTTTGGTGTAACTTAAACATTCTTTTTTCCTACAGAAATGAAGCCCTGCTAATTAGCCAGGACCCCTTCCCAGTGTCTTGTGCCATGCTTTTTTCTGCAGTGCTTAGATCATTGATGTCCATTAACTCCTGAAATATCAGAGAGAATGTTAAGAGAAAAAAAAATAAAATATTACTTCTCTAAAAGGAAAAGAATGTTATGAAAACAAACTGCGGCTTTTTAGGACTTTTTGCAATTTCCTGAGGCTTTTTCTTGAGCTGGGGAACATCAAGTCCTCCCTCTGCAGAAATTCGTGGGAACATTGGGCTGTGCAGGGAGACTGGCCCAGTCCATGGCAGGAGAGGCAGATTTGTACCAACAGGGCTCCAAAATGCCTCTGGAAGGAGCTGCTGCCCCCAAAACCCAGCCTGGATTTTGGGAAGGTCCTGGCAGCCAAGATATTGGAAATGGCACCAGGAAAAATCCAGTTTGGATTTTGGGAAGGTCCTGGCAGCCAGAGATTGGAAATGGCAGCAGGAAAAATCTAGTTTGGATTTTGGGAAGGTCCTGGCAGCCAATAGATTGAAAATGGCACCAGGAAAATCCCAGACAAGATTTTGGGAAGGTCCTGGCAGCCAGAGATTGGAAATGGCACCAGGAAAACCCCAACCAGGATTTTGGGAAGGTCCTGGCAGCCAAGGGATGGGAAATGACATCAGGAAAAATTCAGTTTGTATTTTGGGAAGGTCCTGGCAGCCAGAGATTGGAAATGGCACCAGGAAAACCCAATTAGTATTTTGGGAAGGTCCTGGCAGCCAAGATATTGGAAATCGCAACAGGAAAAATCCAGTTTGGATTTTGGGAAGGTCCTGGCAGCCAATGGATTAGAAATGGCACCAGGAAAAAGCCAGCCTGGATTTTGGGAAGGTCCTGGCAGCCAAGGGATTGGAAATGGCACCAGGAAAAATCCAGTTTGGATTTTTGGAAGATTCTGGCAGCCAGAGATTGGAAATGGCACCAGGAAAAAGCCAGCCTGGATTTTGGGAAGGTCCTGGCAGTCAGGATTGGAAATGGCACCAGGAAAACGCAGCCAGGATTTTGGGAAGGTCCAGGCAGCCAGAGATTGGAAATGGCAGCAGGAAAAATCTAGTTTGGATTTTGGGAAGGTCCTGGCAGCCAATAGATTGTAAATGGCACCAGGAAAATCCCAGACAAGATTTTGGGAAGGTCCTGGCAGCCAGAGATTGGAAATGGCACCAGGAAAAGGCCAGTTTGGATTTTGGGAAGGTCCTGGAAGCCAGGATTGGAAATGGCACCAGGAAAAAGCCAGCCTGGATTTTGGGAAGGTCCTGGCAGCCAAGGGATTGGAAATGGCACCAGGAAAAATCCAGTTTGGATTTTTGGAAGATTCTGGCAGCCAGAGATTGGAAATGGCACCAGGAAAAGGCCAGTTTGGATTTTGGGAAGGTCCTGGCAGCCAATGAGATTAGAAATGGCACCAGGAAAAAATCCAGTCAAGATTTTGGGAAGGTCCTGGCAGCCAGGGATTGGAAATGGCACCAGGAAAACCCAGTTTGGATTCTGGGAAGATTCTGGCAGCCAGAGATTGGACATGGCACCAGGAAAAAAATCCTGGCTGTATTTTGGGAAGGTCCTGGCAGCCAGAGATTGGAAATGGCAACAGGAAAACCCAGTTTGGATTTTGGGAAGGTCCTGGCATCCAGGGATGGGAAATGGCAGCAGGAGAAATCCAGTTTGGATGTGCTGAGGGCTGGTTTATTGCAGAATTGGGAGGTGCCTTCCCTCCCCAGGGAAAGAAATCCTTGAATTTCTATGTGAGAAATGAGAAATGAGGGGCCTGGCTTTGGGGATTTCCCAGTTCTCCTTCACCTGTGGGCAGCCAGTGCCATAAATCCCAGCACAAACCAGTGAGGACAGTGGTGCTGAGAGCCAGGCAGATGTTTTGGCCACCAAGCAGATGTTTTGGCCACCAAGCCACCATCCTTTTTCAGCCCCAGCAGCACAGGGATCTGCACATCCTCCTGTCACACTGCCTGGAATCCATGGCTTGGGATGGCAGGGGGAGTTTTGCCTTGTAGGGGTAAAACTTCACATTTCTGGTTGCTGAGCCTTGCTGTGTGGATTCCAGGCATTTATCCCAACAGCTCCAGAAAAAAAATAAAATTTTTGGATTAAAGACTTGGCTCCAGAACGCTCAAGTCTCTGATGGGATTTAGAATTTCGAGGTGCACTGTGTATTTTGTTGTCCCAGTAATTAAGCAAATGGCACCCAGAAAATCCCTCGTGCACCCCAGCTGGGATGATCTCTCAGTTTGGCAGCAAACTACTCCAAAAAAACGTTTCCAAAAATAATTTTAAACCCATTTTTGCACCTGCAATAGTTTCAGCTTTCAGTGCTTCCCCAGCTTGTTTATAGGAATGTTACATTGCACAGCACATGTACTGCTTCCCCTTCACTCAAAAGGTCAATTATTCTGTCAAAAAAGGAAATTAAATTAAATTAACATGGCACGATTTCAGTCTTGACAGAAAAATACTTGTTATGTTGCTGTTGGCTGGATACCCTAAGATGGTCAGTTAAAAAAAATCAGGGATTAATTAGCTATTTGAAGGAGGAATAACCTGTAATTGTCTTGGTCCTTTCTTGAGAAGGAAAATAATAGAAGGAATTTTTCCTTCCTGGGTCCTCTGAGACCTCACTTTTCCCTGATCCATGAGTTCTTAAAGATAATCATTTAATGGTTCAGGTTGTTTTAGCTATTTCCTTAAATACTCCAGGGTAAATTTCCTTGCAGCTCGCTCACTTGAATGTATCTAACCCAGCTGAACATATTTAACCTCTTCTCTTCCTCCTCTCCATACTCCAGCTTATTGCTAATTTTAATTGTTCTAAACATCTGGTGGGAGTTAACCTCTTGCTGTGAAGACTTAAGCAAAGAAACTATTGAACAATTAATCTTTATTCTCCTGTTATTTCCTCTCTTCCCTTGGCAGTACTGGGATTTTTATCTTTTTGTTTGTTTTAAAGCACAGAATCTTTTCTCATCTCCTTTAGTGCCTCTTGCAAGCTGTCATTTTCTGCTTTAATATTGGAACTCCACTGGATGTTTCCCACCCTGGGCCTGCACAGACAGAAGGGAAATGTTTGATAAAAAGCTGCAGTGATGTGGCCCAGCTCAGAAATTTGGGGGCATGACATTGCTTACAGGACACATCACCAGAGAGATTAATTTAATTTACTGATTATTAACAGCTACACTGGCCTGAGGGGATTTAGGATACCTGGATTTAGGCACCCAGGATAACACTCAGGACCTGAGAAAGTAGCACTCAAAACCACCAGAAGGGAAAAAAAAAGAGGAAAAAAAATCTAAAGGCTCAAAGATTTGGCACAGCTGGGAAATAGAATTTTAAAGGAAAAAAAAAAATCTCAGTTTAGCTTTCTAGTTTGTAAAGTAAATTATTTCTAGTGGTGATTTTTAATGGGTTTTTGCTTGGAAAAAAAGGATGTTGTGATAACATCCTTGTGCCCTGCAGTCCTGACCTGCAGAACTGCTCTGTGTGTCTGTGCTTTGGAACCAGAGGTTCTTCTCCCTGCACCTATCAAAGTGAAATTTTGCTCCTCTGGCAGGATGTACCCACTGCCTGTGATTTAAAACCCACCAGGCATGCCAAGAATATATCAGCTTGCTCTTGGCAGCAGGAATTGTGTTTGTGTAACAACAAGCTTTAAAACCCTGTTAAGAAACATTGTCTGATCTGCAGCATGGGACTCGTTTGTTTTGTTGTTGTCATTTTACTGAAAATAAAATAAAATAAAATAAAACGAGCACAAGACATTTCTCCAAAAATCTGGAGGGCACTTTGGAATGTCTTAAAAAAATTGAAAAAAAAAAGAGCAAAAACAAGCAACAAACACCATGACAATTGGGTAAGAGCTCCATCCCCTCCTCCTGGAAGGCTGATTTATTTGGAATGCAAAGGGGATGTTTGCTGTGTCTCCTGGACACGCTGCTGCCCCTCACTCCTGGCTGGGTGAGCTGCACAAATATTTCAACACCAGGGCTCTGAAATCCACATCTGAGTGTGCACAGCCCAGCTGCTTTTTGCTCAGCACTTCTGCATCCCAGAGAGGCCAAGGAGTGCAGGCTGCAGAGTGAGGGACAGGGATTCCAAGTCCCTGCCCTGCCCTCCAGCTGGGCACAGGGACTTTCTGTGTCTGCTGTTTGTGCCAAGTGCAGGAGATCCACCAGGAAAAATGATGGCACAAACTGCCTGCTCTGCCCCCCTCACCTGCTGGAGGGAGGGACATCAATTCCACTCCTGTGGCTCCAAACACGAGCCTGGCTGAGCTGCACAAGGGCTGTTCTTGATGCAAGGTTTGGGCTCTCTCATCTCTGCCCAGTTTGTGGGTTGCACTGGGATCTGCTGTTCTGGGGGTCCTGCTGTTTCCACACTCAGCAGGGACAGTGAGCTCCCCCCAGAGCTGCCAGGAGAAGGTTTTGCTCCTCCTGGAGCTGCCAAGGTGCTGCTTGCCCAGTGCCCTGGGCACGGCTGGGGAGGGCAGGAGCAGCTGGGGCTGCACAGCTCCCTGCCCTGGCACAGGAAATGCTGCTCTGGTCTGCACCCTCAGCCCCTTGGCTGCAGACCAAAGTGCCACAGCTCTGACAGGACAGGCACTCTCAGCCAGCCAGGGGCAGCAGGATGCAGGGACAGGAACTGGGGACAATGGGAAGAATCAGCACAGGCTGGCCCTGCCCTGCACTGGCACTGCCCCTGGGGCTTTTTGGGGTGACTTGAACCTGCAAAGCAGGCAGACACCTTGGGATGACAGCTTCTCCTCTCTCCCTCTTGTTTCAATAATGCCCACCTCTGGATAATGATGTTCTGCAAGGGGAAGTTTGAGGATTCTGGCTGTACAGAAGGAAAATTCTCAGCCACTGGAACCCAGAGAGGCTCCAGCCCAGCCCAGGATGGCAGAGCAGGATTCACACCGTGCTCATGGCCATCCATTTTCACTGTTTTTAATCTATTTGATCTATTCTTAAATCACACTGCCTTTACTGATCTTCAGACATCCCTTCTGCATATCTGGGGCAGGTGTCCTCAGGGATCCATCCAGGATCAAATCCTGCTCACTTTGGGCACCCAAACCCCCCTCCCTGGGATCCATGAAAGTCCTGGATCAAAAATTTCTCCTGGAAACCTTGTGTGATGGAGAGTGAGCAGACCACAAACCCCAAGTGGTGTCACTTGTACCACAAATGGGATTTTTCTCTAAACATGAGCAGCTTCCCCATTCTGGGCTTGATCCCAGATTTGAGGCTCTTCCCCTGCCCTGGGCAGCTCCCAGTGAAACTCTGGGTTAGTTGCATGCCAGGCTTGGTGCTGGTTAAGCTCAGCTTTATTGTGTACCAAAGGAAGTGCAGAGCAAACAGGGAGGAGAGATTATATATAAAATCCATAATTAACATTTACAGCCCACTGGTTCCTCCCTCACAATATGTCCCTGCCCACATTGGAATTAGAAGTTCCCAAAGGTCTCTTCCAACCCAACCCTTTCTGGGATAATATTTGGGTTAAGCTGTATCATTTCCACTACTGGCAATTCCTTGTGGTTCCACTCATGTTGGACCTGGCAGGTGAACACCTCACAACCCCCTGCAAGGAAAAAATGAGAAGTGCTGCCTTTGGGGAGCCAAAAATAGCTGACATCAGAAAATACCCTCTTTGTGATAGAGAATTTTTACTGCTGGGTGCCAGAATTTTCCTCTTCAGCACCCAGACTCTCCAAGGGACTCCTCCAAGCCACCTTTGCAGCCCTGTAGTGTTTTCAAAATCCATTTCTGAGCACGACTTCATCCCCTGTTACTTCATTTTGGTGTGATGCCATTTCCTCCAGGGCCACTTTAGCATTTGAATTACACTTGCAAGCAGACTCTGCACCTTGGAATTGCAGTGGGAAATGCAGAGTCCTTACTGCAGAGTCCACCCAGAAAAGAAGGTGAAGAACTCCCAGTTAAATTTCCACCACCTTCATTTATTTTTATTTTTTGTCAACACCAGCTGCAGAATAAAAAAGGCTATTAATTTTCCAATAATTTAATATGTTTTATTTTTAATATTTAGACAAAATCTGTTTCTGATAATTATTTTTCATTGTCTTTTTCCACAGAAGTGCAAGTCCAAGCTTAATAGGAGGACTCAGGGAATTTTATTCCATAAATTGATCTTGCAAGGGCAAAGCACTGTGGAAGTCCCATCTTCTTTGAATCTGGCTTTATTACTCCTGTTTATATTTTACTGTAAAAGTACATAAACTAAAATGATCAAATATTTTACTCAAGGCAGAGTCCAGATGCAGAGGAACCTGCACATCACTGTGCCTTTCCTACCAGTCTAGAATTAATCCCATTAATCCACATGAAAACTGAAGAGAAAAGAAGTACAAAAGAAGAAATATTCAGCTGGGGAAATATTCAGCTAAAGAGCTCCTGGATCTTTTGATTAAAGTTCAGCTAAAAGACAGCAAGTTTAACATAATCTGGATTCCAACACACAATTCCTTTGGACTGTGCACATCTTAATTTACTTCTGACTGCTCAACTCTGACCATTCCTTTCCTTTCCTTTCATTTGGGGCTGAACTGGGAAGGAATTTTGTGAGTCTGCATTCTTTCCAAAAGGACCTCCCCGTGCAAAAGGACCCCAGTTGGGATTTGGAGTGAGCAGCTTTGAGTTTGTGTCTCTGCACACATGCCCAGGGTGCTGCCCGTGGGCCAGGGCTCGTGGTTTGGGTTCTGTGATGAGAAGGAAACCCAGCAGCCAAAGTTCAGCCAGGATCTCACTGACCAGCCCTGATATCATCCTGTAATCAATGGAGACCCAAATCCCTTTTGTGAGGTCTGGAACCCAAAGCTTGCCCTTGTTTCAGGAGCCACCTCCTTCTCCCTGCTGAGATTTTTCATTTATTACAGCAGGAAGAAGACACATCTCCCTTGCCAGCAAGCAGATGTTCACCAAGGAGGATTTTCTAACTGATCAATTGCAAAATCCCTCTCTGCAATCCTTTAGAAAATCAGATGCCCTCTGCCCTTCCTCCCACTGCAGCTTAGTTGCCAAAACTTACATACAAAATTATTACTGTAAGGTTTTATAGTCACTGGGAAAAAAAAAAATCCATTTGGTCTTGCAGGATGATGTGAAATGAATCTGTGGCCTCAAAAGAAAAAAAAAAAAAAAAGGTCTATTAAAAGTAGCTCTTTTTCCTCCCTCCTCCCTCTCCCAGGCCCCTTTTACTCCCCTCCCCCAACAATAAAGGATGTTTTGGAACAGCCTTTTCAGGAAACATTTCCACAGCAAAATGCAGCATCATTTATAATATTTAAAGCTACATTTTTGTTGAGATGGCTTGGCAGGCTCTGCTTGCAAATCTGGCAGGATATGGCCAGCTGAGAGTTAGCAGTAACAAACCCAGGATATGCTGACACAACAGAATGCTTTAATCACCCTTGCAGCAAGCAGGACAAGATCTGCTCCTGCACTGCCAGCTCTTCCCAGTGTGAGAACCAATGGAGCTGCGTGCTCCTCCTTCCCTCCCCTGCCTCTGGAGACTCCCCTGCTCCCTTGCTGTCTCCACTGAACTAAAAAAACCTCGTTGGGTAACAGCACAGAACATAATGAGCAATGGATATTCCTCTTGGCCAACGCTGTTATGAAAATGCTCCCCATTTCCAGCACCATAAGGAAGCTCCATAATTAAAAAGAAAGCCCTTAACCAGTCTGTGTCTCAATAGAAGGGCTATTTTCACCAGCAGCTAAAGCTCTTTTTTTTGGCTTTGCCCTTTCCTACAGCAGGGCTGAGAGCCACGTTCAGTTAGCAAAATCCTAATGAGGAGCTCGTCCCATCTGAGAGCTGGGAACTGATCTCAGCCCCTCGCAGAAATCTATCGAAGCGAATTAATTTCACATTTAAAACAAGTCCTGGAGCGTTTGACCCCAAAAATCTGAGAGTTACTGCCTTGACTAATGCTTGCCCAGAGCAAGACTTGCCCAGAGAATTCCTGCTACATGATCTAGCCAAGCTACAGACTTGCAATGCTTCAGTATTCACCACGTTAAGCTATAAAGAGATGCAGTGAAGGAGATTATGAATTGAACAAAGATTTTTTATTTTGGGAGCACATCAATTTATAGGTGCTGTTTACTGGCTTTGGTACACTAAAACTTCTTGCAAACAGCAAGTCCATGGGGCTCTTAGGAAGAAGCAAAGGTAAAATCTGTGAGAGCCTGCACACACACACGTCTAACACTGTTAAATTGCACCCAAAGCTGTGGAATCATTTCCTCCTTTCTTCCTTTGCTGGGTCACTCTTTGCCTCCTGAGTGTTTACTTCAAGCCAGTGAAGATGTGCTGCCTAATTTCCTCTCCATACCCTGCACATCCAAAGGAAAATCCAGGAGTTCAGGAGTTGTTTTTCCTACACCCATGGTTTCCAGGGCTGGGGAGTGCTGAGAGGAATGGAAGCACAATTCCTGTATCTGTGGGGTTGGGTGCACCCCTGTGCAGCTGGTTTTTGATCAGACAAGGCTCTTGGAATGGGATTTATGATGAGACCACAGTTTTTTCCCAGTCCTTGAACTGTTGGACAGGTGATGACTGAGCTGATGACCCAGGGGGTGTTTGCTGGGGTTGTTCCCCCTCAGTTTTGTTCTCCTCTCCTCTGAATCTCCTCTCCTATGAATCTCTAGATGCAGCTTGTGTTTGCAAAGCTGATGTGACATCCATTTAAGGGATATTACCTCTTATTTTAAAGGAAAAAAGTCCCATTAAAACGTACTCAGCCTCACTCTAGAGTTTACAGCTGCAAATCAAATATCAAATCCTGATCCCTCAGGGCTTATCTGTACCCACAGAGTCTGGAACCCACAGGGTGTCAGCTGAGGGAAGGGGCTCAGTCACAAGGTGGGACAGCAGCTCTTGGGAAGCCCCTTTCCCATTTCCCATTTCCCATCTCCCATTTCCCATCTCCCATCTCCCATTTCCCATTTCCCATTTCCCATTTCCCATTTCCCATCTCCCATTTCCCATCTCCCATTTCCCATTTTCCATCTCCTATTTCCCATTTCCCATCTCCCCTTTCCCATCTCCCATCTCCCATTTCCCATCTCCCATTTCCCCTTTCCCATTTCCCATCACCCATTTCCCATTTATTTCCCATCTCCCATTTTCCCTTTCCCATTTCCCATCACCCATTTCCCATTTATTTCCCATCTCCCATCTCCCATTTTCCCTTTCCCATTTCCCATCTTCCATTTATTTCCCATCTCCCATCTCCCATCTCCCATCTTCCCTTTCCCATTTCCCATTTCCCATCTCCCATTTCCCATTTATTTCCCATTTCCCATTTATTTCCCATCTCCCATCTCCCATCTCCCATTTCCCATCTCCCATCTCCCATTTCCCCTTTATTTCCCATTTCCCCTTTATTTCCCATTTCCCATTTCCCAGTGTTTTGGGGTGCTGAGGGCTGTGTTGGAGAAGGTTCTTCCTGGGAGTGCTGGGGGCTGGTGAATTACCTTCACCACAGGGACAAAGAGGTTTTCCTCTCTGCTATGACTAAAATGGTCTGGGCTGCCTTTGCCATGACAAGGGGGATGCTGGAAATGCTTTTCTCTCCTCTCAATTTTCATTCCAGGCCATCACAGCAACATTTGCTGGAGACATGGTCACTTCTTGTCTGAAGAAGGTAATTTTCCTGTTGATCCCCTCTGAGGTCCTACAAGGAATGTTCTGATGCCTGGCAGGACGAGGGGAACGAATTGGATGTGAGCAGGGACATCAAATGACTTTCTCTGGACTCAATTTACCTCCAGCTTTTCCCCAGGAAAAGCAGATCAGTTGTGTGAAATGCAGCTCAGAATAACAGCCCAGAAGTTCCAAAGCCTGTGGGAATCTGCAGGATCCCACAGCATCCCTGAGGATGTGGTGATGCAGTGCACAGCTGAGTAAGGAACAGCACACCACCAGCACAATGAAGCTCTTCAAAAGCAGCCATGTACCAGCTGACTGCTTCTACTCCTGAGCTGTTAAATGTTTTTAGTAGCACTGGAGATCAAAACCCAAATTGTTCATTTATGGTGTAGCCCATCCTACCCAAAACTCCAGAGAGTCTGAAAGTATTACAACCTACTGATGAACTCCCATTAGCAAGTTTTTGTTTTTAATAAATAAAGTCCCATAGAAACAGAAAGTATTTACAATTAGATCAAAATTCTGAATATAATTCACAAGAGAAAATGCTATTTTTTGAGAAAATGTTTTCATATCCTCATAACAGTCATTTGTTCTAAATTAGTACACAGCAATTGTCCATTAAATGAACATTTTTCCCTTAAGACCTATTCTTGTAGAAAAGTATTTCAGGCAAAACTTCTTAACCATGATGTAACCGCTGAGAATCAGAACATGTCAGTGATTAGTAACTCACAATAAAATTAACACTTTGCATGGCTTGAGGAAAACATGAATAATGTCAATAGGTGAGAGAAGACAGGGTGTAGGGAGAACAACATATTTTATTAGAGCAGCTGATACAGTTGAAAGAAAAGTAGAGGCTTTTGGGCATTCAGTGCCTTCATCCTCATAAAGGATAACACCCATTCCTGCAAAACTCCTCTGCCTGTGATTCCATTCCACTCTCAAAATACAGGGATTTTTTTGGACTGAGTGGCTCAGTCACTGTCACTGCTGAATGGACAGTTTCAAAAATACTGCCCCTTGCAGGAGTGGGAAGAAGCTCTTTGGTGAATGTGCTGCTGGGTTACACAGATTTTTTTTAGTACTTTAAGCAAGTACTGAACTCAATTTCCCTGTCAGAGCATCTCTGCCACTTATTCTCAAATATTTTTGAATATTACTTCTGTAAGGATATGCCCTTAAATTCCTTTTTATTTGAAACTCCTTCTGGACTTCCACTTCAAGGGAAGCCAGTGGGAAATTGGATTGTTTAAGAAATGCAGGCTCAGACTGATGGCTCTTGCTGGGTGCTGCTGTTACAGGAATTCAGTGTTGGAGCTGGGGTCCATCCCAGTGCCAGCTCATCTCTGATCCATCCTCCACGGGAGGGGTGAGCTCTGCACAGTTCTCCCACTAAGGGATGCAAGGCAACACTTCAAAGAACAGTGGGAAACAACTTAAAGCAGAGAGAGAGTATTTTCTTTTGCATTGCAACAGCCATGGCAGTGTGGATGTAATCCACACTCAGCTGGAACCACCTGAAAGGTGCAGCAGCCCTGCAGTGTGAGCATGAGCTGCAGTGCTGGCTTTGCTCCAGGGCCATCCTCCTCAGCTACCTGGAATGACCTCACTGCAAGCCTGGCAGGATCAGAGCTGTGACTTCATCTCAGTGCAATTCCACCTCTGGGCTCTGCACCTGCAGGCTGGATGATCCAATTCCCCAAACTTCCTGGTGGGAATAACACTCACCACCCCCCTCAGGCCCAGAGGTTACCTGGAATAAGCAGCAGGAAACGTTTCCAGGTGTGGAAGGCATGAGCTGAAGGATTAATTTCTATATCTACCTCTCTCAGCTTCTTTATTGCATCATTTGCATTGGCTTAAGAGTTTCAAGGTCTACATTAGGAGCAAAGCCAATTTCTGCTCCCTGAAGATCCTACTCACACCTACATCACCTCCTTGTCCACTTAGGAATCACCACTCCCCTTGTCTCAGTTTAAGGCACATTTTTTGCTACATCAATAAAATACAGACATGGGGAGGAAGCCAAGGATATTGGGGACCTCTCCTTATTTTGATATATAAGTTACAAATAGTGGCTTTTTCCCCCAGTATTCCTTCTTCTGGTCCACCACTGTGGGTCCCCCCTCTTGATTTTGTCAGGGGTCACATTCACAAACAATCAGATGTGGGCAGGTGAAATGTGATTCTCTCACCTCAGTACCAAGAATACCCCAAAATGACACTGTTGGGAAATTTATTTTCTGTTAAATCTGCTGTGCTCTGCTCCCTGTGGAACTCTTAGGTGACATTATAAGGCAACAACATGCAAGAAAACCAATGACCTCAACAGCAGGAACATCTCCCAGCATCCTTGGGTGAATGTCTAGAGTTCAAGTCAAATTCAGGGTAGAGGGTTTCCATCACAGCTTTACACAAGAATTAACCCAAACCTTGTTTTTTTGTTCAGGAGTTAATTTGTCACAACATCTCCAATTTTCCAATGCTCAAAACCAAACTAATTTTCCATTATCTTTTGACTGTGGTTCAATGGCAGTTTGTCAAATAACTGGGGAAGGTCTCAGGCCCAGAGGTTTGTACCAACCCATTCCAGCTGAGCTCTGGCTGCTCTGGGCTGGGAATTGGAGCAGCTGCTGCTCCACCTGCTCGAACCTGCACGAGCAGAGGAATCAAAAGGACTCTGTGCATGTTCCTGCCTTAATTAGTTCCTGAAATGGCTTCTCAGTTCTCAGTTTGCCCACAAATGAGTGGCCTGATTTTTCCTTACACTGAGCCCCCTTCACAGAGCTCTGTCAGTGTCAAATCTTATCATGGAAGGCACGAATGTTTTCAGACCTGACACTTCTCCCTTTGGCCTTGGAACTCTCCTGGGGAGTTACACTAACCTGTGACTGAGTTTTATTTTGCTGCTGCCTCAGGAGCACAAAATAGAATGTTAATACTTCAAACATTTCCCTGGAAATGTTCAAGGAGGAAGGTTTTTATTTAGTTGAAAATTTAACTGCATGCTCGAGTGAAGCATTGATCATACTTGGACAAGCAATTTTAAGAAATAACGCAGTTAAAAAATTAATTCTGAAAATACTGCCGACAATTTCATGATATAGATACTTTTAATATTAAAAGTAAATTGTAAATGTGTCTTTATAAACAATATGCATAAAATAGATCTACTATACTAAGCTCTCTCTTTTTAAATGCTGTTTCACAGTAATTCCTTAGGCACGCCAAGTTTTTCCCTCCAAGAAATAGTGCAATCCGAAGAACATACATTGTGTCAGGGGATGCAGAAGTGCTCTGTCACTAGTACAAGTCCTTGTAGATCTCCTGTAGCAGGGGGTGCAGGCTCATGTCCGTCTCGGTTTTCTTGATGACCTGCAGGAGCTGCACGTGCTCCGTGACGATCTGCCTCAGGTCCGTCATTTTCTGCAGCAGCTTTGCAAACAGCTGCGAGGACTCGGGGTGGTTCAGCTTCAGCTGCAGCTCCAGGGCTTGCAAAAGGTTGTCCTGGATGTCCTCAATGGGCTTCACATTCAACAACCCCGGGCGGTCTGGGGAGATGAAAAGAGAGTTGGGAGTTATCAGCATCGTAGCGTCGTGATTTCTTACGTGTTCCTCAGCAAATGGCATTTCCTGGGAGCTGTCTGACATGACCCCAGCTGCCTGGTAAGATTCACTGGGATTTGCTCAGAGGGGTTTTAGGACTAGTCCTGGAAACATTTCCCCTGGGGGGAACAAAAGGGTTGTGAGTTTATGAGGATCAGAGCATCCATCCCGTGCGTTGATTCCTCGCACATTTCTGGGCAAATGAAACCTGAGAGCTGTTTGACCATCAGGGAGTTTGTTGGATTTCACTGGGATTTGCTCAGAGGGGTTTTAGGACTAGTTTCATACTCTAGAACTAGGTTTATACTCCACTACAGTGGATTTTCCACAGTAAACTGGGAGTGTGTGTGGGAAAAAAAGAGTGAGATAGTTGGGAATAAACAACTTCTATCAGGTAATTCACTTCTGGAAAATCAACAATACTCTGATGGATTTACATGTAGCTGCTGCCACTAAAATGTTTCCTGCTAAGGTGGATGTGAACCCATCAAAATAAAAAAAAAAAAAAAAAAGGCACAAACTCAACTTCTGCAGTTTATTTGAT
The DNA here is from genome assembly GCF_029582105.1 of Oenanthe melanoleuca. Classification (NCBI taxonomy): domain Eukaryota; kingdom Metazoa; phylum Chordata; class Aves; order Passeriformes; family Muscicapidae; genus Oenanthe; species Oenanthe melanoleuca. The sequence goes on along the minus strand of NC_079346.1, from coordinate 18,077,594 downwards.
TCTCCAGCACTGAAAGTTAATGTTGAATGTCTAAGTTTGTTAAATCCTCACATATGAAAGTAACCAACATGAATACTTAATACTGGGTAACACATCCCAAATGGCATAATACATAGTGAGAAGAGTCAATAATTTATATAAAATCTGCTGTGTAGCTGTGAAATTAATTTCATAGGTTGATCAATAAAAAGCAAGTATTAAATCACTTCCCTAAGGCAATAACTCCATTCCAGCAAGGACAGGAGGTTGATCTCTATTAAAAATGTGAAAAATAAGCTGTTATTTCCTGTGATCTTTGTAACCTTTCTGAGCAGAGTTCTCCTAACTCAGCTCCACTCGTGCTGCACACTGGCAAAAAGGCTGAGAGGAAACAAAACTCTTTATAAATACATCGTGGCTTTACTTCATGGGGAGAAAAAAACTGCAGTGTAAACTAAAAGGCAAAGCTGGCAGGAAAACAAATGAGCACACAGCCAGGAAAATGAAGGGCACTGATCAGGAAAGGATACTCAGCCCTCCAAGAGGTGAGCTTTAGGCAGAGTTTTTTCAAAGGGAGGAATAAAAGTCATTTTGAATGTGAACCTGGATATTTGTTGGTCAATGTGCTTCTCTTGCAGACATCATTTATTTATCCCATTCAACTGATAACCCCATAAAATCTGGTTCAGACAGTCTGGGAGTAAATATAACAAAAAGTTCCTTTTTATGAATTTCCTTTGGCAATATTTTCGAGCAGTTTTTTAAAGATACCCGAAGAATTTTTGATAAATGTTATATATTTATTTTTCAATTACCTGAATGCATTTCATGGGCTGCAGAATCGAGCTGACATCTTTCTGAAACTTGCCAAATTTCAGCCCTTCAAAGCTGGTAATAATTTAGGGTTGGGATAGCTTTAAATTTTCCTTGTGTGCTGCAGCTGAACTCTGAGCTAGCTGGGCATGACTCAGTGTGCAGGGACAGAAAAAATCAGAGAGCACAAAGACGTGGCCTTGATTTCCTCTGAGATTCATCTCTGTTTGCCCCCTGCTCCTTTGGGGTGGGAATTTTTTGGGGTGTGAGTTTTTCAGGAGCTATTCCCAATTTAAGTATTGTGCTTCAGAGTCTGGGATTTATCAGGAGCCCCCTAAACTGAAGTTCAGTGAGACTGCAGTGGCTAAAATCCTGAAACCCCCTGAAAAACCCCAAACTGATGATTTTCTAATGACCCAGTGGAACCAGAGGCAGAAAAGATGACTCTGACAAAAGCCAAGGAGATCATCAGATGTTATTTTTAAATAAGCCAATTCAAGTGGAAGGAAAATTCCCATTGAAGGCAAGAGAGATTTTTCATGAATGAGAACTTCAGGATGCAGGCAGTGTTTTTTGGGTGTTGACAGTTTGCTATACTTTCTCAGTAAAAACCTCTTACAGAGGAAAACGCTGCTTCTGTTCCAAGAACCTTATCTAAATCAGGAAAAAAAGGAAGTAAGAGGCAAAAGCTTAAACATCCAGCTATTATGGTATATTTCAAGCTGTTAAAATGCTCTTATATAAATATATAAATAATGAATAAAATAAATATGCTCCAGACCAATTTGGTTTTGTACCAAAAGGTGAGTTTTGTGCAATAAAGAGTTGCAGAGGGATGTGCCTTGTAGGAAAAAGGAAAATGCCAGGAGAACACCACAGTTCCCTGTTATTTATTGTGTTTCTTTATCCACATTTTCTTTATGTCATCACTCATTATCCTACAGCTGCTTCAGCTGGTTTGAAAATCTGCAATAAACTGTTCTAAGTCAGAAAGTGTTCACAGTGACTGGGAAAGGCCAGTAACCCCAAAGTTCTGAGTGCCAGCAGCACCACTCTGTGTAAACTGGTATTCTGTACTGTCTCAGTGGAAAATACTTTATTTGTTTGTTTACTTACTGGATGCCTCTTTCATGTCCCTGACAATAATTGCAATCTTTTTCACCTGCCCTCACCTATGAAATTGCCACCTGCATGTCTTTACATTCCATTACCTTTGAATGAATGCATTTTGCATTTAAATGCACGTTCTAAAATCTCAGTATGAAGAACCAGGCAAAGATCTGGCTGAGTGAACACATGTGCTCCTTCTTTTTCCTTTTGCTGAGGCAGATGTGACTCAGCAGCCTGGGGTTTGTGTTCTGAGACTGTCACATGGACTTTGGTTCAATGCTTCCAGTGATGAGCTGCAGTTCTTGCTCTGATTACAAAGCATTTCTTTGTTCTAACAAAGTGCAGGATTTGTGTGGCAGTGAAATAGGAACTACTTCTTGGTAATAGTCATAAAACTTCAACTTTTACTGATCTGAGGATGCAGCAAAATGACTGAATACAGTGTTTACACCAGGAGCAGGGACTTGTGGCTTAAAATTTAGGGTAAAAACCACACAGAAAACAGGGAAAGCTACTTTAGAAAGATCTCTGCATTTAAATACCAGTTTGGACTGGCAGAGTGTGGGTCTTTACAATCATTCCAGTATCCAAATATTCCTGTATCCAAACATTCCTGTATCCAACCACTGCAGAAGATAATGCACAAAAATTTGAGTCCATCCATGCTACAAAATTCTCTTTTGAGCTTTTTCTATGTTTGACAACAGCCTGCCTGAGAGAGTTTGCTCAGTTTATAAATTGTCCCAATAAGGCTTGGAGTGTTATCTTTCCTGCCAAACAGAGCCATCCAACTTGTTCTCCTGAAACCTTCCTGTGACAGAGTTCATTTCCAGCTCAGGTGGGTGTGATATTTTTAAAGGTTCTTCAGTCCTTTTTGGTGTATAGCAGAGCACTCTACTGACTGAGGATGAGTCTCAGTGGCACAGAGGAAGAATATCTCCTGGAAAAAGCTTTCCAAGTCTCCTTTAACCAGAGTGTGTCTGTTAAAGTCACCACAGCTGGAAGGATGCTGCAATGAGGGTTTGGTGCTGCTGCTGGTGGCCAAAAGCATTTCTGTTGTACCAACAAGGTGAAATCCTATGCTCACACACAGCCCCTCTGTCTGAGCAGCATTAAAATCAGAATACAAGACTTTGTTGGCCATTTACTTTGCTTTGCAGCACCAACAGTAAGAGCAGCTGTCCAGAAATGAGAAATAGCTGAGGCAGAGAGAGGCTGCACTGAGCAGCTGAGGAACAGGAAAACCAACTGTGGGAGTGGGAGGATTTTCCATCTGTTGCTATTACAGTTAATTTGTCAGCTCCCTATTGCTGTGATTTGGGCTTTTTGCCTTTTTAGATAACATGCAAAAGCAGCTGTTTGGTTATCAAAAGGCTGAAGAGTTTTATAGGATTTGTGGCAAATTCCAAGCACTTCCCAACAAAAAGCTTTCCCTGTGTGATGTTCCAGCTGGAATTATCTTTCCCTCCCCTTTCTCCTGTTAGAGCTGCACAAGAGCCAGCCCCCCTGGAGCCAGCAGAATTAGCATAATTTCACTAGGTAATAACAGATTCACTGACATTTAGAGCCCCTGGCTGGGATATTTTTGGGTTTCAGCAGCTGGTTTTCTGCTAGAGATGTCTGTACACAGGATTTCGTGAAGGGATTTAAGTGTTGCAGGATTCCTGCAGCAAGGCAAGTCCTCCAGGTGCTCTGGTTTTGAAATCCTGTTCTCAGTGAAATCACCCTGCTATATTCAAATAGTTCTTACAGAAATACAGTTTTGCAAGGGTGTAGCTCTTACAGAAATGTCTGAGACAGCTGAGAAATAAAATTCGGTTTTATATCACACGGGGTATTTAAGATCCAGTTCAATAGATATATCTGCCTGTAAATTCCATGACAAAAGCTTTCTTTAATTGGCAACAAAGCTTAATTGTTTTCAAAACATGAACTCCTTTTTTGTTTTTTCAAGCAGCTATCATTCTTTTTGGGGAAAAAAAAAAGTTCTGAAAAAAGATAGGGAGGTCTTTGTTATCAAGAAGTTAAAGGATCCTCCTAGAAAGGACTGATTTGGATTTATATGAATTTATATGTTTCTACAGATTTGTTTCAGAGTTTTGCTACAGTTACTTGATTCACATTCATTTGTTCTTTACAGGTCTCTGTTTACAAATTATTCTGAAAAAAAAAAAGAGGCAGGCTGAGAAATCTAGTTCAAGTTAATTATTGTATGTGAATAATTGTCCTCCTGCAATCTAAAATGTGAGATTGGTTACAGCATTCCTAGGTCCCATGGTGGAAACCAAGCACTGCTGAGGACAGGGATTTGCAGAATACAAGTTTCCTTTTTGCAGTCAGGAGTGAATTTTGAGAGGCCTTTTTCTCACCTGTCACATTTCATTATAGTAAAAGCCACAAAATGTTGGCATGATAAGCTTGTACCATTTCTCCTCTCTCATCAAAACCAACCAAAAATACACCAGCAAGATGTTTTGGATCCTGAATTAATGCAGAGTCCTCCAGGATCATGGTGCCCAAGGTCTGCACAAGGAAATTTCTGGGAGGAATTCCTGTTGGAAGTGGAATTGGCAGGATAAATTATTTTGTGGCCCCTTATTTTTCCTGAATGAAACTCGGTGCCAGGAGGAGCTGGAGGTGATTTTAAATGCAGTTATACCCAAGAGTGCCCTCCCAGCAGCAGGGCTGCTTTCAGGACAATAGCATGAGGCTGTGTTTGATTGCTGCAATGTAATTTAATCACAAAATCCTCAGTCTTGCTCTGTGGAGGAGCTGAATCCAGAGCACTCAGCACATTCCTGCCATGGATATGTGCAGTTCCATGTCGGGCCAAAATACACACAAATCACTCGGGCAAGATTTTATTTGTGCAACATCACTGCCTTGGGAGTGCTGGCCACAGGAGCAGAGCTTGGATGTGCCTGGGATTTCTCTGAAGGTGTCTAAGTGAAATAAACCCTGATGGCACCAGGAATTCACAAAGCAGGGCAGTGACATCACCTCAGGAGCACAGAACACACGGCTGGCTGCAGAAAAGCTGAAATTCAGTGGTTTTTCAGTGAAGTGCTGGATGTGGGCAGTCTGATACCTGGGATTTCAGGTTCATGCTTTGCTCAAAGTGTGATGTATGAAGATAAAGCAGAGCAGCTGATGAAAGCTGAAGAAACACGCAGTGCCTGTTTGTTTTTTGGTTGTTTTTTTTTCCTCATTTTCCTGAGAAGTGCATTTCCCTCTCCTTTAAAAGGCAAACAAACCCTTGCAGGAATGGAAGAGCAATGAAAAGCACCACAACCCTGTAAGACCAATACCAGCTATCCTTTGGAACTGTTCTGGAGTCAAAGCCATTTGTGGTCAATTAGGAAGCCACACAATCTAACTGCAGGTTTAAAAAAATTCTCCTGCAGAATTTTAGCTCCTGCCAGTGCAATTCCACCCTTCCTGTTTTCCAAAAGATAGCCCTGATTTGGTTTTCTGCCTAAATGGACTGATGACTCAGCAGGCATTTCCAGCTCCATCACTAATATCGGGGCATTTCCATTTTCAGTTTCTGTCTGAATAAAGGGCAAACAGCAAAAAGAAACTTGAAAATGACTAAGAAAGCTCAGTGTGAATGCACTCACTCCAGCCTGCAGGAGTTAAAAGTGTTAAGAGTGCTCCATCCTCTAAAATATAAATATAAATAACACAGCACTTACCTCCACTGAGGATAATGACAGCTATAAATATTGCCAGGTCGCTGTCATCTAATTCCAGTGCATTGAACTTCACAGCAAACTCAAACTTGGGCTCCATAAAGTCACAGAAAGGTTTCCTGAGGCTCTTGAGGAACTCCCTGGTCATGAAGCCCTGCCCCTCGGATATGAGCACGCCGTCCTTGTTCATCAGCGAGGCCAGCAGGGTGTAGATGATCTCGTGCACGCCGTACTTGAGCAGGGTCACCTGGTCGTTGAGGTCCAGGCCCACGAAGCCGGGGATGCTCTTGGCGAACTCGGTGATCTCCTGCACGGCCTCCACCGAGCGGAACTGGCAGCGCTGGAAGATGCGGATGGCCACCTCCTTGTTCTCCTCCTGCAGCGGGGACACGTGCTTGCACTTGATCTGGTCCTCCCCCATCATCAGCGAGTTCATGTCGTAAATCACGAAGGGCTGCGAGCACAAGGAAATCCCCTTTACTCCCAATGTCCTTGCCAAGAGCTGGGGAACCCAGAGAGACTCACAGCAACCCTCAGACAGCTCTGAGGAACCTCTCAGGGGTTCCCAAATAAATTGTCCTAAAGCTGGCAAGGGTTCCCAAATAAATTTTTCTAAACCTGCCAAGGGTTCCCCAAATAGTCAAATTGTCCTAAACCTATCAAGGGTTCCCAAATAAATAGTCCTAAACCTATCAAGGGTTCCAATAAATTGTTCTAAACCTGCCAAGGGTTCCCAAATAAATTGTTCTAAACCTATCAAGGAGTTCCCAAATAAATTGTCCTACACTTATCAAGTGTTCCCAAATAAATTGTTCTAAACCTGGCAAGGGTTCCCAAATAAATTGTCCTACACCTATCGAGGATTCCAATAAATTGTCCTAAACCTGCCAAGGGTTCCCAAATAAATTGTTCTAAACCTATCAGGAGTTCCCAAATAAATTGTCCTAAACCTATCAAGGATTCCAATAAATTGTCCTAAACCTTGCAGGGGTTCCCAAATAAATTGTCAAAAATCTATCAAGGGTTCCAATAAATTGTTCTAAACCTGGCAATAGTTCCCAAATAAATTTTTCTAAACCTGCCAAGGGTTCCCAAATAAATTGTCCTACACCTATCAAGGGTTCCAATAAATTGTCCTAAACCTGCCAAGGGTTCCCAAATAAATTGTTCTAAACCAATCAAGGGTTCACCAAATAGTCAAATTGTCCTAAACCTATCAAGGGTTTCCAGACAAATTGTCCTGAGAAACCTATCAAGGGTTCTTCAAATGCTTAAACTGTCCTAAATTATCAAGGATTCCCCAAAAAGTTAAATTGTCTTGAGAAACTTACCAAAGGTTCCCAAATAAATTGTCCTAAACCTATAAAGCGTTCTCAAATAAATTGTTCTAAACCTATCAAGGATTCTCAAATAGTTAAATTGTCCTAAACCTTGCAAGGGTTCCCAAATAAATTGTCCTGAGAAACCTTACAAGAGCTCCCCAAATAGCTAAATTGTCCTAAACCTATAAAACCAAATACCCTCAGAATGTTAAAATTATTTACAGAAAGGCCAAGTAAAGTGGGGCAAGGAACAGCATTTTAAAGTATGCAGGAGTTTTGCCTTTTCCTTTGTTTGTTTTATAAAATGTTCTGCAGTTCCAGAATTCAAAGTTTGGAATGTTTAAGGAAAGGTTAAAATGATACTACTTTTACCTCAATTACAACAGCTTCTATAAAAGAGAATCTAATGAGTGCAAAGGAACTTTTTTTTTTTTGTAGAAAGACAGAGAATATTCCCATTTTGATTCCTTTATTTTCTTTTCTTTCCTTTCATGTTCTATCCTAGGAAACACTGCAAGCAATATCAACTTTATGGTATTGAGCATCTGATAAATGTAACTTTTTGCTGTTAACTCCTTTAAAAATAACAACATTAGGACATATTTAAACCCACTCAACTTCTCTTTGGGAAAGAACAAACAAATACCATGCTACAAACCACAATTCAGGACACAAGAATGAAATAAACTCAACTGGAACAAATCAATTTTGAAAGCAGCTTAGAAAAAGTAGTGCCAGAATACTTGCATTGGGATCTGGAAACAATCTGTTCCAGAATATGCAAAAGAAGCTCCTGGGTTTAAAGGAGTGGTTGTGTGAGGATTTCTCAAATTCATGTGAAGAATCTTTGAATAGTTAATTGCTCCACTGAACAAATCCCACTGGTATGAATAGATTTGTTAACATACTTGATTGATTAATTAATTAAAATACAAGGGATTATAATCCAACAATTGGACTAAAGAAATAACTTCTAAAATTGAAGGTCATTTATGATTGCAGATTCTAAAACCTTATAGGGATGCTCATTCTCATGGTTTTATATTTGCAGCTCCAGACCATGACATTCCAGGAGGGACAGTGCCAGGGATTAAATTATTTTCCCACTTGCACTGAGGATTTCAGTGTGAAACTGAAACAACAAACACACTGCATGAGAAAAGCCAGGAGGAGAAGGAATTTTTCAGGTAATGACATTTTTGGCAGCAGCAAAACCATTAAATATGCATCTGCACATATGGATCTGCACACATATGGAATAGTGGAGTAACAAGGCTGTAGAAGATGTTTTTAAAATGCATATTTAGGTTCTAGCAGGTAATTTCTTTCTGTTCTTTCTAGTGGGAGCACCAAGTACAAGAAAAAGTCATTATTACTCCATGTCCACATGCTTTAGAAAGCCTGTATTACACCACTGGCCAATTCATGATAGATGAAAATCAAGAAAAGAGTTCAAAATAACCAAAGATCTTTTTAATATAAGGATTCAGATGAATTTGAGAGTAGAATCTTTCTGTCAAATGAGCTCTGTATATCCCAGGAGATGATGAATAACTCATTCTAGTTTTGCTACACTCACTTGCATATCCAAATGTTTTAAATGAATTCAGATCACACAGCAACTAAAAAAGCACATGAATTTAAACTATGCCCACAGCAAACATGTAACATACTAAACACTGCAAACACTGATGCTCCAAATCCATTGATAAAAACATGGAAGTTGTAACCATTAAATACTGAGTGTCACTCTTTCAGTGGTATTTTCAAAAAAGGCTCCAGAATTGGCAGCACTGAAAAGCTGGATGCTGTCTACTGCTTTATTGCTGTTTCTAATGTGCCAAAGTTTAACAACTTCTGAAAGAAAAGGAGAATTAATTGATGTAATTATACATTTACTGGGTGAGAATTGCAGTGGTGGAACTTCCAGACATGAGCAGGTTACACATCAGTTTCTGCAGAATAAATAAACTTAGCTAATTCAAACTTTATGTGTTTCATGCTGAAAAGTTACTCACATTGTGAGTGCCCACCACATCTAAAGCTTTTATGTGAGAGGTACACTCAATTTATGGAAAACATTAATATTATTATTTAAATTGCCTTTGAGGAAAGGAAGAAATACCTTCTTTGGAGCCTGAAATACCTCTGTGTTCTTTGCTGTCTTTGAAATTATTATGGAAAATAAAATGCAGTCTCTGTTGTAATCCTGACAATAAAATTTATGCCAATGATTTGTGAAAATACATCAAGCTAAGAGTTATAAGTTTTGGAAAACAATTTTGTTCTTTAGGTATTAAAATAGGGTTACCAAAATGGTCAGATATTATTTATCCCCCTCTCACTGAGACAGAAGATTTTTGTGCATTGAAAACAAAATTTCCAAGGCAATGCACAAACCCACTTAAAAGTTCCTTACTTTTCCAAGGTTTTCCTGTCCATTCTCCTAAAATTCCAGCTGCACCAACCCAGGGCACTGATGTGACCTGAGTTAACCCAGAGAAAAGCAGCAATTCATCAGAGCATCGTCAGGATGAGCATCAGCACAGTTCAGCCTCATGGCTGGAATCATTTACCTCTTAGGGAAAGGAATATTCCTCAGGGAACAGCAATTCCTGACAGCTCAAGAGCCACCTTAGACAGATAGTGTGGGAGATAACCTCTGGGCAAGGAGAAGGAAAACGGGAAGAGAGGATCAGGGAATACAAAAAGGTTAAGGTGACCTTCAAATTCTTGTCCCAGTTTCAAGTATTTTATTAGGTGAACTTGGAGTTTTTTCAAATAATGTTTACTTATTCTATCTAAAAACATTTCCTGTGTTTCAGACACAGCTTGAAATGTGTCACTGCCAACAGCAAAGTGGGCTTTTTTTTTTTTTTTCCAGGTTGGGTGTTCTGCATTTTGTTTTTTTAAGAGCTGTGTCGTCAACTTGGCAAATCTTTTACTCAAAAAAAAAAAAAAAAAAAAAAAGGAAGAAGGAAAAAGAAGAGGGAACTGACTGATTTGTCTGTGGTCTTTCCTGTCAGGATGGCCCTGGCCTTGGCCTTGGTGAGAGGGAAGGATTTGATGTAGGAGTCGTACAGGTGCTTGGCCAGCGCCCGCAGGTCGGCGGACTCGGGGTTCAGCTGGTCGATGTCGCTGGAGATCTCTGCCAGCAGCTTCTCCTTCTCTGCCTGGGGCATCCTCCCGAACCTGATGGCTGAGGGACATCACAACAGTTACAAAAAAGCACATTTCAATGGCTGTTCTGCCACCTTCTGCACCTCAAAAAGCACTTTTGAATTTTTGGTCACTTTTCAGCACCTGAAGCTTGTGTTAAACAGGTTTAGGCAAGCAAGGAAAGAGGGGTTTCTGCAGTCATCCAGGCAAAACTGCTGAAGAGCCTTAAAGAAATGCAAACAAATCTCACAGAGGAAACCATCTCTGTGCCCATTATAACACCTTGCTTAGAAATGCACACCTGCTGGTGAAACCCCCTGGTTCTACCTCCAACCTACATAAAATGCAAAGAATATTCAAGATATTCAAGTTCTGTTGGCCCAGGGCAGGAACCACCATTGAGCCTTGTACAAATCACCACATGGACCTGAGATTCTTCATTTGTTTAGAAACAAAACCCTCACATTCCTTGCAGGAGCAAATTCCTAATTAGCTCAGCAGAATTTAATGCAGCAAGTGCTATAAAATGTTAACATGAGAATGAAGGAATGGGGAAGAAGGTTGTACAGGGAATAAAAAGCTGGGAAATGCTGAGTTGTTGTGGTACCTCTATGTGTGTGCAGTATTAAAAAGCCACCTCATCATAGGAGCTCCAAATTGCTCATATCTCCTCTGCACCTCCTACTTTTCCATCCATGGACTTCTTATCCAAGACTATTTATTCATATGGGGACTGACTGGAGAATGTTTCCAATGAGCCATCAAAATCAAGACTGATTTATCACATGATATTTCAGTAAACAGAATTTATTTTGTTTTATGAAAACAAAACAGGACAAAAGAGCATCCAAACAAAAAACGGAAGGAAGAAATCAAGGTTTCTGCATTTTGGCCCTAGGGGGGAAATAGAAATAATATGAATATTTTTTCAGTGATTAGTTGCTCCTTGGATAAAGGAAAAGTGCTGCAAAGATCATATAGAGATGATTTTACTGGGGATGTTTATTTTGGAAACAAGCAGCCAATGAGTTTCTAGGAGTTTCTGCAATGTGTTGATGGGCAAACAGGACATTTTTTCTCAAGAATAAATAATTATGCCAGAATTACAACACATTCCCCTTCTCCATTTTTCCTATATTATATTTATTGATTAGTTGTCTTATTTCATGGCTGTAAAAAGTTGCTTATTTTTATGACTGAACTCCTCTTTCAGCAACCTCAGGCTGTGAGTGACATGTAGCAGGATATTTCAGAATTGTCTGGGTATCCTTTATATTAAATTATACTGAACACCAGCAGGAAATGATTCTGTTGTGGGCCTGTTCCTGGGAGCTGAGTTTGCAAAAGCAGGTTCATAATCTGGAACCCACTGGCAGAAGATTCCATTCCATCAAAAGAAAAGGTGATCAGGACTCAAATGTATTTTAAATATAATATTTCATTATAAAGTATATTTTAAGTATGACAATTCATTAGCAACAAGGAGGGTTGTGAATCAAGCATTCCTATCTTACAATGACATAGACATAGGATTTATTTTTTGATAGAATAAATTATTCTAAATCTATTTAGAATATATTTTACTGGTGGGATATCAGATGCAGCAGATTCTGTTAAAAGTTTATTAGCATTGCAGGCAAAATCAATTTTGTGGGACTAGCCTAGCAGTTTCCTTTTGTAAAAATCCTTGTCACTGTCATTTTGAGGGGGCTGGGACAGAAATCAGAGAGAGGCCAGGCAGTGTGGGAGGCAAGGGGGATTTTGGATGAGAGGAGGAGGGGATGATGGTGATGCCCCTTCCAAAGGTGGGGCTGGGATGAGGACAGGAAAAGCCTGGGAGAGCTCTGGAAAGCTGAGAGGGGTTCAGTGGCAGCTTCTCTCCCTGGAATGCCAGGCTCTGCAGGTCTGGCAGCAGCCACAGCTGGAATGTGGGGTTCTCTCCTTCAGCAGCTCCTCCTTTCCCTTGCATTTACAGGATTCTGCAAAAGGCAGGATAGAGAGCCAGTGGTGAGCACAGTCAGCCCCTCCTGCTGCATTCCATCCTTTGGCTTGCTGTGGAAGAGCTGCAATACTTATCCTGAGCCCAGGTTTTACTGCTTGGAGAAGTTAAATGTGAAAAAGATGATTGTTTATAGACTGTTCTGTAGGGCACTGCTCTTCTGCTTGTCTGGGTTATTTCTGGGCACAAAGGAGAACACAAATAGCCCCTAAATACAGTTTGTCACATTAGAAACCACGAGGTGAAGCCAGGCTGGACACCTGTCTGATTTTAGTGGAGATGTGCCCAGATTGAGCAATCCCCTGCTCCCAGAACTGATGATAAAGACATTGCCATGTGTCTGTCTTTCCCATTCCAATGGCTGGGTTAACACCAGCAGTACTTTCAGCAGAAGAGAACAAAATAAATTGCATTTTAAAACCAAAATTTCTGCTCAGTGGCCCTTCAGAACACAATCTGCACAAGTGAGGGTTAAGCCCAGAGCAGCACTGTGGCTAGAGAAGGAAAGGAAAACAATATTCCAAGCATGAGAACACCAGTGTCTTCTTTAACCTTTAGCCAAGTGGTATGGAGCATTTCTACGTGAAAAAATGTGGCTGTAGCTGCTGAGAGTCTCCTTGCAGTCCCCCTGTTGTCCTGATCATTTTGCAATAATACATCCACACAAGGACAGGCACAGACTGGAACCCTCAGGCACAAATAACCCACATTCTGCTCCAAAGCATTTAAAATTCTGATAATTTCCCTACTCCAGTGGCTGAAGTGTAATCTGGAGATGTAACATCAAAATGTGCCCCAGTGTCATTGGTGAAACTCCCTGGATCCACCTCCAACCTACATAAAATGCAAAAAATATTTAAGATATTAAAGTTCTGTTGGCTTAGGGTAGGAACACCTCAAGTGTTGCATTTCCTTATGTTTCTGGGTCCTCAAAGGTGAAATTCAGCTCTTTTTTATAAATTTGTTTATAAATTATGAAGGAATGAGGGTGTTTTGTGCAAGGCAATGTAACCAGAGCAGGCAAAATAAAAAAGGCAAGTGTGGAAGGGAAAGTTTGAGTAGAAACTCTGAGTCCTTGTTGGGAGAACTCTTGGTTGGAGCAAAGGAAAATGTTCCTTGGAGCCCTGGGGCAAATGGCTTTGCCCTTTTCCTGCCTCCCCCAATCCTAGAACCTTGGTGGTGCCACAGCTTCTGCCTGGGCAGTGGCTAAAGAGGGAAAAACACAGGTGAAATGTGAATTTTAATTCTAGAATCTTTAAAATTCTATTTCTTTTTATCCTAGAAATGTGAGTTTTTATTCTACATGTAACCCAGAGAGTATGGTCTGGGTCATCCCTTCCTGATGGAACTGCCCTTGGATCCCATGAACTGGGAGCTGTGCTGCCAGGCCAGGGGAGAATTTGGCATGAACCTTGAAAATAAGAATTAAAAACCCCTTCTGAATTACTATAAAAATACCCACAGTAGCATTTCAAAATTAGATTTATTTTTAAGTGTTACTGTTGCATCCCAGGAATTTGAAAACTGTATTTTCTATTAGCAAAACATTTCCCAGACCAATTTACATTCAGTGCAAGTATTAAAACTTTGCAAACCACAGTCCAGCTTTCCTCTTGGGGACAGCACACTCATTTTTTATATTGAAAATAATGAAAGTTCTAAAAAAACCACAGAGAAATTATTTTCCCAGTCATGTTTGCAATTCTTTACCCTTAGAATTACATAAGTCTCTATGTTATGACATTTAATTCCTGTTTTTGCTCAGCTTTGCCAAAGCAAGGCAACAAAGAATCTTCATTATGTCCTTCTGCCCAAACATTCATAACTATTTCCACATGAATTTCTCTGTTAATTTTAAATTTCAGAAGGATTTTCTTCTAGAGGAGTATTTTGATATTCTACATGCCATTTACTTATGGTAAAGAAGGCAACCACAGATGTGGGTGTCCTAGGAAGGAGGAGGACAGGGATTTTTAAAACTCTACAATTCATGAAAATGAATATTTTCATTTCAAATATGCTGTGCTTCAGCATGAGAAGTGCTCACTCAGTCATGCCAACAGCCCTTGGTAAGTGGCCTTAAATTCAAGTTGCTGTTGTTCTCAAAGCCCCAGATCCTCTAACCCAGCTTTCATAATCAAGTTTATGGCTTCCAGGAAAGGCATCTTGAGCTCCAGCAGGCAAAAGGGTCCAGTCAGAAAATAAGACAGTGAAGTGAAAAATAGCAATTACACAAGGAATATATCCAGGGAAAAATAGCAATTACACAAGGAATATATTCAAGAGGAACTACCAATGGCAGGAATGATGGACAGTAAAACCAACTCATGCTCCATTATGTATTAAAGCAAGAAAAGCAAATCACCACTGTAAAGGTGGAGAATCCTCCAGCTTGTCCCATACCTATTACTATATTCTAAAAACTCAATTTCAATGTGAAATCACACACTTCTGTTTTAACTACACACCAGTGACTCCAACTCCATCACTCAAATTTGAAAGCTTTTTCCAAAGCCTCAAGTCAAAAGCAGTGTTCTCCAGGGGGTCAGTGCTAGAAAGCACAGAAAGCTCAAAAACCCCAAAACTCCCAGGTTTCTGGGATCCAACACTCCAACTGTCTGATTTTGATGTCAAAGCAATCTCAAGTCATAGACAGGTTCCTAAACTCAGGGAATCTCTGACTTGTATTTCTAAACTGAGGGCATCCCAGCAGCACATCCAGCAGTTGTGTTAGCTCCATGTCATTTTTCAGATGAAGCACTGCTGCTTGAAGCTCCAGGTGCACTCACCATTGTGTGACATTCCAACAGCCAGGCATTTCTGAAACCTGCAGTACTGACATTTATTCCTGCTTTTCTTATGGATCCGGCAGTTCAGATCACACCTGTCGTAAATGAGCTTTAACCTGATTGTCCTTCGAAAAAAACCCTGCAGAAAACAGAAAAAAAAAAAAAATGGGAAAGGATGCAGGAACCTGCCAGTGCCATCCTGGCCCTTGTGCCCCCACCCAGAACACCTGGCAGTGAAGTTCCAAGGGAAGCAAAGCTCCTGCTGCCATCCCCTCTGCTCCCACCTGCTGTTTCCCACTCAGTTTGAGAGAGGATGAAATTCTCACAAATTTAAAGGGGGTTAAAGCACATCAGGGATGTAATTTAAGAGCACAACTCCAAAGCTTCATTTGTCCCACTCCTCGTGGGACAATTATTATGAACCAAACGTGACATTTTCAAAATTTAAAGTTCACTACCAATGTAGAAAATTTGTTGTTAACCATGACAAACCATAGGTCTGCCAACAGCAGTTCAAAATGGTTCTGAGTTATTTCTCTTTTTACAGTTTAAAGATGCTTTTATGGATCAGTCATAATTAATGAATAAAGTTTATCCAGAGTTATCACCCTTTTTTCCCCTGTAAAACTTACTTCTTCCTTACAGGGAACAATACTAAAAGCATAATGCCAACTTTTATTTATATAATTAACTGTAATTTAAGTAATGTACTTTGCACTTATTGCTTTATGAGTGTTCCTGATTCACTGCTAAGAATTTTATTTAAGCTCTGGATTGGTTCTTTCCTTTTAGTTATTTTCCTCAAGATACTGAAAATGGAGAAGATGGGAATTTCACATTAAACTCTAATGTTTTTCTTTGACCTCAATGAATTATTAATAATTTAATTCTCTGACATTTCTTCCCTTGTTCTTGAGGACTGAGATTTTTACACCATCCATCTGTCCTTTACAGGTTATAAACACTAAATATCACTGATATAAAAAAAAATTAGAGGGGTTTTAAAGCAGAAAGCACATTCCTCAATATCATCAGACTTCTCTGTAGCCACCTAAGAAGTGTAAAATTAATCAGAATAACAGAGCCTGAATTTTAATTGCTCAAAATTATGGAGTTGGGCACGAGTTGGCTCTTGCTCTGTTTTAAGAATTCAGATTTTCTGCACATGACATCCAAATGG
The DNA here is from genome assembly GCF_029582105.1 of Oenanthe melanoleuca. Lineage (NCBI taxonomy): Eukaryota > Metazoa > Chordata > Aves > Passeriformes > Muscicapidae > Oenanthe > Oenanthe melanoleuca. Next base: position 18,061,551 of record NC_079346.1, on the reverse strand, counting down.
AAAGAAATATGCTTGCACCCAGCAGGAATGAAATATGCTTGCATGATTGAAAGAAGGGAAAAAAATGCACAAAAAAATGGAACAGATCAACACCATCAACAAGAAAAAAGCAAGCTAGGTTCTAAAAACTCCTGCTTATTAAACCATAAATGATACGTGGAAAAATTAACGTAAATGCCTAAAAAACTTTTTTTTTTTTTTTTTTTTAAGCACAAAGGTGTGATTTGCAGGACTCTTCCTGAGTGGGTAGATGGTAGGGGACAAAACTCAAGAGCTCTGTTGAAGCTAAATGTTAGTTACAGTTTATTATAAAAGCAGGACATAAAGAGATAAAAGGGGGGAGGGAGAGAGAGAGAGAAGAGGGAGAAGAGAGCAAGAAGAAGAGCAAGAGAGAGGGTAAAGAGAGAGAGTAAGGAGAAGAGAGGAAGAGGAGTAAGAGAATGATTTCCTGTTTACAATACAATAAATTTTCTTCCATGATGGATATTCTGATTTCTACTAACTATTACTATTTGTAACACAAGATACAAATTCTATAGCATTTACATAGAGCCTATAGGATAACGTGTTACATTTTAAACTCTAAGATTTAATTTTTGGACCCTGGCAAGTCTTTTTGTGACTTTTGGAGTTGCTCTCTGGCTGAGGGCATTGTTTTGTCAAGAGGGGATTAGTTCAGGGGCCATCCTATTGTTTCATGGTAATTCAGTAACTAAGGCTTGGCATCTCAAACGTGGCTTTCATTTCACCTTCGCTTATGCTTTCAGAATCTGGGCACTCATATTTGCACAATTGCTCTGTTCCATCTTTTGCAGCAGTGATTTTAGCAGGTTATGCAGCTGAGGAGAGGGGGAGAAGCTGGAGCAGGGCTGTTGGGGCAGCTCACCTTGCAGCCCTCGCAGGCGTGCACGCCGTAGTGGAAGCCGGAGGCTTTGTCCCCGCACACGCGGCACTCGATGGCCATCAGCGAGCTGGACGCCTCCTCCTGAGGCCTCTGGTACAGCTGCACCTTTTCTGAGAAATAGGGTGGGGAGGGAGGCTCCATCTTGATGGCACCTGGGCACAGAGAGGGGTGAAGTGATAAACTCCAGCCAAACTCAGGGAGGGAGCAGTGAGGAACAGCCAGCGGTGTTGGGATGCTCCACAGCAAAGCCAGCAGCAGGCAAAGGCTGCAGAAGGAGCTGCAGCTGCATTTCAAGCTGGAAAAACATGGATGGGGCAGATTCTGATGGGGAAATTACAGATTTTTTTATTACAGATCCAGCTTTCAGCTCTGCAGTGTGGAATGGCTTAAAGATGGATGTTAAAAGTTATTGTATGGAGAACTCGGGAGAGTTAAAAATTAAGTTGCTTAAAGATGGATAAATTCAATTAAATGGCTTAAAGATGGATATTGAAAGTTATTGTATGGAGAACTCAGGAGAGTTAAAAATTAAGTTGCTTAAAGATGGATAAATTCAATTAAATGGCTTAAAGATGGATATTAAAAGTTATTGTATGGAGAACTCAGGCTTTACTCAGCCTCCACATGGTTCATTACTTTAAGGTGCTGAGAACTCCTACAGGGAGATGGGCTGCAGTGTCCAATCTAGTTTAAAAAGTATTCAAGTGTCTAATAGAGCTATATCTAGAATAATGTATTATTCAATAATATATATATATGTGATAAAATAATAATGATATTTCAAGAAATTTAGCTCTCTCTTGGGAGAACTGTTGAGCTTCAGGTGCAGTTTAGAGATAAATTTGCTCTTCTGAAAGTTTCTAATTAAGAGAGCAATTTCTAATATTGAATGATCTAAAGCAAGTAAATATTATGTCTTTGAATCAATCACCACTGGTCATAGAAGAGAGCTGTGACATTTGAAAGTTACATTACATCAGGAGTGATGTAACAGAGTATTAAAGAAGGTGAGTATTTTTATTTTTCCAGATGGGTTATATCATACAAACTAGAAAGATTTATTCCTATACAAACTGGGAAGAAATTATCTAAGCAAAGATGAGGAGGATTTATGCCATCTGAACTCTGCTGCACTTTTTAAAACTACTTGGCATTAAAGTGTTATGAATATTTCTAATGAAACAAAAGAAAAATAAATGACCAGCTGGAAAAATGTCCATTCATTTATTGTAGTAGTAGTGCAGAGATACACAGCACCTGCTTCACTGTGCTACCAAAATGAAATACCACAATTTCCCCAGCAAGAATTCCATTAAAGAGTTCTTGTACAGATTACTACAAATAAAAGTGAGGTCAGATCTAAGCTGAAGTAGATCCTTAAAAGAGTTCCAGGCACAGCAACCTCACATTCCTACTCTGAGCAGGAATGCAGTAACAAATTATTTAGGAATAGGTCACTTCCTTTCTTGAAAGGAGAATTTAGTGGTTTTTTGTCAGTATGAATTGTGCAAGAGCAGCATGTTTCATGGCAAGTAAATAATCCAGGAGCTGGGATAGAGCTGTAACAATGCTGTGGCTCAGGGGTAGCCAACATTTCTATTCCATCCATTCCTGAGGCTGTTTGGAATTTAAAAGCTGCACATATTAATAATTCAAATGTTCTGTATGCTGGGCATTCTACAACACTCAGGGTGTTTATTCTGCATTGTGTGCACTGAGCTTCAAAGGAAAAGCTGCACACAAGGTACAGGAATAGGAGACAACAGAGAGTCCATGTGTTTAATAACAAGGAATTTTGGATTCTTTATGATACCTTTGCTAAACTCCAGCTGCTGCTCTGGCAGGGTGAAGGTCTGCTATGAGTATTCTCTCTTTTCTATCTGCCCTGCAAGAGCATCTCTGCTGACACAGGGGATCTGAATTCTAAATCTATGTGCTGCTAGCACATGTTCCAGGGAATGAAGGAAACATGGGCATGAGGGAAACACTTCCAAAAAGGCAAAGCTTACTTTGGCAATCCTGGAGCTTGATATCATATTTATAATCCAGGCCTGACTGGTCAGCTCTGGCAAGAGGAAGATCTTCATAGTGTGGGGAGGAAATGCTCGAGAAGTCAACGGTGGTGAAGGGCTTGATGTCAAAGGAATGTGTGTGATCATCCATGGCTGACAGGTCCACAGGGCTGATTCCAAAATTCAGGGGCCAAAACGGCATTTCTGTGTCAACCATTGTAATCCCTGCAAACACCAACAAGAAAAAGACATTTCAGGAGGAGCTGTTGATCTCCAGTATGTCCAGCCCCAAGCTGAGGTCCAAGTGTCCCATGTCCACAGGCTTGAGATGAAAACTTTAACTGCATTTCTCCACAGCATGCATATCAATAAAATTAGAAGTTTTCCACAAAGGATTCTCATTTTTGCAAATTCTAAGCATCATTCTTCCCAAGTGCCTGAAAATCTCAAGGATTTTTATATTAAGAAAAGAACCCAAAGTAGCTGGTATTAAATAGTGGTGGTTTTCCTCCAAATAACCAGAAATATTTGAAAACTCTGCTCATTTGAGTTTGCCAAAAGTTTAATCCCAGTCTTGAACCCAAGGATCAAGAAAATGTAAGTTATGACTTTTCAAATTCCATGCAGATTTATGCAAACTTTGAAAGCAGTAAACAAAGAAGAAACTATTTCAAAAATCTTCTGCAAATTGAGTGAATTTAGATTGAGATATGAAATGTTTTTCCAAGTCTTCTTCTGACAGATAGCTGAACCAAAATCCTTGATTTAGACAGATTTCAACCATGAAAAAGTTTGTAAGTTACAGCAAGTGCAAAGGTTATTTTATAACCAGTGTCTGTGTTTAATTTTCCACAATTTATAAAAAGAACATTCTACCCTAAAAATAGAAGAGATGTTTCAGAACTAAAATAGCTTGGTCACTTTGGCTGTTTAATTTGGACTTTAGACCCAATCAAGTGAGTGGCCTTTAACCTCTAGATAGCAGAAACTTTGATTTGATGTGCTTGGAATCAAAGCTACTCTGTCACACAGCCAAAAGTGCTGTTGCAAAATGGAGCCCTGGGAACAGAGGTGCCCCAGAATTTGGAGCTGAGCCTGTTTTGGACAGGTAAGTGAAGCTGGCACTGCTGAGATTCCAGTGCCTAGAAATGGCTGCAGTTCTCTTTGCCTTCCCTCAGGAATGTCACCAGCATTCTTCCCATTTTTAGCACTCCCAGGACAACCCTTCAGTTCTGCTTTGGTGCTGACAACAAAGGCTGCAAGGGATCTCTTTAATTCTTAAATTTGAGAGGAGGAATTCTCACTGCAGTGGGAACAGAGAGGTGCTGCTGGGTCCCACTGGATGGGATACTAAGGATGTTATCCTCAATGGAAGGAAGGAAACAACAGGATTCCTGACTGCCACAAGGGGCAAAGCCCTGGGGAAAATACATGACAGCTTGTCAGAGCACCTTGCTGTCCTGTGTCATCTCCCAGATGATCAAGTTTCAAGTCCAGGGCTCAAATCATGGCTCTGCCCAGGCTCCCCAGGGAATGGTGACATTCCCAAGGCTGCCAGAGCTCCAGGAGTGTTTGGACAGCACTGCCAGGGATGCCCAGGGTGGGATTTTGGGGTGCCTGTGCAGGGCCAGGAGTTGGACTGGATGATCCTTGGAGGTCCCTTCCAACTGAGGAGATTCTCAGGTTCTGTGACATTTTCTGTGACTGGCCACCAGCACTGGGAAATGTCCTACCAAAACAGATTTCCCAAGGAAATAATAAACCAGAATAGACTCCTTCTTAAGAGCCTATTTCTTGTAATGACCTGACACAAAAAAAAAAAAAGCAGAAATCAAGAGACATTTTAAATTGGTTCTTTTAGGCAAGTTCAGCACCTGCTGAAAGCCAGGACAAGCTCAGGCCAGGACAAGCTCACTGAACTCCAACACTGATCTCACTGAAAATATTAACAGCTCTCCTGCACTCCCCATCAAACTCTGAAAAATAATCTCACAATCTCCAGACCTCACCACTTTGTCTTTTCAGGTTAAAAAGCTTCAGTTTGCTGAACCTCTGTGAGCTGAACAGAGCTGAGCTGGATTTCCCTTCCCTCAGTCCATTCTGGGATGTTCTGGAGAAGTTGATGATGTATGCCATGAGTAATTCTGTGAAACTCCTGCATCATTACAACCCAGGGTGCATGAACTGCCCTGTGTACAGATATCTCACAGCTTAGAAAAACTCAGATAAGCAGGTGAGTCCAGAGGTCTGGCTTGGCACGCACAAGCTCCAAAATCTAAGAGCTTGTAGTAATTTCTTATCAGAAATCTTGTTTCCCAGTCAGCACAGCCAAATCATTCCAGCCAAGTCTACCAAAAAATGCCAGAGTGGTTTTGTGGTAAAAGTATTTCTAGCCTAGAATTGTGATAGTTTAGATTTTTATGACATTTTACAAGAAACAAACTAAATAATTAACAAGTAACCATCACTGAATATAAGGGGTTTGGTTTCATTCATGCTGTTTTTTCTCTACTAATTGTTGTTTTCTCTATGTCTGTCCAAATCACACACATGCTCTGGGTGCTGAGAACAGAGGAAATACAAATGCCAAGATCACCTCACAGAGAAAAGCAGGGAATTGTGGCTGCACCTATCAGCTACTGAGTAATTCTGCTTTATCCCACTCCTATTTCTGCTGCAAGGTAATAAAATCTGCAGCCAGCAGCCATTTACAAATCTTTAGTCAAAAGCCTATAAACTCCACCCCTTCCAGAGGTTAACATCCCATGACTCTCAAAATCCCAGAGTAGCATTGTTCATTAGCATTTCTGAATGATTGTAATTTCCAGGTTTGCTCAGGGTTTGGGTTTAAAGCACAAAGTGTCTTGTTACAGTTTTAAAATTCCAGTCTTCACATATGATTTAAGAAAATTATGGATATCTTGCTCAATTTAAAAAAATTTTCTGTTACAATAGAAATAATGAATTTCAATTTTCAGATGAATTTATATCAGAGATACTAAAATGAAGGAAACATTTTCCATGCTATTTTTATTTTTGCATTATTGAAAACCAAAATGTGAAGACTGTTCCTATCTTTAATGATTATTTCACAAATATTTCTATTTTGCATGTAGCTTCACTTGATTTTTGCTGTCTTTGTCTTTTACCCTCCCTAGGAAAGAGGAAAGCAACATTCTCCTCTGGGGAAAAAAAACAAACTAACATTAACTAATTGTAGTCTTCTCATGGCTTTAAAGAACCAAAAAACAACAGCCAATATTTTAAAAATCCAGTGGACAGGCTAGGGGATGCTTTTATAACTCCCAGCTGCTTGTGTGACATCCAGGTAACAGATCTGTAAGTATTTATCTGATTTAGAAGATTTTCATGTGCAAAAGTCCTTCTCAGCCAGCAAGAGTAACAGCAGCAGTTATTCAGGAAGTCAGATGGAAGAGCTTGGACATTTAATCCTCCAAAAGAGCAGGAGTGAAAGAGATAATGCTGCTGAGATAATATTTAATTCTGAGATGTGGAGCTTTCCAAGTGGGTTTAATCTCCTGTGGAGCTGCTCAAGGTTATGTGCAAGAGCCCAAAGGCACTGAGCTCACCTGGCACAGCCACCCTTGGTTATTCTGCTGCTGATAGGCAGAAACCTCACCTCATCAATCACCTCATCCCCTGACTGCTCTGCTCTCCAGTTCCTCAGACAGTTATTCCCTGCAGTTCTCCTGCTAGGAAAACATCAAATCTAACAGAGGAGATTGCCATGGTATGAAAAACATCCTGGAGCACGAGCTGCTCTTTACCATAAACACTACCTGTGCTCAGGTAACCTGAAGGGCCTGTTGTGCTGCATTCTAGACACGCTCTTTCCAGACAAAACTACCAAAATATGACCCTACAGGTATTTAATGAAGCAACCAGAACATCCCAACTTTTACAGAAAATAAGACAAAAATAAATAGGTAAAGCCTCTCAGCTCTGAAACATTATTAAAATCAAGGAAGGTATAATGATGTGACATGGGCAGGTATAAATATGGACTAATTGATATGTGAGCTAAATAATGCTGTGGGTTTTTCTTAATGAAGACAAATTTCATGGAAAAGATTGGATTTCCTCTCATGTATGAATGTGTCAGAGTTTGTCAAGTAAACTCATATGCAAGTCCTGAAGAACTTAATGGGACTTTTGCCAATTAATTTAATTAAGGCAGCTCAGCCCCTCTGTGAAATAAAGCCCTACATAAGTTGGTTAAGATCACAAAATCATTCTCAGCTTTTAGTAGAAATTTAGAGATGGTGAAGGGGCATCTCTTTAGGAGATACTTTCCTCAATAATTAAAATTATATATTTTTCACTAATAGAAATGGACTTTATCTAATAGACAACATTTGTATCGAACAGAGATAATTTTGTTTTGGATTAACCAAACTCTGTGAATTGTTTTTGTGTCTCAAACAATGCCTCAAAGCTGTTGCCCATTGCTATTTCACACATTCCTGGCCTGCAGATTCCTGATTTCCCCCCATTTCCTGGCACAGGACCTGAACCTCTCTGTGTCCTGTTGCTGCAGAGTCAGCAGAGGGAGCACAACGTAACTAAAAAAAAACCTCTTTCCAAGAACTCTGCTGGCACAGCCAGTGATGCAAAAAAACCAAAGGATAGAAAGAGAGCCTTGGTGGCTGATGCCCCCAATTCTGTGTTTGACAGAGTCAGTACTCTGCCAGCTGCAGCAGGAAAAGCAAAGTCATGGCAAAAAAAACCCCTATAAAGCCTTGCTTTAGAAAATCAATTACAGAATTTTTATTGTTTAAAAGGAGAGATAGAAAGGTGATTCTTTTTTTCTTCTGATCCATGTGCATACTCAAAACATTGTCAGAATTCAGGGTAGAAAATGCTTCAATGATGTGGTGATGAACAAAAATGCCAAACAGCAATATTGCTAGGATTAAAATAATTATCCTAAGCAGCCATTCCTCAAACAAATTACACATTAGGAGACACTGTGGATGTGGGAAAAGAGTCCAGACCTCTGAGAGAATAAGTATTAAATTTTTGATTGTAAATTCAAAGGGTTTTTGAAGCCATGGTGTTGCCCCCTGCACCCAGCCCAGAGCCAGGCACACTCCTGGGAGCACCCAGCCTCACCAGACCTGGGAATTGCCTTTTCAAGCATGAATTTATCAAAACCACCTACAGGAATTAAAACTGACCTCTCTACAGGACAGAAGAAGCCATTTTTTTATATAGGTTGTTTTTTTTTATATATAGGTTGTTTTTTGTTTTTTTTTTTCAGTTAAAGAACTGTAAATCAAACCTCCCCACACCTTAATTTAGCTGTGAAAACAAAGAAAATACCCAGTGTCTCTAGCAAATGTTGAGTGCCAAAAGAGCTCCATAATAAAATGTAACTTGGTGAAAAAAGGAGTTCACAAATGACCAACAATGGCAATTTTTAAGATGAATGACTTTAAAAGCACAGCAAGACAAGAGATGATTTTTCTCTTTTGTCTCCAGGTTCAGCTCTGAAGCCACTAAAAACAACCCCAAGAAATTACCACGTCCACCTGGATATCCCAGAAAGGTGCCACATGGAGAGCAGCCCTTGGAAAGAACAAAATAAACACTCAGTGTTTACAATCAATAGAACAAGTGGAGGGTTCTGGACCACACCTCAGGGGTTAATCACTGAGAAGGAGGGACAGGCTCCTGTCCCACCCACTGTCCCAACCTGCAGAACCAGCACAGGGCCCAAATTCTGAGAGCAGGAGGAAAAGCAGCCAAAGGTGTGCCAGAAACCCAGAACAAACCCTGCTGGGGATGCTCTTTTCTGTCCCATCTCCCAGTCGGACCAGAAATCCCCGAGCTGCAAGGGCTGCAGAGCCCAGTGACAGCCACATCCCTCAAAAAACCAAATAAAAGGGAAAAGGGGAGGCAAGCCCTTCATCCTCCCAGCAAGGCTGCACGGTAAAACACCAGGAGGAATTGGATAAATCCAAACTCCTGGAAAGGCCAAAAGAAAACAACTCGTAAATCAGTAGGAAATGTATTTTATTCCTATGGCTGAATTATAACTACAAGCTGTGCTCACTAAAAGCACAGTCCATAAAATTTACCACAATGTTTAAGAGGCAGTTGTTAATAGGAACAAGGAAGAAAAGCCCATTCAGGGAATAATAGAGCTGCTTAGTATTAAATACATTTTCTATTCCATGGAATTCACACAAAATGGCCTGGGTTTCTTGGAATAGCAGCATTTTATACCCTTGCAGCAACATAAACTCTTGTAAATACAATTGCAAATCAGAAACAAGTTAAAAAATGCCACAGGCTACTCAGATATCTCCCAAATTCTCCCATCCTATTTTAATTTGTTAATGTAGGGTTTGTTACATGCTGATACTGGATAGAGATCCATGAAACTTCAGGTTATTCCAGGGTATGAAAGAAAGGCTGTGCTCAAGTAGCTTAAATAGAAATTGAGAATATTGGACAAGGGAAATTTCTGTGTAAGAAATACTGATTTATACATCTGAAAAACCCATGGGCAGGTAGGTCAGATTTAAAAGGAACAGCACTTCTAAAATCATGGAGAACTTAACTATAAATTTCTGGAAGTGACAGAGTTGGGCTCCTGGTGGAAAAATGTGACTACAAGGAGAAATAAAAGTGCTCTACTGCAGTCACAGCCCTGGCAGAAGCAGTGAGATGAGGAGATCATGTCTGTTCAATTCAGATTCAAGGTTTGTGGGAAAGGATTCTCAAACTGTTCCTAGAAATCCCTGAGCAGAGAAACGGAACTTTCCTTGTTCCAGTCATGCTGTGTGAGGCACCATGTGCTGAAACTAAAAGTAATCCTGATGAGAGGCTTCTCTTCCAATGCCTTTTGTTCAAAAACATCTTTAAAAATCTCTCCTGCTCTTCAAAATAGAAATTATTGTTGTTTCTTTGAACAAAAATACCCAAATCAAAAACAAAACAAAACAAAGAAAACAAACAAACAAACAAGCAAAAAACGCTTCCAGAAGCATAAAAATCTGAAAAATAAGGTATCATCTCATCAGTGATATAAGATCAGGATAAACCTCTGCAGGATTCTGCAGGGCAAGGAGAATAAATTGGCATTTACAAGGTGCCTTAGTTGGACTGAGCTGTGGCTCCTGCTGGTTCTGAGGGATTTGAGGAGAGCAGAGACAACCAGCACGTCCCTGCCTTGTGCTGGCAGTATTGTAAAAGTAGCTCATTATATAAAATGTGGGCGTTGCTGTCTATGAATCATTGTGATTTAAAATAGGATCCTGATAGACAGGCAATGAATCACTTTGGATTTTGTAATCAGCATGGGCTGACTTCTTGGGAGAGCCCTTTGCCCCCTTTGGCTGCAGCTGAGGGGAAGGTCTGCTCCAGCCCTGGAGGTGCCTCCCCAGGCTGAAGGAAGTCATTGATTCCAAAATATCCCCAAAAACGCCGTGTGGGACAGCAGATAGCAGAGCTTTGTCAGCTGGAACAGCAGCACACCATTCAATTGATAAGAGTGTGAACACAGCTTGGCTCCAAGGCTCGACATATTTTAATAATTGGCATTTATTTATACTAGGCAGGCTTTGTATGGCTGGGTCTAGCAAACGTTTTACCAACTACAGGAAATTAATGTAATTCCAAAAGGCCGTATTTGCCATTAAAAGTATTTTAAGAGCAAATGACCCATTCAGAAGTTTCATCTGCACAACTTGTGGCTGTGCTTTCAGGAGTCAAACTTGCTCTGAAGTCAACAGAAAGTCTTCCAGCTTCCACAGAAATTCAGTGTTCGGGGCAAAATTAAGCAAAACACTCATTTTGAATCTTGCATTTGTGCTAATGGCATCAAAACACCTGCCTGAAGTTCAGCACATTTAGAAACTCTATCTTTTGGCTAAAAAAGGACTCCTTGAGCTAAGATATATTATTGATTTCCATCTCATTCACACAGATAAATCAGTAGTGAACATCCATAAGAAATCATAAAACACCCTATTTCCTGTGTCAGTGGCAAGGCTGTGCCCAGAGTTGATAAAATAAACTCTCAGTGCCACTGTCAGCCAGGAGCCTGCTGATGTTCCAGGGGGGAGCAGCTCTGTCTGAAGCCTCCACATGCAGCACAAAGCCATTTATTGCCTTTATCCTGTGCCCACACATGACAAAACCATTTATTGACTTTATCCTGTGCTCACACATGACAAAACCAATTATTGCCTTTATCCTGTGCTCACATATGCTGTGTTACATGAAAGTTTGCCAGTTCCTCCCTAAGCCTGTGTGAGATTTTCCAGGATTTCAGGCAGTGAGGCAGAGCACAAAGCTGTGAGAGCACCACAGTTACCTACAGGACAATCTCCTGCTCCACTGCTTATCTGGTTTCATTAGCTCATTATCAGCATGTCTCTTAATGCAGTTTAATATATTAGTAATAGACTCCATTCTTTGGAAATGGTGCTTAGCCAATAATTAACAGCTGAGGTATCAATTTAGTACAGAATTTTGAACAGTTGTACTCCAGTATGGAATTCACAACAAGAAGTTTGGTTTGAGATGTAAATAACTTTAATAGTAAATTTTACGTGCATGGTATCCAGTTAATCTTCTTCTTTTAAATATGATACTAGTCCCAAAGAATTTTTGTAATTTTAATACTGAAATAACCACATCAAGTTTTCCCAATGCATGTTGTAGTAGGGAATTTAGGGATGCAGAACACTGTTGGGAAGAAGCCTGGGATTTTTTTCTCTCCTCAGACTCTGTCATGTCAGTGCTTTTTAATGTTCACAAGACAGTAAACTTCAGAATTGTTTCCAAGAGATGAGCTAATAAGGCACACAACTGGACTGGGGTGAAATACACTCATTAATATCCTAAATGCAGTTCCCTGCCATGGCAGAATACTGAATACTCCCACAGGAAGAGGAGGAGGAGGAGGAGGGAAAAAAATGCCATATGAATTTAAACTCATTCCTTGAATTAAATCCCACTTTTAAAGTTTTTCCTGGCAGTCAAACACACTGCAAGTAATCCATAAAAATGCTTCCCTCCTATCAGGATGAGTCGTTCCCATCACAATTCTCATCTTCCCAACACTAAAAATGCAAAATGTATTTGAATACAGCAAGACTGGATGGAGGGCCCACATGATTTGGCTGAGTGCTGAGTTTTGGCAAAATATTTGAATCTGTTGGACAATCACCAAGTTGTAAAAGTGAAAAAGCACCATGTTGCAAAACCCATTCATGAATGTAAACATGCTGAGCACTATTCCTGTATTAAATACAGAGCTCCCTGGAACTGCAAATACACTTTCCTATATAGAATTATATATAATTTCTGGTACATGCCAGCATAAAATAATGTATAAAACAAAATAATATATAGGATAATGCTCTGTATAAAGTGTAAAATAATGCTCTAGTGATGTCAAGATAACTCAAACACACCAAAGCCTGAGAAAGCAGATAAATAGCACCAAAGAGGGCTGAACACTCACCACTCTCCTCTTTCACTGTCCCCCAAATTCATCATCTCACACACAAACCACAAATCACACCCTGCAATTTTGCCCGTAGACTCTGGGATATTTGATAACTGGATTGGTTTGTTTTTAATTTGCTGAGGATCATCAGATTTTGTGGGGAATGCAGTTATTTACACACAGTTATTGAAGGGTATTTTCACTGGGGGCTGAAAATCTTCTTGCAGACCTTCCTAGGCTTGGAGGGGACATCCCAACATAATTCTGGCAAGACAAACACCAGGAAAGTAAATTGATTATATCCAACAGCAGGCTTTCTACCCTGAGTACCCAAGCAAGCAATGTAACAACATGAACTTTTGTACACCTATCATCTGTTGCACAAATGGATCTCTTTCATCTTTTAAATTAGCAAAGAAAAAAAAAAAAAAAAATTACCCTTCTCAACTGTAGGAACTGCAAAGCATCCAACCTGCTCAGCCACTTTCCAGCAGCAGAGCAATCCCTTGTCACCTGACTCCTGTACTTTTGACCCTCCAAAAAACTCCCAGCTGAAACATGTTGACATGTTTTCACATGTGATTCAACAATGATTGCTCTCAATAGTGCTGGATTGCTTATCACAGGTTTAGATCAATGTTCTTTGCCTCTCATGTGCTCCATCTTTCCAAGTATTAATTTTTCCCAGGAGCTTTGGAGCTGTCAGGGTGACTCCAGGCTGGAGTGTGGGCTCAGGGCATGGGGAGGGTGAGCTGTTGTAACTCTAATTGCAACACTCTCAGAGTATTTAATGGAAATTAATGGGGAGTTCTGCTCAAAATTTAAGTTCAGCTTCACTTGTGAGTCTTCTGCTGGTCTACAAGGTTCAAGAGAATCTTCCCCACTCTTCTTTTTTTGGGGTCAGTATAAAGTACAATATTAAGTAAACATTGTGCTTGGTGTTTTATTCCAGAAGAGAAAAAGGTGGGGAATTTCTCAAGGACATTAAGCATTGAAAGTTGTTATTATAAATATTAATTTTAAAGCCTGTGTTTGACTAAATAATAGCAAACTAGGAGGAAGAATACTAAAACATCCACTATAAAAAATGGGAATTAATTTAGCACCAACATACCTCTTTTTGTGCTATTGTATTTCTAACTTTCAGCAAAAAAGAGAGGAATTTCATTAGGATTTTTTTTGTTTAATATATTTCAGAAAAGTTTTGTGCAAACTGGTACTTAAAACAATAGTAACTACTGAGCAGAGGGAAAAAAAACCCAAAGAGCCTCAGATCCAGCACCCAGGATCTGAGTTACTGTAAAATAATGATACCAGAACATAACTGCTTTATCTTGAGTCCTGAATTAAATAAAATGGGTTAATATTGTAAATTTATGGGCTCTAAGTAGTCCTGGATGTCACTTCATACATTGGGCAAATTAAATAATTTTCATTGATGTAATTTTCCTTCCTGCCATCTGAAACTGATGAACTCAACTCCCTCTACCACTCAAAAAGAAAACACCACAGTCCATGACTCAGAGAGGGGATTATCAGCTCAGCCTCAGGTTATAATAAAAGTAGGGGCTTGAATCCTCCTGCCACCCACCCCTCAAACACAGCACAGGATTGATGGAAATACTGAATTATCTTCCAAATGTACTTTTCAAGGGAAAAAACCCCAAGATACCATTCTTTTCAGAACACAGAAGTAACTTACTGAAAACACAGTGGGGAAGTGCTGTCTGAACCTGAAATAAAAGATGAATATTCCCCCTGCAGCCCTTTTATAACAATAAAAAAGACAAAATATTTGTGGGGAAAGAACACGATTTCATCTTTTATTTAATTTCAAAATCATTAATGCACTTCAAAAAGAACTTAAATATAACCTGCATAATGATACATTAATGTGAAATTCTGCAAAGTCCTGACTTTGTTACAGTTTCAAAAACCTACTGGATTTTCTAAGAAGGTATCTGGCACGGGTTTTGGATTTTATACCGTGTCTGAAAAATAAAAGGAAGAAATTTCTTTGATCTTATTTTCTGTTGGGTTATTCTTTCTCTGGGTTATTAATATCCTAAGAATTGATATGATTTGTTCCTGCTTTTGTCAACCTATTTTGAAGTCAAATTTTTCCAATACCCCCATGGAAACTGCCTTGCTTTGCCCATGAAGGAACAAACATTTTCACCTGCCAAGGTGTGGGTTATGATTCCACACTTGTGAGCTGCCTGTCACTCCTGGAAGTGTCCCTCATCCCCAAAGCAGGGGTTGTTTGTGTTTATATTTATTTAAATATGAGCTTAAATATGTGTTTAAATATCTGTGTCTGCCAATAAACAGAGTTCCATGGCTTTTGCTACTGTTCTTTGCCTCTGCAATAATCCAAACATTTAATAAACTGTCTGTGGTCTTATTCTTCTTAATATTGGAGATCTTCAACCCACAGTGTCAGCATGTGGCAAGTGACACTCCCAGGGCCACTGTCACTGTCCCAGTCATTCTGTTCAGGGAGGATGGGAACTGGCCTTGCTATTTTTGACAAGAAATGTTCAAGAGTTAAAGTGACATCATTTGAGGACACAAACGGAAAGCGGAGGATCCACGGCTCAGAACAGTTCAGGAGAAAGCTATTTCTGTCTAATTTCACAATTCTGCTATTTTTAACAGCTGATCCTAACTAGTCATTTTTGGAGATTTGTTTGCAGCTGGAAAGAATCTGCCAATGCTTGACTGACTCAGTCAAGCCCCTGCATTTTGTGTTGTGCAGAGAGTGGGGTGTCAGAAAATCTCAGTGTGCCCCAGCCACCACTGCTCCTCTCAAACTCTGAGAGATCCCAGCCCATGGAAACTCTCCTGCTTTCATCAAAAACCTGAGCTGCCATCCTGTCTTTGACAGCATTTGCTGCTTTCACTTGAGGAGAAAAGTGTATAATCAAGTTCTAACCGTGTTTCAAAAAGATTAATAATTATAGGGTTATGCAACATTAACAATAGTGGTACCAGCAAAGTAGCTGTGTTAAATTTTAACTGCATTAAAAAGAGAGGAAGAAAGAGATTGAGAAAATTTCAGTTCCCTTCTTTGTCATGTGTTCTTGTCATCGTCTTGGTTTTTGCTATATTTAAATTGCTGTAGGAATTTCTTCTGCAAAGAACCTAAGAAGGCAACTAACAGCAAATCCTTCAGTTTCAAGTTGTGATCAATACAAAGATACACCACACTTCAAGCCAAAAATGTAGAGTTAAATACTATGATTGATAACATTGATAGCTAATTTCTTGCCTTTTTTTTTTTCCTGCTGAAAAATATATTAATTAACTTCCTGAGAAGGGCTGTTTTGAATAATTACATGTAACTATATTTCTTTAATCTAAATACATGTGCCAATCTCACACACAAACCACAAATCACACACTGCAGTTTTGCCCATAGACTCTGGCATATTTGATTGATTTATTTTGAAATCAGCAGTTCATCTTCACTTGGGCCAGAATACCAACAGTTAACTTTGCAGTGAATGATTACTGTCATACCCCCATTTTTCTTTTAAGGAGATTCCTTTTCTAGGCAAGCAAGTTTGGTGTGAGGAACTAAAATTCATTGCTGTGACTTTTTGTAACCCCTCCAGCAGGCGTGTGAACAGCTAAACATGTGGCTCTGATGCAGATTGAGGGTGAGCTCCTGGCACTTTTTACTGCTCTCAGTTTTCTGCAGTTGCCAAACAAATCTCAATAGTTACAAATTCCCATATGCTGATGGTCGATCTCTCTAAAGATCCAGCTGTGTTTAGAAAGAATTAAATTATCAGTAAAAAGCAAATTGTGAAGGGACATCTGGATTCCATCCAGTGAGGTGGAGTTTAAGAGAGCACTGGGTATCAGGGTAAGACACTCCTGATGCAAAACTCCCCCTGGAACTTCTGGGATCACCTCCAATCCACGAGATCAGAAGGGGTCTCCAGCAGCTGAGTGCTTCCCACACCCTTCCCTTCCTGTCCTTTGCTAACAAAGGTGACAACATCTGCTTTAAACCTTATCCCTACCCTCTGCACAAGCTGGGGGATTATTCTGCAGCAGCTTTGGTGACTCTTCACCAGCAATGATGTGCTTGGTGTAGAGGGACGTGAGCAGGATGGAAACCAGCACGGCATGGATCTGATTCCATTCCACCCACCCAAACTGGCAGAGTTTGTGATTTAGAGCCTGGTGCTGATCTCTCCCCTTCACTTTCTGTATCAATACAGCATCACAGATTAGGCTGAGCACCAGATGGTTTTCAGTGGGCTCCAAGCAGTCAGTGTTAACCTCAGGGCACACCTTCCCCACGCACGGGATGGGCTGCTGGAACCTCTGTGGCGTGGGATGCAGAGCTAATATAGTCAGAAATTGGTCTAATTCTGATTCCTGCACTGTTTCTGATGTAACCTGGCACTGGAATTGGCTCACTCCAGAGCTATGGATTATTTTTTTATAGCTTTCTCTATATATGGCCACTGAGTCAGATAAGATAATTTGGAGACAAATACTGGCTCCTTTGAACCTGGCTGTAAAATTTTGATCAGTTCACTTCATTTACCTGTCCAGGACAGCAATGGCAGCATCTGTTCTGAACAGGAATTCTGGGCCTCGTGGCTAATATCTGACCAAAATCTGTGCAGGTACCACACTGAACTTCTCCTTCCTCAGACAATCACAGGGAATCGCTGCTCTGTAACCTGAGATTGGGGAAAAACTGCAAACTATTGATCCTGACACCACAATAACACATCGAGTGAGCAATAAAAAGCTTCCTCCCGAGATTTCCATCTCAATGAAAGCAGAGAAAGTTGCCAATTCCAGAGTGTTTGTCAGCTCCCCTGGATTATCAATGGGCCACGTGCTGTGAATCACACTGCTCGGCCGGATCTCGGATCCTGCCAGTTGTGTCTTGCTTTTCCTATTTGTTCTGGGATGTTAAAACCACTATTGTAAGCAGTTCAAAAATACATGCTGGAAAATTGTTAATGCCCTAGTCATACAATGTCATTTTGAAGCTCCCTGGGAATTTAGATTTGCACAGCTTATTAGGATATGACCTTTCCCTCGATTTTTTTATTTTAAGATCAAGTTAAGATGAAATTTCCCCAGTGGGAGTTGCTGTGTTTCCTTCACAGATAAGGAAGAGAGCAATGGCAGCTCTGTATAGAGACAAATTCATACATTTCTGCAGCATGGACAGCCCTGTGGGCTTGACAGACATCCAGTGCATTCCTAGAGGCTGAGAGGGAATTAACCAAAAAACCCCCAGAATTTTAACAAAGGTATTTCCCTGAATCTTTTCCCATTTTTTTTTTTTTTTTTTTTTTTTTTTTTTTTTTTTTTTTTTTTTTTTTTTTTTTTTTTTCCCCAGTATCATCTGAGAGTAAGCTGTGAGGAGTTTTAAGGCCTGTGGACTTAAGCACCAGGACATCACTGGATTTGTAGAATAAATTCCTATTCCTTTGTGGAACATCTGCCTCTAGAGCACTGCTTTTTCCTCTTCACAATACAGATTCTGTCTCAGAAATTCACATACTTCCCTGGGATTTCATCAACCCTATGTAAAAGCAGGAGGTTATAAAATTAATTATCAAAATTAGTGCTATGGGCTGATTACCAGCTACCAATCACAGTGGCTAAATACTTATTATATATTATGTATAATAAACATTTGTAATAGATTAAGACAAGGGTACTCCAACACTGCTTAGTTTTTTTATCTCTGTGTCAATGAAACCAACAAAGAGAATTTATTAAATAACTAGAAGTTGAATGATGTTGCTTATAATTTAAAGTTCTCAAATGCTTGAGATGGTAGAAACCAACACTTAATTCGGAGAGAATAATCTTCCCATTAAATGTAAAATCCGTTGGTCAATAAGAAGATGACCAAAAAGAATTACACATTTTGGTTTTTGGGTATTCAGGGAGGAAGTTTTATGCATTGAACCTTTGCTAGGCAAACAACATTCTTTATACAGAAGCCAAAAGAAGGAAAGGAAGTGATGATGAAATAAAGCGAATTACTTCTTGTATAACTGGCTGGCTTAATGCTTTGGGGTGGGCAGTGTGCATAAAACATTCCTACAGGGATGCCCCAGTAAAAAGGGAGGGTTTGGAGGTCACAGCAATGACAAAAGCAACAAAACCAACAAAACCCTACAGAGACTGAAAGGAACCTGCGGTGGCCCCGCCGCCTTTACGAGTTTCCGTGTCTGCAGCAGCCCAGGAGCGATGCCCAGCCCTGGAACACCCAGAAGGAGCCCTTGGCATTTCCCTGTCCCAGCTGGGAGAGGGGGACGTCCCCAGCAGCTGCCTTTGCATTTCCAGCAGCAGCCCTTCCTCCTGCCCGCCGTGTCAGGCTGTCAGGCTCTAGGCAGGGCTTCATCTGCCATTGATCCCAGCCTAATCTCCTCTCCTGGGCAAGTCCAAAGTCATAATCTGCACCACCAGCCCAGGAGCTCTGTGACACTGATGTGTCCAACAAGAGGGCAAACAAACCGCCGCCGATAGCGTTCAATGGCTGGGAGCCCTCTGATGTCACACAGGCCCAGCGCTCCCAAACCCACCAGAAAAAGAAAAGTGCTGCAGGAAGAACTCTCCGTGCTTACAGGAAGGGATCTGGGGGATAACATCACTTCTGATCCTGCAGTGTTTGGAGAGTGATTCAACAGACATTGAGTATCTTTTTTACTGTGGTGACACAGGGCCGGTGCAGATGCATAGTGTGAGCACTAAAAGTTTATTTACAGAGGGCAGGACTGAACATTTCATGTGAACACATTCAGGCCATGATAAAGAGCTTTGTCTCCCATTAGTAATTTAAAGGATTGTGATTTGCTACTCCCAACACACCTATAATTGAATTCCTCAGTCATAAAATCACTGGTGCCAAACAAGTCCTGATATCTTTTATCAAGCCTCTTTTTTCTTGTCATTTGTTAACATATTTCTTATGGAGCTTTTCTTCTTTTTATAGATACATTTGCTTTAGTTATAAATTAACCCCGGAATTTACTCTCCCAGAGGCCACAAACTGCTTTTTTATTCTCTTGGAAAAGTTTCAGGCTCTATGAATTGATGATTTGGAACAATTTTTCAATAACAGCTCGTGGTTCAGATAGAGAGGAAGGAAATTCAGAAGATTGACAAAGTAGTTGAGACTAAAGTGGAAATGTTTAGATGCCTTTCTGGGCCTTTGATTGATTTACCAAAAGGGAGATGTTTCCCTGTGGGATTTCTGGTGCTTCCAGTTCCCTGTAGTAAAATACTCTGATCCAGGCTCATTCTGAAACAAGGAACCTCTAAGAAGTCCCATATTGCAGTGGCTCCAGAAGCTGGCCAGCACATCCCAAAGGTATGCAGATTTTGGAACACATTCTAAAACACCAATATTTGTTTAACAGATTGATTCATATAATGCCCATTAAAAAATAATTTTTCAGTTGATAAGGTCATTGTAAAGAAAAAAAAGCTTGTAATATTCACTGTTTCCTATAGTGGCTTTGTTGGGCTCTTTCTCTTCATCCCAAAGGCTTTAGAAACTCTTGGTTTTTTTCAGCCAGGACTGACTAAAAATGTAGAGGAGTTTGAACACAAAGGGCTGAAATCATTGTTGAAATTTCACCACTGAAAGAGCAACAATTTGAGCTCAACTGGCAAAAGAAAAAAGTCAAAAAATCCAAACGAAGAATTCCAAAAAGACATATTCATAAGAAACGAAAGGAATTGGTTCTACTGCTCAAAAACTATTTGGATAAGGGCAGAGTGACACTTCTTAACAGCCACAATAATTCCCACATTATTTCCTTTCTATCTCATTCTGTGTTACTCTTTATCGTACTACAAACCATTGAAGCTGGAAAATTTTGATTTTGATTTGATATTAACACACCAGATATCCATTTTTGTGGTTTAATTCCCATTTTTGCCGAGGTTTTCCAGGGTGGAGAAAATGTGAAAAATATGCCTTAAAGGTTGAGAAAACAGGAAGAGATCTTCCAGAACTCTGCATTTCTGGATTACTCTTCCAGTTTGGAATGGCTGTGGCTGTGCTGCTGCCCCAGCACACGTAAGGAGGTGGTGACTTCACAGCACCCCAGAATGGTTTGGGTGGGAAGGGACCTCAAAAATCACCCAGTCCCACGCCAGCCACGGGCAGGGACACCTCCCACTATCCCAGGTGGATCCAATTCCTGTCCAACCTGGCCTTGGACATTTCCAGGGATGGGGCAGCCACAGCTTCTCTGGACACCCTGTTCCAGGGCCTCCCCACTCTCCTAATTAGGAATTTCCCTCCAATATCCAACCTCTTTATTAATATCCACCCTCTTGCACTTTAGCCAGTTTGAGCTGGGTTTAAAATGACAAGTTTTGTCTTTAATGATTTCCTCTAAAAATGACTCTTTAATTAAGAATAACCAAAGGGCTTGAGCAGTGCTGGGGTATTTTTCCTATAGAAATAAATGCTTTCCCCATCTCTGATTTCCCATATTCAAGACAATGCCCTTACAAAGGTAAACAGAGCTTCCTTCTCTCTATGCTGTTTCTGAGGTTGCCAGTCAATTATTTGAAGTTAAAATATTAAAATTTTCATCTTTGCATCTCTGAATCGCCCCATTTTTATTATGAAATCATTGTCTCATTCTTTTGAAAAACCTTATAGCTTATTTTGTATTTCTTCTTGAATGCTTCATCTCTTTAATTGCCTACAAAAAAAGGTTCTTGAAGTTTCTTTTTATGTCTCAACAAAACACGAGAATTTCAGCTCCTTTAATTGAATCAATGACCACAGAGCTGAAAGGATTCAGCACTTAAAATATTTATCACCTTTTATGGCAGAAATGAAATTTAAAATAGTGCTAACACAGTCAAATATTTTAGCTCCCAAATTTCCAGGTGTTAAAATACCCCTTCATCTTTTAGATTTTACACTTCTGTGTAAAATCCTTTCCATTAATTATCACAGAATTAAAATTCCACGGTTTATTTGTTGAATTTGGGGCAAATCAGCCTTTGTGGCCCTGCTGTCCTTTGCAATGCCACTCAAAGCAGGAGATGGTGAGCAGAGCTCAGGCTGCCCTGGTGGATCAGAACCATGAATTAAATGAATTAAACCCAGGTCTAACCCCTTCCCTCACACCTTGTGCACACTTTTCAGAGCTTTGTTTGCCCTCTGTGCTTTCACTGGAGACAGGAGGAATTTCCAGAGCAAACAGTTTGTGATATGTCCTTTACAGGTGAGTTACAATGTTGTCTCTAGTTCTTGGAACAGACAGTAGACCAATAAAAAACTCCAATTATTTTTCAGAGCATTGACTCTATCATATACCAGTATTGTAATATCTGCTCAGGACAGATGTGTAAATAAAGAATTTTTCCAACACAAGCTCCCAGAACTTGTTGTTTCACTGGGGTGAGAAAAAAATGTGAAGTAATTTTAAAAATTTTGGGCTTTATTTCTTTTATTTATTTACATGGCAGCCAAATGAACAGGTAACACAGAATAAAATGACCTACAGAGATTTTTGTTTTCATGAAATTCCAGTGAAGCAGTGACCTCTGTTTTACCAAATACACAATTTCTGTCCTGTGTGCCACAAGCTTTCTTAGAAAGATCTCCACATTACAGATCACTCATCTTTTAGAGCTAAAAATCCATCAAGCACAGATCATCTTGTTCTGAGGGCAGGAAGGAACTTCAAAAGAAATGACAGCAAATCTGAAAGGCATTTCAGCTGATTCCATTTCAGCTCTTCCCAAAAACTGAAGGGCACCAGGGCTCCCACTCTGGCCATGCTTGTCCCACTCCCATTGCCAGACTGGGTGGCAATTTCTAAATGGCCTCTTGCAGATGGTCCAAGGCCCCTGCTGGCTCCTAGATTATTTCAGGGAAGTGACTGAATGGCTTTTAATTAGTTGAGCTAAAAACTGGAGCAGGGACAGTTCTAAGAATTTATCCATTGAACCTTCCACTTCCTGCACCTGTGCCCAAATTCCAGCACACTGATTTACTGGTAGGGTTCAACTTTTGTGTTCAATGAGAATGAGGAATATCATTGCTTGGGGGTTTTCTTTTGGTTTTCCTCAAATCCACTCAGTGGATTGTGAACCAGCTTTTCTTCCTACCTGTGGTGCCAGTTTCTGCTGGGAATGGCTGTAGTGGGTTCTCACAGCTCTGGAGGTGTTCAGCACCAGTGAGAACCTGAACAAGGCTCTCCTAAATCTCACCAAAATGCTTTTTCCTTGTTCACCCTTTCACTGAGCACTGATAAAGGCACTGACCCCTTTTCCCCAAATTTGAAGTTAATTTCAGTGAAATATCTGTGCAGAAACCCCTGTAGAGATGGAAAACTCTAAAATACAAGTTCCATTCTCGATAATGATCAAATTCCTGTAGTTGCCATCCAGCAGAGGCATTTACCCATCCATCTTCATGTCTCATAAAAACATAGGAAAAATTTTGCTGCTTCAAGACTCCACAAAATAAGAATTGCAATACTCCAGCAAGCTGGAAAGCAGTTATAAGTATTCATATTTCTAATTATTCATACTTATAATTATTAATATTAATCTCATGTCCTACTCTGAGAATTGTGAACAACATACTGGCACCTCAAAATTACCTCCAGCTTTTAGGATAATCCACTTTCTCCATGGATATGGAGGAAAACTCACTCTTCATCAGATTTGCTGCTCAGCACCAAAGGAAATAAGGGCACCTGTTCTGAAGAATGGCTTTTAGAAGATGCAGGGAGGAAAATCCCACGGGCTCTGTCTGGAACTCTTCCCACTGCCACACTCCCCTCCACAGCATATTTCCCAGTTTTTTTCTCTGATTTAATTTCAGGAATTCTTACTCAGAGGATGCTTTCTTCCAGGAGCTGTACAACAGTTTAAATGACACCCTGGGAGTAGACAACAGTGCTGTGTAGTGTTTAGCCTCCATAGTTTTTATTCCATTTATTTCATTTCCATATTCGTAGCTAAATGAGTTCTGTATCACTCCAGAGAGTTCCTGTCTTCCACAGAGTAAGTGCCAGGTATAATTACTACATTCATCAGCCTTTCCTGGAGTAATTGTCAGGAAAGTGGCAACCATGCTTGCATCAATTTCTTCTTCCTCCTTGCTTTTTCCTGCTTTCCTTCCAGGACAATTAAAGGTTCTCTCTCCTTTCTCTTCCTTTGTTCGCCTCAACCCTTTTCTTCCCTTTATTCCTCCCTTCAAAATTTTGGGGAGGAAAGGGAGAGATGGTCACTGTGTTTTCACATCTAGTGTTTTATTGTGGGTTTGGGTTTTTTAAAATTCAAATCCACTGCCTCTGCCATTGTGTGGAGATCCCCAGCCCAGCTCTTCCACCAGTGCCAACAACAGAGCCGCCCTCGTGTCTCAGGGTCAAGCTGGAGCAGAAATTCAAAATTGCCACATGCTTTCTAACATTGTGCTGTGCCTTCCTGTTTGGGAGAGGGGAGGGGACAGGAATCTGCTGCCCAGGCTGCGTCAGAGGCCGTGGGCACGCTCCAGGACAGCAAGTGGAGAGCGTGGAGCAGTTGTTGTTGCTGTTGTGAACTCACCTCGGGCTGCGGCAGCGCTCGCTGCCTGCTCTGTCCCCAGAGACAGCAGAGCTGTCACTTGCTGGGAGAGATCAGACAGCTCCTGCTCTCAGAGGAACCATGAGCCAGGCTAGATTTAAAAAACAGAGCAAACTTGGGCAGAAAAAGAACAATGAGCAGGGATGCCAAAATACAGTGAAAGACCACGTTATGGCATTGTCAGCACATCTTAAACCAAGAAAAGCTGAAAATCTCATAAGAGACCAGAGAGAAGAATCCAAAATCAAGAGGGTTCCAACAATAAACTTGAAGCTTTCAGATTGAAATTCAAACATCGGTATTTTTTTAAAGAATTCCCCCGGTTTTTTGATGCTTCCATTGGCAAAAATAAAAAGGTCTAAGTAAATAAAGAAGTCCAGCAGGCATCACTAATCTGCCCACTGCCTTCCTCTGAAATTTCCTTTAATTAATTAATTAATTAATTAATTTCCTTTCCTGATATTCACTGTGGACAGCTTCTTCCCATTTTCCCAGCTCCCTGCTCTGCTGGGCCTCCAAAGTCCCACACTGGCCTTCGATCCCTGCCCTAATCCACCACTGCAATTAATCTAATCACACTGCACACCAGTAGCCTCTATTAAGATTAAAGATAATCTTGCTATTTCACAAGATTAAAAAAGCCAGAGCCAATCCTAACATTGCACATTACTCCACCTATTTTGCATAAATTCTGTTTTATGAATATTAGAAAAGAAGAGGGCGCTGGTAATATTGTTATCTTTTAAAAGCAGAATTGAGAAAATGCACAGCAGCTTTCTGGGTTTTTGTCTGATTGCTCACCTACTCGAAATTGGCACCAAAAAAAGAATGGAAAGAAGTGCACATGACTTCCACATCCTCAGTGTTACATCATGAAGGATGAAACAGCAGATTATGTACAGCTCACAGTGCTGCTGTGCTGTGTGCAACTCTTTCCTTGCATAAAAAATGCCCTTCTCAACAAAACTGTGACTCATGAAAAAATAGACAGATACCAATGGAAACAGTGATAGACTCATTTCATAATGGGACCTGTTACTGTGGACTCTGACATTTGCCTGCTGGGTGGTTTATTTTAATACAAATTATACAAATTTAGCATGTAGATCTTTAATATTCTATTTTTGGATTATGATTTTCATTGCCAAATTTTTTTCAAGACGACATCTACAAGAAAATATCTTTGCTGTAGGAAAAGTGGGCTCTTGCTGCTGAAGGGTTTCCCAGTACTTCAAGCACTGTCAAGAATTCCTGCCCACGCCAGCTGTGCTGTAATCACTGTTTCTTAATAAATCAGTAATCCTGATCTAAGAAAATAATTCCTCAAATGTCATTACCTGTGTCAGAATGCAGCTTGCATAACCTGGTGTGTTACCCTGTCTAAAAACCTGAAGCACTGCAAGGGTCTCAGGTGTGGGTTTTATTCAAGGAGCTGGATTCCTGCAAAAAGCCCGACTCTGAAGCAGATTTGGGGACATAATAAATATCCTGGTAAAGTTGGCCACACAAGGAACAAAATTTGGGCAGTGCCCAAAGGAAGCCGTGCAAGGAACCCTCTGGAGTTTCCTGTTCATCATGGCCTAATGTTCTTCCCTGTGTCACAAAAACAATTCAGCAGTTTGAGACAACTGGTGAGCTCACATCACAAATAGTGCTCCAAAACCTGGCAAAGCAGGGGTGGAATTTGCTTTCAGTAACATTTATTATTATTTCTGTTATTAATTATAATAATAACAATAATAACCCAAAGAAACAAGGTAGGAACTACTAATAAAGCTTCCATCAGATTTTTAAAAATTATTTTGCATTGCCTTACTAATGAGGAATACATTGAAACGATTGGTAAAAAAACCTGAGCCTTTCAATGGAATTCTTGAATATTTGCTTTTATTTTAAATTCAAGACCTGAAACTTTTGTAGCACCAATTTGGAAAGTTGTTCTGTAGTCAAATGAACAACTCCTATTTAGATGAGATCTTTACTAAAGAATCCATTCCAGGCCAGTTCA
Organism: Oenanthe melanoleuca; assembly: GCF_029582105.1. NCBI lineage: Eukaryota > Metazoa > Chordata > Aves > Passeriformes > Muscicapidae > Oenanthe > Oenanthe melanoleuca. The sequence goes on along the minus strand of NC_079346.1, from coordinate 18,035,545 downwards.
GCAATCCTGGCAATAGCTGTAGTGTAAATGTAAAAAAACCCAAACCAAATGCAGGAAAGAAACCCTTTAAATGGTGCTTATTTCAATCAGAGAATGGATTTAATGTGAAACCCTTTTGCTTTAGATAAGGCTTAAAGTTTCATCTTGTTTATCATCTCAAACCATCTTCAGCAACAGCTGGAAATTGTGAAAGTGAAAGCACATCTGCAGAACTTTTGTTTCCACATCCTCTAATCCTGTTCTAGGCAAAACTCAGAAAGTCTGTACCTCTGTATGAGTGCCCTCAAATATGCACCCATTTGTAAAACTCAATTTATGTTGCCAATACTAGGGGAATACTTAAAAGAAATAAGACACCTGTTTTTCTTAGCATTTCTAATAATTTCTATCCCCAAATACGTTACCATGCCTTGCTGTACAAACAAGGCATCTCAGATATGCAGTTTAAGTGCAAATGTTGGAATCTGGGAGTGACAAAAGGGAAGAAAAACAGTGAAACCCTTGCAGAACTTTCGTGACTCCACGAAATAAATCCATCCCCTATCACTGGTTACCTTTAGGGGGATTGGAGCATAATTAAGTCAGTGCAAGAACTTTGTTTTAGAAATAATATCTGCTAGAAAACAAATAAATATTATATTTTTTCCTCATCCTGGAGGAAATGAGACCCTCTGCTGCATCCTCTTCAAAATTTCTCCCTGAATATGGTCCTGAATAAGTTTAGAGAATACAGATAAACTCTGAGTAAATAAAGCAACCTTTTGCCCTCATGTACTTCTGTACTTGCTTATCTGTAGATTTCTCTGGGTGTAACTGAAAATAAAATTTGGGTTTCTTGTTTTTTTACATTCATAGGTAAGATTAAAAATCAATTTAGCAATGTACCACATAATAACATGCTTCCATGAAGCTTAAAAACTGAGATTCAGCATAAAATACTGTAGCTGAAATACCACTGTAGGGAACAGCAACTCCAAGGAAAACACATTCGAGATGGAAGGATAAACTCTCAGTTTTATTTACTGTAGACATAAAAAGTCAGGACCTAAACCTATCATGAGGAAATATGTACATTATGAAAGGCAGTAAATAGAAGTGGCTGCATTTTTCCACAAGCCCCCATATTAGATAGCACCACAAAGCACCAGGTCCAGGTAGTAAAACCTGTTTTTCTGACCACCCCTACTAGAAGATCTTGGTGTGAGTGTTAAAGCCTGTAATTAACATTTTTCTTTCCATAGTTCCTTTTTTTGGTGGAACAATCTGAGTCTTTTGGTAGCCTGACATCTCTCTCACAGCACTATGGTTGAGCACTTAGTTGACAGCAATATTCAAATATTCCCCTAGCACAGGGAGTGAAAATGTTCATCAGTCTGTTGGTATACAGCTGGCAACCTGAGCTCAAAGCCTCTCAAACTTCAAAATTGCTGCTACACAGCCACAAATACTAACAGCAGTTACACAACCTCCCTGTTCAATAAATCTAAACAAACACACAAGTACTATGGACTTCTCATGCAATATCATAACATAAAAATCCCATTTTATGCAATGTGGTGTAATCATGTATTGTGTAAAAAGTTTAAGACGAGATCATAATTCTGGGCAGGACTGCTTTGTGCAAATATGAAATTCTCTGCAAAGTAAATGCTGAAACTCGGCGGAAGGCACAAGATGCAATAAGAAATCTTCCACTGCTCTGCCTTATCCTGTAAATATTCCACACAGCTGAAGGTGCTTGGATGCAAATCACTTATTTAGAATTTTATACACACAGGTGAGTTAGAGGGATTGGAGTGGATGTCTGTAAAAAAATCAGAGGATTCTGGCAAAGGGAATCTAAACTTTGTCACCATCCGATCTGTGGTGAAGAGGAAAGACATCAATCCCCATGGAGCTCATGAAATTCCAACAGCCCCTAAAGCAGCACGAAGCAGACTAGTTTATAATGGCATAATAATAGCTCTTAGAAGAGCAAAAGGAGAATTCATGCCTAATTTGAAGTCTGGAATAAACTAATACCAACTGCAGCATCTGCAGCAAAATGTTGGCGTTTCATTTGGAGTTGAAATACGTTAAGAAACTGATCACGTAAGAGGCAGATAAATAACTCCTCCTGTTACATTGGCATTTCTTACAAGTTTTAAAGCAAATATCTAGGATTTAACTGTAACACATACTCGTGGGTGTTTAATTTCAGGCATTTCGTCTCACAGAGCAAGCTGCAATTCCCTTAGAGCCGGACCCTCAATTTTGAGCATGCTAAACCCACAGCCACGCAGGAATTCAGCAGTAATTGCATGGAAGCAAACTGCACAGAGGACTGAACTTTTATCACTGCAAACCTGATCCTACTGAAACAGCACATCCACCACTGACCTCAAGGAAGCTGGGATTTTTTTTTTGTTTTTTTTTTAGATCCTATGCATCTTCCACTAAACCAAGAAGTTTCTTTGCTAGCATGGAGTGTTCTGTATATTTTCTGTTGGGGTATTGCCTAATATTTATTATCCTGGGTTATCAGAAATTACACAGAGCCTTTCAGACTGCTGAGATTAGTAGGAAGCCATTCCTAACACAGGGTTAATCCCTTCCCTACACACACACATCCCCTATAAGCATGTCCAGAAGCACACACCTGTGTTCACCCCGGCAGCCATGCAGTGCTGGGCATGCACCCCCAGAGCTGCGGCAGCTTTGTGTTTTGTAAATTGCTAATTATCAACCAGCAGAGTAGACTTTGGGATTCAGAGACTTGAATTCATAGACTTTGTCCTGAATGTGCAGCCTGCATGGCATGGAGGAGATCTGCTTAGTCATGAGGAGAGGGGGTGGCTGATGCAAGTCCACAGAGCATCTCCTGCTAGTCCATTCCAGAAATTCACAACCCGGCTTTGGAGGTGGCTCCTTCTCCTCCCCTTCTAAGGGGGATAGTTTTCCTATTTCCAGGGAAAGCTTGAGAAACTGCCAAGCAAAGAGAAGAGAATACTGCTTAGAAGTCGAGGTGTTTTTTGCTGCAGATTTGGGGATTTATCACACAAATCCCTAACTTTTTCTGTCATCATGCAATTAGAATCTATTACCACTGTCAGCATCATTTACTCTCGTAAGCACAGATGGACACACTGACATTTCTAATTTCATTTTTTACCTCAATCTCCCTCCTGCATTGTTTCTCCATTGCAAATGGGGAACTCTTTGCATTCTCATGTCCTAGATCATCCAGTATTGAGAACAGGGGCAATTATTTCATTTGAGTAAGAAGATGGCCCCAATCTTGACTAGGCTGCTCGGTACTGCTGCAACACAGGTAATTAAAAATATCTATATAGTTCATGTATCATGAATTTTAATTGGAGAATGATGTCATTGTTTAGTTCAATTCTATAGAGTGGTTTATGAGAGGGCAAACAGGCCAAATAACATAATGGAAGGTGTGGGTGGAGTGGGAGAAAAATGTGAACATCATCAAACTGACTTCAGTTCTGCGAAAGTTTCCAGATAGGAAGAATAGGCCTTGCTTCATTTCTACCCCCAACCCCCCTCTAAATTTAAGGAGCAAAACTCTAGGACAGATTTATTATAATTTGCCCTGCAGTGTGAGAAGAGCTGACAACTTTGTGGCGGGAGCAAGAGGAAAGTCCATGTTGCAGCAGAAGAGCTGATGCTGAAGTAGAAACTTAATGTTTCCTATGATTGCCACATTTGTTTTCTCCTTTTATTTCCTTATACCTGCAAGACATGGGAGTATCCCAAGCCCACTGACCACAGGGCTGAGTACCAGGGTGATAATTTGCTTAGCACCAGGATTTTCTGCATTGTCCCTGGAACCTGAAAGCAGCAGCATCGCTGGGTAAAGGTGGACTACCCTACATTTTAAACAAAGAACAACTGAAAAAAATTCCCTTTGTGGAAAAAAAAAATGGAGAGGGGAAGAGACAAAAGAAATAGAAAAGTTTTATCATTTAATGCAGGAATCAATTTATGTTTCGTATTCCTGAGAAGCCAAAGACAAATCTTACGGCTCTTTCCTTTTTCATTCTGCCTTGGAAAAGCCTCCACAGGGAAAAAGACGGGGGCAAGGAGATTTTCCCCCCAAATACTCTGTAAATGAAGTCCTTAAAATTGGCCTGTTAATGGGAACCCTCAAATTCTGTTTGTGGCATGAGGAGTAGGACCTGAGAACAACATTTTTCTCTTGCTTTGGATTATTTCTAACTCCTTCTCTTGTTAGTTCACAAGGAGTGAACTGACACACAAAGAGCATTTAGCATAAAGTTCCTGAAAACCAGATCCTGCTGTTAAAAAGCTAAACACCATTATGGAAACACAGGGTGAAATAATTAGCACTTATCATCTAATATCATGCTGGATTGAATGAACCTATTAGTGATTAAAAAATGAAACCAGAAGCAATAACTAATGGAAAATGTTGTATCCATGACTTCAAAAGAACCTAGCATGGAGAATTTGTAACTGTGGGATGATTCCTCTTGAGTAACTGCACTGGAAACTTTTACTGCCAGGCAGAGAAGGACACGGGAACAATCCTTGTGAAAAAGCTTGTAAAAGAAACTCAGATTCTGAATATCAAATACTGATTCACAATTAGGCTACTGAAAAGGGCTAGGAAATATATTCAACTCCACTCTAAAGAGATTACATTTAAAAAAAATCCTGAAGAGGGCCTCACCAATCAAGGTGAAAAAAAGTATTAAGTTTGCTTTTCATTATTTAGTCCAGCTTTGTACAAGACAGAGTTTTCACTCTACTTCAAAATTTTTCTTGTTTTTACAATAAAGTCGTTTGCAAAATTTCAAATTTAATTTTATTAGCCATTACTGTAAGTAGGAAATTGCACTAAAAGTAATTGAAACAGTGCCTTTAAATTTAAAGTGCCCATAAATTCATTTTATTGACTTAGAAATGGACTTGTGGTTATTTTAAAAAGTCCACAAAAGAGTCAGATTCCGAAGCACTGTTGATAAGGGGTGTATTTATCAGTCCAATAAGGAAGATTAAAAGGCATAACTTCAATATCCTTCAATTAAATTCTAATATTTCACCGCCTTCATATCAGAATTCATTATACGAAACACAAATTTATATCAGGAAAAAATATTATTTGCATATTCTGCATTATACTGGAAGCTTCACTGAATGCTGATGTTAAATATATTGTATTGTCCAGGATTTGGCATTTCTAAGGAACGCAGACCATCTTAAGGCTGTTTGGAAGTATGGAATCTCTGAACCACTACAAGTTAGTGAGATATTTTACAAAACTGTGCCTAAAAACATTCCAATTCAAATCTGTCTGTGTAAAAATACTTCTTTATTATATTTCTGATTGGTTATCATTCAAAGTCAGTGCCAACTATTTTTTTTTTTCAGCTCTCTCTGCCCTTGACAAGCCCACGCTTATGTTGTGCCACATGCTTTAACACACTGCTAGCAGTGATTTCTTGTAATCTCATAATTAAATCTCTGAGCAATTTTTGCAGCAATTTTTTTTTTTTTTTGGTGACAGCCAAAGTGAATAATGATGTCAAACACATCACTTGATGCACCAAATTCTGATATTAATGAGAGCACACCATATGAAACTTCTTTTCAAAGGAGAGCACTCAGGATCATATGCCACAGTCACTTGGTGTACACTGGGAATTGTTAGTTAACTAGTAACAAACCACAGTAACCTTTAAAAGGTAAATCACTTATTAAATGATGGACTAATTGCTACCAGAAAATAGATATTTTTTAATGGAACATTATAATCGTGCTCTACAACAAAAGCCTGTTCAAAGACGGGGCAGCAAGTCACAAATACAAATCCAACCCAAACCCCTGGTTATTTCAAGGAGAATTATAACTGATCCATCTGATTTAAAGGAACCTAAACTCCACAGGACATCCAGAAATTGATAACTCCCTGAGCTTTTAATCACAATAAATGCCAGCCTTACATCACTGATATTAATAAACGCATCCCTGTTAAGTCAGCATAGTGTTGTCGTGTGTACACAGGGCCACAAAGTTACAACACCACAGGAACTTGCACTCTCTAGCTGCAGAATACCCTGGGGAGAAATGACACCAGGAAGATTACAAAACGCTCCTGCGAACCTGAGGCATGCCATCAAGACACAATATATTTCGACATAGCATCTCAGTTGTTGCAGGCTGTGAGAGGCTCCCCGACTTTCTGCGATTGGGAAATTGTTAAAAAAAAAAAAAAAAAAAAAAAAAGCTGTTCATTCATTACGAGAGCAGCCAGGTGAGCCCAGCACTGCTTCCCCAGGGGAGGCAGGAATGGACGGCGTGCAGCGGATCCATCCATCCGTGGATGGATCCCCATCACCTCTGCAGGGCGGGACATCGCCCCTCCAGCCCCGAGCATCCTCCGCTGCCCGGCTGCTGCCGGACCCGGTGCAGCACCATGGACACAGCGCCGGGAGCGCACCGGGACACCGGGAGCGCGCCGGGACCGCACCGGGATCGCGCGGGCAGCGCACCGGGAGCGCACTGGGAGCGCACAGGGAGCGCACAGGGAGCCCACAGGGACACCGGGAGCGCACAGGGACACCGGGAGCGCACCGGGAGCGCACAGGGAGCGCACAGGGACACCGGGAGCGCACAGGAACCGCACCGGGAGCGCACAGGAACCGCACCGGGAGCGCACCGGGGCGCTTCGGGCACCGCATCCCGCCCGCAGCGCCCGCGGCTCCGCTGCTGCCGGGGCCGCGCCGAGCGCTCCGTTCTGCCCCGGGCGCTCCGTTCTGCCCTGGGCGCTCCGCTGTCCCCCGGGCGCTCCGCTCTGCCCTGGGCGCTCCGCTGTCCCCCGGGCGCTCCTCTCTCCCCCGGACGCTCCGCTCTGCCCCGGGCGCTCCGCTGTCCCCGCTCCGGAGCCGCCGGCCCGTCCTGCCCGTCCGGCCGAGCATCCCCGGCGGGGCTGCCGGGGCTCCGCGCTGCCCGCCCCGAGCCCCGATCCCCGCACAGCCCTCACGCCCCGCCGTGCCCGCACACCCCGCCGCTCCCTCACCTCGGGGCCGGTCCCCGCAGCCCGCACTGACCTGGCGCTGTCAGTTCTCAGCGGGAGAAACTGTTCCCTTCAGCGGGATAAACTCCCCCGCTCGGCCCGGCCTCCCGGGCAGGGCCCGCCTCCCCCGGCGCCGCCTCCCGCCGGCCCACGGCGGGGCTGAGCGGGGCCGGGCGGCTGCGGGGCTCGGGGGGACGGGACGGGATGCGGGACCCGCGGGGATGGCGAAGGGCAGCGGGACGGGAGAGCGGCGGGGCGGGAGGAGCCGGAGCCGGAGCAGGAGCCGGAGCCGCGGCCTGGCCCCGCTCTCCCCTCAGCCGCTCCCCTCAGGGCCCGCGGTACCTGCGGGCAGAGCGCGGGCCCCGCAGCGCCGCTGGAATTTGATCTCTGCTCCCTGTAATCTCCCGTAACTGAAAATTCACTTTTTCCGCCTGCCGGCTGCTTTCTCTTTTGCCTTGCCATTCTCCAGCCAGCTCCGCTCTGCGCTGGGTGCTTTGGCTGGGTCGCCTCACGCCAGGCTGTGACAGGAGTCAAGGCTTTTCTGAAAAGGTTCTTAGCAGTGACAGAGGTAAAGCAAATGCGTTTTCACTTTTTTTTTTCTTTTTTCTTTTTTTTTTTTTCCTCCCCCCGCTCGCAGGAATGCGGAGCCCAGCGGTATAGGCTGCGCTCGGTGCCTCTCCGAAAGCAGCAAGCCCCAACAAGCCTGTCACCTCCTCTATCTCAGCCTCTGAGGCTTTGAAAAAGAAGCTAGATGTGTAGAGAAAAAAAAAAAAAAAAAAAAATGCGTAAGATCAACAGGCTTTAGAGAGTCATCCTGGAACTCGAGGTGCCCCGGGATACAACAGTTTATCTCGAAAAACTCCTGATCCCTTGGACATCACTGGAAGGTTGAGAGGATCCCAAATTTGCCTCATTATGGTTGTTAGTCATCAAGCGTTTTGAAAGAGAGCCCATATTTGCTTTATTATTTGTATACTGAAGGCAATTTATAGATTAGGGTTGAACACGTCAAAATACCTGGACTACCTACAGATACTAACTTTGCCTCCAGCCTTTTGTTTATGAGAACAATCTTCTGTCTGCAGAGGCTTGAAGCCTTGTGTTAATTTTTATGAGAATTATCTGTCTATTTGTATAGGCTTGAGGTGCTACCTCTGCCTTGACAGATCAAGGAATTTTTTTTTTCAATTCCTGCTTTTTCCCTTTCATCTGAATTTTTTTTAGCCTTGAAAATGTGGAAATATATTTTTTAAGTGGTTATTTTTTATTGTTTGGGTTGGGTATTTTAAAAATTATTTTAACATACTGCAGTAATAACCTCTTCCAGTAATACCCTGGCTCAGAATTAGAAGCCAGGTCCTGAAAACAAGTCAAACAAACCCTCAGAATTACCATGGATGAACAAAGAGGCAAATGTGGGTGAAACAATCTTAGCAATAAGAGGTTTTAAATACCTTGGTTGTTAATATTTCTACCACTTTACAGCAATAGCTGAGGTAGAGTTTCAATAGAAAGTTAAAAGGAGAAGGATCTGAGCTGGACACTCACAGAGCTCAGATTTGTGAGATCTGTTCTGGTGAGAACAGAACTGCTGCTCTCTCTGTGAGAGAATTCTCTGTGCTGGAGAATTCCCCATTTAGTTTAAGTGTCTGAAAACAGAGGATCCCGCCCCAAAATCAAAGTTTTAACGTGCAAACTTTTACAAACTGCATGCAGCTGGGAGCATTCCAAAAATTGGCAGGTATTGATAACATCCAGTTGTGACTATGCAGTCCTGCTTTGAGCCCAGGTTTTTAATAAAGGCAGAAATACAAAGTACAGTTTGGATTTTAATTAAATTGCACGGCTGAGACAGATATATCTAAGTCAGTCCAGAGAAATCAGCCAAACACAGCTTGCACAGAAATATTACAAGTACACTATCAGTCTATTTCTGTCCTGAACATTATTTTCTTTTAGCAAGTTCACCTTTTGATCAGAGCTCATTAAATGTAAAACAAAACCAGAACCATGACTTATGCAAAAAATACTTAGATTTTATAAGTAAGCATTTTAGCAGATCGAGACAGGAAAGGAAAAGATCCCTTAGTCTGATTTCCTGCTTAACACAGATTTTTAGGTAGGATTTGATATCTCATTAAATGTTTCTTTCAGACAGCTAATCTTAATTTGAAGAATCAAGAGATGAAGAACCCTTGCATTTTCTCTGGTAATGAAGAATAGGCCTAATTTATAATTTGAATTATTCTGGTTTTTTTTTTTTTTTTCTTAACAAAGAGCATTTTTTTTTCAGAGAAACCTAATCATTTCTGTATTGATAAGGAAACAAAACAGGCTACAAATGTATTATCTATTCTGTAACCAAGTTGTCCTTTACAGTAATGAAATGGTCATAATAAAGACGTTTATCAGTTTCTCGTAAGCTTTTGTTTGCATTGTTTGGCTGGGCAGATTTTGATGATCCAGACTTTCTCCCCTGCTTATCTGGGAGAATTGCTAAGTTTGGCTGGGACCTCTGAGAGTTATGAAACAAGAATGAAATGTCGGGCTCAGGCCTTCCTGAACCATGGGCAGTTCTCCCCTGAGTTCAAAGAGAAGCAGAAAAGACTCTCTAAGCATCAGCTCTGGTTTTAAAATTAGAAGATAATTTGCCTTCACACAAGATCAATTATACTCTGTTTTTCTTATTGGGTATAAAAGCATTAGTTAATTCTTTTCATGTGAAAGAGTTGCATTTTATATTAACTTTAATCAGTCCGTTTTTCATGGTGAGTCTTTTTGAAACATTTATTGCATCTGAAAAAAAAATTATTTCTTCTTGCTGTTATTAGTGACTGACTGTACATTATGTGTTTCAATTATTCAGAAAATTTGAAGTAGATTAAATTGAATCATATGGCAAAAATAGTTCTCATTGGGATGAGAAACTGAAATGAGCACTTTGTGGGATATCCAGATGGATAAGGGTGTTAGCAATGACAAAATAACCTCCCTTGAGCAGTTTCATTTCTCTTTTCCATCTTGATGAAGGAATTTCTGTGCAACAATTCCTAAGGAATTCCAGGTAGGTGTTTATGGTTAGAAAAATGAATTTACTGGAGGTGATGCTGTGATTTTTACAATTGGCTTGAAAAGAGTGGCAAGCTAACACGGATTTCTACCCCTTCCCATCTCTGCAAAGACACAAATTCCATCTTTTGCTGACTTTTTATGTTTCCCCTGAGTTTGTGCTCTCAGTCTCTGGGTGAATTATTCAAATTTAAAATCACCACTCCTGCAGTGTGTCCCATCTGGGTGTTGTGGGATGGAATGGAGAAGTAGCCAAACTTTTAACATCTAGAGGGCAATCTCCTACTCTGAGAGTGCAGCCAGAAATCTGACAGCAGCAAGTTCTGATTGTGCAAATTGCATTGCTTTAAAGGAATGGAGTTTAAATAAGTTAAAAATGTCCTGTACTGCTGCCTTTTCTTAAAGTTACCCCGTGTTCTTTCTCTTGGGTAGTGTAATATTTCAGTTCATATATCTGGTGTCCTTTTATTGATAAAAAGCATATCTTACTTGCCTCAGCATATCTCATTCTGTCTTTATTGGCAGTTTTTGGTCTGGGAAGGCATGTTTTTAAAAAGTAAGTCATAATACCCCACCACAGTCCTATCTACAGCTTGCACACTCTTTACTTGAAGGGAATTCAGCTGCTCTCAGTAGCATTTTACACAGATATATGGCAAAAGCTGGGCTGTAAAGTGCACTCCTGGAAGTGCCTGGGTGAGTTTCTCCTTGGATCCAGCAGGAGGGATAGAACCAGCACAATGCAGATTTGTCACAGATAACTGCAGAGCGGGTCAAAACAAGAACCCCTTCAAAATAAGCCTCCTTTGCCTGAACTTCCAGGCTTGGATAAAAGGGAGAACAAAATCCTAACTGTGCCTGCTTTAAATTCACCAAAGATCACACCAGCCTGCCCACCTCTAATTGTAAAGTCTTTTTTCCCTGACCTTTAGTCTTCCCCTAACTCTTAATTTCTCTAATTTCATCTTGGAGGGAAGAACTTCCTTTCTAGGACTGTCTGTAGTTGGATTTGATATTCCTGTTCCAGTCCCACTCTGATTAAATGGGCTGGGCCCAAATTGCACGTCACAGTCAGCAGGCAAAAGAAAATATAGGAATAAGGAGATCAAGCACATACTGATATCTGTCAGATGTGCTAATCCATCTGAAATTTATTTCTGAAGGATCCCTTTAAGGCAACCAAAAGGTTGTTTTGAGCCTCATTTAAAACCAGTTTATCTGAATTTCTTTGGTGATGGAGCTAAGACAGATTTATGAACATAACTTCAGAAATCCAGATTTCTACAATTATACACGCTCAGCCATCTGAAAGGAGCAGCTGATGCAACCAAGGCTCAGGGTTGTGCTAATCTGAGATGGGAAGGAGGTGGCTGGGTTGTGGTTAAAGCATGGGACTGGGCTGCTGAGAGGTCTTGCTTCTATTCCTGGTCGTGTCACTGACTTCCTGTAGGTCACTGAAGTCACCCAGCTCTGCCTCATTTTATTCATCTATAAAATAGAAATATTATTGCATTGCTAAAGCACTGTGAGACAAGTCATTGCTGTCTATACAATTGTTGTATGCCCATAAAAGAAGTTTGTGTCAGCAGATCACAGCCATGTTCCTAAAGTAACTCCTTTGGGATCATTTGCTGTCTTACACAGCAAATCAATGAGTCCAGTAAAGACTAAAACCTCAAAAGTAAAAATTTTAACTTAAAATGTCTCGAGAAGTTTGCTCCCACGCTCAATTAAACATTTGTTCATGAAGAGAATTGTGTTTTCCTTGTAAGAGTATGAGGAAGGTACTCACTCCCTCATAATTTTCAAAAAGATAATTAATCCCCCCAATTGTTTCTTTTAAAGGACTGCTCATTTTACTCATATGTAAAATAGAAATAATATTACATTGCTAAAGCTAATTGTCTATACAATTGTTTTATGCTTTATAATTTGTGCATAATTGTATCAGCAGATCACATCTGAATAGGAAATATAGGAATATAAAGTTATAGGAATATATTAGTTATAAAGCTGTATTCCTAAAGTTATAGGAATATATTAGTTATAAAGCTGTATTCCCAAAGTAACTCCTTTGGGATCATTTGCTGTCTTACACAGCAAGTCAATGATTCCAGTAAAGACTAAAACCTCAAAAGTGCAAACTTCAAAATACCTGGAGAACTTTGCCTCCAGATTCCAATTAAACATATGCTCATGAAGAGGGTTGTGTTTTCCTTGTAGGAGTATGAGAAAGGTACTCACTGCCTCATAATTGTGAAAAAATAATTAATCCCCCCCTCCCATTGTTTCTTTTGGAGGACTGCTTGAAGATCTCTTGGTACTTCCATTTCCTATAACCTTTGTCCTGCTTTATAGTTTTTATACATTGTTGTGATGGAGTTAATTTGAGGCACTATTTTTAAAACCCCTGCTTTTTACATATTTTCCCCAAATCTCCAGGGGGCTCAGATGGACGTAGGAAATGCTGCCCATTCATTACATGCTGATGATGCTGTAGAACAACAGTTCACACTGCAGCTCCCAAATCCCAGGGAAAGTCATGGCATGGGGAGCATCTCCTTGTCCTGAGGATCAGTTCTCAGCATCCCCACCAGCACCTTTTTTATTTCTACTGCAAAGAGGTTTTAAACCAAGGAAATCAGGGTCCAGCGAGTCAGGTTTTTTACTTAAATGCTTCACATTTTGGAATTATTTAGGGTGGATATAGGTAATAAAGACTGGAAGAGAATTAGATGACATTCAGATTATCTTATAGATTTAATGATGTTTGCTGAAATTAGTCTTCATTAGCCTTTACAGCAAATGGGTTGCATGGCTTTTGATAAAGGACCAAAGACTGAATAAAGCATTTTCTTGATTGTCCTTGTAATTAATATACATTATTATAACACTAAATGTCCTAAAACAATGCTATTTTAGCCATGCTAGTTCTGAAAGAATCACCACAAAAAAAAATGGGAGCAGCCTTTTCTTACTTCTCACAAATTGTGCTGCACAGGCTTCTTCATCCACAGATGTTGTGACCTAACAAAATCCACACCAAGCTCTGCCTTCTGCATTTTACCCAGGCAGGAGTGTGAGATCAGGCAGAACTCAGTGAAAAATTACCCCAGTGTTTGTCCTATTAGGGCACCCAATTTCCCAGTCTTTATTTTTTTTTTTTTAATTTTTTAATTTTTTTTTTTTTTTTTTGTGTGTGTGTAAATTCACACAGATACTGCACCCAAAGGCCTCAGATGAGATTTTGTAAGTGTTATAAATATCCCCTCACTCTGTGATTAAACCTTCATCATAAAAACGTGCAGGGAATTCTGCTGGGCAGAGAAACAGTAACTTTAATCCTTACTTGAATTATATCTTGCAGAAGTAAAGAAAATAAAATATGGGCAGGCAGAGCAGTTTGAAATAGGTGTTACATTAAAGGCACCACGTTCCAGCCATGCAAATTGTTCTCTTGGTTTGTCTGCTCCCCTTCTGAACTGACTCTTGTTAGTCTTTCAAATAAGCCATTATTTTCATTTAAGATCTGAAGGCTCCTAAAAAATAAAGTTAATAGCTGGTTGTTAGTCTGTGCTGAGCATTAGAGGATGCCAGGTAACTTGAGCAGTGAATCAGGGGCTATTTTTGGGAGAAAAATATTGCAATAATTTTCAGGAAATAACCTTTTTGTTCCAAAACAGCTGTCATTGAACACTATTATATCTACAACAATTAAAATTATCTTTGGTAACTTTTAGTGTTTGGCACTGCTCCATTATTGTTCAGTTAAATATTTTTCAAGTGTTTTAGGACTTCTGCCCACTGTGTGCCTGAAACCCTTCATCACCACTGGAGAAGCTCCTGGCTTTGTCATCCTCTCTCAGGATATTTGGACCATTTCTGTGGAGGTTTTTGCCATTCTATAGCAACAGCCCTTCTGCTGACTCAACCTGAGCTCTATAGAATTTGCCTCTTCATGTCAAGGGGTTGAATGCCAAAAAAAAAAAAAAAAAGGTAAAATTAAAAAAAAAAAAGTGCTAGCTAACATATAAAGTGAATTAGGAAGCATGTGCAAACATCCTGGTGAATTTAAATAGCTGGTTGGGTCAGAAATGGAGGAAAAATAACACTGGGTCAGGAACAACACACAAAGCAGCCAGAAACCTGGCATTTCTAATTTAGGATATAAATACTCCCTGCTAAAAATTTCTTTGTTACAAGATGTAATTGATTAAATAAAGGCAGGTTGAGAGTAGGGGGGTGGTGTTGGTTGATGGCTTTAATATAGTTCAAACCTCAATTTTAAATATTTCCACATTGCTGGGATTTTTTTTATTCCCTCAGATTGTAACTAACTGATAATGCAAATAAATTTTTTTGTGTTTCTCAGAACGAAATCTGAGTTATTTTTATTGTAGTAGCACTTGTGATTGCTCTCTGTGGCTCTGAGTCCTCAGTATTAGCAGAGGAGAGCTGAAAAATCTCTTCAAAAAGTCTTTTATATACTTGTAAGCCTTGGTAATTTTTTATTAATAGCTCATTTGCATACTATGGAATTCTGACTTTTATTTACATAAGTTAATATAGAAGCATCCCTTCAATGGGACGTGGAGCAGATGTCATGAAACAAATTTTTTTTCTACAGAAGATTTTCCTCTGTGAACTTCATTAACAGTATTTTCTTACCCTGTTGTTGCATGAGCAAAACAATGCAATTCTGGGAATTTACAGAGACCATTGTGCTGGTTTCTGGTATTTGAGCTTCATATAAAGCAATAAATAACAAAATGCAGCAGCTCAGTGCACCATGGAGCAGAACCTGGCAAATCACTCTTGTTTCAGGGAACTAAAGTAAATTTAATAGAAACTCTCTGACTTTTATTTGAAAATTGTGGAGATTTGGTCATTGTTCTGTGCTCTGTTCTTTGCTCCAGCAGCTGAACCTGGAGCCAAAGCTGTGGAAGCAAAGTGCAAAAATAGAGGTAGAATGGTAGGACAGAAAATCAGATTCAATTGGGGAATTCTCATGGTATACTACAATTAATTTTGTATTTAATTTATTCCTGCTCAAATATGCTTAGTAACAGATTTTCCACTTATAAAAACTCTCTTTGTGTTGTGTGGAGTCTGGCCCTTTGCTGAATTTTTTTCTCTAAATAGACTTTATAGGTAATTCAATTTGTATCATCAATCACTGAAAAGCTGATTTTTTACAGGATGAAATACAGATAATGAAGTGTATCAGAAACCAAGATTATCTTATCATAACCTCTCTCCTCAGAGTGTGACAGCTCAAATTTGGTCACAACTGAAGTAATTTATTTTTTGTAACAGCTGGTTTTCCACATTTTGGTGGGGTTTTTTTTCAGTAATAATTTACACCTGCTTCCAGAGAGCAAAACAACTCTTTAAATATGAGTGGAAAAAAATGTGCATCTCTTTCTTGCAGACAGACCACAGAAGTTTCAGCTCACTGGGGGTGCTGTTGGTTCCACTGCTAGAAACAGAAGGATTATACTGAGAGGAGAGGGAACTGGCAACAGGAAAGGTTTTTGGGGGAAAATGGCTTTTTGTAGTCTGGCACTTGGGCAGCTTTGCCCTTCAAGGACAGTTGTGCAGGCAGGAGAAAACAACAAGAATGTTTTATAATGGAGTGATAGCATAACAATAAATACCCAAGAAGGGAAAAGCAGAATTTCAGATTTAATATTCCACACAGTAAAGCAGAGCAGGAGTACTGAAGGATTTTAACTTCCATTGAGGTTAGGAGAACAATAAGATAATAAAATTGCTTTTGTCTGTAGATATAGGTTGAGAACACTACTAGGAATTAGGAGAAAAGGTATTGGTTTTACAGCCTGTCCCTTGGAACTGAGTTATTAAACCTGCTAATCTTAGCTCAGGAGAAAGAAAAACCTGGAGTGGCTCTCACCTATGGCAGCAGCCTCCTCCCAAACTGTGTGTTGTGGTTCCATTTTCCTGTTTACTCATCACACAGCTCCAGGCTGGTTTTGTCTGGAGTTTTATTCATAAATGTACCTTCTTAAATTTAATTGATTTTTTTTTTGTTTGTTTTTGGTTGGAAATCTCAGCTCCATTGATGTTTTAATTCAGCTTTTTTTATTTTATAACGTTCTTGTTTTTTAACTTGTGTGATGTGATCTCTTATTGTCCAGTCTATTTACCAGGTCAGGTTTTTTAATGCTCTCAAACTTTGCTTTAAATTAATGTTTGTATTTTTGAGAAACAGCTCTTATAAAAATATCTGTTTGTTTTTTTTTTTGTTGTTTTTTTTTCCCCAAAAAGACAGCAGTAAAACTTATTTCCCAGAAGCATTTATTTGGTTCTCTAATACCCTGAAGCCACTTAAATTGAGAAAATAAATGCTGATTTCTAGTAGCCAGGTGAGAGCAGGAATGTGCACAAGCTGCTCTGAGATCTGAGAGGTGTTAAATTCACCTCTTTCTCTCTGCATTATCTTTCCATCCTTTAAAACTGATTATCTAAATATTTTATGCTTGTGTTTCCCCAATATCTGGTCAAGTTATTTCTAAGACTATGTTTGATAATTCCCTCTCATGTCTAAACCCCATTTTATAGATATTTCTTCTTGAGTGTTGTTGGCTTCCAGCTACACTTTTCCTTCCCACTTTCCCACAGCTCTGCTTTTCCAGAAGCCAATTCTCTGTTCCCTTTAAGCTTAAATAATAACCACTGAGCTGCTGCTGAAGCTCTTCTCAATGCCCATTTAAATAAATTATAAAACTTGCCCAGCACTCATTTCAAATTCAAATATGAATTCTCTCAAAGGTAGAGAACTGCCCTGGACCTAAGCCAGTCTTAAATCCCTTTTAAGTGAGACAGGACTGTAATTGTTTTAGGATCTTGGATTTGCATCCCCTTTTACCTGCTGGGTTTCAGCTGCAGGAACATCAGCAGCCCCCAAGATTTTAAAAAATCCTCTTTTCACTCTTTGTTTCTTTGGAAAGGCCACACCAAGAGCATGAATGGAGGATTACAGACCAACACAAACCAGGTAGAAGAAATACTTCCTCAGTCTAGGAATTTACTTATTTTGTTCCAAAAATCCCAAACACCAGAACAAAACTAAAGTAGCAGCCAGAACAATGATCAAAAAGTTGTTCCAAAATCTTGAGACTGATTTGCACAAAAAGAACTTTAGGAAAAGCCAAAATTAATTGAAGAAGGGTTGACTTCAGATCTCTTAAATTTGAGATTAGCCTTAGTAAAACCTGGACTTTCTGAGCCCTAGAGACACCCATGGATGTGCTGCAGGTTGCCTGAGCTGAGAGAAATTCATCTTCCTAAATTCTGGGACTTTGCTCCCTGCCTGAATGGTGCATCCTGTGACATGTGCCCCAAAATCCCATCTCTCCTGCTAAGCAACTGGCCAGTCTAACAGTGGGAAATGAAATCCCCCTGTTGGAGGAATAATTCCCCTAAAAAATGAGGATAGCAGAAGATTTGGTTATCACCTTCAGGCCAACCATATCTCAGAAAAGCCAGGCTGCAGGTGGGGAAACCTGCATTTTGGAGAGGACCTTTCCAAAAACATATTCCCAGATTTATTTCCTAATAAACCTACTGCATCTGAGACCATTCACATCAGGCCCTTTGCAGAAGAATTGAATTTATAAGAATTGCAGTTATTGAATATCCAGTTTGCTTTTTAAATTTATTTTTAAATTGTTTTGTTGTTGTTGTTTATCTTATGGTACTAAAATTTCTAAGTCTTCTTTGAGCTTTCTAGAAAGATCTGCACTTCTGCCATGGGTGATGCTACCTCTCCTGTGATTAGAAAAGCTGGAATTAGTGAGAAATGTTGAAGAGAAACACAGCCCTGAATTACCCATTACATGCTCCCTTAGGTGAATGGCTCTTGTTGGTGGTTTATGGGCAGAAATGTTAAACATTAAAAATCTGCTCAATTGTGTACAAGATCCTTGCAGTAGATAAATGACCCTGTAATAACTTCAGCTCCTAAAGCAGATGTTAATTAGGCTGGGGGTAATTTTTAAAGCATTGCCATAGCAAAAGTTTCCAGAATGTTTTCTGCTCAAAGCAGAATTTGAGAAATTCCTTTTTGCCAAGTGGCTTTAGTTATTCCTGGAATATAAGTGAATAGAGAAATTCCCATAAATTACTGGTTTTTATTGTTTTTTTTTAACTCCTTAAACCAGCAAGGTGATTTGACCTTTTCAGGGATTTCCTTAAAGGACAGAGCTGAAGGATAAAGCTTCACTTTGAATGCTACAAATATTTGCTGTCAGCAAAGATCTTCTGTATTTTCTGTCAATTTTTAAAATATCTTTGTAGAGTCAGTGCTTATCCCACAGTGCCACACATGCTGGCACATGCCTGCTGTCACCACCATGGAACAATTTCTATTCATGTGGTGATTTGGGTGTCAGGGACTGCAAGAATTGAGACTTCCCCTCATTTCTGGCAGAAAGATGAGCAGAATTTAGGCTCCTGCTCCTTTTCTCATGACTGTGGGAAGGCTTTGAGGGGGTTCTTTTCCCCAGCTCTCTGTTTTGGGGAGTGTTCTGCAGCCCATTACACAAAACAGACATTCCTGATCTGAACATAAATAAAAATGTTGTTTTCTGCAACTTTGGTTTCCCAAGTTTGAAAAACAATTTCAGACTCCAGTGCAACTAAAGCTGCCTGGACAAAATCTGGTGTGCAGAGAGAAATATCCATTCCTGCTAAAACCCAAACCACTGCTTTTGTACAGAAAAAAAAATGCCTTCAAGAATGGGAACTGTGAATCAGCTTTTCCTTGGATTCCAAGCATGTCATTCCTTCCTGAGGGCGAGGAAGGTGCTAGAAGGTGACAAACCCATGAGGTGGGAGAAGCAGCTTCCAGAAAGGTGTGAAGTTCTAAAAGATGCTCTGTGCACACTTGTTTGGCTCATTTCTGTCTGAAAGTGACCCTGGACTTACCCCCTCGTGGGCATCTTCACCCTGACTCTTCTCTTACCCGTTCTCCCTGTGCCAAACATTTCTGCTTGGCTGATGAAAAATGTTAAAACTGAGAGAAGGCTCTGGCATCTTTCTGCACAGAACCTTTGCACGACCAGAAAGATTTTGATGGATGCATTGGGATGGATGCAGGGCTCTGCTTTGTGCCAGAATGGCCTTACAGACGTGGCAAGCAGCTTCTTTAGGTTTGATTTCAACACCCCCAAAGAATCCAATTAACAGTGATACGAGAAGTGATGAAATGTTAGTAAAAACCAGGTGATGTTTTCTGAATCAATTAGCAATTTAAATGGGCTTCTACATTGCAGAGGCCACTGGAGGACTGTTGGTACAACCTGAGGGTAATTGACAGTGAGTGGGAAGCTGGGCTGGAAGAAAGTAAAAGGAATTTACAGCTTTGTTATGACCTGTGGACACCAGGGGCTGGACTGACCCCCAGAAGTTAAAGGTCAATTGATTGGGATCAAATCAGATCAAACCTTTTCTGTCTTTAACACCCCCACTATCTTTCTTTATGTGCCTGAAAGTTGAAGATCAGTGGTACCAAGCAATTATTTGCCTTCATCTGGAGTTCCTTTCATCCGTTCTTCCCTCTATGCTGAATGTTTCATGATCAGTAAAATCCATGTAATCTTTCCCTAAACATTAAATTTAACATTATGTTTCCTTCATCCTCTCTGAATCTACAAGAGCATCACTATCTTCGTAGTAAAGATAACACAGAACACTTCACTGCATAGCTGTGAAGCTTAGCTTTATCTATTACTCATTTTATAATATTTATTGCTTTAAATTTATTTATTATAAAATATTTTATTTTATTCAGCATGCAATACAACTTCTGCATTATAGCTTAATTCTGTCTGTAATCTCAGCTCCCTAAACATTCAGATTCACCACTCTCAGCTGCTTATCTGGTTTTCTACAAATGTGAACCATTTGGCCTGTCTGACATCACACACTCTTGCCAAACAGCAGAGAAACTAATTGGAATTCTGGGAGCATTTCAGCTGCAGCCCCTGGGCCAAACCCTCAGTTGTCATCAGCTCTGCTGCCGTAATCATGGGGCTCCACAACAGTTCATGGAAATCTGCTGACACAAATGGAGCCCCTGGCTGGAATTGAGATCCATGCTTCCCTTGCCTGATGGGAAGGAAATTTTTGTACATCCTGGTGCTGTTTTGTGCGGCCTGGCCCGTCGGTGATTGCCACCTTTGTCCCCCTGGTTACGGAATGTGCTGGAGGCAGCAGCTGGGATGAACTGCTGTACCATCCCCGCGGAATGGGGCAGCGGTCACATCCCCTCTTGGCAAGTGCTCCAGCCTTGGATCCTGTTCCTTGCATCCTGGTGCTGAAAGTTCTGTTTACTACAGTTTTCACAATAGCCTTGGAGAACGAGGACTCCCAGAACACAATAGTGAACCTCCCCAGGAGTTGCCAAGAGGGGAAAAAAATCCATTTCCTTCTCTGGCAGTGGTGGGATGTAGGTAAGGCTGCACAGCAGCCCTGGCCAGCAAGAGGGGCAGAACAACACTTTGGGCTGCCATCAAGTTTCTTTTGAGAAAATGTCTGTTTTTCTTGGACAATGGGAGTCTAGAATGACTTTTCTTGTTCAAGGAGATTATAGAAAGAAGGATGGAATGCAAACATTTCAGGAGAATGGAAACTGAAATCTCAATTCTCAACTTGCCCTGCAGGTAGCAAGAAATGCCCTTTAAAACAGAGGGTGCCCTGAGTGCCTGTGGAGAACATGAGGACAGCTGCTTATAGGCAGAGTATGTCTGGAAAACAGACATTCCTGAACTGAAAATAACAAATAAAAATGTTGTTTTCTGCATCTTTGGTTCCCAGGTTATGATATTGCTTGTTAAATATCAGCAACAGAAATTCTGACGTGAGGAATAGACTGGGAATATCCATGAGACATTTCTGGAAGTGTGAAACAGTCAAGAGAATTAACCAGAATGTACAGGTCTGCTATCCCAGGGTTCTGCTGAAATTCTCCAAAATCCTTTTCTTGCATGGGAGAAGGACACAGGGGTTGAGGTGAGAAGCAAGGATGATATCCATGGTATTTTTTCCTCCTTTTCCCTGGAGAGTGGGGAAAGAATGGCCCAGCTCCCACTGAGGCTGGGCCTGGAGGGCAGCAGCTCCTTTGAGGAGCAGAACAACAGAGGTAAAAGAAAAAGGACTTGGTTTGTGCTGCCAGGGGGAGCAGAGCAGGAAAGGGCTGGAAGGATAAAACAAAACAAGGACATTTCATTGGGAAAGGGAAACACAGGAGCCAAACACACCAGAGAGAAACAGAAAGAGAAAACACATGAGTAGAGGAACTCCATCTGGGTTCTGTCCTCAGGGTTTCCCTCTATCTGGTACAGATTTTAGCAGCATGGGTGTTAATTTTGAGTCAGCTAACAAAAGGAGAGCTGTGCTCTCACAGCTTGGGCAGTAGCCTGAGTGTGGCTGTTCTGCAGCCATGAGGCCTTTTTTGGGTTTTTTTTCAATTATAGTGTTAGTTTTGTTCATCTTCAGCAGCATTTACAGCAGAATTAGTCAGGCTTGCACTCAGCTCAAAAGACATGTTTTTTAAATTAAGCTTCAGTCGAAGAACAAATGGATTTAAATAACAGGAAAACGCGTTTTGTGAGACTTTGAGAAGTTCAAACTTCAAAACCTGAGAGGTGCAGTGGCACCCCTTATATAAGCTCATTTCCCCTCATCTCAGTTACCCTGTGCGGGGCTGCTGGAGACTCTTTGGAACAGAGGAGGGCTGGTGCCTTCCACACCTGGGAGTCCTTCCCAGCTCCCCCTCCTGCTGCAGAGCTCCCAGTGTAGGTGTTTGCCAGCACTGGGGCAGGTGTGCCCTGCTGGGGCTGGGGCCCTTTTCCGGGCTGCAGTGGCCAGGAGCAGGATTGCTCTGGGGAAGGGGAGGATGCAGCGGGCGTGGGCGGGACGCGGGAGCTCTCCCTGGTTGGCTGGGGCTGGGGAAATGTGCTGACTTTTCTGTGGATGTGATAAATGTGCTTTAAGAATAGCAGTGATTTCTTAATCCAGTTTTGCAAGTACAAACAATTACGATGCCTTGTAAAAGGGTTGCTTGGATTCCCCGGTCCCAATGTAACAAAGATCAAACTGCCTTTCAGCTCCTGCTGGTCCTGTTGGAGGGAGGAGGGCAAGCAGTGCCAGAGCTCAAAATCAAATATTTGTATCCTAATTTTTTATATGAATTTTCAGGGGAAATTACTCGAAATGGTTCCTACTTTTTTTATTCTTTTAAGCACGGTCGCTGGTTAGAGCTGCAAATTCCACGTGAGTTTTCTGACACCCCAGTGTGGATTTAAGTGTATGAATATGAATTTTCCCTTAACATTTCCTATACACCATTCATGGGATTGGCTGGGTTATGCTCTTTTTAAGGCACCTGGAAGGCAAAAATATTTGATTGTGATATGCACAGAGCTGTAGTTTTGTTTCAGAAAGGAAAGGAAAGCACATGATGACGTTAAAGCTCTATATCCCCAAAATACCCCAAATGTGGATCTTCAGGATCATCCCAGGCCTGCTCTGCCACACGTGCTCAGAGCTGCCCTGCATCCCAAGGTGAGTTATTCCCTCAGCACAAGGCTCACTGCTGAAGGTGTTTATCCTCTTAAAGCAGAATCTATGGACAAAACTGCAGGGGGACAAGCTATAAAAAAGGGGTTTGTTTCTTTTAGCTGGGATGCTCCAGAGTTCTGACTTTAACTGCAGTTGTGACTTTCCCTTAGGTAGCGAGGCCAAGATCTGTTTCAGAGCCCATGGGTGGAAAAAACCCCAATCCCTGTTTCTCTTTTTCTGTTCCCTCGTTTCCCTTCCATCTCCCTGTTGTGAACAGGGGGAATTGGCACTGAGGTGCACTTGGGCCAGGGCCCCAGGAACAGCCCCAAAAATCTCCTTCCTGCAGCTGCAATAAAGAAAGTGAAATGTGGTGTGTGCCTGCACTCAGCCAAAGAACTGGAATTTTTAATTGGATGGGTGTATTTTTTTTTTTTTTTTTAAATTTCGAGTTCTACCTAAGGTTTTCCCTTTACAGCAGGCTTTTAAAATCATGCAATTGTTTGCAAAAGGAATTTGTTATCAAAGGTAAGACACGGTGCATGATTTGGCAATATTTTTGTAGGTCACTCAGTTATTTGTAACCTTCTCTCTCTATGTTACTTCTTATTTCCTCTTTTTGCAAACCCCTTTCATACGATTTCTTATTGTGTGCCCGTGGAAGTTTCCAAGCTGAGGCTGCCTAATCTGATTCTAACAAAAGAGGAAAAATGAGGAAATGATTAATTGTGTTTGAATTTGCTCATTCTTTCAGTTTTAATAGCGCTGGGGCTCTTAGCATTAAGTGAGTTTGGAACAAGCACTGACACGAGTTGGTTGCTGTGTGACACTGGGATAAACGGAGATGTCCCCGTGGCTCTGGGCACCGGGATTGGAGGGATGTGGGGGCGGGATGGGGGGCCGGGAGGGGGTGGGATGGGGTGGGATGGGGAGCTGGATGTGAGGTGGGATGGGGTGGGATGGAGGCGGGATGGGGAGCTGGATGAGGGGTGGGGTGGGGGCGGCATGGATGGGATGGGATGGGATGGGATGGGATGGGATGGGATGGGATGGGATGGGATGGGATGGGATGGGATGGGATGGGATGGGATGGGATGGGATGGGATGGGGGCGGGATGGGGAGCTGGATGAGAGGTGGGATGGGGGCGGGATGTGGAGTGGGGTGAGATGGGGTGGGATGGGGAGCTGGATGTGAGGTGGGATGGGGTGGGATGGGATGGGATGGGATGGGATGGGATGGGATGGGATGGGATGGGGTGGGATGGGGTGGGATGGAGGCGGGATGGGGAGCTGGATGAGGGGTGGGGTGGGGGCGTCATGGATGGGATGGGATGGGATGGGATGGGATGGGATGGGATGGGATGGGATGGGATGGGATGGGATGGGATGGGATGGGATGGGGGCGGGATGAGGGGCTGGATGCAGGTGTGGGCTGCAGGGCAGGATGGGGGGTGGGATGAGGACCCGCATGTGGGTGGGATAACGGGTGGGATGCGGAGCTGGATGCGGGACAGGACGGGGGGTGGGACCCGAGGCTGGATGCGGGGCGGGACCCGGAGCTGGATGCGGGGAGGTGCGGGATGCGGTGACTCCCTGGTCGCTGCCAGGACCGGCCCTGCGGGGCTGGATGCGGGATGCGGGATGGGATGCAGGATGTGGGATGAGGGGTATGGGATGAGGGATGTGGGATGTGGGTCGGGATTAAATTCGAGATGTGGTTCGGGCTGCGGTTCGGGATGCGGGATGAAGTTTGGGACGCAGGATTAGGTTCGGGACTCAGGATGAGGTTCGGGATGCAGGAAGAAGTTCGGGTTGCAAGATGAAGTTTGGGATACAGGATGAAGTTCAGTTCGAGATGCTGTTCGGGATGCGGTTCGGGATGCAGGATAAGGTTCGGTTCAGGATGCAGGATGAGGTTCGGGATGCAGTTCGGTTCAGGATGTGGTTTGGGATGAGGTTCGGGATGCGGTATGAGGTTCGGGATGCAGGATGAAGTTTGGAATGAATTTCGGGACGAATTTTGCTTCAGGACGTGGGAGGAGGTTCGGGATGCAGGGTGAAATTTGGAATGAGGTTCGGTTCGGTATGCAGGGTGAAGTTCGGGATGAGGTTCAGGATGAGGTTCGGTTCAGGATGCAGGATGCGGGTTGGGATGCGGTTCGGTCCGGAATAAGGTTCGGTTCGGTTCGGGATGCGGTTCGTTTCGGGATGCAGGGTGAGATTCGGGATGCGGTTCGGTTCGGGATGCGGTTCGGTTCGGGATGCGGTTCGGTTCGGGATGCAGGGTGAGATTCGGGATGCGGTTCGGTTCGGGATGCAGGGTGAGATTCGGGATGCAGTCGGTTCGGGATGCGGTTCGGTTCGGGATGCGGTTCGGTTCTGTTCGGGATGCGGTCGGTTCGGGATGCGGTTCTGTTCGGGATGCGGTTCGGTTCTGTTCGGTTCGGTTCGGGATGCGGTTCGGTTCGGAATGCGGTTCGGTTCGGTTCGGGATGCGGTTCGGTTCTGTTCGGTTCGGGATGCGGTTCGGTTCTGTTCGGTTCGGGATGCTGTTCGGTTCGGGATGCGGTTCGGTTCGGGATGCGGTTCGGTTCGGTTCGGGATGCTGTTCGGTTCGGGATGCGGTTCGGTTCGGGATGCGGTTCGGTTCTGTTCGGCATGCGGTTCGGTTCGGGATGCGGTTCGGTTCGGTTCGGGATGCGGTTCGGTTCCGGATGCGGTTCGGGCCCCGCCGGCTCCAGGATCGGTCCCGAGCGCGGCTCGGGCGGGCGCCAGCGCCGCCTGCTGGGCACGGCCGGGAGCGCAGCGGAGCCGCGCCGCGCGTCCCTGCGGAGCCGCCGGGATTCGGGAACAGCCAAACCCTCCGCCCGAACCGGGGAAACTTCGGGATTTGGGGACAGTCAAACCCTCCGCCCGAACCGGGGAAACTTCGGGATCTGGGGACAGTCAAACCCTCCGCCCGAACCGGGGAAACGCCGCACTTTTCAGCACCGATATCGAGTTTAGGAAATTAATCAGCGACTGCCGAGGTGTTAAGCCAGAAGAAGCTTTGTTTTAAAACTAAAAGAGAACTGAAAGCTGCCTTGTGGAAATTTGCTCCGTGTATCCACAGTTTTGATAATTTAAAAAGCACCTACCTCACTTTTTATGTAATATTTTATGCTTTGCAATAATAATAAGCAGTCGCTGGAACAGATAAGTCGACTACAAGTTCAAATCCAAACCCTAGGTGGAAAACTCTTGCAAATAATTCCATATGAATTAGCGAGCAGCCATCTCAAAATCAATAAAATCGATCTGGCTGCTGCTTGCATCACGCAGGTTGTGGGAGATGTTTGCCCGACGTTGGTGGGGCTGGGTGTGGTGGCAGCTGCCGGGCTGGGGCTGTGCCTGGAGTTCGGCGATAATGGAAGTGCCAGGAACTCGGAACAGGTGAGGGATGCATTCCCAGCAGCCCAGCCAGCAGTGGATGTGGCAGCAGCTGGGGAGTGACAAATCGTTCATTCTGCACAAGCAGCGCCACTGCCAGGAGCTCAGTGCATGGCAGGAGGGATAGGGCAGCAGACAAGTTAATTAATGTATCCCACTAATTTCCCTTCTTTTGTTTTGAGTTTTTAAAAATAATATTGTGATCCAGTGTTTTCACAGAAATTATCACTGTGAGTTTTCCTTTCCAAATTAAATGAATTAAATGAATGTCAGGAAGCCAAATGAGAATTATAGAGTATCTGAGAACTTGGCAAATCCATCCTGACCAAATCTGCTTTGGGGAAAGGACAGGGTGAGCTGTTCCTTTTCTGCAGAGGTGAGTTTTTGGCACACATTTTCTGTTACAAAAGCTGATGTGCTGGAGTAAGAAATAACACAGTGCAGTGACAGAGGGATTCCAAATATTGGGAGGCAAGAGGCTGATGTGAGCTGTCCATTCTCTTGGTGATCTAAAAGTAGTTTTGGACTAAGAGGCACATAGCAGGCTGAAAAATATTTAATTCCACAGACAGCACCTCATACTGGTTTTTAATTATTTTTGAATCAATTTTAGGAAAGTCCTCCTCCTCTCCAGGAGCAGGAGGGGCTTGCTTAGACCTGGGGCTCTGTGCTGTTCTCTGGGATGAGGAGGGCACACAGGGACCAGTTTAGGTGTCCCCAGCTCCCCTCAGGGCTCACCTGCTGCACCCCAGGGCTTTTCTTGGAAGGGTCCCAGAGCCTCTTGATCTCAATATTTGGTCCCTGAGGTTTGTGTCCTCCCCAGGAGAACAAATCCATGAGGGTCCTGCTGTGCTGCTCAGGTCAGGGCCAGTTTTGGTTTTGGCAAAAGGGTTAGAGAAGAGAGCTGAGCACAAAGGAGGCTTCTGTCTTTCGGGTCCTCTAGTCCTGAAACTCTCACTGGATCTTGAAAATCACAGAGCACAGTATTTGCATTTGGGAGATGGGTATTCCCTGCATTGTGAGTGTACCTTGTGAAATATTAATGTACAGAGCAACCCACAGTCAGTTGTTTAAATTGTGAATTATCCCTGTGCTGGACAGCAATGAATTCAGCAACACTATGGCTTTTCTGGCTCGAATTCTCCTCATTTTTAGGATTTTTAGCCTTCATTGATATTAAAGTGCAATTGGCTTGTGAATGCTATGGACTCCTTTTGGTTTGGGTTTTATGAATAGGAAATGTTTGCCTCAGCAGCAGATTGGGTACCAATATTTCACAGTAAACCACTCTCCTCAGAGCCCACTCTGCTCCAAAAAAGTGACCAACTCCTCCAAAATCGACATAAATTAGTTTAATTACTGAAAAATCACTTTCAAGGCTGTTGCAGTGAGATCAGCTAAACAAACAGAAAATCACTTGTGAGTGTGTCAGAGCTCAGTGAGAACTGAGGTTTTGATCAGTTGTGCTGTTAAATCACTTTGGATGCTGATTCAAAAGGGCATGGTGCTGAAAACCACAGCTGGCAGGGAGATATTTTCTAGGTTAGGTGATGGATTGTATTTTGGAGCTGCATTGTGCAAACTGGGCACAAAAATTTCTCTTGACTTCATCATCATTTCATCACCTTGTCCAGACTTACTGATCTCAATGCAAAGGAAATGGGCAGACTCCAAAATTGGTTTTAAAGTCCCTCCTAAACTTCATGAATAGAACCTAGAAAAGGCAGTACCTGTTTCAGGAGAAGGAGCAGACTTTCTGGAACAAAAAGTTCCAGGAATATATAATAATGCATAATAAATGACAAAGACTGATTGGTTTAAATGAATATTTATTTTTTTTTTGTCCACATCAGTTTTATTCCCATATGTTTGTAATCACTCAGGGTTTTTCAGAGTTCTAAGAATGAGGCTAACTGGAAATGTAACTTTGGGATTCTTCCCCTTCTTGGAGGCCAGTGTTTAAACATGACACAGCCCAAAGGAAATGTCTGCCCTGTCAGTGTCTGGTGACGAAAATCAAGTCTTGTGACATCTTGAAGTGCACACAGGCTGTTGTTGCTTCCTGTCAGTGCTCAGGGAAGAGACTGAAACACTGGAAAGCAGGCACAGCATGGCAAGCAAGGCTGGGTTTTAGTAGATTCAGTAGATTTAAAGCAGCCTGAGCTGCTCTCAGAGGTGAGGCAGAAATGTGGGCACAGTCCAGGTTCAGCTGTGAGCTGCCTGAAGTCTGGTCTTGACACCTGTGCTCAGACAGGCAGAAATGTTCCTGCACCTGCTATTCCTACCACAGACTGACCAATTCTGTGAAGACCAAACCCAAACACCCACAAATACTCCCTGTGCACGAGTCTTTCTAGTGAGGAAAGGAACAGAAGAATTCATTTTCCAAGTCACACAACCACAATCCTGTTTCAGAAGAAATTTTGGCAGCCCACCCACAGTAACTTCAACTTGGGCTGGCTTAACTCATTGCTGAGAGGCAAGAAGAGAAAACTCCCCAGAATTCTCCTGCTGGGTCCACCCAATGGTCAATATAATTCAATATTCCACCTTTAGTGGCAGTAGGAGATAATAATAGTAATAATAATAATAATAATAATAATAATAATAATAATAATAATAGTAATGGGATTTTACTATTTTGAATAAATATTTGACATAGTTAATTTTGTTAATCATGGTGCTTTGGTGTAGTACCCAGAACACAGACTCCTGATCAAAGAGAGTTTTATGAGGTGGTGTTCTACTTTTCAGACTTCTACAGAATGGACAAAATTCTGGTTTTTTTGAGAAAGCCAAAATCACAGGAAGGGAAAAAAAAAAATAAATCACCAGAATTACCAGGGATGTTTGCTCTCCTAACTCCATTTTGTTTCCAAACTGGAGTTTGCTGTGCTGGGACCTGCAGCAGTGAGCCTGTCACTCCCCAGGACAGCTGCTGAGCCCTGCACACACATGGACAGGGGTGGCACAGGAGATGATTTAGGATTTGGGATAGCACTGCCTGGATTGGGATGGCACTGCCTGGGTTGGAATTTGGGATTTGGGATGGCATTGCCTGGATTGGGATTTGGGATAGCACTGCCTGGGTTGGGATGGCACCACCTGAACTGGGATTTGGAATTTGGGGTGGCACTGCCTGGGTTGGGATTTTGGGTTTGAGTTTTGGGATGGGACCACCTGGATTGGGGTGGCACTGCCTGGGTTGGAATTTGGGATTTGGGATGGCACCACCTGGGGTGGGATGGCACTGCCTAGGTTGGGATTTGGAATGGCACTGCCTGGATTGGGATGGCACTACCTGAATTGGGATTTGGAATTGGGATGGCACCACATATGTTAGGATTTCGGATTTGAGATTTGGGATGACACTGCCTGGGTTGGGCTGGCAGCACCTGGGTTGGGGTTTGGGATTTGGGGTTTGGGATTTGGGATGGCAGCACTGGATTGGGATGGCACTGCCTAGGTTGGGATTTGGAATGGCACTGCCTGGGTTGGGATGGCACTACCTGAATTGGGATTTGGAATTTGGGATGGCACCGCCTGGATTGGGACGGCAGCACCTGGGTTGGGATTTGGGATTTGGGGTTTGGGATTTGGGATTTGGGGTTTGGGATGGCACTGCCCTGGCTGGGATTTGGGGTTTGGGATTTGGGATGGCACCACCTGGATTGGGATGGCACCACCTGAATTGGGATTTGGAATTTGGGATGGCACCGCCTGGGTTGGGATGCAGCACCTGGGTTGGGATTTAGGATTTGGGGTTTGGGATGGCACTGCCTGGATTGGGACGGCACCACCTGAACTGGGATTTGGAATTTGTGATGGCACTGCCTGGGTTGGGATTTGGGATTTGGGGTTTGGGGTTTGGGATTTGGGATGGCTCCAGGCGGGAGCTCCCGGTGCTCCGGCTGTGCGGAATTCGAGGAGAGCGCACGGAGCGGGCTCGCGGCTCCGAGCGGAACGCAGAGCGAAAGGAATTCCTGGGGATCGCTGAGTCACCGCGGGAGCCGCCGGCAGCTGATGCAAGCTCCTTTATCGGCGGAAGATCTGCGGCAATCGCAGCCACACCTCGAGTTCCAATAGCTCCAGCCCGGCCCTGCCTCACCCAGCGCCTCTGCATCCCCATCCCGACCGGGATAAAGGATTCCCATCCCAAAGAACAGCCGGGCTGTGCCTCTGCATCCCCATCCCGACCGGGATAAAGGATTCCCATCCCAAAGAACAGCCGGGCTGTGCCCCTGCATCCCAGTCCCGACCGGGATAAAGGATTCCCATCCCAAAGAAAACCCATTCTGTGTTTAGATGTGTGATTCCTGACCCATTCCAGTGTTTGGGTGTGTGATTCCTGATCCATCCCAGTGTTTGGATGTGTGATTCCTGACCCATTCTGTGTTTGGGTGTGTGATTCCTGATCCATTCCAGTGTTTGTATGTGTGATTCCTGACCCATCCCAGTGTTTGGGTGTGTGATTCCTGACCCATTCTGTGTTTGGGTGTGTGATTCCTGATCCATTCCAGTGTTTGGGTGTGTGATTCCTGACCCATTCTGTGTTTGGGTGTGTGATTCCTGACCCATCCCAGTGTTTGGATGTGATTCCTGACCCATTCTGTGTTTGGATGTGTGGACCCATTCTGTGTTTGGATCTGTGATTCCTGACCCATTCTGTGTTTGGATCTGTGATTTTTGGCACTGCTGCTCCAAACAGTGCAGAGTGATCTGGGTTCTAATTGTAGCAAAGTTTATTTAGGATTTCACTGAGTGTAATGCAGCAAATTCTCCCTTTTCAATCACTTCTCTGATTTTGCCCACAACATCAAATTGTGTCATTTTAATTAAGTCATTTCTGTGTGTGGCTAAGCCAATAATGTTTTGTTACCATTTACTTTGTGATCAGCTTGATTAAGGAGAGAAGAAATTGCCCCAATTATTGTGATAAAAATTGTTCAAATTCCTGCATTAAAAAAACTAAACCAAAAACTCAGTGTGATTTTAAATTAGCTATTGCATTAATGCAAATGAAAAATTACATTTTTAAGAGAGCTAGCTGAGGGAAATGGGAGATCAATGTTTTACTTTAGAAGCTTCCCATTTAAAAAAAAAAAAATTGATATTCCTTCTTCCACACCCTCCTGCCATAATTATGTAAAGAATCTGGATTATGGTTCCGACTCAATTTAACTTTTATAATAAGTCACAAGCATACCTTGCCTACTTGATGATATTCCTTTAAGGCTGTGCCAGTCTTTCCATTATTAAATCATGTTTAGTGTTATGTACTGGTGGCTTAAAAAAAAAAATTCACTTCAAGCTTGAACTTGCCACGCATTCTCAGTTAGCCATTTGTGTGAGGGAGCACAAAACCCATCACTGTTAGCAGCTCAACACTTCAACTTTTCAGCTTAATGGAAATTCTGGCCTTTTTAAAATGTTCATTGATGAGATCTTTAGTGTGTGAATTGGGAGAATAAGCTTAAAAATAAGGAAGAGCTGTATTTTGGGAATATAAACTGTGTGCTGCCCCCATCAAAAATCAGAGCCACTCATAGAAAATCTGAATTTTGGGTTGATCTGTAAGTTTTAACAGGAAAATTCAGATAAAATGCAGGTACAGGAGCCCCATTTACCCCCTCTGGTGCTCTGGGCATGATGGTTTGTCTGAACCCCAGAATTAGATGAGAATTTAAGACATTTGGGTGTCTTTTTGTAGCTTTTTAGGGACAGATTTCCATGTTCATCACCCTCATCCCACTGGAGCACACAGGGACTTTTCACCTCAGCATCACTGACCAGCCTGTAGGATTTTTTGGGGGGGAAAGTAAAAGCTTTGTGTTTTGTAGAACAAGGTAGAACCTTTCAATAGTGGAATTCATGTTCCAGGAGAGTTAAAAATTAAACATTTAAGTCCTTTTTGTGCCACTAGGTTGAGCTGAGTGCTCTTGCTGATGAATTTTTTGCCTGATATGCTGAAGGTCTGGGAAAAAAAAAATAAAAAAAAATTGAAATATCTCCACCTCAAGAGGATGCAGCAAAATATCTCTGAAAGAGGAGAGCAAAAATCCTCTTCCTGCCTTTGGCCTGAGGGACAAGTGTCCAAGGACTTCAGCCATTCCCCAGGGTGCTGCTGGCTCTACCAACACCCATTTTGGTGTCTTCAGGCTAAAACCTGACCTGCTCTGTGTCCTTGGACACAATTCTATTTCAGCCCCCACTTGTCAGAACTGAATTCAGGTTGAATTCAGCTTTTCTTCAGTCAGCCTTCATCATCTGCTATTTGTAAAGAGAACTGAGGCCAATTAAGCCTCCAGTTTGTTGGGTTTTCTTTTCATTTTAGCTTTGTTTGCTTATTTGTCTGTTTTGGTTAAGGCTTTTTTTTTTTTTTTTTTTGGCTGGGGGGAAGCCTTTTTTTGGGGAGTTGATTTTTTTTTTTTGTTTTAGTTTGGGTTTTTTGGTTTTTTTTAAAGCAATTCTAGGCTTTTGGTGCAGTCAGAGAGGGGTAGGTTGAGAAATGCATCCTGAACCCTCCTTGGTGGGGACTTTTAGTGCAGCTGTGTGCTGTGAGCAGCCCTGCCATCCAAACTCTCAGCCCAGCTGCATCCTGTGCTCACATTTAATGCTGTGTGGGGTTGCCAAGTGCTCTCTTCTCCAAAGACTTCCTAGGCTGGGCTCTGCTATCTCCCAGATCAGGGAGACAGATTCTGATGTGGCTGCAGACTCTAGACAGTTAAATCTCTCAAATCCACTGAAGGCAGCTAGCTTTCCAGAAGTTGCTGAGGGCAAAATTTGGCTTTTTGCAGTTTGAGGGTGGGCTGTTTAACCTGGGCAAGTTTCAGCTTGTTCAATTGTAATTTAACAATGTATTTTTCCCCCCTGCTCGCTGTGTTCCTCCCAAGAGATGCTTGCACCTCCTTGCTGCATGAAAGGATTAAATAAGTCTGTAAATTCTCACATAATTTTACATTTAAAAGTCCCACTTGAGGTGTGTGTGTGTGTGTGTGTTTGTGTATATAATTTTGCTAGGTGCAGGCAGAGAAATAAACCAGTCTTTGCTCTTCCCTTTTGTACCTCCTCAAGACATGTAATCTACAAAGCAGGAGAATTGCATGATCAAATGTGCCAGAGTGGAATGCATAATTATTCCAGAGGAGGGTAAGTCAGTTCAGAACTTGTACTGACATTCTTAAGGGCAGCAGGAGTCTTCTTGCCACGAAATTACATCAGCTCCTGTGGCCCAGAGTCAACACAAATGCTTTCCCTTTCTAGTAAAAAAGGTGTGAAAAATGCTAATGTCTTCAGAAATGTACCCTGGAACAGAGGTGAGGAGAGGAATATTTATTGGAGTGTGTGCTCACCTGGGAGTGAACCTCAGCTGGAGGGGAGCAGGGATGGGGACACTGTGCTTTTCCTGCCTCTTTAGTAGATTCAGTCATGACTTGCAAAGAGACAAAAAACCATCTGAATGAGAAAAAGAAGCTTCCTTGATCCTAGTTCAGAGGCATTCCCACAGCAGGTGGGGCAGAGCCCTTTAAATTGCAGGTCTGCATTTGGACCCAGATTTGTCCCAGCTCCATCAGGGGACGAGCACAGCCCGCCCAGAGGGGTGCAGGCAGCAGCTCCCACTCCCAGGGTTAAAAATCAGTGCTTGGCTGTGTGTGCTCACAGCAGCAGAGGGGGAATCCACGTGGAAACACCTCCCTGCTCCCCTGGAGTGGCAGTTCGTTCACTGAAATTGTCACCAGGACAAACACCAGCTCCAAATCACCACCACTGCTGGGCAGCAATTAGCCCTGCTTCAGCTGCTGGGCAGGGAGTGACTAATTTCCATTTCCCAGAGGAACATTTCCTCTCTCCTGAGCTGGAAATCTGGCCCTGGGAGCTGTTTGGTGGATGCACTGGGTGAGGCCAATCTGCCTGGACTGGGAGCTGATGTGTCACCCTGGGGTGGTTTGCACACTGAATTCCAGGGGCTGGGCTTTTGTGGCACATCCTGCCTCCTCCTGCATCAGGCCACTGCAGTTTGGGACTGAAGGTGGAAAATAAATAATGATTGTGTGTGGGGAAGCCTGCCCAAAGATTTCCTGTGCTCGTGGCACTGGGGTGCAAAGCAAGGGAGTAAAGCAGGAGTTGGGCTTGAAGTCTGAATTATTGAGGGATGATAGAGTCAGGACAGAAACCTGCTGTTTAAAGGGCCCAGCTGGAGGATTTCCATCATCCCTGGCTGCTGGTCTGTGCAGCAGCTCCCCTGGCTCTCAGCTCCTGCACTCAGATGCTTTGCCCCTCTGCTGTCTCTGTGTGCTGAAACCACTCCTGATTGCAGGGCACAGGCTGTGAGATGCTCACTTTATTACACCAGGTGTGAATTAAATAAATGTCTCCTCCACACTTTGGTTACCCCCAATATCACCAGTCCCCACAAAAGGAGCCTTCAGTGGCAGAAATTGATGTGAAAGCAGCACCAGCATCTTGCTTTTCCTTGACACAGAGCTGCTAAGCCACATGAGCTCTTTGGGGGAACACCTCGACTGTTCTGAGTGACAGGAAAAGGAAACCCCCTCTTTAGGAGGGCACTCTAGTGAAGCTGAGCTCTTGTTAATTTTAATTTCAGTACTATCCAGACTTTCTTCAGCACTGCAGATATTCTGTGAGTGATGGAGCAGATCCAGCTGGGTAATTTTAAGTCCTTTCAGTACATCACCTCTGAAAAGTGCCTGTCACTCAAACCCTTGTAACAGACTTCTGAGAGGTAGCTCCCAAAAGAAAAAATGGTTAAATACCAACCCCCATGGTCTACTCCCTTTCCTTTCCTTTCCTTTCCTTTCCTTTCCTTTCCTTTCCTTTCCTTTCCTTTCCTTTCCTTTCCTTTCCTTTCCTTTCCTTTCCTTTCCTTTCCTTTCCTTTCCTTTCCTTTCCTTTCCTTTCCTTTCCTTTCCTTTCCTTTCCTTTCCTTTCCTTTCCTTTCCTTTCCTTTCCTTTCCTTTCCTTTCCTTTCCTTTCCTTTCCTTTCCTTTCCTTTCCTTTCCTTCCCTTTCCCTTTCCCTTTCCCTTTCCCTTTCCCTTTCCCTTTCCCTTTCCCTTTCCCTTTCCCTTTCCCTTTCCCTTTCCCTTTCCCTTTCCCTTTCCCTTTCCCTTTCCCTTTCCCTTTCCCTTTCCCTTTCCCTTTCCCTTTCCCTTTCCCTTTCCCTTTCCCTTTCCCTTTCCCTTTCCCTTTCCCTTTCCCTTTCCCTTTCCCTTTCCCTTTCCCTTTCCCTTTCCCTTTCCCTTTCCCTTTCCTTTTGTAATTTTTGGTTAAAAAACTTCCAACCATGGGTTATCTTAATGTGAAACAAGGGATGTTTTTTTCTGCTGTTCTCCTTGGCTTATTTTAAATCTAAAGAACTGACTTGATATTTAAAGTATTATTTGGATTCTTTCTCCTTTAAAAATTTTTTTTTTATCTTTCTTAATCTTGAGTTAGTTTTTGAGCTGCAGTAATTTAGCTACAGAAGAGTAAATCCCTGTTTCCTGAAGGCTGATGTGAAGTGTCATCTCAAGGTGGAATTCTCTTCCTCAAAAAACGAGCAGGAATTAGAGAAACTGATGGGATTTTGCAAATTTGGCTGCTAATTTGAATAACTGAATATGCATTTGGGAAAAAAAACAATCAGGTACTTGTTTGGAATCTTTTATAGGAGATTATAAAAAACATCTTAAAAATTTTTGCTTGTTTAGAGGTGCATGTCTAAGAAAAAAAGCATTTCCTTGTTGGGGACAAGTTCTGTCACTCAGAGCCCAAATCCATTTGTGGTGACACCTGTGAGAGTTTAGATGATTTCTTTTAAATTGCTCTGAGTCCAAAATCGCTTCCAGTTACTTTTGGTATGGAAAAACAAACTCTGCTAAGGATCAAAATTTGCAAATTGTTCTGTTTGCAGCACTGCCTTGCTGCACAGCTTTGCTTTGCCAGGGCAGCAAAAGGCACAGCACCATTAAATTCCATGCTGGAACAGTGACCAGGGACAGGACCCAGGGAATGGCTGGACAGGTTTGGGTTGGATTTTAGGAAAGAATTCTTCTCCCAGAGGGTGCTGGGCGCTGCCCAGGCTCCCCAGGGAATGGGCACAGAGCTCCAGGAGAGTTTGGACACTGCTCCAGGGATGGACAGAGTGTGATTTTTGGGGTGTCTGTGCAGGGACAAGGGTTGGACTGGGTGATGCTGTGAGTCCTTTCCAGCTCAGGATGTTCTGGGATTCTGTGCTGTCTTGGGTTGCAATACAGGATGTGACCAGAAATGTGAATTCTATCACCATCTGTTAAAACCAGGCAATCATCTTTATCTTTCTACAGCCCATCCTCCCTCCAGGAGATATCATCTGCTGCTGGCCCATTCAGTCCCAGGGCATGGCTGATAAAATTCCATCATCCCACTGGGAGATGCTCCAGCCAGGGGAGCAGCCAAGCCTTTCCCACCCAGATAAAAACTGAGATTTTGAACACCAAAGCTGCCTTTCCCACTGGATTCCAGAGGAAAACTGCACCTTCTACAGGACTACTTCAACTGAACCACATCTGCCCCTGCAGGAGGATGCAGCCACCATTGAATGGGACTGTGCCAACACCCTGACTGACTGACGGGTGTCAGCTTGGATTCTGACTCTGGCAGGGTTGGGATTGTTCTGTGTAATACTGCATTTCTATTTTAATTTTCCTAGGAAAGAACTGTTATTCCTAATTCCCATATCTTTGCCTGAGAGCCCCTTAATTTCAAAATAATAATAATTTGGAGGGAGGGGGTTTCCATTCTCCATTTCAAAGAGAATCTTCTGCCTTTATTGGCAGACACCTGCCCTCCAAACCAGGACAGTGCACTAAGGCTGAGACAGCTGAGTGTCCAGAGCAAAGGAAGCTCAGTCCCAGCCTCTGACAAGCTGTGTCCTTTTGGATGCCCCTGTCCATCCAGCCCAGGATCCCACAGATCCCACCCCAGAATCCTGGCTAATGACCCATCCAGCCCCTGCACCCTGCTGGGAGCTGCAGCTGGTGGACAACAGGACATTTATTTGTGGTATTCACCAAAGAGTGGCAGGAGCCCTGTCAGTGCCCAGACAAGTGCAGTGCCTTTCCCAGTTTCATACCAGGAGCTTCCCTGGACGTGATGTGCTCATTGAGCCAGCCCTGGCTCCCACAAGGGGCTTTGTTTTCATGAGGCAGGAAGTATGCAAAGTACACACAGTGTTTACAGAGCACCTCAGTAGTACTTTGGCTAATTTTTACTGGAGAGTTAGTGGTTGTTTCAAAGCTGGGTTAGTCACTTCGACCATAATTACAATCTCTTGAAATCTGCTTCAGCATTCTGAATTGGCTTCAGGCCTAATGGTCAGTCTCAAGACTAAACTTGATTAATAGCTCTTATTGTAGCTTTATTTATCTTGTAGCTTTCTTGCAGCTTTCCCCTGATTTTTAAGTGAAAGATGACTAAAGATGGAGCACTGTGCACGCCTGGAAATGTGCAAGTGGAAAGCAGAGGCGAGCCAGATTCCCACTGCAGCATCCCATGGGACAGCTGGGTGCTCACACCAGAGACAAAGCAGACAATGGCAGCTGGAGCAGCCCTGCACAGGCACTCCTGTGCTTTCCCCAGAGTGTGCTCTGGGGTGTGCTGCAGATGGAGGTGCCTGGGGCTGGAGCAGGGAGGGAGGGAGCGTGCAGCAGCCTGTGAGTGCCAGCGCGCCCTGCGCCCTGCGTGGGAGGAAGCACCAGCCACCTCCGATTGCATCATCCCCTGCCTGCTCCTCCTGGGGTTTTTTCCCCCCTTTCTTTCTTTTTTGTCTCCCAGATGGTAAAACAAAGGCTGTAGTGAAACCCGTTTTCTCCCAGGAAGAGGTGGGAGGGAATTTTTTATGTGAGCAAGAAACTTTGCCTCGAGTGGAAATCTGGGGCCTGGACTAATGAAGTACCTGTAATTCATATTGTACTAAATATTGCTGAAACCAGGCATGTACTAATCATGAACTGTGCCAAACTATGCATAATTACTGTGCTTTCTCTGTGGCAGTAATTAATTTGCGTTAGCAACTTTGATTAATCTTTCTAATCTAAAAGTAAAGTGCTTCTCAGACATGAAAGGCTCTCCAAGTGCTCAGGGTTGTTGTTGCAGCCTCGTGGAGGGTGTTTCGATCCAGTGGGGGGCAGGAAGGGGACAAAGCTTAAAAAAATCAAAGTCTAGCTGATATTTAGGGGCTAATAACTAATAAAGAGAGTTAGAGCATTCTGTTTGGCCAGGAATTCATCAGTTGAGCTACAGGCTTCTGTCCAGAGTGCCTTCCTGCTGAAAGAAAAGAGAATTGTCAGTCAGAGAGCTCCTCCAGGGCTGTTCTGGAGATGAGGGGCTGGGATTCCATCTCACAGAGGGCACTGGGTCAACACTGCAGAGCAAACTCACCCAGAAATTGGTCCTGGTCTTAACCCAAGGCAGGGTGCTCAGCTCTGCTCCCAGCCCAGCCCCAGTGTGTCCCAGTGCCACACGGGCCAGCTGTGCTTCTGGGGCACCTGGAGCTGCCCCCTTTCCAGGAAAAGCCTGTGCTGGGATCCCTGCCCAGCCCCCAGGTGTGAGCTCAGCTCTGACCCCCCTGCACATCGAAGGTTCCACAGCTCACTGCCAGCCCCCAGCAATCCACGGCTGCTGACAGGACCTGGGCCATCAAAAGCTGCTTGTGCCTCACCCAGGCTCCAGAAGCTGCCACATCTCCAGGAGCCAAAATTATTGAGGCTAACAGAGGTGTCCCTGCAAACCCACGACAAATCCAAGTGGGTTTTTAAGTGACCACGGTGTTGCTCCTTCTGTCCCCCAGCCATGTTAATATTAGTAAGTTATTTATTTTCTTGTATGTAATCCATCATAAGAGTTTGAGAATGACATGAATATCGTTTGGAAATGGGTAATCTAGAGATTGCTAACAAGCTTCAGTTTGGTTCAGATAACTTCTGTTAAAATCTGCTGCTACTGCTCAAAGTCTGGGATCAATTCTGTTTGCACAAGTTGGAGAAATATTTTTAAAACACACAAGTCGATAGAAAATGTAAATGCAGTTCCTACAATTTATAGGAGGGGTTTTTTATAATGCTGATTCAACAAAGGAATTCATCGTGATAGTTTATTTTCTTACATCTGTAGTTTGTGTCCAAATATTTTACAATCATAAAGCTACTCTCTTGATATCAGTCAAAATAGACAATATATATTGATGTTGAAACAAGCTTTGTAGAAGACATTTTTTTTAAATCAGGCATGGGACTTTACATTTATTAGGAGGTGTTCACAAAAATAAGGGTAACATCATGCATATCCTTTGCAACTAAACCCAGTTATGGTTACAGTTTGGAAATAAATTCTTTAAATAGACATATGGAGATACAGTAGTACATATACACTCTATTTATGACATTTAGTGTACTGATAACTCCCAGCAATACATCAGAAGTCCACAACCAGCTGATGGAAGGGTTGGCTAAGGAGGAAGAAACTGCTTCAATTTCTCACATTATTTACGTGGCTTGACAAGAGTGTCGGTGTGAATGGCCTCCTGAACCTGGGAGGCAAGAACAAGTCAAGACTATATTCTGCAGTACAAAACACTTACACACGAACTGCACATGCATTGCAATGCACTGGAAATGGGCACAGCCAGGAGGCACCCAGCCCTCAGTGCTTTATCAACACAATTCTACAAAGGGCTCTCAAATAGGGTTAGATACTTCAGTCACAGTAAGGCCACAAAATTACAATGGATAAGGACCTCAGAATCAGACATTCTGTGGGAGCAATGGAACCCTTCCTTCTTTTCCAGACGTTTTCAGGTGTTCCTGGATGGGATCTCCCCCACCAAAAGTCCTCCTGCTGTTCGTTAGTGTTTCTGTAGGTTTAACATATTGCTTGGTACAACAGTGAGCACAGTAGAGAAGGGAGCTGGCACGGGGAGAACAAAACCTATGGGACATTCAGGGCGGTGTCAGACTCTAGCAGGTGGACACGAAGCTGGCTAGTCAGAAAACAGGCTGGCAAAGGATTTCCTCAGGTTCCTGATGGTCTCAGCCTTGGCCTCGTCCTCGTTCACGGACGACCTGAAGAAGGAGGACTCTGTGAAGCTGAAGGCGTTGGTCAGGGACTGCGACTTGCTGCAAGACACAAGCACAGCGAGTTCTGCATGGTCACCCTGTGCCCCCTGGCAGCACCTGGGGCTGAGAAGGGGGAAATTGTCCCTGAGGCTGGATAAAAATGACCACCAGCAATAGTGGAGTGCCACACCATCGCTTACCCCTGACTCAAAGCTGTTACTTGAGGGTAATGCTTCTTTCAAGGAACACACCAGTGTTTTGTTTTCTTTCTGCAGATGCGAATTGGATGATGCCAATTAAAGCCTTGAGGAAAATGTGGGCCTGGCTACTGAATCCAATTCACAACCCAACGGGGATGATTAATAATTGTGTTTTGGGGAGGCTGCAAACAGTTCTGCACAGAGAATAAATGGATATTTTAAGAGTTTGAATCCTAAATTGCAACGTGCTCTCCCTCTGTCTACATGCATTGAACATTAGATCCTTAACAGAGACTTAAAGACATTTTATATCTTTGAAAAAATACCTCAGATCAGATATATTTTTTTCTTTTCTATAGGCAGTGCCTGGCAGTGCTGCTCCATTCCTAGTGCTATCATGTAACTCCTGTGTAAGTTCCCACAAGCATCAAAAACATTACAAGGAAAGCAAGAAGGAAAACAGCTAAAATTTGAAACTTTAACTCGTGACTTGTCAGATAAAATAACATCTAAAAAATAGGCCTGAATTGAAACAGAACACACTAATGAGTTATCAGCTTCTTACAAAGACATCCCTACATCAGTAAAATGAGTTACCTGATTTCATTTTTATCTCAGTACAATGGATTTCAGTTTTGGCTCCAGTAAAACTGAAGCACTTTCCTTATTCAGATTGTCTCAGACTGCTCATGGTTTGCAGCTCCTCTCCTTCTAAACTAATAATGTACAGCAAACAGTGCTGCAGGCGTTTTAGGTTTTTCATAAATTATAGTTGTGCTAATGAGAATAGACTGATAAATGTTTGTTTGTACTCACTGAAAGAGGGAGGGTGGGAAGCAGCACTTGACTTGATTAGTAACACAATAAGTAGCCTAATTAAATATTTATTCACAGATTAATAACATGTACATACAGGTTAGGCAACAGCATGTGGGTGAATACAAAGCATACACATGCAAATAGAGTTAATCCTACAGGCAGGAGATCTGAGCCTTGGTGTGCACCTAAAACTGCTTCTGAAAGGTAGAAAGCTGCTCTTATTATGGATTGTGTCTCAAAAACTTCCATTTCTCCTTTGTTTTTTTATTTTAAAGACAGACTCTTCCATTTGAAGAAGAGAAAAATGAATCTAGATGGGAACAAAAGCTTAAAGGAGAAAGCTGGGAAGCAGCATGTGGCAGAGTTCTCCTCTAACTGTTCATAGCTGCTTTTCTTCAAAGTCAGAAGTTAGGTTTCAAACCATAAACTGATTTCCATCTTGCTTTAAAAAATCCACCTCTCTAGTCTATAGCATCTTAAATGATGGATGAATCAATTTGAGGTTTATGATTATAAAACAGAATAAAGAAATGCAGGGAGGCAAGGGAAACACTGTCCTCTTTGACAATATTGTCACCCAGCGTGTCTTTGGCACTGAGCTGGGCTCAGGGGAGCACCCAGGGTTGTTTCCCACCGGTGTTAGCACAGGAGTGGGTGGAACAAGGGGATCTGTGTTCCTTGGAGGAAACAAAGCCTCCATGCAGCTCTTTGTACATACCAGGCTAAGGAGATGTGTCTGAGGTTCTCCTGGCAATGGCTGTGTCAGGGCTGCTGTGCTGGAAAACTGCAAACCTCTGCTGATGCCTCCCTGAGGCTCCTGCTGGCTGAGGGGGATTTTTCCACGTTCCTTACTGGGTGCAGGTAAACCAGTGAGGAACCTTCCAGAAGTGGGACACCACTTTTTTTTTTTTAAATTTTAGTTTTGTGCAGCCTTCTTTGGGCAGTGCCAGTGCACAACCAAAGGCAGCGTAAAGAGCCAATTTGGCAGCCACTGTCCAGCGTTACCCAGCCTGGACCGTGCCTTTGGAAACGGGATCTGCTGTCTCAGTGACTGCAAGGTTAAAAGTTGAAGGAGATAAGACTTCCTCTTGGAGAGCAGCACACCCAGCCCGTGAGTCAGTGGCACCAAAAGGAGGAAACAAAGACAAGAAAGGCGATGCTTTTCCAGACCTGGCTGGGGCAGCAATTGCGCAAGGGGCGGATGAAATTTTGATAGAACTAACGCTGGCGGCTCACTCCACTCCATCACCAGGGATTGACCTTTCTGAGCTATCCAACCTCATTTTAAACTTGGGCACAGCACATTCATTTCCCCCCTGCCTGCCAGACCACCCCCAACCCCAGTCCCACGAAACCTGTGCGGCGAGAAGAAGAAGAAGAAGAAGAAGGGATAAACGACTCTTACTTAAGCTGCGGATGCGACTGAGGCTTCTGCTGGGGCGCAGGCTGTGGCTCTGGCTGGGGCTGTGGCTGTGGCTCTGCTTCCTTTGATAACCTGGAGCTGGGAGGACCTTGGGCCTGGGGCCGTGGCTGCTGGGTGGTGGGTCCGGGCGGGCGCTGGGGCTGCGAGGCTGCGGGCTTCGCTGCCTGCCCCGCGGGGAACACGCGCTGGGGCTGCAATGCCTCCTGGCTTTGGGATTGCATTCCTTGGGGTTGCACTGGGCCCCCTAGGTTCAGCACAAGAAAAACTTCATCATGTTATCGTTGCAAAGAGGCCTTATTTTAGACTTCACACCCAACACTTTAAAATCATCCTCTGCAATGTGATTAACTCTACATCCGAGGCAAAAGTCTACTGGCACGTGCTTGCATGGAGGCAATAGCACTGGTCACGCTCATTAGGAGCTGGCTTGGAGCCCCCAAGAATCAGCCTTACAACTGCTAAATAGCACCCAATCTACCCCAGGCACCAGCTTCCAACCAAAGCCATGGAGTTACACCCAGAACAGTTTTGGCCCAATCAATAGGAGAGGCTGTGAGGTAACTGAACACAGCAGCAATATCTAATTCAGCAAGACATTCACCATTCTCTATTTGTGTAGTTATTGCAGTTTTCTTCCTCCAAAGTCTTAAAACCATTTCTGTAATATTCCTCTTAGATTCACTCTTACAGCAGTAAAACAATCTCATGCTGAAATTTTCTGGCTAGTTGAAAGTATTTTCATAACTTACTGAACCCCTT
Source organism: Oenanthe melanoleuca (assembly GCF_029582105.1). Classification (NCBI taxonomy): domain Eukaryota; kingdom Metazoa; phylum Chordata; class Aves; order Passeriformes; family Muscicapidae; genus Oenanthe; species Oenanthe melanoleuca. Next base: position 17,992,134 of record NC_079346.1, on the reverse strand, counting down.
AGTGAGATATGTCAAGAACATTACAAGAAACACAAGAAAGTCACTACTAATTCTTTATCAGGAAGGCACTTTACTGACAAACCACTGTGTGAAGTGTGAAACTACAATGTGCAGGAGAGACTCAGGCTGTGAAATCCATGGCTGAAAGATGCTACAGCATCATCCAGTGGGGTCTGTTCTGCTTTCTGACTGAAATAATGCTGTGTCAGACACCAGGGCTTGCTGCTTCTATCTCAGCTCCCAGGCCTGACTGGGCTTTTCTGGACTGATGGGTGTCATAGCTGAATTTTAACCCTTGCATGCCAAAATGCACTCAGGACATCTGACTTTAGGGGAGAAAGGATGGGATGACATTCTGAGTGTTTGTTTGTATAATGCTTCACTCAGGATAAGAGCTGCTGTAAATATCACAGAGCACAACTGAGCCTGACTTCCTGGATATCTGGGAATTTTTAGTCTTGCACAGATATTTAGTGCAAGTAAAACACTTTATCTGCTCAGGTGTCTAAAAGCAAACCTTCACATCTAGATGTACAGTTGCAATATATTATTTTTTTTTTTTGTTTTTAAGTTGCTTTCATAGTTAACTTTCCCCTTGCTACATGAATTCCAGTGTGTGTGTGTGTGAGGACAGCACGTGCTAATGCCTCAGTGAGTTTTAGCACAGTTGTAGCAGTGTGTTGTGGTGCAGAAAGATAAATAGCACGTACTGAATGTTAAGGAATGTGCCTTCATTGTTTATTAATTTGAACCACTTTTGTAGGAAATATTTGAAGGTGATAACATGGTCTTGCAACATCTTAATAAGGAACCTTTTCTTATTAGTCTCCTTTCACTCAATATTGAAAACCAGAAAGGTTTCTTTCCCCCACTTGTACGTACAGGCTTGAATGCCAGAAACTTTACACTGAAGACAGATATAACTTTCTTTTATTGCACATTAAGCTGTACAAGAGATTTCACATAAAAGATATACTGCTGTCACATTTCCAGCGTTTGCTCACTTTCTTGCAGCTGGGTTGTACAAAAGGCAACAATCATGAAAGAAACTTTTACCAAAAATAACTCAACAGAACTGAACATTAAGCCTACACTGTAAAACATCTGTTCCCTGTTACCCACAATATTGCACCTAAGCATGCTGACATGCAGAGAGACATCTTGGCTTGTTTCTTGGCTGTGGGATGTAGGAATTGTGTGTGCCCCTGCGAATCCTTCCCAGGGAACAGGCTGGAATCCTGTCTGAGACACCCAGGCCTTCCACACACACACACACACACACACACACACACACACACACACACACACAGAGATGTCGTGTGAGAAGCACTTGTGAATACTGGCACTACTCCATGCAAAAAATACCAACTGCTTGAAAGGAAAATCAGCCATCAGATTCAGCTCTCCACCCCAGGGCAGTGTGGTTTGTTCTCTTTTAGGGTGTCTGGAGGAAAGGATTTGTGAACCTGATTTCTAGGTGGAATTTCCTTGATATGGAACAAAACAGCCAACGCCATCGTTGGAATGATCACTGACCCAGACAAATGCTGATCACTAAAGCAAAATATTCATGTAATTTACTGATAGGTAGTAAACAGTAGCACTTACCACAAACATTTAAATAGCTAATAATGCATACCTTAATTCTCATCTCACCAGCCAGCTCGTACAAATAAAAGAAACACTAAGAATGATGAGACTTACTGATAACTTTTTCCAGTGTTTGTAGGGAAAACAGACGTAGAACATCAGGCTGTTTTCCTTTTAAACATAATTGTTTGCACTAAACTAATGGCCACTACTCATCTTTGTACATATTCTAGATGAAAATTATAGTTTTGTGGCTCGCTTGCAACTCAGCTTTCTGGTATGCCAGCAGTGTGCAGCTCGTGATTCTAGGCTAGATTTCTCCCAACAGATTAACTGCCTGCCTGTGGAGCTCCCACAGCATGGCATTGGAAATAGCCTGTGTAAAAATCACAACGAATTTACCTACAGCAAATCTAGCAGTTGTCAGGCACCTCAAGTCCTTTTGCATGTTTGATGTCAGGCAGTTCTTAGAAACCCTATTTATATGTGGAAACACCGGGGCTGGATTTTCTCTACAGCTCTCTGGCTGCTTGTAGGTGTAAAATAGGAGACCTGAGTTGGTGAAGAAAACCACTGACATTTTTCTGTCTTGCATTTTCTAACCCAGAGTCCTCAGCTGTTTAAAGGTACCTTGGTCTGCTATCCCCTCACTTCTCAGTAGTTGCAATGAAATGAGCTCTTACAGGAAGTTTAACAGTCCTTGAGGTACTTCTCACCAAATTACCTGGGATTTAAATCTTAGGTAAGTATAAGATTTTTTGAAAGTATTTGCATTAGTTTTCATTAAAAATCTCCATAGATTACTAATCCAGAATGACAACAAAAGGTACTACTTAATTGAAATAGGATACATTAAATACTCACACTTTCACTGAGATATTGCACATAGGTGGCCCATTTACATAGCTTTGTAGCTAATAATTTAATGCAGAATTACTAAAAATATGAATACCAGTATGTAAAATAGAAGATATTTGAAATATTCCTTGGGAAGAACTGTATTTTATGGAGTCACCAAAATAGCAGACTTCCACTCGCATATAAGTAAAACTCAAGGGTTAATAAACTTTATAAAACTATAAATAAAAAGCCTCACTAGCAAATCCTAATCTAGACTTTTAAAAATATATCTGGATCACCTACCTATTGGTCATGCACACGCACAGAAAAATAAAGGCTATGAGTACAGTGTGCACACACTCACAGAGTAAGCAAAGGGACCTTGCACCTCGGGGGGGTGTACTGAACGATACCAAATACTCCAAAAATACTGTCTAACCATCCAGGATGTACAGTGGGCTCTAGAGAGGCACATTCTTTGTACACTGTTGACAGCAGCCCTGCAATCACAAGTTTTACAGAGGAAGGTTGGAAAGCATTACACGCACAGACAGGAACAAGGAAACAACCAGACGGGAGAGTTGACACTGCATAGAAAAAACACAGTCCAGGTCAGCACTGAAACAATGGCAAACTGAACAAAACTGGGATGCTTGCATTAAGATTGTTTGTTTCTTTGCTTTCAATTTGTTTTTTTTTTTTTTTAGTGTTTTTGTTGTGGTTTTTTTTTTTTTTTTTTTTCACTCTCCATTTTTGCTTTAACCCTCGCTTTTGGTCTCAGTTATCTAAGTAGCCTGGACTTGTTTTGGTCCTACTGCAACGCCATTACAGTCGAGAATGTACTGTAAACAACCTTGAGGTGGTGGTCGCTGAGGTGGGATTTTGTTTGGCTCTGGCTCCTTTAGTGATCCACTCTGGAAAATACATTTGAAAACAGAAGAGAAAAAAAAAATAAAATTAGAGTAGCTCGGCTCCAATTTTCCACTAATTTGTCTTTATTTTCATTAGAAAACTCTTTGTTGGTGGGGCTGAACATATATTTTAAATTTATTCCAGATACCATTTTTTTAAATTTAGTTGCTGCCTGACATGATATATGAATCCTGGGCTAGTCCAAGGCTGAGCTCCTATAAAAACTGTTTTCCCTTTGCAGCATGTGATCAGGATGCAGGGAGTGCCTTCCCAACCTTACCTCCATTTGGGGAAGGACTTTATCCTCAGTTCCCAGCACCAGGAACCATTTCTTTGTACCTCAGTGCTTCTGCTCTCTTTTTTAAATTTTTTTTTTTTTTTTTTTTTTTTTTTTTTTTTTTTTGTTTTTTTTTTTTGTTTAGGACAGACTGAATAGGAAATGGATTTCAACAGATACCTTTGTGTAATTTAAGAAATAATTTATTTTAAACTGTGTTCACTTGTATCCAGAAGCGTTTGCACAGCAGGAGTTTTGAGTTTTGCCAGTGATAGTTTCACTTTGATTTGCTGGCTGTAAGTGGGGAGGGTGGTGGGCTGCTCCAGCTTCACTGTTTTGCTAAGCAAAATGAAAGAAGAAAGCAAAAAACCACAGACAAATAATAAAAGTAATTGAAATGACTTCATGCCTCTCCATCTGACAGGTTATTAGAAACACATGTAATACTTCACTTTTCAAAACAGCAGGTTTATTTGGCAGCATCCTTTTCACATGGATACTTGTGAAAGGAAAAAGATGGGCCTGAACCAAAACCTTGGAGCAGAGCACCCTCTGGGAACAGGAGTACATGAATCCAAACTTTGTCTTAGGCCCATCTCTAATATTTTGAAATGTGAAAGATGTTAAATCATTGGATGTAATAAATTAGGATTTTTTTTAAGGATCCAGAAATCAAATTGCCATCTGTCAAGAGGAAAAAACTCAGAATTTATTAAAGAGCAAATGCAAAATCAATTAAACATGTTTCTTGCAGAGTTTACTGGGTTTTTTTTCTGATAGATTTGTATTTGATCTCACTCCTAGTGCTTTATTTACAGAATAAATCCTGCTCCCAGTGCTCTGAATTCCTGCCCAGCAATGCAGCAGTTGAGTTCCAAATGGCACAGCAACCCTCCAGTGCATGCAGCTGCTGCAAGTTGCTGTGTCTGCTTTAGCTGCAGAAAAAAAACTACACAGGGCTGCTCTGAAACTCTCATTATTCAGCATTACCAACCTGCAGGAGACCAAGGGAGGGGTAAAAATGATCCACACAAACTCTGCTCCTTGATTTACCTGACCCAGTTACACAGTTCCTGGTGAGCATCACTAAAGGGGTGAGGACATGTAGAAAAGAAGAACATTTTATAAGGAAAGACAAAGCTACTAAAAATGCCACAGTGCCTTAGGGAGGGTTGGAGACCTCTCTTTTTGTTTCCCTCCTTGCTCTGATTTTCAGAGCCTCGAGCAGGAGCTGCTGGGCTCCCCTGGGCAGTGCAGCACCTGGAGTGTTCGTGGTACCCACTGTGGATATCCTGCTCCCTGCACCACTGCATTTGCACCAGGAGCTCCCTGCAGACCAGGACAACTAGCCCAGAGGGGAAAGTGGAACAGCAGCCCTGCAGGAGCAGCTCCTGCCCTGTCCCAGAGCTGGGATGCTCCTGGGATGCTCCTGGGATGCTCCTGGGATGCTCCCGGGGCAGTGGGACCTGCACAGAGCTCTGGCAGGGAAACCACCAAGATTGGGCCTTCCACAACTCCAGGATTTCCTTCTGGACAATGTGACTTTGTTAGAAAGCACACACCATATTTTAGAATTGTAATTATGATTAGCACGTGCTGAGCTCCCTGCCCCTCCCAAGGGCCCCAGCCTGACCTGGGGCTCTGCAGTGGCTCAGGGTGGCCAGGGAGGACATGGCTGTTCTTTCTCCACTAAAACAAAAGCCTTGGTAGGTAAAACTGGTGTTTTATTTAGAAACACAGGCTAGCAGTTTAAGTTCACATCCACTTTAATGTTAGGACATCCTCAGAGCCCCTGCCTGCCCTGTGCCCCCAGACCTGCCACTGGCTCTTGCACTGCAGGGTCTCAGCTTTTATCACTTGACACAACACAGCCCTTACACTGTCTGCACATCTCTCATCTCACCAAGAAATGATTTTATCCTAAATGAAGCTTTCAATAAACATGGTAGGAGCTCACTAATCCTTCCCTCAGCTCCCCTGAGAGTTGAGAGCCTTTTCTCTTGAAGGTGTATTTGTGTATTTCCCTCTCTCCAGTCACTGACTGCAGCTGTCCTGATTTACCACCCACGCATCCTTTTTTTTTCTATTATTTTTTTTTTTCACCAGATATCACCTGGTGCTTCCAGGAACCTCACCCACACTCCAGGCCAATCACATGGGTATATTACCTTGGCTAATTAGCCAACCCACCCAGGCTGACCCAAAAAGTCTAATTAGCATTACATTCCTAATTGAGAAATCTTACTCATGGTTTTTCAATAGTAATCTAGCCCTTTTCAAGAGTCTTTCTTTCAGACAGTCAGAAACCTTGATACCTGATATTAAAGGCAGGCTTTGAACCAGCCTTGTTTGCTGCCCTGAGCCAAGACCTTTAATAAAATCCAGGCTCCTTCTAAAGCAGCAGCTGGCAAATGAACTGCAGGCTTCTTCTCACCTCTGCAAGGTGCTGCCAGAGCAGTTTGGTGGGAGCTCCTCTCTGAGCAGAGGTGCTGGACCAGACCTGCTCTGCAGATGGATTCACCCCTCTTGCTGATTTTCTGTTCTCCCAGCCCAGATGTTCACCCTCCTGCCACCTTTCTGCAGCACAAACATGTTTTCCTGTGCTGCAGCTCTGCTCTGCAAACGTGCTGGGGTCAAACACTGCAGGGATCAAGGGTTAAATGTAGGATTTTATCATGGAAATGGCCCTGCACAGGTCCTTGTTTGGATGCTCAGGGCTAAAAAGCAGGATCAGTGCTACAGGAGTGTGCTTGGGATGGTTTGGGATCACCTGAGTGAGAGGTGGTGGCTGATGGCAGGAGGAGCCCCTTGGGTTTTCATTTTGGGGAACACAGTTTTCACATCCCACCCAAATTCCCGAGGGGAAGGGGTTGCTGGTGTTGGCAGGAGCATTCTGTAGGGCTGCCTAAAGGGGCTGTCCTGCTCAAAGGGGTTTGCTGTTTATATAACTGCCCCAAAAAAGTCTTCAAGCTTCACTTGGAGAAACCTCCCAGCCACATGAATGCTGCAAATCCACTGCAGGGATTTCTCAGCTCTGGGTAGAACAAGTGAGAATTTGGCTGCATAATGACCTTCAGGAATATTGGCTAATTACAGCCAGAGCACAAACCCCACTACTTATCTAGAATATAAATGTCTCTGTGGCACTTCCTTCCTTCCCACACTTACCTGAAACTGTCTCCTTAGAGTTTTAGGGGTAGAACTGGCAGAAAAAGCTGTTTATTCTTCAAATAAAGTTGTATTAGAATTTGATCATGGCATTAATTCTTTTTCTACCTCGATATAAATGCAGATTGGACTCACAGACACTTGAATTTTGAACAGTCTGAAGAATGTTGAAATGGGTGGGAGCAAAAGCAGCAACTTGGCAGGGAAATAGCCCTTGGGCAAAAGAGATGCTAAACAGAGTCCCAGCAAAAATTGATTTTGATTTGGCTGAGGTTGAAGACTGTGAACTGGAGTTGGAGCACGTAGAGTTGTTTTTGGGTCTCGTTTGGTTTTCTTTGTAATGCAAGGACAGGAGCTTTTCATAGGTATTTCAATATTTGAGGGGAAAGCCATGTTTTTCAGGTCAAGGAGGAGAGGGATCAATTGAGAGCTGCCAAAATACGAGCTGAGTTAGAGCTCATAAAGGAACAGGAATAAATAGTAAAACACTTAAATAACAGGAGAACTAAGAAAAGGTGTGATTGCTAAGGAGAGGGGTCACTGAGAGGGTTTTAAAGGAGATTGAATAATAAATGGATGTTTGAAGTGTTATAGATTATGATAAGCACAGGAGCAAGGGCAAGATGGCAGGTGGGATAAAAGCTAAAAATGAGATGCAGGTAAAAATGAAACATTCCTCATCTCAGAAATGAAAACCAGCTAACTCATGAAATCCAGAATTCCATACCAGGTCTCTCTAAAAATTGGGAATGGCCAAGTAAAGCACCAATTAAAACTACATTGAGGGTAAGGAAGTGGCTGCTGAGGAACAAAGCAGTTATTGAACAAAAAATACTGGGAAGGACATGAGTGAGATGCAGAACTCAAGCAGATTATAAATTAATTCAGTTGGCACAAAAAAGTAGGTGTGTGCTACTAAAACCTGTAGATGATACAGAGCTGGAAGACTGTGGGGCCACAATATCCTAAAGAAAGAATGAATTTGATCAGTGGAGTTAAAAAAGAATAAAATAAGAAATTTTGGGCTGATGACACAAATCTATCACAAAGGCAGAGCTCACTCACTAACTGAAATCTAATGGGAAAGATTTGTGCAGTGAAAACCCCAAAATTTCATCACAACTCAGTGCAGCCTTTGGAAGAACCTATCTGCTTAGTTCAGTAAAATAAAAGGGTTTTATGAAGAGACACTGGGGTCAGAAACCAAGCCAAAGGACAATGCAAAGCAAGAGGAAACGAATAAACTGAATAAAACTGGGCTGCAAATAGGCACATGCTGCATAATTTAGCAAAGCAGTGAAATCCTGAAGGGGAGCATCCAAAAACACAGAATTTTCAGTGACTTGGTGCTTCCTGCTCATCCCTTCAGTGTGCAGTGAGTGTGAGTTTTTCCTGGTTTTTCTCACACCAGGTGAATTTTCAGGTGACTCTGGCTCAGGTGATGCATCTGCCCCCTTGTGTGGCACTGAACAGGATCATAAAGATTTTGCTATTTGTTGTTTTTAATATTCCCTGTGGACTAAAACAGCTACAACAGAGAGAGATGAGTTTAAAAAATGCACCTCCCTGTTGGAGTTCTCTCCTGCTTTTTACACATTTTTGGAGTGCCACTGCCCAGCCTTGCCCTTCTGCACTGAGGGAATCTGTGGGGAAAACACTGAGTAAAAATGGGACCAGCCTGGGGTTTCTTCATGTTGAAGTTGTAATAAAGAATTCAAAAACTTTGAGCAGCTTTTCTTGTTGCCCAACAACTTTCCAAAGAACCTCTGGAAGGTAAAGTCTGAATGGGGAGGAAATGACTGCTCAGAGCAGAAAACAAGCTAAACAGTGAGATTTTTTTTACTTAGAATAATATTTTTAAAATTCACTGAAAAGGTTTTTTTTTTTAAATATTAAAGATAATTCTAACTTTGATTTTTTCCATTGCTAGATAACAAATTACTTCCCGGACAGCAGCTTCCTTCTTGAATATTTTCACACACAGTCTTAAAATTCATAAAATCATAGAATGCTTTGGGTTGGAAGGGGCTTTAAAGATCATTTTTTTCCAGCTGCAGGAGGAAGGTGAGCACTCAGGGCAGGTGACATCCCAGCAGGAGCTCAGTGCTGCTCTCATGGACACTCCAGTTTTCCCTGAGATACTGAATTCCCACTTTCCATTCCAGCCCTGTTCTCTGTTATTCTGCTGAGCAAAAAAAATAATCCCACCTCTCAATTTGATGAGGTTTCTAGTGAAGTAGGATGTTAATTTATCAGGGACAACAAATTTCTGAAGTTCCATCAGTTATCAGAATTTTCTTGCAATGGACAAGGATGCTTGTCTAATTTCTTCTCCAGCTCTTTTATGGCTTGAAGAAATCAGGTTCCCCATTGTGTTTTTGGAGCAGGGAACACTCCAAGCAGGCAGTGGCACAGCAGCTTTCAGGCAGATCTTTCCCCACAGGCAGGAGGGATGCAGGTGTGGGTAGCAGCTCCCCCGTGTGCTGGCACTGGGGGTGAGGGGAAGGGCTCAGAAACAGGGAAAAGCAGGAAAAAGGGCTCAGGAGATCCAGGAGAACATCCTGTGCCTGGCGATTTCATTTCCTCTCACCTTGCAGAGGAACCTCCACATTCCCAGGGGATAAGGTGGGGCTGGGCAGTGCCAAAATCCTGAGCTGAGGGTGGGAGTTTTGGGGAAGGATTTGACCCCTAAACCCAGAGATTTTGGGTGATGCTGTGCTGTGTCTGCTCTTCCAGTTTTAACAAAAATAAAGTTCTGTTTTTATGGCAATTTAATTTCCTCTCACCTTGCAGAGGAACCTCCACATTCCCAGGGGATAAGGTGGGGCTGGGCAGTGCCAAAATCCTGAGCTGAGGGTGGAAGTTTTGGGGAAGGATTTGACCCCTAAACCCAGAGATTTTGGGTGATGCTGTGCTGTGTCTGCTCCTCCAGTTTTAACAAAAATAAAGTTCTTTTTTTATGGCTGTTTGGAAATGTGGGATGGCGAGTGATCCTGGTGTGAGCAGGAGGAGCTGGAGGTTTGCAGAATTTCCATCTTTACTGATCCCTCATCCTGGGAAAGCAGAGAGCCCAGGAAACAGGGGGTGGAGCAGCCTCAAGGCCAGGCTGAGAACCCCAAATTTGTGTTTGTAGGGTCACAGAGGGGGCACAGAGAGGAGGCACTGGGAGATAAAAGCCCTGCCCAGATAAAAGTGAATTTCAGGGCTCAGCCACAACCATCCCCAGCTTCTCCTCCTGCCCCAAGTGCTGCTGCCCTCAGCCACCCACAGGAGCTCTGGGGGCTGCTCTGAGCTCTGAAAAACTCTCTTAGAAGCTGAAAGACCCTGGAGGGGGATTTTGAAGCAGCTGAAGAGAAGTTTGCTCTGCTGGCAGCTCCAGAAATCCATCCCCACATTCCAGAGTTGGAAGTTTGTCTGTGTGTGAGGTTGCTTATTATTTTTTTTTTTTCCTATGGACAAATCAAGAATAGTTGGATTTGGATTCTTCCATAATTTCTCTTGGTGTTTAAAGGTTTTGACGCAGGTTTAGCACATGGTCCTTATTGAAAATAAACCCTGGCAGGGATTTCTGGGGAGAGGGGCAGAATTCCTGCAAGCTGCAGGTGGAGAAAAGCCAGCCCCCTCTGCTTAACTGGGTGTGATTTAAAGGTCAGAGAAATCAAACAGAAAAGTCAAGTGGAGACAGGGAATAATAACAAAAAAAAAAAAAAAAAAAAAGTAGAGAGGAAACACCCACCACAGTGGGGAAAGGAAGAGAGACCAAGGAAAAGCCTCCAAAAAAAGATATTTCTGTTAGGTTCAGCTTAAATGAACAAGATCAGAGAGTAAAAATAGATGGAAAAAAGATAAAATAATCAAAGGATGTTATATATGATATAAGACAAAACAGAGAGAGGTCCAGCCTGGGCTCTCCTGTCCTGTTTGTGTCTTTTCCCACTGCTCCCCCTGCTCTGATTTGGGAAAGGATGGGGTTTGCTCTGGAATAATGAGGAGAATTTCTGCAGTTTCCAAAAAATGCCTGTGGGACCAAAAAGCTGCTTCTCCCAGAAGTCTACCAAGAGCAGACAGGCTACTCCATGGTGGTGGGCTCAGGATTGCTTTAAACCCCAAATATTTCCTTTCTCCTTGAGGGGAGGGACCTTGGAGTGCCAGAATTCCCAATAGCAGCTGCAGATTGTGAGAGGAGCATCTGGCAGGAGGCAATAAAAAGTTAGGAAAAGCAGCGTTTTGTTGTGTGAATGAAGACAAAAAGAGAATATTAATGCTATTAAGAGAAATGTGTGTATATTAAGTATAATGCTTGGGGTTTTTTTCAGTTTTACCAGCACTTTGTGGCTTTCTGAATTATAAAATCAGCACTGAGTCTGAAGCACTGGATACTACAGACAACAGAGAATATCCAAATCCTCCTGGACCTGAAACCTGACCCTGTCAGGGGCTTTTTCCTTTGGGATTCTCTTCTAAAATGTATTTTGTGAACAAATTTTTATCTTATCAAGCTATTTTTTGGCTTTTCTGCAGAAATCTTTTTTTTTTTTTTCCAGGTAATCTGCTGGTGATACACATTCAGTATGGAGTACTCAGAAATTAAAAAAAAAAAAAATAAATCAGGGTATGCCCAGAAAACTTTATTTCATTTGGACAAATTTCTGTGATGTCATTAGAAATTTTGACCAAATAACCCTAAACCTTTAATCTATGACCTTCAGTGTATTCTTCTAGAATCTAAAAGCCATCAGGAGGGCAAACTTTTTATTTTGTGGCACATTGAACCAAGCTGAGCAGGGTAATTGTCAATAATTATCAATAATTATTGCCCACTATCAGTGTTTTGATTAAATCACCCTCCTTTTATGGATACATTCATGGCTAAAACTCAGAGTGTTTGTACAGATTTATTCACCTCTGCTCAGGGGGAGACAAAACCAGTCTGAGCAGCTCCTGTGCCTCCCTGGGCTCTCACTCCATCTGCTGGTGCAGCAGCTCAGCAAGGATTTGAAACCTAAATTTAAACCTTAATTTAAAAATTATTTTCACTTTCACCAGCACTTTATCAGCAAAATTCCTGCTCAGTTATTTATATGTCGTGTCCCTATAGATATTAAAGGTTTTGGGGTTAATTTTCTGGCATGAACTTTGTGGTTTTGACATACTGCAATACCTGCATGTGGAGTTCAAATGTTTACAATGAACCAAACCTTGTTGATTTTCTTATTTTTAATACATGACCATCCCTTATCTGTTCTGCCTCTGCTGTGGCCTCTGTCCCTCACATGCAGAACCTGCATGTTCAAAGGTGGGCAAAACCACCCCAGTGTAGGAAAAAAATAAACCCCATCATTTTATATTTGTGATAAATAAATTTTACTGGATGAACTGTGCCCCACATGTAGCTTTTTACAAGGATGTGGTGAGCTCAGGCTCCCACTTGTTTATTTTCTGCTGCTTTTCTTAATTCCCTGTGTTTATATTGGGATCTGAAAAAGTAACAGCTGTTCTTATATTTTCACTAACATAAAAACTAAGAGTTTAAAAGCCCCTTTTGATTAAAATAAGCACACACAGATAAGCATTGCATGTATATAACTATATATATATATAGTTATATATATATACACAGTTATATATATGCACATTAATATATATTCCATATTAAAATAATAATATTAAAAAGAAAGAAATGCATTACAACAACATGATCAAAAATTTTCGAGTGTGGAGCATTTCTGATTTGTAAAATATATAGAAAAAATAGATCCTGAATGTGATGCAGCTTATGGAATAGGATGCAGTGCCTTGTAATAATAAATATTGGATAAATCCCCAGGTCACTTATTCCAGAGGAGAAGCCACAAGGTGTCGCTGGGATGCAAATAACCAAAATACTGCAGACAGGGGCAGCACCTCCGGCAAAATGAGAATTTTCAGAATGGCTCCTGACTTAACCAACCTTTGGAGTGTGCTGCATTTCAGCCTGGGTGATTTCTGTGCACCAGCAATATTTTTCCCTGCTCTTTGTGAGTTTTGATGCCAGTGGTCTAGATTCTCTACCAATATATATTTAGGAAGGCATCCACAAGAACCCTGTAAGTATTTTAATAAGAAATATAATTTATCTTACCAAGGGCTATGATTTAAAAGGGATTTTATGGGCAGTGCACTAATTGCTGAATTCTCCATTTCCAAATTAATCCATGAGGGGATCCTTCCCAATTAAATGTGTTCCCTTCAGCTAGGATCAAACCAAATAACTGCATTTTCTGGTCATCATAAAAACTTTAGTGATTGGAAGCAAATTGCTGCTGATCATAACTGTTTCCTTTAAAAAAACCCCACTAAATCCAAGAGATGAGAAACCCAGGAACAGGGAAGCTGCTGATGGTTTTTCTCTCCAGAATTCACACTTTTTGTTATTTACCCTGAGTCCACACCTGGTTCAATTTTCTCTCTGGACATGGAACAATAAATCTGGATAAATTATGTCATGTAAAAGGTCATGGAATGGAGAATGCACTGCTTTTATAATTGGTTTGTTAGCACTGTGCCACTCCTTTCTTTGACACAAACAGGACCAGGATGTAGCTGGGAATTCTCTGCTCTTTGTGATGCCACCATGTCATGGACATTGTGCCCCTGGAGCACAAACTCCTTCCTTCTTCCCTTCCAAGAAGGAAACAAATCCCTTATTATGGATTACATTTATATATAATTTATTATAGATTTAATTTATTAAAATTAATTTATATATAATTATATATATATATATAATTTATTATATATTTATTATATATATAATATTATATTACCCATTATTATGGATAATGCAACAGGAATGAACATTTTTCTAACAGGATTTCCCTTAGCTCCAGCTGCTCACACACCCATCAACATTTGCATTTTCTGGTGATTCTCATGGACAGTGTCATTTTCTCTGCAGAATTTCCTCCTGCACAATCCACCCCAGGGCCTGACAGGCAGCTCTCAGTGCTGTTTGACCATTTTTCTTGTTTTATACACAAATGTAATGATCAAGTAACGAGCCAGCTCCTGCAGAGCTCTGCAAACCCAGATTCACTGGGTAGTTTAAGCTATTTTCTTGATTTTTAGGAAAAATTGAAAAAGGCTTCTCTAAAGATCTGGCAAAAGTAGTCAAAGAGGTTGGAAAATACAGAAATTTAGATTTCCACAGTTTTATTGCCTGCAACTAGAGCAGGTTTGTTTATGGAAACCTTTAAAATCACATTCCTGGATTAAGTTCTATTTTCAGCATGGTTTGGGGTAAAACAAAATATCATGATTTAAATAACAGAAACAATTTCATTATTGAAGGATTTTTTTTTTTTTTTACCATAACAGGTAGAATTTCTGTGAGTCCAAGTCTCCTCCTGCCCAACTTCTCTGCCCTCTGTGCACCAGCAGAACTTGCTACAGAGTCTGGGCAAGAGTTTGCAGATAAATAAACAGCTAATGCAGAAAACACATATTTAAAAATCTCCCCATTCAGACATCTCAGCTTTAATGGGTTTGACAAGCCCAGGACCTGCCCCTGTGAGGTTTCCCTTTGGAATTTGCTCCCTCTGGCTCTGGGACAGGGAGAGCTTTGCCAGGTCCCCACCAGGACTTGGCTGCCCAGGGCTAAACAAAACCTGATTTTCCCAATCATCGATTTGTTTCCTGATGGATGTTTAATTGGAGTGGGGCTGACCACTGTGGGCATGATAAATTGAGGCATGTTTTTATGTACAGTCCAACCCTGGACTAAAATAGGAACACTTTAAAAACCCACAGATAATAAAGACTTTCAGAGCATGGCACATCTGGAGCTGTATTATTGACCCTAGGCTGCTCATTTAAAAGCAGAAATAGCAAAACTCAGCAATTATTCTTTGATATCTCCAGTACTTTGGTTTCTGCACATGCACAGAGTTGATTTGGGATAAATTAATTAATTACTGGCTTTGCATTTTGTGTAAGAAATGGGCAGGGTCCTCCTGCCCTGCAGATGAACTGGGTGCTTCTCAAGAATAGGAAATAATTTCTCACATTACAAAAGGAAAAGACTGTTCAAAACTGAAAGGGGCAGTTGTAACAGCAAAACCCAGCTAAAAATTAACTACATTTGAGGAGTTATCTGCTTCAAACTCTAGAAATGTGTTTCATGATTTCCCCTAAAGATGGGAAGACCAATGGGTATTTACAAATGGAATCTTCAGCAGAAAATCAGGTCCCCTTTACCTGCCCTAAACTGGTACAACAAGGCCAATTTTAAGAGAGATTAACTGAGAGGAAATCTAACAAATATTGCAAATATTCTCAAGGAATAACTCTAGTTTTCACAGCATTTTTTTGCTCAAGTGCCATCCATAGGGTAAGGATAGGCTAAGGAAAAGAAGATTAATGTGGAATAACCTCTTGTTGCCATCAGTAAGGGCTGAATCCTTCAGGAATAACCTAAACTAACCAGAAGTCCACCATCCCAGACTAGTAAATTTCGATTTATTTGACTATGTGCTGCTTTGGCACTAAGGACAACCCAAGGAAGTGATTTTTTTTCCCAAGAGTATTGACTTGATAACTCTAAATTTGACTCTTTGCTTAATTTTCATATCTGGATAATCTGTTGCTCCTAAAAGGAACTATTTTGGCAAAAGGTGGTTTATTTTTTCCCCTTCTTCTTTCTCTCTCAGTGCCTTTTACAATGGACTTGACTCATGTTGGGTGGAAATTTCTCCATTGTATGTGGTTCTGTGGCTGAAACAATTTTGTGCTTAGTTTCAAGTGGCTGCAACATAAATAGAAGCCACACCACTTATTTTTTTCATGTGGGATGGGGTATTTTTATATCTTAAAGCACGATGAGATATTTGAAGAACAAATTAGTCACTCTGCCTCAAGAACTGGTCTGTCTGAGGTAGGCCACAAAATTGTTCTCAAATTGTTTACCTGGTGTGGAGCCTGCTGGGAGCAAAAATAGATCCTTGATTTAAGCTTGGTGTTTAGCTCTTTAGGCTTGGTAATTCCTGGCTTACTGTTTGGTAATTCTGTTCTGTGGAGTGCAGGGGTCCAGGGCAGCACCCAAACCCTCACCAGGTCATGGGCAGGCTGGATTTAATTCTGTTTCACCCACATTTTCTCTGCACAAACTGTTCTAGTTCCTTACCACTCTCATTGATGTTTAATCTCAATATCTTTCTGTTTAAAACCATCCCCCTGCCCCTGGTAAAAAAGGGGGTTTATCAGCCCTTTTTAAATACAGACCCCCAGGTCACCACTTGTTACTGGCTCAGTTTAAACTCCCACCCAAATCCTGACCCATCCAAATCCAGATCCACACCTCTCCCAACCTTTCTTTTATAAAACACCACACTCCCCAAAGCTATTCAAAGGATCATTACAACAAACCCCACAGTTTTTAAGCACGGAAACACAGAGGTGATTCTGGAAGCCAGCTGGCACCCAGGCCAGGGGCAGAATTCCTCATCCCCACACATCAGGCCATGCAAGATCAAACAAGTGAAATGATCTATTTGCAATCCTTGGCCCATGTCTTCTGCTATGCGGAACATATTTCAGGAGTTTACTAGATTTCTAATATATTTTTGTGAATTGCAGCACGTTAAAAAAGGATTATAACATAATTAATTTCTCACAAGAACAAGAATTATTCAGTATTATTTTTGACATCCTCAGGACAGGAGTTTTCCATGACAGAGCTTCTTAGTATTTCCTTGATTTTTCATCTGTGGGACTGAAAGGAAACAGCACAAAGCCTGGTAATACCCTGAACCCACAGGTAGAAACACAGCAACACTTGACTTCTTGGTTATGTCTGCAGACAATCTCATTGAAACAAACTGATAAAATGTGTTGGGAAGTTCTTGAATCCTTGAGGTTCCACAGGTGTCCGGATTCTTGGAGGAAAACTTTGACCTTAAAATGATAGACCAGGATGCTCTGTTTAAATTTAATTTTGATTTCATTTTATCCTACCTGAGGCTGCTGAGTGGCAGTGGGTCTCTGAGGAGATGGAATAGGAGTTTTGGACAACATTTGGTTCATTTTGCTTACGACTAACTCGGTGATGTGCTGCCTGTCTTCAGCCTGGTGCTCCCCAATCAGGGGCATGGCACAGTCCATCACCTGCAAAAGCAACAGGACATCAGTGCTGGGGAGGAAACTCCTCCTCATCCCTGCAGGATGTGTGTGCAGGGCTGCTCTTAGCAGAAGTGCACGAGAATTACAGGAATTACATCAGAAAATAAACGAGAGAGCAGCACTTTTGCAATGCCTTTCCCTCCCAGTCTCCCACAAAATGGAAAGAGAAAGAACTTTCCAAAGAAAAGTTCACTTCACACCTGGGCACACGCTTTGGGAACGGCCAGAGGAAGCACAGGCTGATGAGGAAAATGAGATTTCTCAGGCTGCCCAGTGATCTGAAGGGATTGTTGTGGCTCACACCGAGTTCAAGAGCTGAATTACAGCTCTGGAAATGCAGAGTAACACCTCAGCTTCTGAGCACTTTGGGTTTTTTGCTAGGGAAATCTGTATCCTTTCACTGATTCATGAAAACCTTTAAATAACACTTTGTTATTATTGATAACCTTTTATAAAAAGTCCTGTGGCTGCAAGGAATAAGTAAGAATTTCTACAGAGAAAGCAGGATGGCAGAGAGGAAGATAAAAATGATAAAAACATTTCCATTCTAAACATGACAGGTTAATACTGCTCAGTGGTTATTTATTGCAGCCATTCTGATGAATAAAACCAACACTGAATTCTGCCTCTTCAGTGGGTCCCAAGAATTTGTTATTTCTCCAGGATATTTGTTGTTTCTCCAGAATATTTGTTATTTCTCTGCTGTATCCACTTCTGCCACATCTGCATTTGTTTCAGGGGAGATAAAAGCATAACATAACCCCAGCTATTATTCACTGGGCATTCCTACTCAGAGAAAGAATAGGATTTAATTCATTTAGAGAAGCTGCAGGCCTTTTCCCATGTGCATCAGGGCATGTCCATGTCACCTGCAGAGCTGCACTCTGGTGTTCCTCACAGCTCTGGGTGGAAGAATTTTGTTATCAGGGATCAGTCTGAGCAGCATGAACACACCCTGGTTGTGTGGATCCCTCCTGAAGTGGAAGGGATTTAGTGGCAGCAAAACTCTTCTCCATCCCCCAACCACCACAGAACATCTTTATCAACAAAGAACAGAGTTTGCCTTCCTTCTTTTAGATATTCAAGGGTTTCTAGGAATTAGAGACAGAAGTTAGGTGTTTAAAGAGATACTTGGATTTAAAAGAACATTGCACTTTGCAGCAGTTGGGAAGGAGCTGTGTTATAAATAATAGAAACCTTGAGCTTTTCAGACTGTGGTGAGAGCTATAGAAATTCTTCCTTTGTTCCAATAATGGGATTAGTTTGAAGTCCCAAATCATTTCCACGATTCTTCTGTTTGTTCATTTACAATTGGCAACTGAACTGCTGGCAATGCTTGAGATTTTCAGATCTGGGTCTCCCCTGAGCCTCCTCACAGGCAAAAGGCTTTAAAATAACCCCTGGGTAAACAATGCAATAATAACTGAACTCCAGAACAAATGTCTCCTCAGAAATGAGTGCATGGTTTTCCACTCTAGGGCCACACCAACAGTAGAGAAGAGATGATTAATAAGCACACTGAAAGGTTCTTTGAAGTTTACCATATTTTTTGACAATCATAATTTTAAGTGGAACCTCCCAATGTCTTCCATCAATTGAGAGAGGAGGTGATCAACCCATGAGTTCTTTCTGAAGGGGTGAAGTGTAGCCCTGCAGGTTGTGTGGCTCTTTAATATTAATTTCTGCTCACTTACTGCTATTTTAAAATCTGTATAAACACTTTAAAGATCCACTTCCTTGTATCCTGAGCTGTTTCTTGTAAGAGGAATTTGCATCCTGCCTGGAGGGACCCAAAGTGCCAGGACTGTGAAGTGTTAATAATGACTGAACAGGGAATGTTTGGTGTGAAGGGCACTGGATGTTTGGTTCTCCACTGCAAACCATCTGATTTTCAGAGCAGGAGTGATGTTTGGGCTCTAAACATCTGTTTTATGAGAGCTATTTTAAAAAACATGCACTATAGGGTGTAGATGAACACCTCTTACCCAACACCAGTTAAAAGTTTCATAAGCAAAAAACCCCCTCCCTTTGTTCACCATCCATTTACATTAAAACCATCACTTGGAATGACTTTGAAATAAATTGCCTCCAGTGAGGTCCTGCCAAAGGATTAGACAGGATTAAGACCTGGAGGATTTGGTTTGGGCTGAATTTCTGCTTTTATGTTCTCCTGCAAGTGCCAGTTCACACATCAGCTTCCTCTGGCAGATCCTGCCCTGGTGTGGAGCAGAATTTGTGGGAAAAGTGAAAATAAGGAGCCTTGAGGGGCCAAATCTTCACCTCCACTCCAGTAGGGAAGTTTTTACACTGCTTGAATGAAGAATTTTCAGGCATAGTCACCATCTGAGCAGATCCAGACTTGGCATTTAAACCAGAGCCATTTGCCCTTATCAATCTCTTATCACTTGGATGGGTTTTGCCCTTATTAAAATCTTTGGTTTTGTTGTCACAGGGCAACAAATATTGCTGGCCCAAGATGTGGCAGCAGAGCATCTCTGCCACTCCCTGGCAAAGCAGCTGAGATCCAGGAGGATGCTCCACACGGTGGTTTTTGGGTATTTTCTATTCCTTTCAGAGAATACAGTCCATTTCCATTCCTAGTGCAAGAGTTAATGACAACTATTTTATATTTTTATTTGATATAAATGTACCTTGAGAATATTTTGGGCAACACTAACAGCTTTTAAATTCCTGTACAGGAATGTCAGGCTGGCATTTCCCCCCTTCAGAAGATCTGACAAAGTTTAAAGCTCCCTGTTTATAAATAGTCTATTTACAGCCTGTGCTAGATTTCAAATCCCATTTAAACCCAGCTAGTTTTTAGTTGAGCATGTAGTTCAGCTATTTAAAATATTGGAGTTTCCCCCTAAGAGGATTTCACAGAAAGAAAAATGACATCTGTAATTTATAAAATCAAATACATTCTTTGTGCAGATGCCAGTAAAAACATGGGTCACTATGAATTACAGTCACTGAATTCATATCACTGTGAACTTGCATTTGTATATCCATGTATTTTTTTTTCAGTAGCCACTTCTTTGGAATGAATTTCTCTTATCACCCAGGGACTGACTATATATATTAGTGGGAAAGGTGAATAGCTAAAATTTGGGATACAAGACTGAGACTGGCAAGAAAAAGGAGATAAATTCTGTAATTAGGAAGGGAAATGGGATGGGATTTATAAAGGAGCCAGAGCAATTATAAGAAATAAATAAGCAAATAAATAAATAAATAAATATTAAATAATTAATGAATAATTAAATTATAATATATTATAAGATAAGTAATTGCAAAGGCATCATTATGTTTAAGGGAGGAATTCCCACTGCCCACACCCACACCCAGCTCTGCTGCATCCTCGGTTCATCCCAAGGATTGGGATGTCCTGGGCAGAGATTTGGGAAGGGCTGGGAAAGGCAGAGCTGGGAGGTGAAAGGAAGGGCAGAGGCAAGGAATCCTGTGGATAAAGTGGGAAAAGAGGTGTTTCCCAGGATGCTGAAATACAAGAGAACACGATGGAGCAGCCAGTCAGCAGTGCCCAGGGAGTCTGGCAGGAGAGATGGATCTCCTGAGGGAAAAGCCCCAGGGTTCCAGGAGAAAGTGGGATAAGTGATAAGTGCAGAGGAAGGGGGAATTAAATCAGAGTGATTTTGAAGTTCCATGCTTGGGAGGGTGAGAACTGGACAAAACCATTCCCATTTATTCTCTGAATACAGCAATGTTCCAGAGCAGGAATGATGAGAGGCTTGTGAGTTTCTCAGCAAGTACAGCTGGGCTCAGCTCCCTCCCTGAGCTCAGCAGAGGATATTCTGTCCTGGGTGGGACAACAGGAGAAGCAGCTGAGCTCCTGAGGAGCTGGAGGCCAAGAACAGAACTTTCCACACAGCTGTGCACAAACAGTTTCTTCATTTCGTGCATTGGTTTCCAGTGGCTGAAAGTTTTCTATTGAAATCCAGTTTGCACCTTTCTAAGTCAAAAACACCACTTGGGGGCTAATTTTAATTTAGCTCAGGGTGAAATGAAGGAGGTGGGAATAAGGCACCTGCAGCAGCCCATTTAATCTAAAACAAAATTTGGGAGGCTTCTGGGAGGCCACACTTAAGGATTCTCTTACATTTGTTCTCTTTTAGTGCTCTCATCACCACACTCTGAGCTTTTATTTCATTTCCCAGAGCTTTGGTTTTCCAAGAATGAAACAGGAAAGATAATATTGAATAGGATCAGAAGTACAAACAATGCTCTGCTCCTCCTAGTATTGAAATCTCAGAAGAGTTAATTTTAAAAGGGGGAAAGTCCTTATATTTATGAAGTTAAAAGTTTAATGGGCCTTGATTTTGTCTTATTAGGAAGAAGAGGGGAAGCTGTTAAATAGCTGCACGTTGCAGTGATGTGTTAATAAAAATCCTGTTCCTACAGCTTGTCTGATGCTTGGCAGGTGATAATTCCCATTCCCAGACACTAAATGAAGAGCTGAGGCTGCTACACAGAATCATAACTTGGCCCCCATCCTGATCAACCTGACAACCCCTCTGCTGAGCTGAGCCAGCCTTTCATGAGTTCATTCCTCCCTGGGAGGAGTTTGGAGCCAGCTCCTTGGAGCAGGGCAGTGACAGGAGGAAGAACCACTGTGTTCCTCTAGAGGAGAGGGTTTTCTCCAGGGAACCACACTGAGAAAACCTGCTCTGCTGAAAGGCAAAGTCACCTCTTCCATCTCCCAGCTAAAAATCTGCAAAGAGCCCAAACCTTCACAGAAAAACACAGGTGGTTTTGTGCTTGAGTAATGATATCACTTCAGTATTTTGTCCTCTTCAGCAAAACTGGTCTGGAGAGCTGAAGAACACCCGGGTAGAATTCTCCCCTAATTCCCATTCCCTGTGAGGGTGGGGACACACACCTGTGTGCTCCTCTTGGGGGTTACACTGGCTGAATGTTCCCAGAGGAAATCAGGAAAAACAGACCTGCAAACCTTATTTCCCCCTTTGGGGAATCTGGTGTTCCTTGTCAGGTGATCTCTGCAGGACTGAGGTGTCAGTGGTACCCAAACACTCGTTTTTGCCTCAGGTGTGGCATCCCCATGGAAACACATCCCCATGGAAACAGATCCCCATGGAAACAGATCCCCATGGAAGCTCCAGGATGGAGCTGCAGCCCAGGGTTTCTGGACTGACTCTGGTTTCTGGTCCTGCTCAGCTCCCTCCAGTGCAGCATGCACGTGCCAGACTCCATAACATTTATTTTCCCATGCAGAAAGGACACAAAAGCAGAAAATTCCCCCTATCTTGGTGCAGACAGTTTTTTCCACTCCTCATTGTTGCCCAGAATTCTGTTAAAATTGCAGTGTAATAACTGTTGACACCATAATTTTTCCAGATGTTCTGGTGGATGTGAACTTTGCAAACAGCCCCACATTTCAATGACTCTCACAGATTCTAAATATCCTTGCTGATGAGCAATCCCATCTCCCAGACAATCCAGCTGATTCCAGTAAACAGCAGGAATTATCACATTTCCATCCACTCTTCTAGTTTTTTTTTTTTAATTGCAACATCTATTCTGCACCCTGATTAAAATAAACCCAGCTCCTGATGGACCCTGCAGTTCTTAGAATTCTGGAGTTTAGAAATTATGACTGTGTCTGGCATGGAAAATCAGAGGATTTGTTGAGAAGCAGGAAGTGAGGCAGTCTCAGTCCATTACAGAATTTGCTGTGGTTATTTCATTTTTAAAAAACTTTTCCCTTTGGCTTTATCAGCTTCTTTTGGAGATCCTTGTCCATCTCCTGAATAAAATTCTAGGAGCATGGAAGGTGCTGAAGAAATTGTGTGATAGGAAAGTGATGATAACATGTTTTATGGCTGCACAGAGTGATATTTCTCCATTTAAAAAAACTCAAAGGAAATTAAAAACTTCGACTTCTCCAAATTACCTACAGCAGAAACTTCTGATTCATGAGGATTCAGATCTTCAGGGCAATATTGAGGCTAGAAAAAAAGTCAAGTTGTTTCCACTTCATCCTTAATCTCCCTTTCCACAGCAAGGTATAATTTGGCTGGGGTTCCCTTGGGGTGGTGCTATCTATAAACCTTCCAGGAAAAGCTGCTAAGGCTGCTCAGGAAAGAAATCATCAGGGTTGGCAGAATGTGCCATCCACATTTGGCTTTGTTTTGCACTTTGTGTACATTTCCTCCAACACCAAAAGACATTCCCATCCATAGGGTTACATTTTCCAGCAAGTTTTGCCACTAATTTGGACCTGTGGCTTTGTATCATGATTTAAACAGTGCTCAGAAATACACAGCCTTGCCTGAAAGACAAATAAGCCAATGCCCAGCTATCAGAAATGTTCTTTCTTTGGCTGTTTGGAATATGCAAAGGCAGATATTGGAAAAAAGCAGGATTTCTTACCTCAAAAATATAATCTTTTCCATCCTTCCCATGTACAGCTTTAACAGCACAGATGTCCAAACCACCAAATATTTCAGAACAGGTGTCAACCCAAAGCTTGTACCTGTTTCAAAAAAGGATTTGCTCTGTCAGTATCTCATCAGGATCTTGGTTTTTCTAGAGGTTCACCTAATAGTGTATTTAATATTCCATTCACCCTAAATTCAGAATTTTCACTACACTGGATGGGTTTGGTTCCTGTATCAGGAAGATGAGTGAGAGGCTCCATCCTAAATCATGGCTCAGCTGTTTTCTAAAGGAGCCAGGCTGGTTCTATCCCTACAGCACTGAACAAAGGGAGAAATCCAGGGAGGAAAACCCTTCAGGTGATGCAGAAGGACCAAAAATATGACATTATGTGGGTTGTGGAGCATGCAGACAAGGACTGTGTTCTTCATTCTTACAGACAAGTACAGCAAACTCAAGTGGAATTGATTCCAAGGAATTCTACAGCTCCTAAAAAGGCTATTTCATGCAGAGTTGAGCAGATAAATTATTCTGTTTATCTTGTCATGGTAGGAGACTGAGGATGGACTCTGCCCATTCTACAAGCAGCAATATGATTTATTTTGCTTTTTTCTCGATGAATGGGGAGATTATCTGACCAACAAGGGGGTGGGGAGGAGTTTGTTTAGAAGGAGAGTGAGGCAGTTCCTGTGATTGCTGTGACACCAGCCCAGAGCTCTGAGTGCCAGGACACCAAAAGCTTTGGGAATGTTCAGTGACTCCCAGCAGGGCTGGGCAGGGAGGAAATGATCCTGGGATGATGCAGGGTGATGTCACCAACTGAAGGGCATGATTTGCTAAAAAAACCCATTTTTGCAGCATTCATTTATCATGAATTTTCCTCTTCACTTGGCTCACACTTGAGTCTGAAGCAGAGTTATTTCCTCTTCCAGCCCCTCTCCTGCTCCAGCCCTGCAGCCCTGATGATGGATTTGCCACCTCACAGTATTTTCCACTGAAAAAAGCCCCTGCTGTAATAAACAAAGCATTTGATTTCATTGTGGGATCAAAGGAAATTCCTTGCTGGGCTCAGAGTCTGATTCATGTATAAATATCTTCAGTGAGAGCATCCTTTCCAAGTAAACTTATTAAGTCACATTCTTTGTATTTTCTCATATCAAATCTGTTCCAGTGGAAAAGTTTTTTCTTTCAAACAGAATACAAATAATTGATTTGAAAAGATCCTGATGGTAATATCTTAGTAATGAATTTTTTTTATTTTTTTTTTCTGTGAGAAACATGGTTTTTGTCCAATATAGGAGAGTTTTTTGGATGCCTGACAATTTCAACATCTGTGGGTGCACTGACTGGACTTTTTGCATGCACTTGCTTATAAATAATTTTTTCTTTTTTTCCTGTAAAATATTGTGTGTCTTAGAAAGTCATGAGGACAACAAAACTTGTCTTGAACAGTAAATATCTGGACTTGAAATGGAAACAAAAACGAGGAAATCTTCTCTAAAACACTGCAACATCAATCAGATTTATGAAAGTATATTTAACAGCCCATCCTCTGCCAACAGACACAGGGCTGGAAAAATACATTTGGAAAGAGAGGTTTTGGATGGAGCAGCCTGGAGTGTTTGAAACACAAGGATTGCACAGAAGGTTTGACAAAAGGTTCCTCTTTTCCCAGAGCCAGTGTGAGCAGCAGGAATAAAGGATGGAGGATGGAGGATGGAGGATGGAGGATGGAGGATACAGGATGGAGGATGGAGGATAAAGGATGGAGGATGGAGGATGAAGGATGGAGGATGGAGGATGGAGGATGGAGGATGGAGGATACAGGATGGAGGATGGAGGATAAAGGATGGAGGATGGAGGATGGAGGATGGAGGATGGAGGACACAGGATGGAGGATGGAGGATAAAGGATGGAGGATGGAGGATGGAGGATGGAGGATGGAGGATAAAGGATGGAGGATACAGGATGGAGGATGGAGGATGGAGGATGGAGGATGGAGGATGAAGGATGGAGGATGGAGGATGGAGGATGGAGGATGGAGGATACAGGATGGAGGATGGAGGATGGAGGATGGAGGATGAAGGATGGAGGATGGAGGATGGAGGATGGAGGATGGAGGATGGAGGATGGAGGATGGAGGATGGAGGATGGAGGATGGAGGATGGAGGATGGAGGATACAGGATGGAGGATGGAGGATGAAGGATGGAGGATGGAGGATGGAGGATGGAGGATGGAGGATGGAGGATGGAGGATGGAGGATGAAGAATGGAGGATGGAGGATGAAGGATGGAGGATGGAGGATGGAGGATGGAGGATGGAGGATGGAGGATGGAGGATAAAGGATGGAGGATGGAGGATGGAGGATGGAGGATGGAGGATAGAGGATGAAGAATTGCTGCCAGGGGTAATACCAGGTGTGCCAGGTGAGGTGGGCACAGCTGGCACAGCTCTCTGGGCAGCAGGAGCTCTGGAGCAGGGGAAATGAGGAATTGTGACTCTGAAACCTGCTGCTCCTCTGCCTCTCACTGTCCCTTCCTGCCTTGTTCTTTCTTCTCTGAATTTCTATGCTGGGATTTGTATCAGCCAACAATGCCCAGTGCTTTCAAGGCACTTCCTCCTCAGTCATGGCTGTCTAAAACCAAAATGCAGCAGATCTGATGGGGTTTGCTGTGTTGTGGAACTGCTCTTCTGGAAAAGTCTCTTTTCCCCCTGCTCTCTGTGAGCACTCCCACAAAGCAGGGCTGTGTCACACACACCTTTTTTTTTTTTTTACTTAGGGGACCACATCCACCTTTCCATGATTTTGGCCTCAGCAGCATAAAGGAAGTTTTGTTTTGTTGGCCAGTGTGTTGATGGGAAAATCCCTATTCTGCCCTAAATTAACTTTCAGTGGGAGACAGGAGCAGGAGCAAAGCTCAGGGAGCATTTCCAGCAGGAGCAGGGCGAGGGGAGCATTTCCCACTCCTGCTTTCCTTGGGGCACAGCTGGAGTTCCTGTGTTTCCACACAGCCCACGGGCTGTAATTACACACCCAGAGCTCACCCCTGCCTCTCCCTCCCGGGGAAGACATAACCTCACTTTCTAGAGGGAGGTGGGAGGGAAGGAGAAAGAGAAAATAATGTGGCTGCAGTCCATCCCCAGAGGGGAGATCAGCGAGGACACAGTCTAGACAGGGGCTGGACAGCAGGGAGCTGGAATTCCTGTCTTTCTTGTTTTCACCTTCCCAGGGCAGGCAATGCTTCAGCTCCTGTGTCTCCCTCAGCTCCTAAGAGGCACCAAGTTGTAGGTTCCAGGCTCTAAAAAAAACCCCAAACCAACAACCCCCCCAGCCAGGACTACTGTTGAACTCTAAAACACCCTTTAAATTACACTTTCACTGTACAGACTTCATTTCCAGCTTCCACTGGTGGCAGCCTTTGGAGAAGCTGAACAACAAAAAATTCATAGCAATCCAAAAGCCTCTGGGATTTTGCTTTTTGAAGGAAAAGAGGTTTATGTGTTGTGGAGCAAATGAGGAGGATTGAGAAAAGGGTTCTGAGCTTTAAAGTGGTGCTGCATGAATGTTGCACGAATTATCCAGGATAAGAATGGGAAAGAAAAGGAAAAACCAAAAGCACAGAGCTGGAATGATGGCACAGGGGAAATAAAGCTTCAGTGTATCCCAGCAACAGGGGAAAGAGCCTCACAGTGCAGTTCAGTGGAAATTCATAAAATGAAAAGTAAGGAATTTGGGATTGAAAGTAGAAAAGAGAAATTGGATTGAAATAGGCAGAGTGGAGAGTGGATTGCTTGGTTTTGCAGAAGGATGGTAGGATGTAGAAGGAGGAAAGTTTAAAGGAGGGGCCATGGTGTGAGACTGTGGGTGAGAGAGGACAAATGAACCAGGACAAGAGACTGACAGGCTGAATCTGTGAAATTCCATTTTCTGAAGGGATTTCCAGCCATTTTCTAGGAGCAGATGTGGCTGTAGGAGCCCAAGGGCTCAGGTGACACCCAAGGCAGGTGAGTGTGGGCAGGGAACCCTGGAGCCACGTGGAACTCCTGGCTCTGCTCTTTCCCCTGACTGAGAGATTCCTTCTTCCCCAGATGAACACTATGCATGCCCTTCCTGTGAATCCCCACTAACAATGGGATTCTTTAAAAATTCCCTTAAAATAAAACTAATTTATTACATTTTTAATTTATTTTTTTTTTAAATTACCTTTTACACAAGACTCCACTTACTTATCTGACATTGCAATTTGTTCCAGCATGGCAGAACCCGTGTTTGTCTTCCAGTTCCCAGATATGGAAGTTCTCCTGAAAGGGGGAAAACATTACAAAGACAGCCAGTGGTTTCACATTCTCATTATCAAATGACTCTGCTTTTCCCATATTGACACCTTTTTCCAAGCTGGCAGCTTGGAACAGAACATCTGAACCATGAGGGGCTGTAAGAGCATTGGCAGGAATACTTTGTACTGGAGGCACAAAGAATGGCTGTGAAATTTCGCTTCTCTATGTATTTATTTAAGATTTTTTTTTTAAAACCCAGCCTACTTTGATGAAGGGGCAGTGTTAGAAATTAGCTGGTGCCAGCTACAAAGGCACTGAATTATCTGTAACACATTGGCACTGCACAGGTAAATGTCAAGAAGCTTCAGTTTCTCCTTTCAAACCCACCCCACTATGTCCCAACCCTGGAAAAGCAACACATCTGTGTTCCTAACACCTCTGAAGTGATTCCTGATGTGCTTTGGAACTGGATTTTGCTTTTTCCTCCAGTGTTCACTCTGCTATTTACTGATATAACCTAAACACTCTGTGTCAGTTCACCTTCTTCTATTTAACCTCTAAGAAAGAAAAAAAATCCATATAAAAAAAAGTTTTTTTACCTCCTCAGACCTTAGGACTGCTACCAGGGCTGAGAAGATTACTGCTTTATGAAAGCTAAATGCTGTACTGGGAATAGGCTATGGATACAAGTTATGAAGTGTTTCCAGTCAGTAAAATCAAAGGAACATCTGCAATGCATTAAAAGTCTATCAGGCAGCAGCCAGGGCTTTCTCTCCATTTTTCCATTAAGTTAATTATGAGGGTCAGTAGCAATTGTGGGGGAATGTTGACTTTTCTCTGGGACCCTCATAAAGTTTGCTGGGCTTTAAAGCATAAAGTTATTCTGTGATGCCATGTCCTTTATTGCTGTGGGAGAAAGTGGAGAGAGAGGGAAGGGAAGGGAAGTTTCAGGGAAGGGAAGTTTCAGGGAAGAGAAGAGAAGAGAAGAGAAGAGAAGAGAAGAGAAGAGAAGAGAAGAGAAGAGAAGAGAAGAGAAGAGAAGAGAAGAGAAGAGAAGAGAAGAGAAGAGAAGAGAAGAGAAGAGAAGAGAAGAGAAGAGAAGAGAAGAGAAGAGAAGAGAAGAGAAGAGAAGAGAAGAGAAGAGAAGAGAAGAGAAGAGAAGAGAAGAGAAGAGAAGAGAAGAGAAGAGAAGAGAAGAGAAGAGAAGAGAAGAGAAGAGAAGAGAAGAGAAGAGAAGAGAAGAGAAGAGAAGAGAAGAGAAGAGGGTGCTGTGTGTAAGGAAACCTTGCCCAGCAAAGAGGTTATGTTGTGATTTCTGGTCAATTTTTAAAATGAATAAGTTTAGGTTCATCACTGCTCTGCACAGACATTCTGCATCAGAGAGAAAATCCCACAAATCACAGTTCAATCCTCTTGCAGGCTCACAGGAATTCATCAGAATGGACTCTTATAGGTGTCTTTTAGGAAGGAATATGTGACCAAGCCAGGAGAAAAAGTTACCCTGAAGGCTTTTAGCAAGTATTTAGTTCAAGATGCTCAGCTGCAGTGGTGGAACCCAGCACCACTGGCTAGAGAGGCAACAATGGTTTGATGTGAGCCCTGTTTTCCCTCCACACTGGGGAAAGCTCCTGCAGAAGTCTCCAAATGGATGCTTGGCTGGCTGTGAGGGTGCTGCAGGGATCAGAGGGCTGGGGAATGCTGTGGGCACAGAATTAACTGGTGGAATCTCAGGAGATTGTGGGTTTGACACAGATGAACTCCAGAATGAGAGATCATGAACTGATCCAAAACCAGACACCCTAAGCCCTAGAGATGATTTCTGCAATTATATATATGAAATATGTAGGTTTCCCACCCTTCTTCACTTCTGATAATTGCCAAGACTCTTTCACATCATTATTTCCTCCTCTTTAACCAAACACTGAACAATAAATAAAACAACTCCTTCACCTTTAAGTGCTTTACACTTAGGCTTAACATGTTTGCACTCGATCTGGTCTTTGCAAGAAGGAGGAACTCTTTTAGAATTGCCAAACAATTCATAGTAACTTGAGCTTCCCCTTTTCCAACACCTTCCTGCTTTATTTAGTAGCATTTGCAGTATCCAATCCAAATGGCTGGGACAGGGACTTGTCATCAGAAAAATATGTAGAAATGTCTGCCTACTATTCCTGGGTATAGCCTGACCTGTGGTTTGATCCTCCAGCACTATTCCTTTGCTTGAGGTGCTTCACTTTTGGTTTTTTGACCTTTTGATCAAAGAACTTTAAGCCCTGGACTCACAGTCCTGCTTTTGGAGGGGAGATTTAGATACAGGGCTTTGGTATTTCTGTTTTCCTACGTAGTGTGTGACCCTTTTAAACTGGATTTCCTTGAAGTCAGCTGAATGCTGCCCGGGTGCCCAGGGCAGTCCAGTGTGTGTCACACAGCCTCCAGAGGGGCTGTGGTATTTACAGGGATCCAATCCTGCTTTTTTGGCCATAATCTCCACTGACAGACGATAAGCACCAGTGTTTGGTGACTCATGGATCCACTTAAACCACAATTTCCCACAGAATTATAAAACTGAGGCTCTTAATAACTCTCTTTAAACTACAAAAACAAATGTTCAGCTGGTATTTTTTGTGGTGGCTCTCTAAGTGCTCTGTTCCTGTGTCACAGAGCAAAATGAGAACCAGCTGTAGAACAATACTCTCCTGACATCATGTATATGTATGTGCACATGAAGAATTCTTCAGGCATTTGGTAAATCTTCTCCTTTCCACGCTGCTTTGTAATAACGAATCAGTATTTCATTTTGGTGTGTGATTTAAGTGCATGAAAGAATCTAGGGAAAAAAATGATAGCTAGGCTTTTAGCATTTGGATGAACCCAGAGTTTCTGAGTAGAAACTTAAAAATAAATAAAAGGTAGGAGGAACAGGCTGTCATTTTAACTTATTTTTGCTGTCCCTTAGGCCAACTGCTTCTTCTGCAAAGAAGAAACATTTATGTTTCAGAATGATAAATTTACCATGGCTGACTCTTCCAAAATCAGTCCTGACGCTGAACAGCATTTAAATATCAAGTCAAAGGGGGGAAAAAAGTGGGGCTCTCTTCTACAAAATGTTGTGATCCAATTTATATCACAGGGATGAGCCCAATATTGCACCTGGTACCTGGCCATGTGTTGGAGCCACTGAGAGCTGGGCCTTGTCCCTAAAACTCTGCCCTTGGGAGCTGCAAAAGTGGGAAAAAATCAGCTCTGTTGATTAGAGAAGGGGAAAGATGGGCAGCACAACACAAGGAATCTGCCTGTCAAGGCACTGACAAGAGAGAAAAGAGAATAAAAGAGAGAAAAGGCCCATGCAGCCCTGCAGAGTGGCATGGAAAGGTCTGGGGGGGAGATGGAGGCTGGGACGGAGAGCAAAGCTGGGAATGGCACTGGGGAGGATCCAGGGGCTGAGGGACAGCCTGGGACTGGGAACAGCTCTGGCAGGAGGGGTAGGGACTGAGGGATGGGAAGGTTGGGCAGTCTGGGAATCCAGCAGGGCTGGAGCAAGGCATGGCCCAGACAGGTGGAGAGGGGACACTGGGCTGGAGGGACACCAGAAAAAACAGGATGGGTGTCCTCAGGGAGGGAAAGGCATGGAAAGGCAGGTTGGAGCAACAGTGTGCAGATTTGGAATTAATTCTGGGGGATAAATGCTGTATCACCTGCTTAAGGCCCTCGAGCCTGTGGGGAGAGGAGGGGAAGTCCCAACACCTGAATTCCACAGGGAGCCTAAATCACAGTCCTGTGTCTCTGAAAACAGAATATTCCAGAAACCCCTGAATCCTTGTGAGCTCTCTGAGTGTCCTGCCTTGCTCACTGTACAGCTCCCATTTCCAACACGGGGTTGTCAGTTTTTAGTGAATTCTGGTTTCCAGACAGAGCAGGAGGACTGAGCGTGGATCTGCCCATGGGAACAGTGTTCCCAAAAAACCTGGGCCTCCCTGAGGCCCCTCAGTGTAAGGGAGGGATTTCTGTGTCCTTCCAACACCAACCTAAGGAGGGACATTTCCCCCTTCTCCCACCCTGGACCAAAGTTTCTATTTCCTCGTGGCTGTTCTAAATTCTGAACATCAACCCCGTCTTTTAAATGATAAAATATTTTATGGATTTGCTTTAAGCCAAATCTCTCAATATTTATGGTTTGCTTGCAGTTCTTTACTGATATAGAACCTGATAAATGATTTACAAGGATTTGCTGATCCTTCCAGTGTTCAGGAGTTCCTTGAGAAACACCCCTGTGTCTGGATGTGGGTGTGGATATGTAAATGTGTATTTTTACCCATGTTCTGTTGCATTTTCCCTGCCTCAGGATTGTAAGTGTGAGGGAATAAAGGCATGAGATGATCTAATTTGTCACAAAATGAGACGTGAAACGAGTGTTTGTCAGATGACAGTTCCTGATAAATGAAAGAGAGTAAAAATCTCTCTAAGCACAGGTACCAGAGCTCAGCTGCTGCATCACAACACTGCTGTGTGTGAAGCTGGAGCATCCTTTGAGCCTCTCCTTAGTCATGGCCTTTAAACAAACACCTGGGCTCTACAATGAGAAGAGGTTTTCATGCATCTCTGTGAAGGTCACTGCAGGATTGGATTGTTTTTTGATGTGTTATGTTGAAAGGAGAGGACTTTGTTCCATTAAAGTGTGGCAGTCCAGGTTTGTTGGTGTGAATGGATGCCATCCAATTTATCGTCAGAGTGGAAAAGAAAAATGTGAAAAAATTAAATTAAATTGATAAAAAGATATGAATAAATCTGAATTAACAATTCCTCCATGAAACCAAACCTTCTTCCAACTGCTCCTTCCTTTAAATGAAAATAGTGAACACAAGTTAGCAGAAAAAAACCCCTCTGGCAGGCTCACCTGGTGTCTCATTCTCCTCCTCCCAGCCACAATCAACTGATAAAAAGAATTTTGACAAATCCAGAAAGTTTAAAATACTCTTTCCACAGAGTGTGACAAGGGAGGCATCACCGCAGAGACTCTTTAATCTCACTGGTGCTTATCAACTTTGAAACAAAAGCAGGAAAGAAGATAAGGGTTTGGCTCACATGTATGCCTTGTAGTTAGTGCCTATCTTTTGGATCCTGATGTCATATTTGGAGTCTATGAAGGGCTCAGTGGTGGCGTAGGTCTGAGTGAGTGCTACCACGCTGGCTATGTCCTGAAAATCGTAGTGGTTGTCTACCTTGATCTGGAGCCATCACACCACAAGAACACAGCACACACAAAAGAAAAGAAGAGCAATTAGCAACAACATGGAGAATTTGAGTGCAAGTTCGTGAGAAGCATGGTTTTGACAACTTTAAAAAAAAAAAAATCTGGTATTTTATCTGATTTCTAGGTTCTAATAAAATATCTATTTTTCTCAGCAAAATATTACCTGCTCATCTGGAGAAAGCAATCTGCAGCCACTAGAGTTTTATTTTGCTTTTTAAATTTTTTTTTAAGTAGTGTTAGTCAGGCAGGCTTCAGAATTTTTTCAGGGGCGGCATGCAATTCCAATTGATGTAGATTCTTGCTGTTTCTGTAAATTTTGCTCAGGTAACTGAGTATATGTGGAGCCCACAGGGAATTTTCACATCCTCCCATCAGCTTTTCCCATGAGGGAGGAGCTGAAGGGTCCTGATGTCCTGGTGAGGGCTGGCTCCAGGCAGCAGAACCATTATTCTCATTTTCCCCTCTTCTCTGAAGGAGCTGGGCTTCCCAGGGCTGGGATTTCCCAGGTGCAGAACGCTCTGCTGAGGTGGTGAGTGGCACTGAACCAACAGCTTTTACCTCTTGAAAGAAGAGGGGATGGAAAAGTGGGGGATGCTGATCTGGGGAGAGGGAGGAGCAGATTTTAGAGGGCAGAGGGAGGGCAGAGACATCACTTCTGGGCAGGGAGGGCAAACTCTGAGCTGGGGAAGAGGGAGTGAAAGGGGCTGGGCTGTGTTAGGAGTCTGCAGCTCCTTGCAAGCCCAGCATCCTGTTTGTTCTCCTTCTGCTGGCACTGACAAGGGAACTCCTGGGAGGTGGGATGTGGGGCAATAAATGGAATTTGGAGGAGATAAAAGCCCAAAGTCTATGCATTTCCTCCCAGCTCTCAGGTGGAGAAAGATACAGAGTAATTTGTCATTTCAGAGCCACAAACCAGACATGAAAATCAAGTTTCAACTTTATTTTCTGAAAACTGACTGGGCTGTGTGGGTCTAACTGGGACCTCTGGAAATCAGGGAGGGCTGGGCTTCCAGGGAACCTCCCTTTGCTCTCTGATTGCATCTAATCTTGGAGGGTTTCAATATTTCATAGCTAAAAGAAAACCTTATTCCTAACCATTTGATATGAGGAACATTTCTGTGCATTATTTCCCCTTTTCTCTAAATGAGAGGTGAACATCCAAAGTGCAGCATAAACATTCTAACACTTCACATATGCAATCCACAGAAAGTGCAGTTTAATTAGTGGTTCAGCCTGCCCTCAATTAAATAGGCTGCCAGACTTCCACTGATTTACTAAATATGAAGCGAAGCAAAGCAGTCATAGGCAAAAAATAACATCCAGTACAAGTTGTAATTAAATCAGTTTTCTGTCTGAAAATAGTGGCAAATATTATGTTCATGGAGCTTTGGAGATCCAGGATGGTAAATGTAACTATTCTCTGATTAACACTTCCAGCACTGAAGTGTTTTCAGTCAGTGAAATTCCTTTGCAAGGATTAGAGATTGTCACTGGCAGCAGTGAAAATGGGATTTAAATTCTGTCCCACTGGCCCTGCACTGTGAGATAAGTGACACCAAAACATCTGTACTCACCACTGAAATGCAATTACTTTGGAGAAAGAAAGCAGCAGTTATACAGAGGTATTAAACAATCACAGACAGAACATCAAGACAGGAAATCAAAGTTCAGTCTCAAGCTGAAACCAGCACAGAACCAAGGCAAAAACCTTCCCACACTCCCAGCTCCAAAAAGTTGGATTGTGCATCAGACCTTGACTCTTGAAGAGTTTCAGTGCAGACCATAAATGAATGAACAAGGTTTTGCTCCCAGAAAGCATCTCAGCAGAGCCCAAAGCACATCCCACACAGGGTGAGTCTCCAACATGGCCAGGCAGAGATTTGCCAGGGGGGATGTTGGCAGAGTCTGGGCAGGTGGAAGTGGAACTGCAGGGAAGGAATGGGCATGCACAGGGAAGGGACCAGCCCCAGCTCCCAACATGCAGCAAGCAGCATCTGCACCTTTCCCATGCCTGAGTGAGCGTGTCCAATCTTCACCACAACAGGAAAGGTTGGCATTGTCAGCTGGGGGAACAAAACAGCACGTTAGAGGAGAGAGAGAGCCCGAGCCCCGCGACAAACAGCAGCATTTGGGGGAAATATTTAAACATATATAACGTTTATATAATGGCCAGAGCTGTTCTGGCCATGTGGTGCCCGACCTGTTCATCCTCTGGGTGGATTTTCTGGGCACAGTGTTATTCCCAGTACAGCAAATTGTTCTTAACTTTTCTTAATCTTAACATTTTTCGTACATCTTTTAACTTCACTTTTTTAACTGAATTTCTGCTGTTTCCTATTTTAAGTTTTCTTTCTGTGTTTTCTGGCCTACAAACTCACACTCTCCAAGGCTAAAATCATTAATGATGCCAAATTAACCACCTTTCCCCCTTCATTTCCACTGTTTAGCAGGGCTGTAAATACATTTTCTGACCACTTTTGAAAGCAGTGATGTAAAATTCACAAAAACTTGCTTTAAAGGCATGCCCTAGCTTGTGATATAGAATATCTGAGTTTTCTAGGGAAGTCTCCAGCTCCTGCACAGAATGCAGGGAATAATTGGGAATAATCCAACCACAGAGTTGGATATCAAATATGCAGAAACATATGAAAACACTTTATCCAATGAAATGGGAATGCTCCTTTGTATCAGAAAGTGCTGGGAATGAGCACTTTTACTTCCATCATTCCCTTTTTGTGAAAAAGTTTGGGATCTCCCAGTCATGGGCATGGTTGGCGCTGCTTTTTTTCCAAACTTGCACATCTTGAACTTCAATCAACCAAGCACAACCTCATTTCACAAGTTTATAACTAGAAATAAAAAGCTAAACATAAAATTAAACTGGGCAGCAGCAGGACAGTGTTAGAGGCTCCAAATCCTTCCTTTAGTGCCACATTCCAACACAATAAATACAGCCAGGGGCAAAGCTGATGCTCTAGAACACGAACTCAGAATTGCTGGAGGTTTTATGAGCCTTTGATTAGTTTCAAAAGCACTTGCTTTGCACAGTAAAAGTCACCTCGACAGGAATTTAAGAATGAAGTTCTTGCTAAACTGCAGCAACCACAGTTCCTGCTTAGTCAACATCCAGTCACTGGTGTATCACTTTCAGATTTTAAGCCAAGCTGTTTTTTAACTTTTGGGGGTAGGAGGGGGACAAATGATTGCCAGACTCCAGATTCATCAGGGCAGCAGCACATTTGTGTGCCTGAGCTGCAAACCACTGCAGTGGGTTTGTAATGGAAATGCTGGCAGAGCTCTGAGCACAGCAGTACAGATGGCACTCCTGTAATTAACAGCACCACGGCTCTTCCTGTGATCCCAAAGCTGTGGAATCCTCTGTGGGCCACAGGAAACAGCACAACTCACATTAAATAAAAATTGGGGAAAAAAAAAAAGGAAGAAAAAAAGAAAAAGAGAAAAGAAAAAGAGAAAAGAAAAAGAAAAAGAAAAAGAAAAAGAAAAAGAAAAAGAAAAAGAAAAAGAAAATCAGAAAGGAATTAGGAAAACAGGAAAAGGAAAAGGAAAAGGAAAAGAAAAGGAAAAGAAAAAGAAAAAGAAAAAGAAAAAGAAAAAGAAAAAGAAAAAGAAAAAAAAAGAAAAAGAAAAAGAAAAAGAAAATCAGAAAGGAAAAGGAAAAGGAAAAGGAAAAGGAAAAGGAAAAGGAAAAGGAAAAGGAAAAGAAAAAAAAAAGAAAAAGAAAAAGAAAAAGAAAAAGAAAAAGGAAAAGAAAAAGAAAAAGAAAAAAAGAAAAAGAAAAAGAAAGAAAAAGTGCTTCCTCCCTCAGAAAAATGCAGTAACATTTTCTCTGGACACTGATCCTGAGATTCCACGTGCTCCACCAGATCCCAGCACAGACTGGGGGAAGAGGCTCTGGATGCTGCAGTTCAAACTCCAGAGAGGAAAAGAACCAGGCAGGCAAAGTTCAATAATCCCAGCACTTCTCTTGCTTGTAGCTCTCCCTAGGACAGCTCCAGGAAGTTCAGCTGTTGTTATTTTGGGGTTTGAGCAGCTTTTCCTCTATTCCTGCTCTGATTTCAATTATCCCACTTTTCCCTCTGCCATCCTGTAGCAGCTTTCTTTCACCAGCCCATGGCCAGGGGATTGTTCTGCCAACAAAACCTGAAATGTCCCATGGAAATGAGAGAAAACTTGGTGAATCCTCCCATCCCATTCCCCAACCTGCTCTTTTCTGGGCATTTTGGCAGAACAGGCACTCCCCAGACTATACCTAGATTTGGTGAACATTAGATGTGATACAGCAAAAATTTACCTGCCTCATGGATTTCCCTCAAATTTGCATTATAACTACTGGTAATTATCATTTATATTATAATTACTGCTATAAATGCTGTTTGCTTTGAAAAGTATCACTGAGGGGAAAAGGCCATTTTACAAAAATGGTTTTTTGAAAGCTTTTTTAAATTCAGGGAAGAAAAAACTTCTACTCTGGCAATTAAAAACTGGGAGGAAAAAACCCAAAGAGCAACCAGAGATACTGAGAAATCTGCCAAGTTCATAAATGTGAGAGATGGAAATGTCTGCACTGCATGAGCCCTTCCACAATCATATAATATACACAAAATACAGCAGAATAAAAAAATAGGATTTCCAGGACTTCTAACTTTAAAATAGCAATGCAATATACTACCATTATTAATTAGACAGAAACCAGAATATTTGGCAAATGTGGGATAAAATTTTCAAAATTTATAGTCACACATGAATCTGATTGGATTGGTAATAAATATTGGTAGCAACTGGAAAAACTCCTGGCTCGTTGTGGGAACACATGCAAACAGCTGAGGAGCACACTGACATTTGCTAACCCAACGCCATTAATCAAAATAACAACAGAGAATATTCACATTTTATCCAGGGAGGATGAATTTCACTTCTAGATGAGCATGAAATCTAAAAATCCAGTTCACTTCATTATTCCCTTATTGATGTCACAGCAGCAAGGATAATTATTATTAATTATGGTCTTTTAGTGTTTCACCTGCATTGACCTTTTAAAATTGAAGATTTTTTATAGTATGAGCTTAAAAGGCAAATATTTTATTGTATCAATCTTCAGTATCTGGCCACCTAAAGATTTAATAACTGTGCTTAGCTTGTTCTTTATTGTAGAAAGAATATTCTAGTTGGATAAAATTCCACAGTACCTCCAACATCACCCTGAATAATCTGTGGTAATTCAGTGACCCAGTAGGTGGCTACAGAATTAACCAGCACAGTCCACACCTGGATTGCTATTTGCATTTTTCCATATGGAATGGAAATCCCCATCCTTCCCTAGTGCAGAAATTTTCTGGAGTTTCTAAGGCTGGTTAATAGGGTGTCATCCTGCAATTAAAAGTCTATTAATTTAAAATAAAACCTTCACATTTAAGCTTCATACACTGTGGTGCTCAATGGTTTATAAGTTCTACTGCAATTTAAATATTTTTGAACAATTTCAATACCAGCTGATTTTTTCTTCCCAAGAGGTATAATTTGAATTCTTCTAAATTTACTTCCAATTCTTTTAACCGAGACATAGTGTGAAATATAATCAAAGACTTTTATAAAAATAGAACCAGGCAAAGATCATCTGCTTTAAAAAAGGAAAAAAACCCTCTGCTGGCACCAATACAGACAAGAGAGTTTTCTGAAGGTGGTATTCACCCTGTTTCATGTCCTCAGGGCTGAGCTGACTAGAAAAGCCACAATAGGAAAAAAAAAAAAGAGGGGGCGGAGAAGCAGTGACAAAAAAACCCCAGATGTTGCATAAACATGACTTACCTCAAGCTCAGTGTTTAAATATTTATCTTTCCAATAATCCCCAAGCAAAGTTCATTTAACCACTCTAGTTCCATGTAATTTATTTGTGGAATATGCATCAGCCTAAATCTAATTTTGCTCTGCTTACTTTGGAGAAAGGAAATTAAAAGTGAAATAATGAAGGTGGCCTTTTTTTCTTTTCTTTCTTTTTCTTTTTCTTTTTTTTTTTTTTTTTTCTTTCCCAGAACCAGGCAGGAAGAGCCCTAAATCAATAAACAAGCAGCAGATGTACTTTCTCTGGTCTGTTTGGTTTGCAGAAAACACAATTTCCAGATAGAGTGGGGGCTCAGCCAGGCAGGAGCTCTGCCACCAGCCCAGCCCTGGCTCTCAGCAGAAAACCTCACACCCCACCAGCTGCTGGCCTCAACAAACAGAGACACAATTTTGGGGATGTGGTGCCACATTTTCCACTTGGCAGCTAAAGGGGGGTGTAAAACCCTCTCTGCTAGAGGAAGGGTTGATACCCCCAAGCCAAGGGGGAAGCTGAAGTGATTTGTGGTATCTTTCAGCCAAGGCAGTGAAGAAACTAAAAGTTCAAGGGGATAAAGAGAGTAGAGCTTGACTTTATTAGTGTGAGAGGAAAATGTGCTTTATCTGTGAGTCCTTGACCCAGGACTGAAGGTTAGAGTGGTTTGGGAGCCAAGTGCAATACAGGTGCCAGGGCCCCCTCAGCTGCCAGGACACCAGGGGGAACTGGGGCAGAACTGGAAGTTCTGGGCTCCCCTTGGGACACCTTTGGGTGCCACCACCCCAGAGAGCAGCTCTGTGTGCCCCCTGAAATCAGGCAAGGCTGGAGATGGTCTCAGGCTGTGGAGTGACTCCAGCAGATCACCAGGAGTGCCACCCAAAACACCTTTGTCCCCACAGCTGGCTTGTCTGTTAAAAAACCACAGTGATCTAAATCGACACAAAGGGATCTGATGGCAGAAAGTCTGCTGTTTCCAAACCTTCTGAAAACAGAAATTGTCATTAAGAAGGAAACACAAAGTGTCATTGCAGAGCAGCTCCCACAGATCTCTGGAAGAAACCCTGAAGACAAAAACTCTGCAGAAATAAATTCTATTTTGATTCTGGCATGTCAGTGTTTAATTCATCCTTCCACCAACTGTTTGGAAAACTGCTCAAAAGCCAAGTAACACTTTGCCACCTTATAAAACAATTACCCAAATTGCTGTGACTGTAAACTGGAAGGATTTTTACTGTAGTGTTTCAGAGGTGACAGCTATAAATACCCTCCTGTCTGAGGCAGGCTGGAGTTCAGAGGCACTGGAGTTTAAAATCCAGGAAATCTCACCTATTTTGTGAAATGTTATTCCAGCTCTGTATTTTCAACAGGATTGTACAGGTTTGGTACAGGATTGTGACTTCATCAGGTCAAATGGAAGAAGATTTCAGAGGTAATTGCAACACCAAATGAGAACCAGGGAGGACAGAACCAAGTCAAACATCAAGCAGGGAACAGATACATTTTTTGGTGTGGGAAATCCTGCCTGCTACCATTCTCAAATGAGATTCATTTGCCACAATGAAGAGAACAGCCCAGCACAGCCAGGCACAGGGGTTATCCCAAAATCCTGGGGTATCCTCAGCCCAGGGTTATCCTCAGCCCTGGTTTATCTGGGAATCCTGGGTTCTCCCAAAATCCTGGGGTATCCTAGAATCATGGGTCATCCCAAAATCATGGGTCATGCCAAAATCCTGAGTTATCCCAAAATCTGGGTTATATTCAGCCCTGGTTTATCCTGGAATCCTGGTTTACCCCCAGCCCTGGTTTATCTCCAGTCCTGGTTTATCCCCAGTTCTGGTTTATCCCCAGCCCTGGTTTATCCCCAGCTCTGGTTTATCCCCAGCCCTGGTTTATCCCAGTTCTGGTTTATCCCCAGCCCTGGTTTATCCCCAGTCCTGGTTTACCCCCAGCCCTGGTTTATCCCCAGTCCTGGTTTATCCCCAGTCCTGGTTTACCCCCAGCCCTGGTTTATCCCCAGTCCTGGTTTATCCCCAGTCCTGGTTTATCCCCAGCCCTGGTTTATCCCCAGTCCTGGTTTACCCCCAGTTCTAGTTTATCCCCAGTCCTGGTTTATCCCCAGTCCTGGTTTACCCCCAGCCCTGGTTTATCCCCAGTCCTGGTTTATCCCCAGTCCTGGTTTATCCCCAGCCCTGGTTTATCCCCTGTTCTGGTTTATCCCCAGCCCTGGTTTATCCCCAGCTCTGGTTTATCCCCAGCCCTGGTTTATCCCCTGTTCTGGTTTATCCCCTGTTCTGGTTTATCCAAGTTCTGGTTTACCCCCAGCCCTGGTTTATCCCCAGCCCTGGTTTATCCCCAGTTCTGGTTTATCCCCAGCCCTGGTTTATCCCCAGCTCTGGTTTATCCCCAGTTCTGGTTTACCCCCAGCCCTGGTTTATCCCCAGCCCTGGTTTATCCCAGCCCTGGTTTATCCCCAGTTCAGGTTTATCCCCAGCCCTGGTTTATCCAAGTTCTGGTTTATCCCAGTTCTGGTTTATCCAAGTTCTGGTTTATCCCCAGCTCTGGTTTATCCAAGTTCTGGTTTATCCCCAGTTCAGGTTTATCCCCAGCCCTGGTTTATCCAAGTTCTGGTTTATCCCCAGCTCTGGTTTATCCCCAGCTCTGGTTTACCCCCAGCCCTGGTTTATCCCCAGCCCTGGTTTATCCCCAGTTCTGGTTTATCCCCAGTTCAGGTTTATCCCCAGCCCTGGTTTATCCAAGTTCTGGTTTATCCCAGTTCTGGTTTATCCAAGTTCTGGTTTATCCCCAGCTCTGGTTTACCCCCAGCCCTGGTTTATCCCCAGCCCTGGTTTATCCCAGCTCTGGGTTTTCCTGCAGCCAGAGGCTGAGGATGAGGATGAGGATGAGGAGAGGATGGGCATGTGGGAAGGGCAGGAGCCCCCAGGGATCAGAGCTGCTGCCCTGGCAGAGCTGTTCCTGCCCAGCCCAGCTCTCAGGCCATGTCCCTCATTCCTGTCACCTCCAGAGGTCAAAATATCCCAAAGTCTGGGCTTCAGGGGAACCAACCAGCAGCAGGAGCCCAGTGGGTTTAGTGCAGGACTCTGGGGATGTCAGAAGATAATCAGTGATGCTAATTAATGCCCACACTGCTCTTGGTAGATGCTAATCACTGGAAAAAAAAAAATAACAAGGCCCTTGACAAATAAGAGATTTATTTTTAGCATTTTTGAGTTCTATATGTTCAGTTGAAAGTATTTAATTATCTTCTACATCTAGAAGACAGTGGACAACTAATTTATAATTTGTTATAAAATAATTTTAAAATTTTGTTCTGAGCATGATATTTTTCTATTGATTTCATAATTAATTTGGTTGTACTATATAGAAAAGTCTTTAGGACACCCAGAACATAGCTGGATGTGTTGTCCTGGAGAATCCTGGATAAAATGTGCAAAGAGTGTTTGCCCAACATGTTTTGTTATTATTTGAGTTTTGTGAATTGAATTTGGTACTGAATTTGATCCAATTGGACTCTTCAGATCATCTGTAACTGCAGCCCTGTGATGTCCTATGGAAACCAATCAATGGCTCCAATTAATTCCTTCATCATTTCCCAGTTCCTGCCCTAAGGGAGGCTTGAGAACCACAGTCCCCCAGGTGCTGCTCCCAGCCACACCTGCCTGGGGGTTTTACTCCTTCCCTGTGCAAGCTTCCAGCCTTTTTCATCTTTTCCCTCTCATGGGAGAAGCCAGTTTCTTCTAGGTAAGAACAGAGATGTTAACAGGTCTAAATTATTTTCAGGTGTTAGCCCTGGGCTTGGATCCAACCTTATGATCTGAAGCCAAAACTTTAGAGTGGAAAAGTTAGAAATGCAAGTGTGGCTGTGTGAAATCAGGACATTTTGTACAGGATTCCTGGCTCAGTGCTCAGCGTGGATCTAAAGGTGAAAACTAGACCCAATTCTAATAATTCTGAATATTTGTGGGTTTTTTTCAGATGGAGTGTGTCTTGAGAGGAATGAGAATTAAAAAGAATCAGAGCACTAATATTTGTGTAACTGTTCAGAAATGAAATAAATCTGCTGCTGTAAGACATGTACAATTCTCTCTAAAGGCAACAAGCTACTTTGGGCACACCTAAACCTCAGCCTCAACAAAATACATTTTCATGAGCCTGGATTGGAATGGTTCAGGTCATGTTAATGAATTTTCAATTCCTAGGCTTGATTTGGGTTTTGACAAAACACACAGTTGTTTAAGCAGCCCTGTCCTGCATGTGAATCCAGAAATGTTCTTTATTACTCTCTAATCAAACCTCGGGGTGCTTCCTCATGAAACATTTTTCCTGCTAAAAAGAGAGTGCCCACAGGTTACACACATCCAGATTGCCACAGCAACCAAAGCTCTGAAGGTGAAAA
The DNA here is from genome assembly GCF_029582105.1 of Oenanthe melanoleuca. Lineage (NCBI taxonomy): Eukaryota > Metazoa > Chordata > Aves > Passeriformes > Muscicapidae > Oenanthe > Oenanthe melanoleuca. Next base: position 17,949,001 of record NC_079346.1, on the reverse strand, counting down.
GGATTTCTGAACTCTGCATTTACATCTGTATTTCACTTCCAACATCAGCCAGGAAACATGGGAACAGATCTGAGCAGGACTTGCATTAAAAGGAATGCAGGGAAAGAGCTGTGCCTCCAAAACACACCACTGGGATACTTTTCCTTGCTACTCCAAATTAAATCAGCCATGAAACAATTTTGTTTAAAATGCCTTTTGTTGCTGCTTTTATTTGTAGTTCGTTATTCCCTGTAACCAGCGATTGTTGGAGGCTCACAAGCAGAGCATTGAGAGGTTTCCTTTCCATGAATGAAGTTCTGTCCAGGCTGCGAACAGGGACGGCAGTTCAGGAAAATGCCCAGAAGTGCAGGGGAAGATCGGGGAGCTGAAAACAGGACAGCTTTGTTTACTTGCCCAAAATAGGATCGCGGGGCTGGCTGGCTTCTAAATCCCAACTGGAAGCAAACTTACTCGAAGGAGATAAAGCGCTCAGAAAATCAGCTCGGGACACGGGTTAGAGCTGGTTTTGTGGAAGCTTTTGTGGCGATTAACATTTCCGCGGCCGCGCCGCTTCTTTTGGGACGATGTCACCAATAAATGAGCTTTGAACTGCGGGAAGGCGGAGCCGGGGCTGGGCGCCGGGGCCATAAATGCGAGGGTCCCGTGGCAGCCAGGGCGGGCTGGAGGCGGCGAGCGGCGGAGCGCTCGGGGCGAGGAGCGCATCCCTGGGCGAGGAGCGCATCCCTGAGCAAAGAGCGCATCCCTGAGCAAAGAGCGCATCCCTGAGCAAAGAGCGCATCCCTGAGCAAGGAGCGCTTCCCTGAGCGAGGAGCGCATCCCTGAGCGAGGAGCGCTTCCCTGGGCGAGCGGCGCATCCCTGGGCGAGCGGCGCATCCCTGGGCGAGCAGCGGAGCGCTCGGGGGCGAGGAGCGCATCCCTGAGCGAGGAGCGCATCCCTGGGCGAGGAGCGCATTCCTGAGCGAGGAGCGCATCCCTGGGCGAGAAGGGCATCCCTGGGCGAGAAGGGCATCGCTGGGCGAGCGGCGCATCCCTGGGCTAGCAGCGGAGCGCTCGGGGCGAGCGGCGCATCCCTGAGCGAGCAGCGCATCCCTGAGCATCCCGGGACACCGCAGCTCCTCGAAAGCCTTTCCCCCGAGCGGAGCATGAGCCGGGCGGGCAGCGGGACCCGCGGGAGCCCCGGGGGCCGAGGGGCAGCGCTGGTGCTGGCGCTGGCGCTGGCGCTGCCCGCGGCCGTGTCCGGCTGCAGCTGCGCGCCCGCGCACCCGCAGCAGCTGCTGTGCGATGCTGCGCTCGGTGAGTGACGCTCCGCGGGGATTCGGGACTGGGCGTGGGGGGAAAAGGGTGATGGGAGCTCTTCTGCACTGCCCCTGCTGCGGGGAAATGCATCCCGGGGCTGCTCTGCCACCCCCACGAGGGTTTGTGGGGATAAATCGCTGGGGTTGCTGCGTTGGAAAGTGGCTTTTTATTTACTTTTTAGCTCTTTTGATGCATTTTAAATAATTTAATTATTTATATATATTTAATATATATATTTATATTCTATATATTTATATATATATTTATATATTTTTATATATTTCTATATTCTGTATAGAAAATATAATATATATTATATGTTTTATATGGAAAATATAATATATATAATAATATTATAATATATATTATATATTTTATATGGAAAATATAATATATATAATAATAGCATGCAATTATATTAAATATTATACAGTATATCTAATACAATATATTATATTTTTCTACATTTCTACATCATATTTTCTAGATTTTATAGTATATATTATATATAATATATTATGTTATATTTTTCTCCATTTCTCTACATTTATACATTATATTTTCTAGATTTTATAGTATATATTATATATAATATTATATATTATGTTTTTCTACATTTCTCCACATTTCTACATTATATTTTCTAGATTTTATAGTATATATTATATATAACGTTATATATTATATTTTTCTACATTTCTCTACATTTCTACATTATATTTTCTATATTTACATATTTTCTACTCTATATATTCTATATTTTTCATATTGTCTCTTTTATATACTTATATATTCCATAGTTTTTGTAGAAAATAATATCTATTATTAAAATATATAAGTATATAAATCTATTTTATATATTTGTATATTAGGTCCTAACTTAGAAGAATACTTGGGCTTTCAAATATCTACTGCTATATACAGCTATATATCAAATATTCCATCTGCTATATACACAATAATCTATCTAAACATGCCTGCAGTGTGTAAATTGCTCATATAGGTATTTTTATAGCCCTTCAGGGAAAAAACCAAAACAAAAACAAAAGGACCACAAAATATTAAGTCCCAAATGCTACCTTGCAGAAACTTTTGAGCTTTGCTCTGCTATTCCATACTTCCTTTAATTTATTCTTGGGGGTCTCTGTCATTTTTCTGGAGCAGGAATCTGATAGGCCCTTTCTTTTCTGCAGATAAAGTGGCTCCAGCAGCTCTGTGTGACCATAACTCCCAGTGCTGTGACAATTGTGCCTCATGACAGCCAGGCAGCACCCTGGTTGTCAAACAACTCATAGAAAGAGCCTAAAGACCCCAAAATTAGGCTGCAGGGGGATGAGAAAATGTGACATTTTGAGAAAATGTGACATTTTGCAGCCTTTTGATTTCATGAGCTCAGGCTAGGGCTGGTTAGCTTCCATGGGGTGTGAAGAGTAAATGTAGAACATGAGTTTCCAAAGTGCCACAGAATTAGCATCTCTATGGGGCAGGCAATACCTTCTGCATACTGATTCATGGCTTTTATGCCCTGACAGAAAATCTTTGTGGCCATGACAAACTCTGAGCTCTGTTTGTGGCCATCAGTTAAATTGGTTTTTAATCTGCCCGTGTTCAGCAATCCCTTTCATGGAGGTTCCTCCACCAGGCATTACATGCTTGGGGGTGTTTAAGGAGTGAAAGGAAATAAAAGTTGTGCTGCAGCTAAATAGATGTGCATTTAACTGTGCATGAGAAAGTGACAGCTTTTCAACAGGCTTAATGTAAAAATTTTCCAATATTAACAATTTTGCAGTAGAGAGGAAACTCTAAATGTTCCTTATGGGCCACCTTATTTAATATTTTAATTCATAGGGAAGCCATTCTGGTGATATAGATTGGTATTTACTCGTTTCTTAGATGTGTTTTACAAATAGGAACTGTATCATGCTACTTTTTATTTAAATACTGAAGATAGTTTTATGTTACAATATTTGGACTTGATGCTCAAGGTCTCACTCCTATAAATATTCCTATCTAAGTAAACTTCCTCTTTTGGCTGAGGGATTTTTCTGTCAAGGATCCTTTTGTTCACTATTTACACTCTGAAAATACCATTAAAATGGGAGATGGAGGGAACCCTTCCCATCAATAAGTGCACACATATTTTTGTGTATACACTTGTCTGTACACACACACACACACAAAACCTGCTCTGGGCGTTCATGGCTGAAATTCTGGATGTGCTTTGGCCACAACATTTTGCACAAACAGAGTGAAACCCCTTGGAAGGAGCTGCAGAGGAAGCTGCAGGGAGCAGCTTGGCAGAGCAGCTCCCCAGGCTGGTGCCAGCAGCCTTTGTGCCCAGGAGAGGAGCTGTGCCTGGCAGCAAGGGGCACCCCGGGCTGGAGCCCTGGCCAGCACTGCTCATCCCCTGGGAACTGGGCTGTGCCTCCACAGCTGCCCTGGGACACACCTGGGGGCTTGGGGACACACCTGTGGCTCTGGGGACACAGCTGGGGGCTTGGGGACACAGCTGGGGGCTTGGGGACACACCTGGGGGCTTGGGGACATGCCTGTGACTTGGGGACACACCTGTGGCTTTGGGGACACACCTGGGGGCTTGGGGACACACCTGTGGCTCTGGGGACACAGCTGGGGGCTTGGGGACACACCTGTGACTTGGGGACACACCTGTGGCTCTGGGGACACAGCTGGGGGCTTGGGGACACACCTGTGACTTGGGGACACACCTGGGGGCTTGGGGACATGCCTGTGACTTGGGGACACACCTGTGGCTTTGGGGACACACCTGTGGCTTTGGGGACATGCCTCTGACTTGGGGACATGCCTGTGATTTGGGGACACACCTGTGGCCTCCAGGACCTCAGGGCCACCTGGTTCCCAGCCGCGTGCTGAGGCTGTTCTGTCCTTGGGTGCTGCTGGGAACCAGGGAAGAGCAGCCTTGAAGCCTTGGGTTTCTCAGGCTGTAAAGGATAAGAAATTATATCAATGATTAAATATCTGCAGGGTGTGTGAGAGCCCTGTGAGTGCCTGGTGATGTTTTACACAGAACATGTTTTCAGAGAGGTGTTGCCTTCTTGGCCCAATGAATCTTTTCTATTCTGTTTGCACAAACTACCCTATATCAGTGCAGTGCTTCTTTAAATCTCTCTCTCTTTTGCTTCTCCACCACAACAGGAACTCTGTTGCATTTTCCTTTCTGCCACTCACCTATAGCCTAAAATGCAGCACTGTTCCAGCTAATTATTTAATTCATTAAGTTCCTTTGTGGCCACAAACACAGCCAAGGATATCCTCACAGGATTTCCCAGCACATCTTATTAAAATAAATATAACCTGACCCAAAACTCCACAGTAAAACCAGAGATAAAGTCTCCAACTTGCTCATAGAACCATCACATGTCCTTCAGCCACTGTGTAAGGGCAATATTTTAAATTTCCTCCAGCATGACTTTGATGGAGGTGGAAGGATTGAATTGATGTTACCTAAATCTCTAATTGAATGTGTGAAGCCACTCAACATTTTAGAGAGATCCACGGAAAAAGAAACACAGAAATCAGTGAAGTCAGGACAAGCTCTTTTGCTTTGCCTTTTGTTCAGGTGATTGGTGTTGTGACTCCTTGTCCTTCACTGCCAGGAAGTTTTTGTGGCTCCAAATCCCCCAGAACCTGCAGCACAGAACCTGAGTAAGCTGAGAGAGATCAGGGGATGTCAGACAGAGCTGGGAGAGCTGCTGGTCCTGCCCAAAATCAGGGATGGGTGGAGAGGCCTGCAGGTGTTAAAGGTTGGGAAGAACCCTGGGATTTGCCAGGAGTGCTGTGCCAGTCCTGCCTTTTACCTAATTTTGGGTTTGTCCATCCTCTCACAGAGCCTCAGAGATCTGATTTTGTGCAGATTGGAGCATTTTTCACGAGTTCCTCAGCAGTTTTAAATTTCACTCTGGGGCAAGGGAACTCCTTATTTGCAGAAGAGCCTGGCACCATGAGAGACACACCTTTTATACAAAACCAGAGATCCATCCCTCTTGTGCTCTTGTAAAAGCTGCTGAGGCTCTCCTGAAACATGATTAATTCATTCAGCCCCCAGCAAACACCTCTGCTTTCCCAGAGGGCTTTCCCTGGAAATGGGAGGGTTAATTAAACACAAAGTAAATGTTCTTTATCAGTGCTGACCATAATTCCCAGGTTTTCTCCTCACAAAAATGAGGGAAGGAGATGTTGGATAACAAATTCAGCAGTGATGCCCTGGAGTGCCAAGCCAATACAAGAAAACTCTTTGGATAACTGCCTTTTTTTCTGGATGCAATTGAGTTTACCAGATAGTGCCAAGGTAACAGATTTCCCTTTTGCCACTGAATTTGTCATCCTGGCCTCAGTTCTGGAGACAGAAAGGGGAGATGGACAGCACTGATTCCTTTCTGAAGTCTGGCACTTTAAATTCATGCTGGCTTTTCCCCTTGGGCTATTTTTTGGACAGTAGGAGAAATATGTAAATGCTTCACATTTCTTAGCTGTGTAATACCAGTTCCCTTCAAAGTTGGTTGTATTCTTTCTGATTTAAACTGCCTTATTATTGCTTTTTCTTAAAAATATATCAAAATTTATATTTTTACTGAGCATTAATGGCTAACAGGTCTTGAATGCATACATATATATATAATACAGCTTCAGAAAACAGTTCTGCAGCTTTGGAGAAGAGTGGCACATTTCAAAATAGGATGGAAACTTTACAGCTGGAGCTTGGCAGCATTTTCAGCCCATCAAAATCTCCCAAGATCACTGAGATCAAGCATTGTAAAGATGTGCCAGATGATATATTAAATTTTAATCACATTTAAACACAACAGTAAAAATTTTTCTTTAAATGTACCAGAATTAAGTTTTCAGAGTCAGCCCTTCTGGGACATAACCACAACAAGCTATTTCTCTATTAGTGAGTTTCAAATGAAACTTTTCAGATTTTGCCTCTCTGCCATGTAACATCCAGCTTAGTGCTGGAATGGATTCATTTGTACATTATGTAGCTTCATGCAGAGGGGCTGAAAATGAGGCAAATCTCAGCCTTTTCCTCAGCAAGGGGCTGAGGAAAAAAGAATCCCAGTCCTGTGTGTCCCACCAGTGCTCAGGAGACTTGTGTTGGCATAAAATAAATAATAAATAAATATAAATAATATAGGTATAAAAATAGGTATAAATAATTCATAATCATTCTTCCCTATATCCACGTTTTTTATGTGACAAATGTTAGGTTCATCAACAAAAAAAAATCAAAAATTAACCTATCTTTCATCTATTTTGGCTGTACAGTGCCCTGCCAGAGAAAAGAGGACCAGGTTTCTTCACTTCTCTAAGTACAAAGCAAATATAAATTAATTTTCCTTACTGCCTTTTATGTATATTAATATATTAACTTATGCATATTAATATTAATTAACTTTTGTACCTATTAATAGCAGTTCCAAATAAAAATGTAAAAAAACTGGACAACATGAATTCTAAGAAGTTTAGTTTAGTTTAAAGGAGCTGCTGGTGCATTTAGAGAGAAGAAAAAATACCTGGCACCCTGCAAAGACCATGACTGGTAAAAATGCCCATGGATGGCAAGTCAGGAATAATTGCTTGGTATCACAGCCTGAAACTTCTAAATGCTTTAAAAAGTGCAAAAGTCCTGGAAAAGCTGGCTGCTCTGGCTGCAGGAATGCTGTGGTGTCAATCCCTGATTACAATTCTCTGTGTTTGTACCTGAATATCCAGTGAAAAACCTGAATATTCCCATTCAGTGAATTCCTGGAATGCTGCTGTGGGAGTGGCACTGAGTCCTTCCTTTCACAGCTAAATAGTGAAAATAAATTTAACTAAAATATCAGTGAAACAGCTTCCTAGGATGGAACCTGAGTTTCCTGTTTGGGAACAGGAGGAATAAGACCTGGATAAGAACTACAAATAACCCTACATCTGCTTGGGGGTTTAGGACAGGAGCAAACACTTTGAGAACTTTAAAAAAATCCATGGGAAATTCGTTTCCTAACTCGCTTTTCAGTGCTGGATTCAAGACTTGAATCACACTGCCAATCTCATGCACTCTAAGAAATTATTCCAAATATTCTGTGGATGAGTGCTCTGCCATTTCAGCAGGAAAATGGGGCTCAGTCTGGGGGAGCCCAGCTCTCCTTCCCTCTGGATTTTCATGGAGTGTTCCCAGCTCTTCAAAGTCCTGGCTGTAAAATGAGGTGGCATCACAAAACTGATCAACAGGATGGGATTGTAAGGAGCCAAATGCACTGAGCACAACATTCCTGTCAATTAGGACACAGCTGAAAACTGTATCATAATTTAGCTTTAGTGAAAAAAACAAAACAAAACCCAGAGCTGGCTACTGGGTAGTAAAATGAAATTTCAGAAGAATTCTGCTGGTTGCTTTAGATGTAACTCAGTCACACCAACTTGTTGCTGAGTGTGCTCTAAGTTCAGGAGAAATAAACTTTTATTTAAAATCATTCGTTGTAATTCTGGGAAACTAAACCCCACCATTTCAAAAACAACCTTCTACACACAGTGAGGGGAGAAACAAAACTCAAGCTAGGAAACAAAGATTAAATAACATAAAGCAGAGCCCAGGAAAGGCTGCCAAACTCTTAATCCTATTAATGTGCCAACTTTAATCCCAAAGTTTCTCATTAAAAACTATCCCAGCAATGTGGGAAGAGGAAGGGCTGTGGCCCCACGAGTGGGAATCCACAATAACATCATGGATCTTCTTCTGCAGCCTTGGGAGCATAAAGAGAGTGTTATTCTCCAGCTGAAATTGGGCAGATGTTGATTACCAGGCAAATGATGTGGTATCTGAGGCTTGAGAAATGTTTCTGCTAACACAGGAGGAGCAGCTGTGAAAATAAAGCTGACCTTGAACAACATCAGGAAATCAGTGAGGTGATATTTAAGTTAAAAGAATCCCATATTTCTGTTGAAAATACACCCATCTCTTCTGTTTGAAAGTTTATAAAAATGAGATTCTAAAACCTCACTCTCATAAGTTGAATGTATTCTAATTAAAAACAAAATAACACAAAAAACCCCAATATAATCTTCCAGTTTAACAAGGAAGCCAAACCTGATCAACTTCTGCCTTCAACAGGAGGAATTTCTGCATCCTGAGCCAAAAACACAGGGATGCACAAAATCCTGACCCACCTGAGAGTCCTAATGAGCAGAAATATTGGTCTTCCACACCCTGAAAGCCTGAGCTGGAAATGCAGTTTGGATGCAGACTAGAACAGGTCTGTGTGAATAAAACCCTACAGAGTTACCAAATTCTGCACAGCATTTACACTGAGAAACCATGCAGTGCAAATTAATCTCCTTATCACCAGGCAATTAAAAAAAAAATAAAAAAAAATCCATGGTATCTTCTTTATCAACTTTGAAAGCATCTGTGGGGCTTTCAGTCTTCAAAAAATTTCTGTGGAGTTTTGGTCCAAGTCACAAACTTCACTGTAAGGCTTTGATTTCTCAGTTACAGATAGGATGGTTGTCTCACCACTCTTGTCTTCTCAAGCAACTGGAATCATCACCAAGACTAAGAAATGCTCTTCCCTGCATTGCTTTCCATAGAATAAAGGGAAATTCCTGCTACAGTTACAGGGAAATTCTTCATCAAGCTCTGTGCTTACAGATCCAAAACACTTCTGTTCAAATAGTTCAGAAAGCTCCACAATTTTCCTTTCTCATTATTTTAAGAACTGTGCTCCAACTGATTACTGTGCTGATGATTTAGTTATTTTGCAGCTGGCTGTAAGCATTTATTGATGGAATATCAGGAAACAAGATTACAAAACAGGAAAATTTGTATCCCAACTAGCAGGAACATGTTTTGAACTAAAGATTCCTCGACTTTGGGTCTGGGAGTTGTGGAGCAAGAGTGACAGTGTAGATTTACAGACAAGAAATCCATCCTGCAAACCCAGAGATGAAGATTTTTTCACTCTCACTCAGTTCTGGGCCATCTAGGATTGAAATCATCCCACAGCCCCAAACATCTGAGTTGAGTTAGTTTGGAAATGAAGCTACTGTTTGCTGCTTTGTCCTGTTGAAAGATTAATTGATAGATGAGCCATTGCTAAAAATATTTGTTTTTTTCCAGCTGTCTAAAGATCATTCAAAGAGCATTCAACTTGTTCTCTAAAGAGAAATAAAAATGTAGGGTTTCCACTCCTGAAGAATCAGGGTGAAGTAGCAGCTCAGCAGATCCTGAAGTAAACATCTCTCTCTCTCTCCTGAAGTGTGAAACCACTCAAAGCTGAGCAGTAATTCTTAAAATTCTGAAATAATCATTCTGAAATCAACACAGTAAAGAAGGGTTGCAGTCTCCTGGATGCTGAAAGCCTCATGTGTGGGACACCTGCACTCCCAGGCTGGGACAGGAGCCATTGGAGAATTTTCCCAGATTTTTTCTCAGGGTAGTAAGTTGTATCCATCTCATCCCCAACCTGGCAGTACCATCAATAATTTGGCAGCACTCCTGTGGAAATTTAGGAGTCATTTTTGACCTCCACAAGCACTGAACCTTTCTGACACACATCAGTCTTCACCCAGTGCCCAGACTCCACTTCCATCCTACCCCTGCCCCAACACTGGGATTCTTCTCTACAAGAACTTAAAAATGGATATTTGGAACTATTTCCAGAGGTGGGGATGATGGCCAGAAAGTTTTGCTTAAAAAAACCCCAAAAACCAGCAAAGCCAGCTGGAGGTAAAACATGGATACCCGTGGCAGAGGTGGTCTGGAACTGACTGGAAGTGTCCCAGTAAATTCATAACAACCAGATTCTGAAAGATCCAATTAAATAGGAATTGATTTGCAAAAGTGAGAGTTGCCTGAGCTCTTATTGTGCATAAAGAGAAGGATTCACATTCCACCTTGTTGTAAAGCAAATACCTGAAGCAGTGAAAAGCTTTTGCAAACACAGAGTAAAACCTTTTTTCTCAAAATATGTGAGAGAGTTACAGCACTAGCAGATCCTCTTTTTTGGAGTCAGACTAGAGAAAAATGAAGGCAATTATAAATGGGAAAAGGACAGAAAAATATTGGCATTTTCATGAGAGTGCAGTTGGCAAATCCTCCCATGAGCAGATAAACCCAGAATATTTGCTGTGCAGGGACTTGCCTTGGAAAGGTCTTAAATGTTTAGGTTAAAGGCAATTTATTGAGCCATGAAATCACCCAGGGGGCACTGGAAGGGATGGTTGCTCAGGCAGAAATGGTCCCTGCTCCCAGGGATGTATGGAATACACACACACATTCCCAGAGATTGCAAATGACTGGCTTGGCACCACTGCCACTCCTGTTGGAAGCCAACATGTGCAAATCAAATACTGAAAACACCAAGAAAACAAAACCTTAGTTCTCCCCAGAATTATCTCTAAATTAATCTGCTTTAAATATATCAGTGTGTATGTAAAGGCACACATTGGGTATTAAATTAATTCTTTTCAAACATTATTTTATGTCAATCAGTCAATAACTTTTGCCTCTTTTTGGTAGCATTAGTGACACCTGTGAGCTTCAATTTGTGTTAGCAATGCTTCTTTCTTCCTCTCATATGCATTCTGAGAAATTACAATATTTTCTGTACACATGAGTGTTTAATTTGCTCTTTTCAGTGGTGAGAATCAAAGCTTTACCATAAGCAAACATGGCAAGTAAATCTCTGCCACCACTGAACAATCCAGAATGTTTAATTTTAAAAAGGCAGGGAAAGGGAGAGTGGCAATGCTGGACAGATGGGATGCTTGCTGTAATTATGGAGGAAGATTTTACAGCCTCTTGTACATTTAAGAGCTTTGTGAGCCATATAAATCAGCAGTTAACAGACCATGTTTAATTTAGAATTCTCTCCAAGATATCTATTCTACCTTTTCCATCCTGTGCAGTGATGCTTTGAGAAGGTTCAGTAATTTTGGTCTGTTGTGACAAATTCTGTGCAGATTCCTTTTCTTTTCTGAGGCTGATTATTCATTCTCCTTGCCTGCTGACTCTGCTCCCTCTCTGCAAGAAAAGCTGAGTGTCCCAGATGTCCAGCTCCCTATCTAAAGGATATTTTTCTCATATCTGTGTACTCCTGAAACCAAAGTGTTGCAGGCTGTTCTTGGGCTCCTTGGCAGCTCTGATAGAATTCCTGGCCATTATTCTCCCCCAGGATACCAAGAATGGACAATAATATGTTGGGTTCAGCTCTGTGCCCTCCAGACACAAAGAAGTTCAATGTGGTCACACCCTCTCCCCAGAGATTTTCTTGGACTCCTTGCATTATTTAGCCATAACTGGACTTTAGGTGACTGCAGTAGATGTGGTTCTGCTCACAAACTTTGAGTTATTTTGCTTTCTGGTTGCTCACATTTAAACTCTTGGCCAGTTCCAGGTGCCTGACTTCAAGAGGAGACAAATCTGAGCTGCAGGGGAGTTTGCTGGCCAGGCTGCACCCAGACTTTGCTCTCCCCATGAATCCCAGTCCCCTTCTGGGATTTCCAGCTCCATCTCTGAGCCCTCTGAAGTCATTCACCACCCAAACTGAAGATGGGCACTGCTGAAAATCTCATTATCACACTTGTCCCCAGTCTGCTTTTCCAGAATACAAATTTTAGCACTTGTGGTGACAGGGTGTTAATAAAAACCTTTCTTTCTTAATCCCACAGCAAGCCCCTGAAGGAAATTACCAGTCCTTTGGTTGAGAAAATTTGTTAATGGAAAACTCTTGGCTAAGTTTTGTTCTGACTGGAACAAAACCTGTGGCACTACCAGCACTGCACTTATCCCAATATTCAAATGAAAATCATCAGTATTACACCATTGATTAGTTAATGCAGCAGTTCTGGGAGCTTCTGTTATGTGACTGTAAAGTAAATTAGGATATAGAAAAGAATTAGGATATAGAAAATAGGAAATGTAGAAAGTTATACAGTTACTTCAATGAGGAGTTCTCAAAAATATCAGGTGGTGTAAAATTGTAAGAATTGCCACAGCTGAACAGAGAATGGATTTCTGTTTTGCTGCAGCCAGTTAAGAAAGAAAAATAAAGGAACAAAGGGGGACAGGGACAGGACAGCCATGGCCCCTGGCCTGCACAGCCCAGAGCCACTTCAGCTCTTCCCTGCTTTGTTCTAATATTTTAATGTTCAAAATTCTATTCTATTATTCTACTATTCTAAATTCTATCTTATCTTTCTAAATCACTGGACATGAAAACTTGACCTTCACAGCTCCAAACCCCTCATGTGGACTTTCTGCACATTCTTTTGACAAATTCTTTCAGTGCACAAACCCAAGACAGAGCCAATGTCACATTCCAGCTGTGTTTGAGTAGCCTGGGATCAGAACTGCACTGGTGCAGGAAAGAGAAAATGGAACAGAGTTATTTGGGACTCCTTTGGATGTGTAAAACAGTCTTGGATCTCACAAAAGTATTGCAATGAGGCAAGATCATCTCTCAATAACTTCTTTTGAGGAAAAAAAAAAATCTATATATATATTTTTGAGAAAATAAAAGCCCTCATCTCCCTCAACCCCAAAAACCATCACTCTTGGACAAGAAGAGTTTTGGAACTGGGTTTGTAGAAATTCAAGGTCTCTGTGGCTGGGGCTCCAGCAGTTGTCACTGTGGCATTTTCCTTTTACCAAAATTCTGGGTTGGGGTATTCTAGGAATTTGAGACATTTATGGAACAAGTTTTAAGCTCCTGCAGCCCAAAGAGGGAGAAAGTTCAGATAGATAGAAAATAGATAGATGATAGATAGATAGATAGATAGATAGATAGATAGATAGATAGATAGATAGAGGATGATAGAAGTTTGAGTTAATCTTCCAGCAGAAGTGTGGGCAGGAAGCTGCATATTGTGGATGAAAGTGCTTTCATTTTGGTGAAAGGAGAGACTTTCACAGAGAGAAGTTAATTTGAGTATAAGGAACTTCAAAATGATGCACATCCATATTCTGTGTCCATGGCTCTGCTACATTTCATACTGCACACTCTGACTGATGTGGTATTTCAGAAAAAAAACCACTTTTTGGAGGTTTTTTATTGATATTTAGGATTCCATCCTCAGTGCAACCATGGAACAGCCACACATTTTCACTTAGGTCCCTCTCCTTGTGCCTTTTATTCCTTATCCCTCCAAGAGGAAGAACATCTAAGAACAGCTTGACTGAAGCCAGACATGAAAGAAACAGGTGGAAAGAAGTGCTCAAAAATTACTCTTTATATTTTAGGTAATTAAATTAAAGGGCTAAATTGAGGCTTTAAAATGTAAGAGAAAAAAAGGAGTTTTGTGAGTCTTGATGATGACTTTGTAGTAGCTTACACCTTTTCCTGTCAACATAGTTTTTGAAGTCTCATTTCAAGGTTTTTCTAATAAAGCTGACTGTGATTATAAACTTGTGAGATAGGAACTAAAATTTCCTGATTTCTTGAGAGGAAGACTGCTTAGAAGAGGTGGAGATCACATTTCTATTCACAGAGCTAGGATGTGGCTTGTAAAAAAACTGAAGGGAGATGGAGGCACAACTGAAACACAGATTCTTCCTCAATATACCTGTATCTATTTATCTACTTTTCTATTTATCTATTTATCTATTTATCTATTTATCTATTTATCTACTTATCTATTTATCTATTTATATATTTATCTATATTTATCTATTTATCTATTTATAACAAGAATGCACATTAGGATTTATATATAATACATAATTTCTTGTTCTTATGTCCAGAAGTATTTTCCTAGATAATTATTTTTCACTAGGCAGTTGCTGGTACTTAACAGAGAGTGGAGGAAAAAACCTCATTTCTTCATCAGTTTTTTACCTTCTCCTTTACCTCCTGCTTCTTAGGATTATAAAGTTTATCTGGGGAGTAAACTCCAGCTTGCTTTCCTTTTTGAAGGAGTAGTAAAATTGATTATTTTAGCTGAGTAAATTTGTCTGTCTTCAAACACTTGGACTGTGAAAATTAGCCTGAAGATAATCTCACCACTTGTTTAAGTACAGTAATAATATATAAAATATTAAATACTGCAGTACAGAATTATTTAATAGTATTTAACTATGACAGTAACAATGAGAGTAATTTTTCACTCAACAGTTTTCTCTCAGTTATTGCCTTAGAAATAACTCAGAGTATTAAAAGGACACCACTTTTAGGGAATATATGAATTTCAGTGGGCAAAGTGCAAGGATTTGGTTTATCCAGATTCCATCCATATCTGTGCCTTGGAATGGGCCCTGCTCAGTTGTTTTATCTTCTCTCCCTTCATATTTCATTGTTTTTGTCACTGTGGTGGAGTAAAATCAATCTCATGGCAGGGAATTTCCTGTAATAAAAGTAATTCCTCATAATCACAAAAATCTCTGTCACACAGGGTAGTGGTACAGTTTATTTACAGGTGTTAATTAGTGTAGCTAATTCCAGAAGGAAATCACCCAGGTTTGGGAAAGATGCTGTTAATGCCTCACTTTCTGCCCTTATTGCTACAAAGACTTTTGTATTCTACCAACCCTGACACTTTTCTCCTAAGTGTATCAACACAAATATATCAAATGATAAATTAACTATGTTCTGTGTTTTACACAGTTAAAATGGTCTTCTACTGGTTTACAGATGGTTGGGAGAGGTTCATTATTATTCAGGAAAGAAGGAGTAAATATATTCTTAACACGTTTCTAATCCTGAGTGCCTGGGCTGAGCACTGTCCTCCTATACCTCAAATTCATTTCCTTTCATTCAGTCACCTGAGACAACCTCCAGCTGCAAAGAGAGTATAAAAAAAATGACATTCTATCAAAGTTGAGTCCACAGAAAAGCTCCATCCTCCTACTGAAATGTTAAGGTCTTGTATTCTTAGTGCAGAACAAATCTGAGCCATTCATTACTGGCACTGAAACATGAAATCTGTGCCTACGTATTCCATGGATGCAAATTCCTCATAAGGAAGCAATAAGAGCTGCAGTGACACTATTCCTGGGCTGTTCTCACTGGCTCAGAGAGGCCAAGGCAGCCCTGGAACACTTGAAACCATGTCCTGAGAAGTGCAGAGTCGGAGCAACCCTGAGCCCCCCAACCTCAGCCAGAGGGAGATGCCCAGGAATGCTCCAGCAGGAAGTGCTTGTGGTTAAAAACAGGAGCAACCACACGAATCAGAGGTTGGAGGAGACAGCTAGACTGCACTGATGGCAAAAAAAAAAAAATATTAATGCACAGAAAATAGAAATGAAAAGAAACCCGAGGAGAATTAAAAGGCGCCAAGAGATCGCTGTGAGTTTGAATCTGGTAAAACCCAAATAGCTAAAGGTTTAGACAATTAAACTTTCTTACTGTAAAAAAAAAAAAAAAAATCTCTCAATTTGTCCTCCTTTGCCATCTGGAAGCTTTCTCTTAAAGAAACAGATGAATGAAAAAATACTTCTCATTTTCATCAAGTTCTCTTCGTGACAAACCCCAGGACGTCACACGTTCAGCCTTGCACAACTCCATGAGGACCCTGGAGCTATCAGGGATTATCTACAGCCTTCCTCTCATGTGCCAGCAAGTGGAATTTCATAAAAATGTGGAAATGCACAACGTTTCAACATTAAACACGTGGGAAAAGTAGTTTTAATTATCCCACACTGAGTAGGCAGGAAGAGATTCCCTGCATATAAACCATGTTATGGTACTGGGAAAATAATGTTTTCTCAACACTTCCCTTCAGAATTGAATAGATTCTTTAATGAGAAATTTTATTTTTTTTTTTTTGGGAGTAATGATGCAAAGGAGAGCATCTCAAAACAAAACAACATTGCTCACATCTGCTGATGATTAAACAGACGCTGCCACTTTCCACCTGAAATGAGGAATTTGCTGCTCCTTCTTAAAAGAACTCTTTCCTCCCAAGGAGTCTGAAATGCTCCTCAAGAAAGGTTTAATGGCTCAGGAGGAGGGACATCCTGCTGGAGCTTGGAAGGCATCTGCAGCACGTTGATTATTCCATGCAGTTTGCTCAGATAATTAGTGAGGAAATGGGAATTGCCCAGGCTTGGGTGGGACTGGCTCTACCTGGCTGCATTTCAGGCTGGGTTTCCTTTTCCTTTTCTTTAGCTGTGATGTTAAACATGATAAAAATGAGGTCAATCTAGTGAAAAAATTGTGGGTTTTTTGTGGGGGGGAACACATGATTTTCCTGTGCTCTGGCTCTGCCAGTGTCTCTCCACATGCACAGATTGTTCTAACCCAGGAGCTGAACATCCAGAATGGAGCTTTCCCTAATTTTGGGGGGATAAAATCCTCAGGGGAATTTTGGCCATGCACCACATTCTTAGAACCACTGTGCCAAAGAGTCCTGGTGTATTTTAAACATCACACATAAGAGCCTCAAACAAAGAGAGAGGGAAAGAACCCATTTTTCCTTTCATAATATCTCCCGTTCTCCTTGATTAAAGAACAGGAAATAAATTAAGAACCTCCAAACAGGAAGTAATTGATTTCTACAGGTTAACACAACTAATGGCATGCCCTGCCAAGCCTCAGAAAAGTGAAATAAGATTATTTCATGCATGAAATCAATGCTTTAATCTTGCCTGGCACAGGCTTTCAGGGCTTTACTTTGAGTCTATTTATTTAATCAACAATTCTGTCAGCAGCAGGAGTGTCCCTTTCCTCTGCTCACTGATTATAATGATGGGTGTTTTGTCAAATTTTATGGGATTCGAGTCTTCCAGAGATTTTGATGGACATTTTTTGTCAAAACTGAGTGGTAACATCAATCAGGTTCCCAGATTCTTGGGAATTCAGATTTACATCACAGACAGCCCACTTACTTTTGTTTGCAGGAGCTCAGCTGGTGTTCTTCAAATCTACTTGTAGCTGAAGTGTCAAAACAATGCTAAAATCTATCAATACAATTTTCTTTCTTTTTTTTTTTTTTTTTTTTTTTTTTTTTTTTTTTTTTGCATTTAAATCTCTCTTTTTCTCTCTCTGTCTCTTCCAGTGATCCGAGCAAAAATATCCAGTGAAAAGGTGGTTCCTGCCAGTGATGACCCCCTTGATACCCACAAAATGATCCGGTATGAAATCAAACAAATAAAGGTACATGGAATCACTCAGCTTTTTTGAAGTTCAATGCTGATAACCTCTGCATCTTTCAGCCCAAAATAATTCAGCCCCAAATGCTGGGAAAGCTGGAAAAGGCTCCAGCTGCCCCCCACAGTTAGACCCAGGTGACCTGCACAGAATAAATCACAGGGGGGATTTAAAAAGAGGGAAAAAATAAAAAATCAGGAGGTTTTTGCTACGTAATGATATCTTGATGAGAAATTTTGTTATTCATAATTTTGAAGAATGTGCTTCATCCTGTGAGTGGTGTCAGCACGTGTGGTTTTGGGGGGTTCCTCATCACCTGTGCTCTGATGGTGTGGCAGCTCTGCATGATCCAAACTTTCCCAGGAGAGGGGAGATCTCCAGCTGGGAGAGCAAAGCCTCTGCTCATTGTGAGCAGGGATATCTGCAGGGCCAGGAGTCCTTCCCTCATGCTCACATCAACAAAAATCCATTTGTGTGAATGTTGCTGGGGAAGCAAACACCCAAAGACACAGATTCAGAACCTCACAGGATTTCCCCACCCTTTGTTCAGCTCCAATCAGGAGATAAATTCATTAATATAGAAATCTATTTAAATTTAAGAAGACATGCCTTGAGCCTGTAGAAGTCACCATCAAATTGGTGTTAAAATGATCATGATTTACCTTTTTCTGGGAGTTAGGTAATCTCTCTAAATTCAAATGTGTGGGTGTGCACAGGTGAGGTGGGTTGGTTGGTTTTCAGGGTAATTTTCAGCTCTCATTTTTCACTGGATATCATTTTATCATTTTTGCACTTTTGAATTTACTGGGAGCAATTCAGAGGATCATTATGCATGGCTACATGCTTTCAAAAATAATGCAATCACTCAATTGCATCCACTGATCCAATCCCCTCACAGGAGTTTAAGCAGGAAGAAGAATATCTCAAAATATTCACAAAGATGTTTGTCACACATGGCTCCTGCTAAGGTTTTCTAGCAATTTCAACAAGCCAGTCTCTACCTTGCTAAAACAAGCCCCAAAGCTTGTCACCATCTTTCTGTCTTCTTAAATATTAAGGATATATTCAAATGTTTCTTTACAGAAATAAGTACATCCATGCCAGAGAATTCCCTTTCCTCCCACTGGCACTTTAATGTTCTGCTGCTACTCTGCACCACTTCAGGGACTTGATAGAAATGCAAATCATCTGATGCCTCAGCACAAACAAGAAGAATAAGTCTAATCTGAGTGATTCTTTTCAGCTGTAATCCCATTCTTTAGCACACTGAAATCTCTGAAATATGTTTGTGCACTGAAGTTGCTTTGGAGTTTCTCCCTTCTCAGGCAGCAGAAATAAATGTTTATTTAATTCTGCTCAGGTTCAGAGGGCAAGGCAGCCAGGCCTGGACAAAGCAGAGATTTGGTTTTTAAGAAAAGGTGCTCTACATCATCACACACTACTTAGATTAACAAGAGAGGGGCTGTGATAACCCCCACCCCTCAGATCCTCCCTTCTGACCAGAGAGAGTTCAGGACCAAACCTTCCCCTGCCCAGGACCCAGGGATGGAGGGATTTGGGGAAGGGAAGGGTTTGGGTTGGAAAACAGGAGCTCAGTGACCTGCCCACCCTCTGTGGGGTCACCTGTGCACCCAAAGTGGCACCAAAATAAACCCAGCAGGGCAAGTGTGCCTGAAAAACCCCACAGGAGTGACAGGGAGGGGGGTCCTGGGACACCCAAAGAACACAACTGAGGGAAAAACTGAACGTGCTGAACAGCTGAGGACAGAGCAACAGCTTGGTCACACCATGTCTCACCTGGGGCGACAGCTTTTTAAAGAATTTAACTCCACAGTGCCTGTGAACAGGGGGAATATTCTCTGCTCACCATTCCCATCCCCTCCCAAGTGCTGCTGCTGCTTTCTCCACAGGCTGCAGGGTCCCTGGGATGTCCCTGGGGTGTCCCTGGGGTGTCCCTGAGCACAGGGCTCTGGCTAATCCATGCCCAGGGTGGGGGACAGGACAAGAATTTGCTTTATACAGCACAGCCAGAAGAACAGACTCTGCAATCATCTCTTTTCAGCTATAAAATGCATCAAAAATTATCACCAAAACCTCACCAAAATTAGCACCTCAGTGTGGGTTTTGGGGAGGGCTTTTAGACCACTCAGATATTCACATTTTCCTCATCAATTCTCCCCTCCTGGAAAGGGAACACAGAACCCTTGTGGGTTTATATTTGGCTGTAATATTTAGCACAATGCTGCTGTTTCTCTGCTCTGTTCTCTCAGGGTTGTTGAGCTGCTCCATTAATGGCTCAAATTCTGTTTCTCTCATTTTAAATCCAGTGCATTAGGCTCAGCATTGAAACCTTGCTATTCCAGACAGAAATAGGAGTTATCATTTTGATACTCATTTTCAGAAATAAAAAAAAATAACAGTGGAGCTATTCATTTTGTAGGGATGGGTTGGCATGCCAAGAAGCCATAAATGTTTTCATTTGCTGTTGTATTCTTGCATTATATTAAAGAGAGAAGATGATAGAGTGATTTATATGCAATTGGATATTTTTTCATAATATTTTTGTTTGTCACACTCATTCTAAAATCTTAAAGCAAAGCCATGTGCTGGTGCTGGTTCCACCCCTCAGGAGGACAGGGTCAGTGTCCATACAGATTTTAGTAGCAGGTTCTCTTCTCTCTCTCCCCCAAATCCTTCCCCTATTTCCCCATTTCAATAAAGTCCCACCAGGAGCTCAGGTGAACATGGACCATGCACCAGTGCAGATCCAGATACCACCTTATCCCTCTCCATGCTTTATTAGGAGAGGGGAGAATATGATTGAGAAGATTAAATCTGATTTACTGAGTTAAACACAAGATTATGATCTTCAGAAATGACTGCAACAATTTTATGGGTCAAAACCAGAGATGAGTCAGACAGTAATTTAAATAAAAACCCAACCAAGCAACCATAAAGACCTGCAGGAAAACCAACACTAAACCTATTTAAGTATTACTAAATCTCCATCATGCATGCTGTGGGCATTTAGGGGTTTTGCAGCTAACTCAGGGTGTGCTGTGTGCACAAAGGCTCCAGAGGTGGGGATTTCCATGGACCAGCTGGTCCCTGCAGTGCCCTGCAGGATTTCTGGGAGAGAGCTTGAGGCACAGCACACTCAGAGCTCACCTGGTGCTCTGTCCCAGCCACGTTTTCCCCATCACTTTGGGGATTTTCTGTGATTCCCACTGCAGCTCCCAGGCTGCCAGTTTGTTTTGTGTTTTGCTCTGGCTGGCCCTGTTTGTGTTTTATTCCCCCAGAGCGTTCCAAATCCCAGCTAATATTTTTGGGCCAGCAGTGACAGCAGCGCTGGCTTTTCTCCACAAACAAGGCTTCAGAAAAACCAACGTGTTTCAGAGCATTTCCTAGTGGCCTGGGCTGTTCAGATCCCCTGGGAGGAGCACAAAGGCATTTCCCAGCTGCAGTGGGGAGGGCTGTGAGCCGCTGCCATTGTCCCCAGTGCCAACACGTGGCATGATGTCACCGTGCTGGGGTGGCACACGAGGTGGTGACAGCAGCACACCCGGCTGGGCTGGGACACAGCTGAGCCTGTTCTCATCCTCTCATGGCTCCTTCTGGGGCTGGAGCTGCTGCTTAAGGGCTGTGATCCCAAATCTCTCCATTTTGGGGTGTAAATCCTAAGGGGTGGATCACGTTTTCCAGCTGTTATTGGAGAATTTTGGGATGTGGAAAACTGCTTTGCTGTAGTGACCAAACATGAAAACAGTGCTCAGGAAATGCTTGCTGTCCCAGGAGATCCCAACAGCCACAGAGATAAAACTCCCCATAGGAACACACAGAAATATTTGCATTTTGGTCGAGGTGAGTGTTGTCTCTGCATTGCCCCCTGAATGGAAGGTGCCAGCAGAATATAAATTGAAGAGAAAGTTTTAACAATCCATTAAATCCACTAAAAAAAAACACATTTTAAAAGCTATAATTTTAAAAATTAAGACCTACTTAATTTCCTCCTAAAACTCTTGGATGTATTTCATTAAGTGTAGAGAGAAGATTTTGGTGTTTTCTCACATTAATTCAGACTTTGGACCTTCTTTAAAGAGTCTCACCCTTTATCTCTCCCAATTCTTGTTTGCAACTGTTTTTTCATGCTTGTTTTCCACTACTGACTCTCTGTTTGTGACCTTTTTCAGATGTTTAAAGGATTTGAAAAGCTCAAGGATGTCCAGTATGTCTACACCCCTTTTGATTCATCACTCTGTGGAGTGAAACTAGAAGCCAACAACAAAAAACAGTATCTTCTAACAGGTAAAATGGAGCAAAATCAATGTTCCTGGAAATTCTTAGAGTGAATTGGCTAAAATATGTTAAAAAGGAATGCATTTATGCACTAAATACAAACACAAGGGGATGTAAAAATTGTTTTCAGCTGTAGTTTTAGTGTGATCTTATGTTTTCACCCTTCCTCCAGCACTCTTAGAGCAGTTCAAAGGAAATAAAAGGTCAATAATGATATAATCAGTAAATAGAAGGAATTTTTATTCAGTTTTTGCCATTATTGTTTGATTAAAAGCAGCAGCACTGATTTTCCCAGGAATGCAAAGGTGCATCATGAGAAAACACGTGCCTGTGTGTCTGCAGGTCTGGGGTTCCAAGCAAATTCAGATTTTTCTAGGCAGTCCTAAAATCCAGTTTAGCTGCATTTGCATCCACCCCTTGCTGGCAGATTATCAACATCTTTAGAAAAATATCCTTCCTCAATCTTTTACATCCACACAGCATGCAATTAGAATGTTCTCTCTGTTGTAATTAAATCGATTTTAAAAATTTTAAATTTTTAAATTTAAATTTGGTGCAATGAGCTAAAAACTCAAGGTATTCTTACACTTCTAAAAGAAAACACTTTTATTGCTTTGACTTTTTGTGTTTTCCATGCTGCAGGCCAAATTTTAAGTGATGGCAAAGTGCTGATCCACTTGTGCAACTACATTGAGCCGTGGGATGATTTATCCTTGTCCCAGAAGAAGAGCCTGAACCAGAGGTACCAGATGGGCTGTGGCTGCAAGGTGAGTGCAGGGCAGAAAAATGCAAATAAACACCATTTATTTGTGTTTTTTTGAGAATAAGCCCTGGTTCAGAGGAAGCTGCAAGATGAATGCAGAGCAGATTAATGCAAATAAACAGAATTTACCTGTATTTTTGAGAATAAACCCCACTCAGAAGGGAGCTGCAGGGTGAGTGCAGAGCTGATAAATGTTTATTTGCACAGTTTATTTGTAATTTTGAGACTGAGCCCTGTCCAGAGGATGCTGCAAGGTGGGTGCAGAGCAGATAAATGTAAATACACAGAGTTTATTTGCAATTTTGAGTCTGAGCCCTGCCCAGAGGATGCTGCAGGATGAGTGCAGAGCAGATAAATATAAATAAACACCATTTATTTATATTTTTGAGAATAAACCCCATTCAAGAGGAAGCTGCAGGGTGAGTGCAGAGCAGATAAATGTAAATACACAGAGTTTATTTGCAATTTTGAGTCTGAGCCCTGGCCAGAGGATGCTGCAGGGTGGGTGCAGAGCAGATAAATGTTTATTTGCACAGTTTATTTGTAATTTTGAGACTAAGGACCATTCAGAATGCTGCTGCAGGGTGAGCACAGTGCAGGTAAATGTTTATTTGAACAGTTTATTTGTAATTTTGATACTAAGGACCATTCAGAATGATGCTGCAGGGGTGAGCACAGTGCAGATATATATTTATTTGCAATTCTGACTCTGAGCCCTGACCAGAGGATGCTGCAGGGTGGGTGCAGAGCAGATACATGTTTATTTGCACAGTTTATTTGTGATTTTAAGACTGAGCCCTGCCTAGAGAATGCTGCAAGATGGGTGCAGAGCAGATATATATTTATTTGCAATTCTGAGTCTGAGCCCTGGCCAGAGGATGCTGCAGGGTGAGCACAGTGCAGGTAAATGTTTATTTGTGATTTTGAGTTTGAGCCCTGCCCAGAGGATGCTGCAAGGTGAGCACAGTGCAGATAAATGTTTATTTGTGATTCTGAGACTGAGCCCTGGCCAGAGGATGCTTTGGGGTGAGCACAGTGCAGGTAAATGTTTATTTGTGATTCTGAGACTGAGCCCTGCCCAGAGGATGCTTTGGGGTGAGCACAGTGCGGATAAATGTTTATTTGCAATTCTGAGGCTGAGCCCTGCCCAGAGGATGCTGCAAGGTGGGTGCAGAGCAGATATAAATTTATTTGCAATATTTGAGACTGAGCCCTGGCCAGAGGATGCTGCAAGGTGGGTGCAGAGCAGATACACGTAAATGCACAGAGTTTATTTGCAGTTCTGAGGCTGAGCCCTGGCCAGAGGATGCTGCAGGGTGAGCACAGTGCAGGTAAATGTTTATTTGTAATTTTGAGTTTAAGCCCTGCCCAGAGGATGCTTTGGGGTAAGCACAGTGCAGGTAAATGTTTATTTGCAATTCTGAGGCTGAGCCCTGCCCAGAGGATGCTGCAAGGTGGGTGCAGAGCAGATACACGTAAATGCACAGAGTTTATTTGCAGTTCTGAGGCTGAGCCCTGCCCAGAGGATGCTTTGGGGTGAGCGCAGTGCGGGTAAATGTTTATTTGTGATTTTGAGTTTGAGCCCTGCCCAGAGGATGCTGCAAGGTGAGCACAGTGCAGATAAATGTTTATTTGTAATTTTGAGTTTGAGCCCTGCCCAGAGGATGCTTTGGGGTGAGCACAGTGCAGGTAAATGTTTATTTGTGATGCTGAGGCTGAGCCCTGGCCAGAGGATGCTGCAAGGTGAGCACAGTGCAGGTAAATGTTTATTTGTGATTCTGAGTTTGAGCCCTGCCCAGAGGATGCTTTGGGGGTGAGCGCAGTGCGGGTAAATGTTTATTCGCGGTTCTGAGGAACCCGCGGACGGCGCAGGGCGCTGAAGGTGTCTCTGCCCGCAGATCACCACGTGCTACTCGGTGCCGTGCTCGGCCTCGGCGCCCGGCGAGTGCCTGTGGACGGACTGGCTGCTGGAGCGGCGGCTGTCGGGGCGGCAGGCGCGGCACTTCGCCTGCATCCAGCGCAGCGACGGCACCTGCGCCTGGTACCGGGGCGGGCCGGCCCCCGGCAAGGACTTCATGGACAGCAGCGAGCCCTGAGCGCTGCCCTCCCAGAAACACGGCTCCTTCCAGCCGCCCTGCGCAGCCCAGAGCCCCGAGGGGCTCTGCAGGAGCAGCTCCTGCTGCGGGGTACCTGCTCTGCTCAGGTGTGCTCTGCCGCTCCCTTTCCTGCCAGCACGAATGTACGAGAACAACAGTTGCCACAATTTTACCCCCTGTTTGATAGCCTACAGGAAATCCCCACCCCCGCGTTTTATTCCAAATCTTCCCCCGATGAACTACAGAACATTTTATAGAACTATTTTTTTTTTTTTCTGTATGGAAGTCTTGGATACGAAAGGATTATTGTACAGTGTATATGTAAAGTATTATAACGATGTACTATTAAAAAATAAAAAAAAGATTCACAAATACTTCCTCATCTGTTGAAACGAGTTGAACGCTCCTGTGATTAAAACAATCTGTGCTCCACATTTTGTTTGGTCCTTATGTCACAGCTTCCTTCAGCCACAGAGCTGTCACTTCCACTGATAATTAAATGAACAAACAGCCTTGATAATCAAAAACCCCCTCCCCAAGTCAGCATTCCTATGGACTGACCACACCTTGCTGAAGGAAAACAGATTTTTAAGCCATCAGTTCACTGGATTTAAGCATTCCATGGAACAAATTCCAAGCCCAAATAATGCCAGGCTAGAACTACAAACACCATTTTCATCCTCAGGGCAGCTGCAGCCCTAAAACCTCCCTAAATATTTGTACCCCAGCACTGTTAGAACTTCAGAAACTCATGTGCAAATACATGCAATAAATATTGCATTACTTGCAGTGCAATGATTTCAGGAAGTTCAGATATCTGACCCCATTTAATAGATTTAATTGTTTTTCATTCATGGGCACCCACCAAACTCTGTCAGTGATTTGGCTGGTTGTGAACTCAAACTGGAGAAAGGGCTACAACACATTTTGTCTGCAACATTTTTAGTGCCTTAACTTTCCTGAATTGATGACTGGAGTTAGTGACTAATCCCTCACACACGTATTGAAGTTCATAAAAGTAATTCAGTTCACAGTGGTGAAACTTTGGGAAGTGTCAATGCCAAACTTCAGCCTATTTGTGCCCCAAAAAAAGGGGGAGAGCCCTCAGGCAGGATGGGAATCTCCAGTAGCTGCCCTTTTCTGGCAGGTTTTATTATCTAAAGGACAGGTTTGGATATGCTCTCCTGAGAAAAACAGATTTACTTTTCCTGTGACTAAGTTTATACATTTGCAGTGAAATGCAAATGGTGCAAGGCCAACAGGAAAACGTGTCTTTATTCCTTTGAGGAATATGTGTCCCATAATATATAAAATCCAATGTTTCACTTTTGATTTACTATAGCTCAGTCTGGCTCTTTCAATTTACAGCCCTAAATTAGAACCATATCTATGTGCTGCCAAATGTAAAGCTCAGCTTGTTTCCTGCTTTACTCAAGACAAACCAAAAATTTCCTACCATAACAATTTGGACCATAGGCTTACATAAATGAAACAAAAAGAATAAAAGCTACATTTCTTCCTAAAATGGGTTGATATTGCAGTGACAGTATTGGCAGAGCTATTTACTGAGAGTGCTGTGCATTTATATCACTCATTTTCAGAAAGATTCAAAGCCATGCTTGTTTCCTTGTGTCAGATCAAACTAATTCCTAGAGAAGCCCACAGAGCTTAATAAGCACAAAGGTTAATATTCAGAGGTTAATATTCAGAGGTTAATATTCAGTGGTTAATATTCAATGGTTAATATTCAGTGGTTAATATTCAGTAGTTAATATTCAATGTTTAATATTCAGTAGTTAATATTCAATGGTTAATATTCAGTGGTTAATATTCAGTAGTTAATATTCAGTGGTTAATATTCAGTGGTTAATATTCAGAGGTTAATATTCAGTGGTTAATGTTCAGTGGTTAATATTCAGTAGTTAATATTCAGAGGTAAATATTCAATGGTTAATATTCAGTAGTTAATATTCAGTGGTTAATATTCAATGGTTAATATTCAGAGGTTAATATTCAGTGGTTAATATTCAGTAGTTAATATTCAGTGGTTAATATTCAATGGTTAATATTCAGAGGTTAATATTCAATGGTTAATATTCAGTGGTTAATATTCAGTGGTTAATATTAAGTAGTTAATATTCAGTGGTTAATATTCAGTAGTTAATATTCAATGGTTAATATTCAGTACTTAATATTCAGTGGTTAATATTCAATGGTTAATATTCAGAGGTTAATATTCAATGGTTAATATTCAGTGGTTAATATTCAGTGGTTAATATTAAGTAGTTAATATTCAATGGTTAATATTCAGTAGTTAATATTCAGTGGTTAATATTCAATACCAGTCCTGTAGCATTTCTCTCCAAATCCATTTTGATGGGATGGTGCCTTTTGGATAACACTCTACAGCAAACAGGTTTTTTCTGCTTTTTAACTCACCAGAGCTCTGCTATTTCATTTTTGCATCAATTAGAACCCAGCTCAGCCAGCCCAGACTGCCTTCTCTGTGCACCTTGCACAAAGAAATGCTTTCTCTGATATTTATGGACAGGCTGTAATACAAATTGCATCCCACAAGTAGTTTTAAAAACATTTTCTATTTATCCTGCTATAAAATATCCCATGTGAGGTGTTTCACAATTAAGGTCTGTCTACTTGGATTTCTGGCTGAGCAGAAATCTGCCCAAACTTTCCACAATGGATGGTACAAAGATTTATTTCTTTTCCCTCTTCATATCAATAAATGTGGCAAGAAAAGCTTTACAAAAACAGAATGAGATTTTATTTTCCCTGAGGAAGATTCTCAAGAGGCTTGACTAAGATGTGGCATTCTGAATATGTTATTTTAATATCAGGATTTTTACTGTAGTGGCATTGATACCTTATCAACAGCAGGTTCTTTTTACAATGTTTTCTTTTTACTTCTTGAAACTGTGTTTGTGCTACATGAGAGGGTAGAGCAGAAATACAGCCTGGCACAACATTTGACTTTAATTTGAATTAATCATGACTTTTGATAAGAGTAGGGAAAAGAAGAGAGAAGGGAGACTGTACAGGGGGGAAAATCACCATCTGGAATATTGCTGGTGTTTCCTCAACGTCCCAGTTCAGTTTGAATTAAATTGTTCAGCAATTAAGAAGTTGAAAAAGCCGTGTTGCTTTTGCTCCAGAGAGAACAGAAGAGGTGGGAATGCAATGAAATCAAGGGAACTAATTACTGAGGGAAAGGCTGTAGATATGACTCAACCAGCCATGAGTTCAAAAGCCTCACAGCGTTTTTCTGTGATCAGTCTGGGATGAATGTTTCTGTTTCAAAAAGTGTTTCATTAAAGCAGCTCCATTTTTACACAAAAGAACGGATCTTTGTTTGTTTACCTCGGGCTGCCTGAAGCCTGGGCACAGATCAGAGGGGATGAAAGGAGCACCCCTGGCACCCAGTGCCCAGAGATTTGGGGCTTTTTCCCTCTCTCCCCCTAATCTGTTTGCACTGGAGGGGGGACAGCTCCAGGTTCCCGTCCAGAGGACAAAAAGGGAAGGAGAAAAAGCAAGAGGAACATAAAAAGAAAAATTTAAACTGTATTTGTCAAATTCTGCATCAACAAATGCAGACGAGGCCAGCAGTTGATAAAGTGCTGAAAACCCCAAACTAAATAACATGATAGGATTCCAGTCCAGCATCAGAAGACTCTGATTGCCAGATCATCTTACAACCCACTCCAGAAACTCAAACAAAATGTTGTCCTGTACCACACTGCCTGGTTATTTCCCAAGCCACAAAGTTCCAGACCCTTTCTTCAAGAGGAATAAACCCAAACAAATGAGTTCCATCACAGGCAGCTATTGCTGCTGTTCTGAGTGGCAATGCAATGCCCAAATGGATTAATTTCCTCTGGATTAACATTCATTACCATAGAAATATGTAAAACAAAAATTACTTGGCTGTGAGAACAACGTTCAGAAGCTCAAACAAAGGAGAAAAAAACTTATAAGTTCTGACTTTAATGAGCAATGTAGAGGAATGAAAACAGGGAAAACCACTCACAGGGTTGTTACACTCAGAAAAATATTCCACATCAACTTCTGTGTCTGACACGTCAGTTCTTGCCCCAAAATGAAATGTTCTTTGTTTCTGTGGACTGCAGTTTAGCAAGGCACCCAAAGTCCTGCACTTTTCAATAAAATTATAGCCAGTCTCAAGTTTGAAGGAACCCTTAAGGAACATTGTGTCCCACTCCCTGCTCCTCACTGCTGCCTAAAACTAAAGCACACCCTAAAAACCTAAAGCCATCATCCAGGTGCTCCTTGGACCCTGCAGCTCATCTGGGCTGGTTTTCTGTCTGTAGAGCACTGGGAATCGTGTTACCTGGAGATCACAAGTCACAGCCAGCCTGGTTTTGGCAGAGCCCAAAGCCCTGCAGTGCCCAGAGCATCATCCCCAGAGACAGCAAACCCTGAAAGCACCAGAAAGCTCTGGAGGGAAAACAAACCTTGGAAGTGGCTCCTGCACTTTCAGAGTTGTTCAGTGTCTTTCATTTAATGTCTCTGAGATCTGCAGCTGGGAAATGAGCACATCCCATCTGAGCACCCTCAGCTCAGCATCACGGTCATTTCAAGGGGTCACCCTGTCCCACCCCCTGCCAAAATGGCTTTTGGAGTAGCCAGTGAATGAAAAGAGGGAATTGTGCATCCCAGCCCCTGTCTGACAGGCACAGAGAGCAGATTTGGCCCTGCTGCTTGCACCTACCATCTCCTTGTGGTTTGGGTAGAACGTCTGCTCGATCAGAGGGAACTTCTCTGGGCCCAGAGTTTTGTAGACAGACACCAGCTGGGCAAACTGCAAAACAAAGCAGAACAGAACAGAGAGCTCAGGAGGGAAAGCACACTGGGCCCAAATGAGCTCATGCTGACATTTTACATCTTGTCCTGGGTGTTTGATAAACAGATCCAGGGGCTCAGCACACTCAGCCTCTCTCACCCTCACACACCTCTCCAACACACCCCAGCTCTGACTTCACTTACAGATCAACACAGAAAAACACCTTGAAAAGCTAAGATCTCACAGGTACAGGAAATTAAATACATGGGCACACTGGATTTCAGATAGCTCATTGTCTGTATGTTTGAAGATGATTCTGTGATGATGAAATCATTTTAATTTCTCCTTTTCTGTCACCTCAAACCTGGAGCCCAGGCATATTTACCATTCATTTGGTGGCTGGCACCTCCCTGACATTGATTTGGCAGTGCTGGCAAAGACATGAAAGCAGCTGTGCTGTGCTAACAGGTCAGGTGAGGAACAAACAGGAGAAATTTCATCTCCCAAGCTGCAGCCATGAGCTATTCCCACGTGGTCATCCTTGATGGGGATTATTTAATGCTCCATGTTATCCCATTCCTATTCATGCTTTTTATAGAATATTCTGATAAAAGACCTGGCCACCCTTGCCTCACCACCAAAAAAAATGGGGATGATTTAATGCTCCATGTTATCCCATTCTATTAATTTTTTTAATAGAATATTCTGATATAACACATGGCCACCCTTGCCCCACCACCAAAAAGATGGGGATGATTTAATGTTCCATGTTATCCCATTCTATTAAATTTTTTATAGAATATTCTGATATAACATCTGGCCACCCTTGCCCCACCACCAAAGATTGGGATAATTTAAACTGCTCCATGTTATCCCATTTCCATTCATGTTTTTTATGGAATATTCTGATAAAATATTCTATTATTGCTCCCATGACACACCTTCCTACCTGTGCTCTGGACTGCAGCAGCTTCACACAGAACATGTAAAATGAGAATTCTTTATTAAACAGAGATGGATTTGGGGCTGCTCTTTCTCTTTGCTGAGCAGATAAAGTCTCCTCTGGTAAGAGCTGGAAAACTGAATCACCCCTGAGGTTTCCAGGGAGCAGGAGGGCTCTGGCAGCCAAAGGCCAGAGCTGTTCCAGGACTCCAAAGCTCTGGCCCAGCCATGCCTGTGATGTGTTCAGCTGTCCCTGTGCCAGCATGGGACATAAACAACTCAGCACAACACTTTGAATAGTGGGATTTGCTGGTTGCAACCAGCACAGAAAGCACAGAACAAGAGAACTCTGTCCATAATGAGATAAAATACCTACTCTGAGGAGAGGCTCAGGGGGCAGGGAGAGCAAAAACTGTTTAAAGGAAAAAAACAAAAACACCATGAAAGCTTGGCTTGCATTTCCAGCTGGCAGGGGGGACTTGTTTAATTTAGTGGTGTTTACTTAGGTTTGGTAAAATCCATCTTTAAATTTGGAAGGCCAGTGGAAAAATGCCTTAATGATGAGCAGTCTTCACCAAAAGCCCAAGAAATTGTAGTTGGGTTTTGTGCTGTGCAAATCAGGCCCCAAGGAAAGGAAATATTATCACAGCTACCAAAATAAGGTGGTTTGTGAATAGGATTCCTGACATCTTACTCAATATTTCTGTTCTGATCCAAGAGCCAAATTCCACAAGAAAATACTTACTATTAAATACATTATTTTTGCCAAGCAATTGTTAGGTTTAAACAAATCTGTTTACCCATCTTTAAGTAAAAACCTCCAAAATTAAATAATATGATTGTATTTCCTGTGATTCTTTCCTTACTTTCTTTTCCATTTTCACTGAAAGGGAGCAAAAGACAGTGAGGAAATGGCTGTTTTTGTAGGGGTTGTGGCATTCATGCTAGAGGTAAGAAAGCTGTAATTGAGATTAATTGCTTGCAAATGCATGTTCACTTAAAATAACATAGTATCAACCACAGATAAGACATGCATCACTCTAAAGTGTCCTCTAGTCCAGTAATGCAGCTGGGAAATAGCAGGTGTGTGTCTTGTGCTGCAGTACAGGATGTACCAGCAATGTGGATTCTGTCCCCATCTGTTAACCCAGCTGGGGCAGTGCCCCTGATCTCCTGGCACACATTATCTGCTCATGGGCCAGCTTTAAACCAGCTGGGCAATCATCTTTATCTTTCCACAGCCCACCCTCCCTCCAGGAGATATCATCTGCTGCTGGCCCATTCAGTCCCAGGGCATGGCTGATAAAATTCCATCATCCCACTGGGAGATGCTCCAGCCAGGGGAGCAGCCAAGCCTTTCCTACCCAGATAAAAACTGACATTTGGTACACCAAGGAACCTTCTTTGCACTGGATTCCAGAGGAAAGCCAGACCTTTCCACATCATCCCTGGAGCTTCAGAGGAAACTGCACCTTCTCCAGGAGCACTGCTCCAGCTGAACCACATCTGCCCCTGCAGGAGGATGCAGCCACCATTGAATGGGACTGTGCCAACACCCTGACTGACTGACGGGTGTCAGCTTGGATTCTGACTCTGGCAGGGCTGGGATTGTTCTGTGTAATACTGCATTTCTAGTTTAATTTTCCTAGTAAAGAACTGTTATTCCTAATTCCCATCTCTTTGCCTGAGAGCTCCTTAATTTCAAAATGATAATAATTTGGAGGGAGGGGGTTTACATTTTCCATTTCAAAGAGAAACTCCTGCCTTTATTGGCAGACACCTGTCCTCCAAACCAGGACAGTGGGATAAGTAGATTTCAGCCCCAATGTACATAGAATTTCAGCATTCCAATTGTATATCCATAAACTGCCATAAATGTTTATTATTTTCCCTGATTGATGCTGAGCTGTTTATAAAGAAGAATTTCATTTAAGTTTTAATGACCTTCTATCATTTTTTAAGTGGGATCTGGACTATATATATTTTCCTTTCCAGCAGCTGAACACCAGTCCTGGGCAGGAGCATCATTATTCAGATGATAAATTACTGAATTATCTAACCCAAAGTTAAATGTTTACAGACATAGGATGTTCATGAAATAGAAAATCTTTAACAGAGCCACTGAAGTATTTTATATGGATATCAAAACCCATGATAATCTAAAAATCCCCCAGCTCCTGGAGCTTGGTATTTCAGCAGAAGTAATTTTTATATCTTAAGGAAAAGCCAAGAAAGTGGAAAAAATATCTTAATTTAGCAAGCTGAATTTACTTCTCATTTTCCAACTTTGCATCCTATTTTCAGTCAAAAAAAACCAAAAACCTCAGGTACATGAATTTACAGTTTGCAGATTATCATTTTAAAGGGAAAATGGTTGAGTTTCATAGCATTTGTTGCATTGTCAGCTCTTTTCTAGTCAGGATAAAAATCCTTCCACACCCAGGCCAGGATGGTTCTTTTAGAACAGAACAGGACAGTGACAGCTGTGCTTTTTCTCCTCTCCAACAAGGTGTTACACAGAGAAGAAATATTTAGTAAAAAAAACCCAACAAAATACAGCAAACTGCTTATTCCCTTTCATTTTGTATCAAATCTTTCTGGGGTTTCACCACCCTGAGACTGGAACTCTAAATTTGACTGCACAGGTCATGCTGTAACCAAGCAGGAGTTACCAAAATCCCTTTTTTTATTTTCACAGAGTGAGACAATCACTTTGCTTATCACTGTTGAGGAGTACAAATGTGTTTAATTCCATGGATGCCATCTCTGAGAGGATTTGCTCCTGAGCAAACCAAACCACACCAACTTCTCCCTCAAAGAGAACCAGATGTGATATTTAGAGCTAATTAATTGCAGAAAGCTGCTCGTGCCTCTTGCCAGGCTGGAGGATTTTCAGCACTGCCCATTCCAGGGGGGAATTTCCTGGGATGTTGAGGAGGGTTTTAACTCAAGGAGCTGCATCTCCTCCACCTGCTCCCTGCTCAGGCAGGACCTGGCTGTGGGTGTTGCTGAACCATTTCCATCAGAGATTTCCCTTTTTTGGAGGGTTCATTATCTGTCCTCTTTGCAGGTTGAGAACTCCAGCTGGCCACCTAGTGTTTCCTGGGAGCTAAATAAATTTCCAAATTGCTAAAACAATCCCCAAATTCTCTGCATAGTCTGTTACACCCACCCATAGGAGCTGGCATTCTCTAGGAGCAGGATTAATAGGAAAACTTGGATGGGTGAACACTTCTTCAATCTGTCATTAAAAAAAAATCATTTTCAGCTGAGATTCAACTCATCTCTGTCTGCTCTAAGGTGTGGGATCACCTTGAGAGTGAAGAAATTCCACCAAATACCAGTTTACCTCTGGAAGTCCAGCCATAAACTTGCCTCCTTCCAGATGCATTCATGAGCATCAGAATTGGTGGCTGGAGTTCCTGAAGTAAAAAATTCTGATTTTCTAGCATGACCTCATTGTTCAGCAGGGATGGAGGCCTCTGCAATGGGATTTCCCCTTTCAATGCACAAAGGGAAGGTCCTGCACAGGGCATTGTGGGCTGGTCATGCTACAATTTTTGGCATTTAACAAAGAAAATGACACATTGACTTCTTCATCCCTTCAGATGGCTCCAGGAAAAATGACCTGAAGTGTCCATTTTCCAGGCTGAAATGTCCATTTCCAGGCTGAGGCTCAGAAATGTGGCTGGCCATTCCACAAAGGCTGGATTATCTTGTGAGGGTGAGAGATGTTCAAAAGCACAAAGCACAAACAGGGGTGCTTGGAGGCCAACAAACTGAGACACAAATATCTGAGATCCTTCAAAGGGAGGAGGGATGAGGCAGCTGTGTGGAAAGAGCTGGAAGTTCTCTTTGGCCAAGATTTTTCCCTATATGCATTTTAAACACAGTATTTGTATGTATTTTAATATTATATTGCTGTAGTTTTAATTATTATTACCTGGGAAGCATCTGTGCTACCTTTTTGTGCCCTCCATGTGCTTCTTTGTTGAGATTGGTCAACATTTCTTCTCTTGCACATTAGCAAGCACTGAATACTTGTCCAGAGGGCTGAGTTCACACACATTGGATTCTTTATTTGATACCTCATAGGAGACCTCTGGCTGCAGCTGACACCCTCCCCTGCCAGCAGGAGCTGACTGACAGCTCCATGCAAGAATTCAAACTCCCAAAGTCAGCCCAGACTCACCCAGCAAGGTGAGTTTTATATCACAGCTGGATTGGAAATGTAAGGATTGCTTACCTTGATCCTGCATGGTGTGTTTTATACCACTGGGAATTCATGGATTGTTTCCATGGACCTGACATGGTGAGTTTGATACCACTGAGAATTCATGGATTTCTTCCATGGACCCTGCAAGGTGAGTTTTATACCTCTGGGAATTCATGGATTGTTTCCATGGATG
This sequence comes from Oenanthe melanoleuca, assembly GCF_029582105.1. Taxonomy (NCBI): domain Eukaryota; kingdom Metazoa; phylum Chordata; class Aves; order Passeriformes; family Muscicapidae; genus Oenanthe; species Oenanthe melanoleuca. Next base: position 17,914,280 of record NC_079346.1, on the reverse strand, counting down.
CTCCAAGGTGAGTTTTATACCACTGGGAATTCATGGATTGTTTCCCTGCACCCTGCATGGTGAGTTTTATATCACTGGGAATTCATGGATTGCTTCCATGCACCCTGCAAGGAGAGTTTTATATCACTGGGAATTCATGGATTGTTTCCATGCACCCTGCATGGTGAGTTTTACACCACAGCTGGACTGAGAATTCATGGATTGTTTCCATGCACCCTGCAAGGAGAGTTTTATATCACTGGGAATTCATGGATTGTTTCCATGGACCCTGCATGGTGAGTTTTATATCACTGGGAATTCATGGATTGTTTCCATGGACCCTGCATGGTGAGTTTTGTATCACTGGGAATTCATGGATTGTTTCCATGCACCCTGCATGGTGAGTTTTATATCACTGGGAATTCATGGATTGCTTCCCTGCACCCTGCATGGTGAGTTTTATATCACTGGGAATTCATGGATTGTTTCCATGGACCCTGCAAGGTGAGTTTTACACCACAGCTGGATTGGGAATGCAGGGATTGTTTCCATGGACCCTGCATGGTGAGTTTTACACCACTGGGAATTCATGGATTGCTTCCATGCACCCTGCAAGGAGAGTTTTATATCACTGGGAATTCATGGATTGTTTCCATGGACCCTGCATGGTGAGTTTTGTATCACTGGGAATTCATGGATTGTTTCCATGGACCCTGCATGGTGAGTTTTATATCACTGGGAATTCATGGATTGCTTCCATGGACCCTGCATGGTGAGTTTTATACCACAGCTGGATTGGAAATGCAAGGATTGCTTCCTTTGACCCTACATGGTGAGTTTTATATCACTGGGAATGCAGGGATTGCTTCCCTGCACCCTTCAAGGAGAATTTTATACCACTGGGAATTCATGGATTGTTTCCATGGACCCTGCATGGTGAGTTTTACACCACAGCTGGACTGGGAATTCATGGATTGCTTCCCTGCACCCTGCAAGGAGAGTTTTATATCACTGGGAATTCATGGATTGCTTCCCTGCACCCTGCAAGGTGAGTTTTATATCACTGGGAATTCATGGATTGCTTCCCTGCACCCTGCATGGTGAGTTTTATATCACTGGGAATTCATGGATTGTTTCCATGGACCCTGCAAGGTGAGTTTTATATCACTGGGAATTCATGGATTGTTTCCATGGACCCTGCATGGTGAGTTTTACACCACAGCTGGATTGGGAATGCAGGGATTGTTTCCCTGCACCCTGCAAGGAGAGTTTTACAGCACAGGTGAGAGGTTCCCTGAGGTTTTGCAGCCCAGCCTGCACAGGAGCAAGGAGATCTCTGCCTCTCCAAGATGAGATCTATCCCTGGTGCATTTTCCCCTCCAGCCCTGCCCTGGGATCAGCAGCATCTTTTGGACTGCTGCTGATATTTCCTCACCCTCTCTACTTTCAGCTCGCTCCCCACCCTCTGGGGTTCTTGCAGCACCCCCTGAGATGGAGCTGCTCAGCCCCTGTGGGGTGTGCTGGCCCTTCCAGAGGGATTTGGGCTGTCTGCTCCAGCTCTCCAGAATTTCCAAGGGCATTTTCTGGGCTCCTGCACCTCCCCTGCAGCATGAGAGGCACAGCTCTCCCACTGCTAATCACTGCTGTAATTAACTGCTGGAATATTTTCACATTAGAATTACAGCTGATGAGATGAAAGCCATTAAGGGCTTCTACAGGATGGGAAAAAAAAAAAAAAAAAGCCTTAAATAAAAACCTCATGCCCTTGGAAGAACTGCATGAACTGGCTTACAAATTAGCAGAGTGCATCCATGAGAGAGAAAAAACTAAAAAGTTTTCTACAATAGTTGGAAAAACAGGATTTAAAAAATCCCAGAGAACTAGAAAAGGGTCACAGTGAGAGACATAAAAACATCTCCTGGCTTGCAGGGCTGGGCAAGAAGGCATCTGGCAAGGAGAGACACCTTGGCTGGTGGAAGAGGCACTGAAAAAATGTGTAAACTGTGAGGAAATTGGGATTTAAGGAAGACATGAAGATTAAAATGAAGAAAAACAGCCCATGAGCATAAAAGGGGAGAACACAGATCAAGACATGCCTGGTATAAAAGAATTAGCAAAAGGTAATACCATGAGGCCTGGATGGAGAGGCCTTCAGGATCCCTTTGTTTTGGAATGAAAATTTAGAGAAGGAATAAAGTTTATGGAAGTGAGAGGTTGGGTGCTCTTCCAGCAGAGAGAAAATGCACTTTATTCCAGTGTTCTGGGAGCAGGGAGTTCTGACCAGGGAAACATTTGTGCTGTTGTTTGTTGTGATGGGACTTGGCCTTGGGCTCAAGCATTTCTCACTGCATCACAAAGAGATTTTCTTGTTTGTGGGGTTTTCTACAGAGGAGGTCCAGTTCAAATAGGAGGTGTCCATAAAAATACTGAGTTCAATGAAACTTGTAGAGGAAGAAGTCTGTGATGGATTTAACAGGGTGCATTTCCAGAGTGGAGATTTCCATGATGGGTTTCCAGGGTGGATATAACAAGGTGGATTTCCAGGGTGGAGATTTCTTTGGTGAATTACAGGGTGGATTTAACAGGGTGGATTTCCAGTGTGGAGATTTCCATGGTGGATTTCCAGGACGAAATCCAGGATGGAGATTTCCAGGGTGCATTTCCAGGATGAATTTCCATGATAGATTTCCATGGCGGAGAGTTGGTGGTTTTCCAGGGTGAATTCCCAGGGTGCATTTCCATGCTGGGGATTTCCATGGTGGAGATTTCCAGGGTGCATTTCCAGGGTGGACATTTCCATGGTGGTTTTCCAGGATGGATTTCCATGGCGCATTTCCAGGGTGGGGATTTCCATAGTGTGTTTCCAGGTTGGAAACTTCCAGAGTGGAGATTTCCAGGGTGCATTTCCAGGGTGAATTCCATGATGGATTTCCAGGGTGAGTTTCCAGGCTGATTTCCATGATGGATTTCCAGGATAGATTTCAGGGTGGAGATTTCCAGGGTAGATTCCCAGGGTGCATTTCCATGCTGGGGGTTTCCATGGTGGAGATTTCCAGGGTGCATTTCCAGGGTGGACATTTCCATGGTGGTTTTCCAGGATGGTTTTCCAGGATGGAGATTTCCTTGGTGGATTTCCAGGGTGAAATCCATGCTGGGGATTTCCATGGTGGAGATTTCTGTGATGGATTTCCAGGATGGATTTAACAGGGTGGATTTCTAAGGTGGAGGTTTCCTTGCTGGATTTCCAGGGTGGAGATTTCCAGGGTGCATTTCCAGGATGAATTCCATGATGGATTCCCAGGGTGGACATTTCCATGGTGGTTTTCCAGGATGGATTTCCATGGTGCATTTCCATGCTGGGGATTTCCATAGTGGAGATTTCCAGGGTGCATTTCCAGGGTGGACATTTCCATGGTGGTTTTCCAGGATGGATTTCCATGGCGCATTTCCAGGGTGGGGATTTCCATAGTGTGTTTCCAGGTTGGAAACTTCCAGAGTGGAGATTTCCAGGGTGCATTTCCAGGGTGAATTCCATGATGGATTTCCAGGGTGAGTTTCCAGGCTGATTTCCATGATGGATTTCCAGGATAGATTTCAGGGTGGAGATTTCCAGGGTTGATTCCTAGGGTGCATTTCCATGCTGGGGGTATCCATGGTGGAGATTTCCAGGGTGCATTTCCAGGGTGGACATTTCCATGGTGGTTTTCCGGGATGGATTTCCATGGTGGAGATTTCCTTGGTGGATTTCCAGGGTGAAATCCATGCTGGGGATTTCCATGGTGGAGATTTCTGTGATGGATTTCCAGGGTGTATTTCCAGGGTGAATTCCTTGATGTATTTCCAGGATGGATTTAACAGGGTGGATTTCCATGGTGGAGATTTTCAAGGTGCATTTCCAGGGTGGACATTTCCATGGTGGTTTTCCGGGATGGATTTCCATGGTGGAGATTTCCTTGGTGGATTTCCAGGGTGAAATCCATGCTGGGGATTTCCGTGACGGATTTCCAGGGTGTATTTCCAGGGTGAATTCCATTATGGATTTCCAGGATGGATTTAACAGGGTGGATTTCCGTGGTGCTTTTCTGTGGTGGTTTTCCTGGATGGGTTTCCATGGTGGTTTTTCTATGGTGTTTTTCCAGGGTAGTTTCCACGGTGGATTTCCAGGGTGGGTTTCCAGGGTGGAGATTTCCATGGTAGGTTTCCATGGTGTTTTTCCAGGGCAGATTTCCAGGTTGAATTTCCATGGTGGAGATTCCCAGGGTGCATTTCCATGGTAGAGATTTCCTTGGTGGATTTCCATGGTAGTTTTCCAGGATGGGTTTCCATGGTGTTTTTCCAGGGTGGGTTTCCATGGTGGTGATTTCCAGGGTGTTTTTCCAGGGTGGGTTTCCATGGTATTTTTCCAGGGTGGGTTACCATGGTGAATTTCCAGGGTGTTTTTCCAGGATGGATTTCCATGGTATTTTTCCAGGATGGGTTTCCATGGTGGAGATTTCCAGGGTGTTTTTCCAGGATGGGTTTCCATGGTGGAGATTTCCAGGGTGCATTTCTGTGGTGGAGATTTCCTTGGCAGATTTCCCTGGTGGATTTCCAACATGGATTTCCAGGGTGTTTTTCCAGGATGGGTTTCCATGGTAGTTTTCCATGGTAGTTTTTCCAGGGTGAGTTTCCAGGTGGAGATTTCCAGGGTGGATTTCCATGGTAGTTTTCCAGGAAAGGTTTCCATGGTGGAGATTTCCAGGGTGTTTTTCCAGGGTGAGTTTCCAGGTGGAGATTTCCAGGGTGTTTTTCCAGGGTGAGTTTCCAGGTGGAGATTTCCAGGGTGGATTTCCACAGTGGGGATTTCTATGGTATTTTTCCAGGATGGGTTTCCATAGTGGAGATTTCCAGGGTGGATTTGCAGGATGCCATTCCTCAGACACCACCAGCCAAGCTCTGCTAGGCCCAGCAGGCAAAGCCAGGGGACTCCTTGGGGTGGGGATACCCAAACAGGGATTTCACAACATTTTAAACTGAACCACCCACTAAAAACACCTCAGAGAGCAGGGGTGGTGCTCACACACCCCAAAAAGAAAGCAGGACACTTAGCATCCATCTCAGAGGGAGCTGGAGCTGAGGATGGAAGTGGAATAGCCAGGACTGTCAGAGGGGAATGGCAGTGCTGGTGGGAGATGGTGTGGGAGAGCTGCACTGGGGGAGAGCAGGGATTTGGGATTGCCCTGGTGCAGCCAGCACAGCTCAGGGATTTTCCTGCATGGGACAAGTTCCTGTGTCAGAAGGGGAGTCTCACCCCCTGATCCTGCTCAGCTCTGAGTCACCACAGTCACACACCAAAGAAGCAGATATAACCCAGCTTTTATCTGAAAAACAAGCTTTTCTAAGATGATTTAATACACAGCTTCCCTTTGTAATTACATATTAAGATTGCACAAGAAATCAAAGTTAATTTCCATAATCTGGCCCTCAGGTGTGGATATTTGCCTTAACCAAGCACAAAAAGAGTTTCTGAGTCTCCACTGTAGCAGGACCAGCAGATAATACACAGGACATGGACCCCAGCTTTACAGTCCTGTTTCGAATATTTACAGCCTCTTTGTGAGCACAGTTTCTTTCACTAGAAAGTAAGAAACAGTTAAAAAGTCCATTTGAATTTTCTGCCCCTAGAAATGTCCAATGCAATGAAAGTCTGTAATGGATGTCAAGAGCTCCCACTGCTGCTTTTTGGAAAAGTGGCAACAACCTACTACAAAATTCAGGAAAGCTGTCAAAAAATCTGAGTCTACTTTTGCATTAAATTATCCTGATGGCAGTAAGTGCTGGTCAAAGCAAAATATTCCCATACTCAGTTTATATATAAAGCACTTGTAAGTACAAGCAAGGATTGATAAATACAGAGCTGAGAGAATTACTGCCTGTATGGAACAGAAAAATCATCACCACACTGAGATTTATTTATTATTTAAAGATCTCCGTTTTTCTTTTAACAGGAATTTCAAGTGACCTTATTTATTTTAGGAAAGCAAAATCAGTAAGGAAGGATGGAACATTCCCTTCATATTCCAAGACTGGAGTATTCCCTACCTATTCCAAAGCTAGATTAAACTAAACCAGCTCTATAAAGAGATGCAAAAAGCAAACACACTACCAGTTTTAATGTGTTTAGATTTCTAGTTATGCATTTAAACTTATATTTATGAATTTTGCTCCAGTTGAATGTTCAAACCTGGTATTAAATTGTCTTTTGGCCAAAAAGCTTACAATGTTTTCACCTTCCTTCTGACACAGTTTTGTGAATTTGCTTTCAGCTCTCGCACGACAAATCCATCAACATGTTTTGCTTTAAATGGCAGACTGGGCAAAGAGGCCAGGATCTTCACAGAGAATTAAAACAGGTTTTATTCAGGTTTTTATGGAGGTTTTTTATTCTTGAGAAAGTTCTGCTTGGAGGAAAAGCACCTGTTTGTTTCTTTGCTCTCTGGCTGCCCTGGAAGTGCACAAGCCTCTGACTTGAAATCTGTAAATCCAACACCCTTCTGTAAATCCAGAATTCCTATGAATAAAGGCCACAAAACTGGCCACTGATGCAAATATTTGCTGTGGGATTTGATACAGAGACAGCCACATGTCATCACAGGGGCTGTTCAAGCCATGTCCTGGTGTCTGAGGAAGCAGCTCTGCCTGGGAGAGAACACAGCTCCTGCTCCAGTCCTGGGGCACAGAAGGGAAATTCAGCAGTGCTGGGGCAGGAGAAGGTCACTGCACCCCCTGGCTGCCCTGCCTTCACCTCTCAGTGAGATCCACCTTGCCAGAGTGCTGGAAACAAGAAAGTTCAGTGCTGGCTCCAGGTCTGATCCAATGCAACCCATAAAACTGATTAAAACACACCTCAAGGTCCCCAGCATTTGTCAGGATGGCAGACATTACATTTGAGCATCCCTAAATGTCTTCCCCATCTGAGCTGCAGCCAGATTGCAGGTAAGCACTCTCCAGCCTTGACCTTTAAGAAGATCCCCACTGGCATATAAAAGAGCCAAATTCTATCCCATTGCTCAGCATTATTGCACAAATCTCACTTTTGCTAACGAGCACAGGATTTTCTTGGAGTGAAATAAACATTCAGGATTTCTTTCTTTAAACCCATCGTGGAATAGCACTGAAAATCTCCCAGGTTTACAGCAAGTAGGCTTTCAAAATGCCTCTCTTCTTGCAGACATTCATTTTCATGTTTGTTGTTTGCTCTCCAGAAGATGCTTTGACACAAAATTGAATCTCCTCTGTGTGGTTGTGTCTCCCATTAGCATAGCTTCAATAATTTGTGTCAACAGGAAGCTGGAAGGAACAGAGCTCATGTCTTTTTTTCTGCTCCTCCCTGCAGAGTCCTGACAAATGTCCTGCCAGTGCCCCAATCTGTTGCTCAAGATTTTTAAAGTGTAACTGAGAGAGGAAAAAGCACAAGAGACCAACTTGGAGCAGCAGCACAGAGGAGAAAACAAGGTGGGGAAGGGAACTAGAAACCATCAAATAGCAAGAAAGAGCAGCTAAAACAGACCTTCCAATAATATAAGGTAAAACCAGAGAAGGGAAATGTCCAGTTAGAGCAGAAAGACAGATAAGTAGAAAAGCATCTGCAAAAGAAATGCAAAGCAGAACACGACACATCAAGTCACAGAATTGTGTAAGCTTGGCAAGAGGAGCAAAACAAGGAAAATATCAACAAACTTGCAGAAAAGTGTTTGGCAGTCTGCTCCCAAACTGAAGGAAAAGAAACAAACAGCAACTGTGAGATTTACAACACCACCAGGTTTGACACAAAGCCATACCCAGCCTCCCCTCAGGATGGCTCTGGGTGAGCAAGGAAATGAATTTTGGCAAAGCCAAGTGCTCTGTGGCACTTCTGTACCATTTCAAAGCCCTGAGAACAATAAATCCTTACAATGGGGCAGAGTGGGACATCTGAGGTGTTCCAGCACAGGATGGTTCCCACCTGGAGCTCAGGAACACCAGGACCTTCCAGCTCTCTCCTCCCTGCCAGCTGTGGCCAGAAAACCCAGATGCTGGAAGCCTCCCCACCAGCCCTGCAGCCCCCAGGAGAACAGATGTGCAGCCAGCTGCAGGGCTGGGATGCTTTTCCTCTGCACTAAAGGAACCAGAACTGCGCTCTTGGAACTCATTTTGTGAGGGTTTTCTTCCTCTGCCCAGCAATTCTGGAGTCTCTGCAGGGCTGGGAGGTTTATCACTGTCAGAAAGAACCTGAAGCACCAAGCCAGCCCCTGCAATGCCTGTAATTATCACATCACAGTCAGGCTGAACTGAAATAAAACCCAACCCTTTATTCCATCTGCAGCAGCCTTGGACATGGAAACTTGCAGCCCCTGACAAAGAAATCACAGTTTGTCTCTTTGGGGTCTCTCAACTCCACCTCCCTGCCTGACTCCACTTATCAGCAAGCTGGACACAGTGGGGCAGGCAGGGAATAAACTGGGGTGTTCCAAAAATACTGCACCCCTATCACCAGTATTTGCAACTCAAGCTAAAATCCAGCAGGGTTCAATGGAAGGAAACCCTTCAGCATGCAAGTTCCACATCAATCATTACAAAAATCCTGCATGAATTGATGCATGCAGGAAGATTTATTTTTTTTTTTTAAATTCAACACAGGACACTGGAAAATCTTGTTTTGTATTTTTTTAATACATGTTATTTTTTTTTGGGGGGGGGTGGATTTAAAATATTATTTCCCCAGTTTAAAGAATTCTACCTAATGCTGGAAGCTCTGATACCATTACCACATTTCCCAGTTCCTTCTGGCCCCCAAAATTACTTCACACATCTCCACAGAACCACAGAATCATTTAGGCTGGAACAGCCCTCTAGGATCACCAGGACCAGGCACTAACCATCAACTCCTAAGTGCACCACTCACCCTTGTCCTTCAGTTCCACATCCTTGTGGAACTTAAATCCTAAATCCCTCCAGGGACAATGAGAAAGTTTGCACACAAGCTCCTGAGCTCAGTTAAGGGAAGCCTCCCTTATTTCCTGAATGACATTTTCTAAAGGAAAACAGATAATTTAAATTGTACTAAATATTGACTTTGGATAATTAATGATGCTGGGTTTTTTTTTTTGTTCTCTTTACTTTTTCTTTTTATAAATGTTTTGCAGCAGGATCTGGGCATCATTAAACACAAGTAGAATTGTGAGGTGACTTGGGAACCCTAAAAGGACAGAGGATGTTTTTGCCTCACCTTAACTCAGTGTAGCTGTAAATTGAACCAGGTGAAATTCTAGTCTTGTTTGAAGGGGTTATTTCATGCTCAAGACAATTCCTTTGCAACATGCCCCTGCACTGAAACACTCTAAAGTTTTAATAAAAAAAATAAAGTTTTAATCCTTGAAACCTTGAAATGGTTCCTCCACAGCTCTGTGTGAGCTCAGCAATAAAGAACTTAAGACTTTATTTATAAAACCCATGCTTTCCCCCCAGCCTTCTGACATCCTTAGCAGCATTTAAGTGAGATCCATCTGGAGCCAGGGCCATGAATTTTCCATGAGCTAAGTGCTAAGTGTTATCACAGAAGTGAAATAACCTGAGCCCTGTAACAGCCCCACACCATGAACATGTTTCAGAGCACAAACATCTCACCACTCACACTCATTCCAACATCTCCTTCCACCTGGCTGCTCACAGCCCAGCTCCTCACAGAGCTCTGAACTTCTGCTGAGCATTTGGAGGAGCTGTGCATGCCCTGACCCCAGGGAATACAAGCTTTAAAACCTGTTCTTGAATCGTCCCACCACACCCCACCTTTCAATAATACACCTCAGATCAAACACAAATTTGTTCACTGTCTGTTGGCAAATGAACAGAAAGCAAGAGTACAAAAAGAGCTTTCCTGGAAAATTGAGGGCAGGTGCTGCAGTTTGTGGCACAGAGTGTGAATCTGCCCTCAGAGCTGAAAAGTGTTTTACATCTGGAGCTGTGTGTTCCAAAATCACCAAGCACCTGACACGGTGAAGGGCACATTAATTTAAAACCCAAAGAGCTTGTACATCGAGTTCTAACTCTCCTTTTATTTGAGAGCCCTTTTGTAACCACTCTCACTTCCCTGACTTCCCCTCCTAGCAGTTCTGCACCACTCCTAATTTTGCTCTGATATAAGGAAGGTTCATTGCCCATGGCTAACTCCATAATTTCCCATCCTTTTAAGGCCCATTCTAGTGCACACCCCCTTTTTCCCCCTGCTGTTATCAAAGTTGTAATTCTCTTCTGCCACTCCACATTTTACCTGCAGGAAAGTCAATCTATTTCTCATGAATTAATAAAGATTATTACTCATGGCTTTGTGTAGTGTTTTGCTTCCCCATTTTCCACGGGGCTTTTTGCACTTGCAAGGTTAATAGAGAGAACTTCCCCACAAATATCAGGGCACTGGTGTTGACTGGTGTGCAGGAAGAAATCCCTGCCATGCTCTGAAGAGGGGGTAAATCCATGACCGTGGCCATGGCCATGTAGGAGCACAGTGGGTTTACCCTAAATTTTAGCAGGCAGCAGCAGACTGAGGAGTGCATTCCCAGGCACCCACAACAATTTTCAGCAGGGATTTCCCCCAGGCAGGGAGCACACACGAGACTGGTCCAACCAAACAGGGCAGAGGATGATGCTGGCCAAACCAAGTGCCAGGATTCTGCTGATATCTGAGCACCCATGAAGCTGGCTGAGCTAATGGGATTTTACCCCCTGGGGGCTTTATAGAAGCAAAGGACATCCTGAGTTGGAAGGAACCCACAGTGGGCTTTGAAGTCCAACCCCTGGTCTTGCACAAGACATCCCAAAAATCCCCCCAGGGGCTGTGAGTTCTTCCACTGTTTTCCCTTCCTAAATCTGATGAGGATTTCATGCTGCTCTGGTATATTCTCAGTGGTCTCTACATCTCCCAGCACCACCAACAACACAAGGCAGGATATTCAAGTTAAAAAGCCAAACAAAGCCCCTGGTGTTTGTCCAGAAATCATTTCTGTGCTCACACCAACAGCCCACACTCCTCACTAGGACCCACCTAGGGCAGTGATAAAGTGACAGAGACACAGATATGGCAGTCTGCAAGGAGGAATTATTCCTTTACTTTTTATTGTATATAAATAAAGCTACTGGCTTTGCCTCTCTACCCAGCTTTATTGGATCCAAGCACTGGGAAATGCCACACAGCTGGAAAATGTGATGCACTAAAATAATGAATTCAGCCATGTACAGTGTGTACTGAGAAGTTGTAAATGCTCTATCAATTATTTATTCCCTCCCTGCAGCAGTTTACTGCAGCATAAAAGGATAATAAAGTGAGCTGAAAGAGGTATGTGTTAAAAACTGCTGACAATTGTTTGGAGGGATTTTCATAGTAAGTATTAAAAAATTTACATCTTCAAGGCAATAAAAAAATATTGTAGTAAAATTTCCCTGCAGTGTGAAAAATATTGACAACTGTTCTTTCCTTACCCAGATACCAGAGGAAAAAATGAAGTTTTGGCTATTTATAAGAAGTGGGAGTTTTTAAAGTTGTGTTAGCTGTTGGACAATGGAATTACAGGAGCAGTGACTGCACTGTGGATCAGCACCTTCTACAGCACCACATTTTAACTCACTGCTGCTAATGTTTGGTTCTTTATGAACCAAAAGGACCACCAAATTCTACCTCCATTTCTACAAAACTTGTAAAAGTAGAGCAGCATTGGCTTCTGCACTGGAACTGGCAGAGACCAGAGGCTCTGCAGGGTCCCCAGTGCTGCAGGGTAACTGGAAGGACCAGCTCCTACCAGAGGCACAGGAGCATGAAAAGGGCTTTCGAGGGAGGCAACGAGCCCCTTCAGCTTCCCTTGCTAAAGCACAGCCCCAAAAATGTCACAGGAATGAGGAAAACACTGGCTAGAGCCTGTTCAAATTATGCTCCAAACCACAAATATGAGAAATATTCTCAGCTTGCTTTTCCCAGACAAATTGTGAATAAACACTCTTTCCTCACTTGAGGAAGCATGTTAGCAGTGGGGAGGCTTTCCGTTGGATGCCTCACTTATTTCTCTGTTTGTACTACAAAGGTTTTTCCTCTCTCTCTCCACAGTGGCTCTTTGAAAAAAAAAAAAAGTTATTTAAATATCTTAGTTCGGTTTTTAATCCTTCCACTATTTCAGTGCTCAGCGAGGGAAGTTTGATAATCAATGTTCATGAAGGGGAATGAAACATACAATTAAAGAAAGCTAAATTGCCAAGCTCAGGAAATTTCCAGGTGCAGTAATGCCTTAGGATTCAGCTTTTATAGTTTTCAGATCCTGTGCTGCATTCATAACTCTGAAACTCCATGTAGAGTGTCCACATTTTGGTCAGACAAAACAATTCCTCTCTAGGCCGGGGAATCAGGGACACCTCAGTGCCTCAGGCCCCAAAAATTACAAACAAAAGTGAATTTGGGGGAGCAGCAAACATGACCTGCAGCTGTAACTGGAGGATTAACCCCTGATATGTGCATGGACCAAACTGATAATTGTGTGAAAAACTCGTGACCGTTGTGGAAGGCCTCCAATAAATCCCCACTTTAACCTGCTAAAGAACCTCTCCAAGGCAGCAGCACTCACCACCCAGGGCTTGTCACAGAAGTTGTAGATGGACTCGAGCGAGTTGACGCTGGGCACGCCGGCGTACTGCATGCCGATGATCAGGTTGCGGAAATCCTCGTTCTCCGCCATGCTGTAGGAGTGCTGCCGCACCAGCACGAAGTCAGGCCGGAATGTCCTGCCAAGAGACAGCCACACGGGTGAAAACCCACCTGCAAACCGGCTTCCTGCAGCAGCAGAGCGTGCACAGCGGGGAAAACGGCGGGTGGGTGAGGAGGGAAGGGCTGGAAGAACACACGAAGTGAAGGGGGACGGTAAAAGGTGGAAAGAGCCATGATGGCTTCATGGAAAACACTCAAAACAAAGAGGAATGATAAAAGGTGGAAAGAGCCATGATGGCTTCATGGAAAACCCTTGAGCCAAAGAGGAATGATAAAAGATGGAAAGAGCCATGATGGCTTCATGGAAAACACTCAAACCAAAGGGGAAATGATAAAAAAGATGGAAAGAGCCATGATGGCTTCATGGAAAACACTCAAAACAAAGAGGAATGATAAAAGGTGGAAAGAGCCATGATGGCTTCATGGAAAACACTCAAAACCAAAGGGAACTGATAAAAGGTGGAAAGATTCATAATGGTTTCATGGAACACACTCAAACCAAAGGGGAAATGATAAAAAATATGGAAAGAGCCATGATGGCTTCATGGAAAACACTCAAAACCAAAGGGAACTGATAAAAGGTGGAAAGATTCATAATGGCTTTATGGAAAATACTCAAACCAAAGGGGAAATTATAAAAAATATGGAAAGAGCCATGATGGCTTCATGGAAAACACTCAAAACCAAAGGGGAATGTCAAAATCTGGAAAGAGTCATGGTGGCTTTATGGAAAATACTCAAACCAAAGAGAAATGATAAAAAAATGGGAAGAGCCATGATGGCTTCATGGAAAACACTCAAACCAAAAAGAAATTATAAAAAATATGGGAAGAGCCATGATGGCTTCATGGAAAACACTCAAACCAAAGAGAAATGATAAAAGATGGAAAGAGTTGTGATGGTTTCATGGAACACACTCAAACCAAAGGGGAAATTATAAAAAAGATGGAAAGAGCCATGATGGCTTCATGGAAAACCCTTGAACCAAAGAGGAATGATAAAAGATGGAAAGAGCCATGATGGCTTCATGAAAAACACTCAAACCAAAGAGAAATTATAAAAATAATGGGAAGAGCCATGATGGCTTCATGAAAAACACTCAAACCAAAGGAAAATGTCAAAATATGGAAAGAGTAATGCTGGCTTTATGGAAAAACACTCAAACTAAAGAAAAATGATAAAATACGGAAAAAGACATGATGGTGTAATGAAAAATACTCAAGCCAGAGAGAAATTATAAAAAAAGGGAAGAGCCATGATGGCTTCATGAAAAACACTCAAAACCAAAGGGAAATTATAAAAGGTGGAAAGAGTCATGATGGCTTCTGCATGAAAAACTCTTGAACCAAAGGGAAATGATAAAAGATGGAAAGAGCCATGATGGCTTCATGAAAAACACTCAAACCAGAGAGAAATGATAAAAAAAATGGGAAGAGCCATGATGGCTTCATGGAAAACACCCAAACCAAAGGGGAATGATAAAAAAGATGGAAAGAGCCATGATGGCTTCACTAAATCTACATCATCAGAATCCCCTCAATAATGGGGTTCCATTAGGAGGAGAGAGAAATTATCATGGATTTCAGGTTGTTTTCCTGTAGACAGATAAATCACATCTCTAATCTCCAGGTACATCCTTTGTGTTCTGAGTTTCTGAGCAGTGACAAGCAAAACTAAAGCAGGCAAAGGGCTCTGCCACAAACTTGGGCTTTTGGGGAACAATTGTTTTTGCTTTTTTTTTCACAATTATTGTCAAAAATTTCACAATTTCTTTTTTTCATAATTATTGTCAGGCTGTCAGTAAGGGATGAAGCAACCACAGTTCTGGCAAAAAGGAATCAGACCATAATGGAGAGAATCACAATTGAACTTTTGATCAAGAGACTTGTCAAAATGAATTTTTAGACTTACAACTGCATTTCCCCCTTTTCTCTCCAGGATTTGATCAGCATTTCCCCTGCTGCTCCCCATGGTTTCCTGCCTATCACCCTGCACCTTTGACAACAATCTGACACCATCTTCACCCTACTCCAACCCTGACATTTTGTTACTGGAGAAGGTTATGGAAAACAGAAAACACAAACCAACAGCTCAGAGACTCCAGAGCAGAGGCAATTAATTCCTAAATTTGACTGTTGAAAGAATCTTTTCTGCATGCCAATTTTATATATATATATTATATATATTATATATATATATATATATATATATATATATATATATATATATATATATTATATATATAAACCCTGACTAGCTTGAAGATTTCAACCTCCTGGAAGAGGTATAACTGCAGGGTAAATTAAATTAGCACAGTAAATTGGTGGAATTATTTACATGCCTTGAATAAATACAAGCTGTTTACTGGGGTGAGACACTCTGAAGATTACAAAATGATTCAGAAGTCTCAGTCTGGCAGAACAAAACCAACAATTACAATTCTTGTTAAAATTACTTTAGCTGTTTTGAGACCCCAGTCCAAGTAGATGAGCTGGATTCTTGAATTTCAAATCTCAGGATCATCAAACTTTTTGGGTTGGGAGGGAGCTTATAAAGCTCATTTTCTTTTCTAGTGGATGCCAGGACACCTTTCACTATCCCAGGCTGCTCCAAACCCTGTCCAACCTGGCCTTGGACACCTCCACCTTCTCTGTGCTGTGCCAGTGTTTTACCACTGCCACTGTAAATATAAAAAAAAAAAACCCCAAACCTGCATGATTTGGGAAGAAAAACATTAAAGCTTTGCTGTCAAGAGTCATTGAAATGGCACTGGAACTCAATGAGCAAAACCTGTAAAGAAATCCTTGTCTTTAAACAGGATTCCTAAAAACTCCAACACAGCTGAGATGTTGTGATTTGGGTTTCATGGGGATGCCAAGAGCTTGGAGCATGGAAATCCAATTTACTGGCCCAGCATGAATATAATACTTAGAGGATTAATGATGCCTTCATCAAAAGTGCAATCCCTCAGTGAAAGGAAGAGACAACTTTTATTTATTCAAATAAGGGGATAACACATCCCAGACAGGGCTGTGGTTTCAAATAAAGGAACAGAAAGTGTCCTCTCAAAGACCAATTTAATGAAACAATTGGGGAATGGAGGAAATGTACTTTTAAAAAATTAAAAAAATAAAGAAATGCAGTTAGCTTTGCAAAAGCTCCTCAAAGGAATATGATACATTCCCATAATTGTTCTGTAATTAATGCTGGATGGAGTGATTGCACACAGAAGAAGGTCAGGAGAAAAATTTTAATTGTGGCTAAAGCATCAAGATCCACAAATCTCAGCATTATGTTACAGAAAATACAATTTTTCATTGTATGATTTTCATTCACAAAAAACAAGCAAGTTGGTGCCTGTTAAATATAAATATATATATATATAAAATATATAATTTTTTTTTTTCCTAAATTAAACCAGCAGAATCTCGTCATTGACATTTCTGTGATTTTGCTAACTAATAATTTACTCATAAATCTATGATACAAGGTCACTTTGGGGCTCAGATTGATAACAAATATCTCCAATTATCACAGAGAAAATTGGAAATGGAGAATTGCTCTCCCATCATGTCTGCACCTCCCTCTCACACCACAAACACCCCCAGGTATCTCACACCAGATTTGAGGGAAAATTATCAGTTTCAGGTGGTTTTATTTGGGTAAATAAATTACCCATCAAACCACAATATTATAAAATCTCTTGTAATCTCATCCTGGCACAAAATTCCTTTGTTTCCTAACAAAAGCAGCATTTTTACCAAGTTTTCTCATGAGCTGCAAATCTTTGGAGATGTTATTTTCTGGAGCTTCCCAGCCCTCATTTTCTCCTGACATGTTTTGATGGTAACTTGGCCTCGATGCTTTTTAAAATATTTTTTGGAATACTACAGGAAAGCCACTGGGGAGAAGTGATCAAGATTTCTTGGCCCCAAAACTTCCACCATTGGGTAAAAAATTCCACCAACCCTAAGAAAAATCAAATCTCTTGCTCTCCTAAGGAAATAATCTCTTGGATTTGGCACGAGATCATTGTTTTGGTATTAAACTGAAATATTTTTAAAACATGCCAGAGATTAAAGAGTTGGAATTTTGAAACATAAACTTATTTTGAATATTTCTTTTCCTGGAGTCTTTTTTGTTGGTGATTTTTTTATTTTGTTTTGTTTGGTTGGTTTATTTTTTTACAGGAATGAGGAGAGATTTTCAAATCTTTTTTTTTTTTTTTTTTTTTTTTTTTTTTTTTTTTTTTTTTTTTTTGAGACATGTTCTACAAACCAGGAAGATGCAGGGCATGTCTTAAATTCAATTTTTCAGCCAAATAACTGCTACACTTCACTCACACTGCACCAGCCAAAATAGGAGCAATTCTCACCATTGAATTAAAATATTGGATATAATTTTCCTAATAATTTTGCTAATATAATAATTTTGGTGATATAACTTTTTTAACACTTCCTTAAGTTTTTACTTTGCCCTGTTTTCTCCCCTCAGGCTGTTGATGTCCTAACTGAAAAAAACTAAAGTTAAATTTACCCTCCCTTCATCTTTTTAGTCAAAACAGCTGTTGGGAAATCTGAGGTGTTCAAAATTAAATGTTTCAAACAGGCTGAAATATTCCAGGAGCTGCCCTGAGAAGGGTTTTATGCCTTGGTCTGTTTCAATAGAAAATATTCCATGCTGGAAATAAATCCTGCTATTCTGGGAAAGTCTGGCAGGTACAAAATCACCAAATCTGGGTCCTTCAAACATAAACCCAAATCAATAACCCTGACTCTCGCCATGTATTCTTTATTCTGGACTTCACTCCCTTAATAAATCCATTTTCCCCACGATTAAAACATCAAGATGTGTCCTGCTGCCACAAAAGGGTTGTCACAAATCAGATATTTTATTTTCTGCTTCCCCTGGGGGGGCATCACTCAAAATCCACAAACACAGCCAAAGCACTCAGCACCCTCCCACCCACACATGGTGCCATTTATTGCTTTTTGCTGTTATTCTGTTTTGTTTTTCTTACCTGACAACTTTGGTGCCATTTCGAATTATTTGGATATCAACTGCATAATTGCCATCAGCATGGGCTATCAAGTTGATTTCTGAAAATTCTGCCTGTGAAAAACAAAAAATAAATAAAAAAAAAAAGACTCCCATTAGTCAGTCTGGTTTATTTTACCTTTATTTTCCTAGCTCCCTTATTTTCAGCATTAAGGCCAGAAGTGCTGCCAATATACATTTGAAATAAAATGAGCACCAAGAGGGAATTGATCCAGCAGGATTTGTCAAGTATGGCACATCACATTTCTAAAGGCTTTAATCCAAAGAGAGCAAAAGGTAAAAAAGATGTTGTGAAAATGGACTGTGGGGCAGCAGCAAGTGGATTTACTCCTCCATGTCTGCATAGAAATGTAGGGATTATGTTTTTGCTTTGCACAATGTTATCAAAGAGATTAATACAGGCTCAATATTGGCATAAGGTTCTGAAGGAAACAGTACAAAAGGAGAATTAAAATAACATTTTCTTATAGAATTTAGCATCTCATGCTGCTCACTCCTTTCGATTTTCTTTATGTGCATTTACTCTTCTTCTTAAAAGATCTGGTGCTAATGAGCAATTGTCTGACAAAATTCTCAATTAAAGCCCTTTTCCAAAAGTCTTCTCACACTGGCAATGCAGGCTTTGAACAGAGCCACTGCCACACTCTGGATCTGCAGTTATTTGAAAGGAAAGGACAGGATGTTTTTCATTTATCCCCCAGCCTTTCACCAGCTTAGACTCTCAAGGCACTTTACAATAACATTACCCAGCAGAAGAATTGAAATGCAGCCAGCTGTCTTCTGGTGGATAAATAGAAGTGTCTCTGCTGTCCTGGGCAGCAGCACAGAGCAGAGAGTGTCACAATCCTCATCAGTCTGCTCCTGGAAAATGGAATCTCTGCAAGTCTTCCTCGGGCAGAGCTGGGAGGGTTTCACACCCAGGTTTCAAACCTCCTTCTTTCCTCCCACTGCTGCAGCTCAGGGCTTGGCTCCCAGCACAGAGCTCTCTTCACAAACCCAGACACCTCACACCTCCTGCCATCACTGGGACAGCACTTCTTGCACAAGCAGTGCAAATGGGGAGAGAAGGAAATTCTGGAAATGTCAGACTCAATCGACTCCAAGATTGAGAATGGGTATCTCCAACTAATAAATCATTTGTGATAGAAGGCATTGTATGTTGAGAAAGGAACTCTAAAATTGAAATAATTGCTGTTATAATACAAGGTATTGGCAGCAGGACTCTGCAGTGGTTGTTATTTGTGTGTTGATGTGTGACAGAGGGATTTCTGTGGCTCAGGAACGCCCAGTCTCTCTCTGATTAAAGTTCTGGACCCAGAATGCAGCACAGGAAGGGAATTCCAGGTTTTTGCTCCTGTTAAGGAGATGGGGAGTGTGCTGTAGCTGTCTGCTCTGACCCAGGTGTGAGTGGAAAATCAGCTGTCTTTGTTTTCCTGCCTCCCCCAATGCTCCTGAAGACCCCTGGCAGAGCTTTGCATGTTCCCAGGCCAAGGGCATCAGATATTCAGTGGTGCAAAGAGTGGATGCTGGACCATTGCAGTGGATTTAGATCAGCTGCACCCACACACTCAATGAAAATTTCCCTCACTCCTTGAAAATCCAATGACAAAACAACTCAAGGGCTGATGCTTTGTACAGCAGCATCTATTTGAGGAGTTCAAGATTCAAAAGCAGTGAAAAGACTTCTTTAAATTCCTAGCTTAATCTTAAATAAAATATCCATCATTCTAATGCACCCTAAATTACATCTCCATATTTATTCCTATTTATTATGGGTTTTGTTTTTTTAAACCCCCACAATAGCACTGCACCCAGAGCACATTTATATTCCTGAGTGGGGAATTAGTGATACAGAGCTGCCACATGTAATTCATGGAGTGTCTGGGAACTTCACAGTCTCTAAGCAACAGCTTCTGAATACAAGATGTTTTTCCTGCTGTGAAAATTATGGTCAAGATGCCCTAAGAAGAGCCCACTTTGGGTGCCAAAAAAGGGCTGTTGTGGTTTAACCCCAGCTGGCAGCTCAGCCCCACATTTATTCCCACCCAGAGGGATGGGGAGAGGACCAGAAGGGTAAAAGTGGGAAAACCCTGGGTTGGGATAAACAGAATTGAAGAGATAAAGCCAAAGCTGCGAGTGCAAACAGAGGAAACCAAACCCCACAGCAGCTACAGGGGGGGAAATTAACTCTGCCCCCACCAAACCATGTCCCCAAGTGCCACATCCACACAGCTTTAAATCCCTCCAGGGAGGTATTGGATGCATGTATTGAATATATAGAAATGCACAGATATAAAAACAACATTCAGCCTAAGACAGTTACCTGTTCCACCTTTATGTCATACTCCCCATGGATCTTTTTGCCACGAAAAGCCTTGGCCCTGCAGGGGAAAAAAAAAGGAGAGAAAATCAAGGATTTATGTATCTGTAATCAGTGTCTCTAGAAAACTTCCTGTATTGCCTTCAATGTCTTGAAAACACACAAATATACCAATTAAATTAAATTAAATCTGCTTGCTGCACATACACAACTCCCCTTCTTTGCCATCCTTGTATCCTTCATCCCATCCCACAATGTTTTGTAATAAAAAGCACAATGTGATTTCCAGCAGTGAAGTGAAAATGCCCTGCAAGGATGAAACATTCAGAAGTACACGTTTCACAGTTGTTAAATAATATAAAAGGAGTCCTATTAAACAGGTACAGGTTGCTCTCAAAGTCAAAAATGCCAGTGGAAATTCATTTCCAACTTCCTAACAACCACTCATGCTCATCTTTATCCACCTAACTCCTTTAGAAAAACTGATTTATTTGGAACACTGTGCTTAGAAACTTTTTGGTTTTTTAAAGTGACAGAGTACTGGAGACTGCTGTTGGTTTCCTAACCAGTTTTCCTTTCTCTAGACTAACTTGATATGAAATAATTAATGTGGAGGAGAGTTTATCAGCAATTATTCTGCAGCAGGATTGCTGTGATAAAACACAACTGAATTCACTGATCCAGGCCTTAAACATTCCTCTAAGAATGCAACCCCTGAATGTATCAGCTTTGGACTAAAAAGAGAATTTCAACCAAAAAAAGAGAAATCTGTTGATAAAAAGGAATTTTTGTGACACTCTGATGGTGTTGAATAAATGTGGGATCAGCCTCTCTGCATTTTCTTTGCTCAAGCCAAAGCCTAGAGCACATTCCCTCCTTTTTCCTTGCACAAAGATAAATTTGTTGCACAATTCAACACCTGAACACCACAGAACATCACCTCAGGTGTTAAAGAAGAGCAGCTTTGTCCATTCCCAGCACTAACAAAATGCTATTGTATTACATGAAATCTACCTCACCAATGAAACCAATATCAATACTTGTATTAATAATTTATTTCCACCGTGGTTCAGAAGAATTCCACCACTGGTTTCAATAGTGGATGAACAAAATTTCTTAATAATCAGATGAAAACACTGCCTTGGGCAGCATTGCATAAGGAATAAGGATATTTCTTAAGGATATTTCTTAAGGATATGGATAATGGATGGTAGAAGTGTTTATACTGAAATCACACACTAAAACATTGCCCAACCATTAATTCTGTATAAACATGCAATTGGGAAGAAAAAAACAAGCAAGAAAGCATTTGGGTTTTTTGCTTGTTTGCTTGGGTGTTTTTTTTGTTTTTGCTTTTGTTTATTTGCTATATTCTTGCAATAAATACACAAGAAAGATGAAGTTTAAAGTCCATTGTTCTGTTCTAGGAGTTGCACACTCAGCTTAGTGTTACCAAATATTTTTGCCAACACTAAAAGTAGAAGTTAAATATAAACTTAATTTAGAGAAATATCACTTGTTTATCTTTCCAAATTAGTTTTGGAATTCTATAAGAGGGATGTGGGCCCCACCCCTAGAAAGGTTTGGGGGTTCTGGACATGTTTGATGGGAAAACCCAGTCAGGGATGGGCCTCAGGAGGAAAGCACCCAGCTCACATCAACAGACAGCTTCAATGCCTCTCTGAAAAACTAAGCAAAAAATACTTCAATTCTGGTCCCCATGAATTTATCAGCACTGCTCTGGTTGAATTCTGCTGGGAACAGGGTGAGCAACTGGGTTTTATCTCTGATGCAGTAACAGGTGAGGTAAATGCACTGCTGGACATCACATGACACATTTAATTTAAATACAATTATCTTGGCTGCCTTATAGCAAATCTGTCTCTTGCACACTGGAAAATAAGTTTAGATACTCAGTTTCTTCAAATTGAAATGGTAACTTGGCCACCCAGAGATTAAACCTCCCCCAAAAGCTGCCCCAACAAATATCAGAAGCTGGCACTTCTTTGAGAGAAGAAATGGGATTGGGAAACCACAGAGAGCCCAGGACAGACCCTTCTGCTCCTTACTCCAAGTTCACTGCATGTGTGTGTTAGTGAGATAACCAAAATACTCATTAGCTGGTAATTAGTGAGATGCTCTTACTCTAAATTCGGTCTTCCCACTGAAACATGAGGCAATCCCCAAGGAGCAAAACTCTGGCATGATTCACATTTCAACAAATGACTTCAGCTTTGAAAATAAACAGGAGCAGTAAGGACTGAAGTTAAGCAATCTGAGGCTTGAAAACAAACCTGACATTCAATCATTTAAAAGGAATCAATTTCATAGCAGCTCTAGCCAAAAACTTTTATAAAAATGTATAATATTCCACAATATCCTCCAAATGTTGAGCCACAAACTGTGAGAATTTATCTTGGTGTCTGCTGAAACTTTAATGACTTGAGCATTTCAGAACAAAATCTAAGAGTTACTTAGCATGTGTTTGTTGTGCAACAGAACCCACTTTTCATTTTATTTACTCCACCTAGGAAATTCAGCCTGCCCTGCTAGAATTATTCCCCATTTTCCACAAAAGAAAGAGACAATCCTATCATAAAGACATTCATTAGAAACTCATTTATTTATTTTTTTTAGAGAGGATTGTAATCATTTGGTGTTATTGATTTGCAGGATTCCACTCAATTGAAGTTTAAAATTCCTGTTAAGCCTCATTACTCTTGGCACAGAGGGTGGAATGGTTGTGACCAAAACTCTCAGAGTTTTCCAGGGGCCCTGAGGAGTGTGAGGGGAGCATGAGTGAAATTAAAAACAAACATGCCCAAATCAGGTAACATTTGTCTGCTGCTGCTGATGATTTTTTGCATTGTAGGTAAAGAGGAAAGGAAATAAATCATCCACCTGGAGCTGCAGCACTGCTCCCCAAAGCCCACAGAGAGAGCAGAGCTGAGGAAGGGATGCTGCCACTGAATCACTGCCACGGCCTCTTACAGTCAGAGTCTGCTCAAAACACCTGAAATGTTGATGCATTTCTGGTTCACAATTCATATTTAAAGTTAAACCACCAGAGAATATGCAGTTGCCATAGAGGCAGCCTGACATGAGCCCCACTGCCTGAACTTTGGTGAGGACAAGAATGAAGCAGAGTCACTAAAGGTGTTCCAAATATAGAGAAAAATGTGATTTATTTCCCTATTCAGCTACACAGCATTTACCTACAGTTCCACAGTATCTGACTTTGCCATGCTGGTTTAATATGTTATATGTAAATATACATATATACATATATGTCTCTGTGTGTGTGTGGTTTTTTTTATATTCACAGAGAATATTCCCAAATAACTGGTTCACTGGAATTATCAGTGAACTGCATGTAAAGATGCAAATGGCACAGACCCAGCCAGAATCCCATGGACTTAAAAATGTCTCAGTGGCAGACCAGAAAAAGCTGAAGAGAAACCCAGTCTTGTCTTCAAGTTAAGATTTCAAATTCAAGTTTAAATGGGATTTGAAATATTTTTTTCTTTAATTCAATTATAAAAGAGTTTTGTAAATACAAGAAGACCATAAGGTGCTGTTAACAAAAACAAGTGTGTGATGAGATCTGCACAGAATTTTCATTTTATGTGAATTAAACCACAACCCACAGGGACCAGGGGGCATTTCTCTGTCAACATCCAAGTGCTCTAAAGCTGACAGTACCAACATTTGCTGTGCTGCCAAGCTCATCATTTGGATAACTCATCTCTGATGAGGTTATCATGCTTATATAGAAATTATCCAGAATACTGTAAACACAGTGATTTAAGACTTTATTTTATTTACTTGTTCCACATTTCTGCAAAAACAGATTGACTGATGCACTTCTTCACTCTCAGCCCAGCATTTTGAAAGGGGAAGATAAACTGCTCATAAAGAATAATTTTGAAAGAAGTGCTTCTGCCAACATGTCCGAGGTTTGTGGTGTCTCTGTACCTGAAATCACAGCATCAAGTATTTCTGTGCCAGAGCTGCCAGTCATGACAGATGCAAAGAGGATTTTACTGGCAACAAAGGCAAGAATTCCTGTCCTGGTGCATCTCAGCCCTCCCAGCTGGGCTGACCCTCCACTCTCACAGGAATTCTGGCAGGATTTCTTCCCCACTGAGCCCATTTCATAGAGGACCTAGGGCACAGCCACCCCCAGGAGAACACTGCAGGAATCACTGCTCCTCTTCTGCAAGATTTCCTGCCCTCTCTTCTGCAGCTTGGAGCAAAGAACTTAAAAACTTGCTTAAAACCCTCATCCTCTTCCCCACTCCCTTCACCAGGAATGGCCAAACTCCTGAAAAACCACAGAGAACACTTCTCAGTGGAGGATTTCCCTGCACAAAGAGATTCAGCTCTAAAAACTTATTTAAAAACAACCCACAGGCTAGCTAGAGATAAAGAGCACAATTTTTGAGAGCAGCAATTACTCCATCTCCCTGTCTGGGCTGCACTAGAAAGGTGGGGGTTTTGTCACAACAAATTTATGTGTGGCACCTTCAGAGGCTTCCACAACCTCCAACTCAATCCCTTTTTTTATTCTCCTAATTTATTGCCAGCCCTTTCTCTTTTAACAAGCTCTCCCATCCCTTGGCATGTATCAGATCCCCTCTGCTCTGACCATTTAAACCCAACAGAGCCATTTTGTTCTTCCCAGCCCAAGAAGCATCTTTGGTGCTTTAATTTGGAGGGTGTCTGTCCCTCTGCTCTGTGCCTGAGCAGTGTTTCCACTGGGGATGTGATGCAGAGGGAAGTGCCTCCTACTCCTGAATGTCTCTGTTGAAAAGAAATTTTCTGGATCTTTTAAACAGCATGCTCCACTGAAAATGCCTCATTTTCTGCCCACTCAAGGTGAAACAAGTCCTCTCTCATGCCCAAACACCAGTCTGCCTTGCTGGTAATGTCTCAAAATCCTCCACCCCCCATTATGTAATATTTACCATCAGCCCATTACTCCTCTGCAAGATTTATGGTCACAATGTCACTTCTGTGAGCTCCTTTTTCTGCAAATTGGATGAGAAACCAGAGTATTTTTAAATGTTCATTCCCTCCTCAGCAGAAGACCCAAAAGGTGATGCAACATTTTCTAACCCTTCCCAAATCTGCTAGACTCATTAGCACTGCTACACTTTCCCAGGGTTGGGGTCATAAAAATATTTTGTACTCATGAGATGAACAGAAAGTTCCAAGTTTTCTACAGGAAAACATGGCCAGAATTACGAAATATTGCTGCTCTGAATCCAGCTTTTATTGGTGCTTGCTGCTCAAACTGCATCTTCTGCAGCAGCCACCCTGAATTCCTTATCTCTGTGACAGCATCCAAGATAAAGTGTCTAATTTTGGCACTTCCCTGCCAACTAAATAGTCCATTCTTTCTGTTTCATCTGCTGATGACCAAGATAAAGGAGTACAAGCAGTAATTGAGCAATCCTGTCCAGAAAGGAAGGCACATCATCTTGAATAAGTGGCAAAAATGTCCCACAGTGCAGCCCCTGGTGAATAGTTTGTGACAGAAAGAAACCCAAACCAGCTAGAAGGATAATCAAAAGGTGTGTTAGTTTATTTTTTCTTGTTGAGGTAAAGGAAACAAAGAGAAGCCAAGGACTTTACACTGCCAGGAGGTCATTTCTGGCAACATCAGCATGGGGAGAAAGACCCCCTGAGACTGAATCCAATCCATTTCTTCATCAGAAATGCTTCTGCCTTTTAAGTTTTCTATTTATACTGAGTTCTCCAAGGTGTTTCAGACATCTCTAAGGAAGCTGTGTGACTCTGTGTTACCTCATATGTAACATGTTGGATTATGACATTGAATTCTCACCTTTGAGGATCCTGAATTTAATGCAGGAACTGCATCTTAAAAACCTCTCTGAGGTTCTGAATGAACCACTCAAAGGGAGGAAAGAAAGAGGGGGAAGATGCAAGTCATGCACTCCCACTAACATCACATCACAGGAACACTTGAAGCCCCACTTGAACAAAAAGCCAAAAAAAAATCTGTATAAAACAGCATTTGATGTTTCAATTTCTTTTTCCCTGCAGCTGAAACTTATGTTTTTGTATTTATGCTCAAGACAACCACGTGCTGCCCTGGGTTTTTATTGAGTGGATCAATCAGAAAACCTCATCTTGGTTTAGCACCTGGAAGGAAAGGAGTTTGTGGCTTTTGCTGCCCTCTCCTGTAGGAAGAAATGCAGATGAGGTTGGCTAAAATCAGGTTTCCAATCACTGATAAAAGATCCATGATCAAATTCTGGAGTTCCTGGCTGGAGGGACCTGCCAGGGTGTCCCAGGGAGGAGGTGGATGGAAATATTGGGAATATTTCAGTGCCTGCCTGTGCTCAGGGATGGGTGAGAGGCACCCAAGGCACAAACCCAACTTGTGAATGGCTTAAATCTACCAGGAAAAGCAGATTGCCAGAACAGCCAGAGCACTCCTGCAACTCACAAGGAAATTCATCAGTGACACCTGATGGATTAAATTCCTGCTAATTGCTGATGCTTTCTATGGTCCTCTGCTATTTGCAAGTGAATTAATGGATGTGTTCAAGGTGGGCTTTTTTCTCACACTCACAGTTTCCATTGGTTTCATTGCAGTCTCTTCTGACTCCAAATGTGGATCTGAAAACTTCCAGTGCAGTTTTCCCTCCTCGGGGGAAGGAGAATTTCATGCACTGTGCTCAGCAGAAAACAAAAAGAATTTATCAGTTATTACAGAAGAATGAGCCTCAGAAACATTTTCAGAGGAAGGTCCAGAATGCTGCCACAAAAAACTCAATTACTCCAAGATACTCAAGTTCCAATAGCAGTGGGAATTACATTGTACAGATCATTCTCTGTGCAAATGGATGCCAAGAAAATAGAAAATGCTTTTGCTGGTATCACCTTCTCATGGTTTTTAAGCTTCCCAAGTGTGTTAGAAAACTAAACTCACCACCTTGTACTTTAATATTACACCTTGAAATACAACCACATCATTTTGTCTCTACTTCAAATACCCATGCTTGGTTTATTGATTTCAATGTTCTCTAAAAAGCCAAATAACCAAGAGCCTGCGTTTTGAGGTTTTTTCATCTTCTCACTACAGATCAGGGAGCAACAGAATTTTCCAGTACTGCTGGTTAGTGAGCTGTGTTTTCCACAACAATAAACTGGCACCACAAGAAATGCTCCAGACATAGGTGAGCCTGACCTCGGGAATGTGGATTTTAGGAATTCCTGCACAGAAACAGCCCACAGAGCTCCAAGGCAGGTAAATCTGCTGGGATCTGCAACAGAGCAGAGCCCAGGCTGAGGATGCTGTGACAAAGGGGAAGGCACCAGAGATGAGCAAGGATTTGCTGACAGGGGTGTCTGACAGGCAGCTGTGCAAACACTTTATCTGCTCGTGGTGCATCTAATTAGGAGCTGAATTAAAGCCAAAAAATCTCTGTCAGAGAGAGGCACGCTCGTTTTGGTGTAACTATGAATAGAATAATAGAAAATCCCACCCTGGCCCACGCCCTCCTCATCATCTGTAAAAGAGCAGAGCCAAGGTTTTAGTGCTTGATGAGCACTGGAGCCAGCCAAGCTCCACTCTGTCCCAAGTGTTTGGTGCAGGACTGCTCCAGCCAGGTCTGCACCACTCAGCTCTGCAGAGCAGGAACGTGGAGCACCACAGGTTTGGGATTTGGGAATGCAGCAGCGTCCCCAGGGCTCGTGCTGCCCTCCCAGCTGTGAGGAGCAGAGGCTGTGCTGAGCACAGGGTGGGATCCCAGCAAATCTGGCTTCCCTGCCCTCTTTTGTTCCTTTTTTGCACAGCAAAGTGCTGTCAGACCTGAGATTTGCTGCTGAAACATGGCAGTGTAACAGGCATGAGGCAACTGAGATGCAAACAAGCTTTCCCTTCTGACACACAGCCCCATGCAGCCATAGCTGCAATAATTACACAATTGAGGGAATCATACAGGATTAATTCCCCCCATGCCTATAGGGGTGAGAACAGGACCTTTCTGTCTTCTTCTTTGCAACAACAGCAAAGCCAGTTCCAAAATCTCAGAGGTTGAGTAGGGCTGATCTCTGCCTGCTCATTCCCTGGGTGAATTTCACACAGCCCTGAGCCCAGGGTGCCCAGGACATGAACTGGAATGAACTGGACACACCAGCCCAAATCATCCTGTGGGATTCACTCAGGGTGCCCAGGAGAGGAACTGGACCCAGCTCATCCCGTGGGATTCACCCAGATTTCTCAGGATGAACTGGTCCTCCAGGAGATAAACTGGACCCAAGTCACCCTGTGGGATGCACCCACGGTCCCCAGGATGATCTGGGTGCCCCCAGCTCACATATCCATGGTCCCCAGGATGATCTGATCCCCCAGCTCACACACCCACGGTCCCCAGGATGATCTGATCTCCCCCAGCTCACACACCCACGGTCCCCAGGATGATCTGGGTGCCCCCAGCTCACACACCCACAGTCCCAGGATGATCTGATCCCCCAGCTCACACACCCACAGTCCCAGGATGATCTGATCCCCCCCAGCTCACACACCCACAGACCCCAGGATGATCTGGGTGCCCCCAGATCACACACCCACGGTTCCCAGGATGATCTGATCCCCCCCAGCTCACACACCCACAGTCCCCAGGATGATCTGGGTGCCCCCAGATCACACACCCACGGTTCCCAGGATGATCTGATCCCCCCCAGATCACACACCCACGGTCCCCAGGATGATCTGGGTGCCCCCAGCTCACACATCCACGGTCCCCAGGATGATCTGATCCCCCAGCTCACACACCCACAGTCCCAGGATGTTGAATGGATCCCCCAGATCACACACCCACGGTCCCCAGGATGATCTGATCCCCCAGCTCACACACCCACGGTCCCCAGGATGATCTGATCCCCCCCAGCTCACACACCCACAGTCCCAGGATGATCTGGGTGCCCCCAGCTCACACACCCACAGTCCCAGGATGATCTGATCCCCCCCCAGCTCACACACCCACAGTCCCAGGATGATCTGATCCCCCCCAGATCACACACCCACAGTCCCCAGGATGATCTGATCCCCCAGCTCACACACCCACGGTCCCCAGGATGATCTGGGTGCCCCCAGCTCACACATCCACGGTCCCCAGGATGATCTGATCCCCCAGCTCACACACCCACAGTCCCAGGATGTTGAATGGATCCCCCAGATCACACACCCACGGTCCCCAGGATGATCTGGGTGCCCCCAGCTCACACACCCATGGTCCCCAGGATGATCTGATCCCCCCCCAGATCACACACCCACAGTCCCAGGATGATCTGATCCCCCCCAGATCACACACCCACAGTCCCAGGATGATCTGGGTGCCCCCAGCTCACACACCCACAGTCCCCAGGATGATCTGATCCCCCCCAGCTCACACACCCACAGTCCCCAGGATGATCTGATCCCCCCCAGCTCACACACCCACAGTCCCCAGGATGATCTGGGTGCCCCCAGCTCACACACCCACAGTCCCCAGGATGATCTGATCCCCCCCCAGATCACACACCCACAGTCCCAGGATGATCTGATCCCCCCCAGATCACACACCCACAGTCCCCAGGATGATCTGGGTGCCCCAGCTCACACACCCACGGTCCCCAGGATGATCTGATCCCCCCCAGATCACACACCCATGGTCCCCAGGATGATCTGATCCCCCAGCTCACACACCCAGGATGATCTGGGGGTGGGAATGCCTTTCCCCGGTTATGTCAGAGCCCAGTGTGCAGTTGGTTCCTGATAAATATTTTCACTTGTGAATTTACGGCTCCGGGCAAGGGCGATGCTCCCGGGGAGTGAACAAAGCCAGCACTCAGAGGGAGAATGTGTTCGTGATTGTTCCACAGTGGTGCTGCTGGGACACAAAGCCAGGATGTGGTGAAAAGCCCTTGGAGCTGGTGGCACAGGGTGTCCATCCTGCAGGTTTAGGAAGGGAAGCTCAGCCTGCTCTGCAGCTGCATCCACACAAATCGCTCTGCAGCTCTAGCAGAGATTGCTCCAGCAGCTCTCCCATCAAAATCCCTCACCATGGCACTCTGCCAGTGCCTTCCCAAATCCTTCTCTTTTCCATTTGGGAGCAGGGGAGAAACTGGAGCACACAAAATGAGCAAGTAATGCCTAAGATCCTAAGAGCACAATCAGAAGAAAATTCACCGGGGTTTGCAGACAGGGCTATTAATTTTTTTTTAAAAGCAAGTCTGTGAATCTTCCTGACTTCTTTTGAAATCAGGATTTTCTATCTTTTCTCCTCTTCTCCTCTTTCACTTTAGAGGTTCTTTCTTACCCCCAGTAGTTTTTGACTTTCTGAACCAACCCCTATTTTCCATGGAAACCAGAACACACCTGGTGAGCACTGTATTCATTAACTTCACTGCAAGCTCCTGCAGCCTGAGCTTCTCCATTCTCATTAATTACTTATCCTCTTCCATTGCCCAGCAGCTAATTAAAGAAAAAAAATGGCACTGTTGAGTTACAGACAGAATCTGAAGTATTGTTATGTTGTGTTCTGAGGCTATTTTTAAGATTTCTTGTTAGTGGATGTCATTTTTTGGATAACCCAGCCATAACATGCACTAAGAGTGTGAAGCAAAAAGGGGTAGGCTCCTTTATGAAGATTTAAAGGGAAACCAAGGCAAATCTTAGAGACTTTTAATAAAGTTTTTTGTATTTATGGGCATTTCTCCTAAATGCATTTCACATTCTCTCAGCTCAACCAGGATGCTCAAGACAAAAATCCAACATTTCTTGCCATGGGTTTGTATCTCCAACCATTTCAGACTCCAGTGGGGTGCTGGGGCCGCCTGTTTTCCAGGAAAGGGAAGCAGAGCGAGCCAAGATCCATTTCTGCAGTGTGAGTTTGAGGGAATCCGGGATGCCTGGAGTGAATCTGAGCTCCTGCCCCATTCCCATTTCCTCACCTACATCCAATCCAGCACTGCCACCTGCCGGGAGCTGCAGCAGCACTGCAGAAACACCAGCTTTGCAGTGCTCTCACCAATTTGTCAACCCAATTACTAACTAAGAAGTAACGGTGGTTTAATTTTAAACCCAAATATTAATGGCTGTAAATAAAATCGGAGCCACCAAAGGTAATTTGAGCATAATTTCCATCTATTCACCACTGCTGCCTATTGAGCTCTAACAATGATTGTGCAGGATTTCAGAGGGAAAGGAAGGAGCTGAGGTGTTTTCTCAGCTGGACCTCAAACCAGAATTAAGCAAATTAATTTATCACAATCCAAGCTGCAATGAGCCTTCCCCAAAACACGAGTACAGACAATAATCAAAATCCATCTCTGCCTTTTGCTTTCACATTTTACCTCTATTTGAGAGACTGAAAAATTCCAAAATATATGAAAAACCCCATCCATTAATAATTATTTAATAAAATAGCATTAACTAGATTAGATTCCCTAAAGTTTTCTTTCTTCCATCAGAGTAAATCTCACTTTTAAAGCTATGCCAGGTGTGGAGAGTCTGTCCCCCATTATTGAAGTGTGTCCCTGCTCTGGCTGGGACACAGCTCCTGGAAAAACTCCACTTTGGACAGGGAGGGGTGAAGGGAAAGCAAAGAGGAGCCTTGTGCTCAGAAATGAACACAAGACAGGTCTAGATGCCAAAAACTGAGGCAAAGAAAATGGGGGAATCCTTAGCACCAGTTTATGATGATTTTTTTGCATCACTCATAAAAATAAATAAAAGAAAATAAGAGGAAACATGGTCACTTTTAGTCCAGTCTGTCATTAGGTATCTACACAGGCAATAAAAAATTCAGCAAAATTACCCAGTTTTCATCATTTGTAAGAGACTAAATCTTGATTTAGCCCTCAGTGACAGCCAGGACAGCAGGGGACAGTGACACATTGACGGCTCCTCTCCATCTTCCCTTCCTAACTTTCCCCAAATTAGCCCAGCACACATCCCCTGTGGCAGGATAATGCATCTAAACCAGTTCAGAACTCCCATTTCCAGCACCTGTGCCCAGGAAGGGGCAGATTCAGGTGAGCTGTGTTATTTCCAGAGGAGCATCACTGCTCATCCAGACACAGCTCCCAGCTGGAAAAGCACCTCAGAAACACTCCCAGCCACAAACTGGGCTGTTTGCTGCTGGAGAAGAAGATAATTGGGAGGGTTTTGTTGGGGAAGATGAAACTGAGGAATCTTGCAAATATGAATGCTCAGATTCTGGGAATTGTTGGGGAAGGTAAAACAGGAAAGCCCTTGTTACTGAATTACCATAAACACAATAGGATGGCTGGATGAAGCTAACCCACTCTTAATTAAACAATGCTTTTGGCCAGAGGGCAAAGCCAAAAGACACAAAAGACTGACCCGAACCCAAAGATTAGATCTTAGAGTTTAGAATGTCACATGCTATGCTAATGTAACATTTCCTATAGGCTGTATGTAAATGCTATAGAATTAGTATTTTGTATTAAATTGTTTCTTAGGGATTAGAATATTCATGATGGAAGTGGATTTATTGTGTTACAAAGGGGAAGTCACTCTCTCCTCTTCTCTTCTCTCTTTCTCTTCCTATCTTTACTCCTTGCTCTTCTTCTCCCACTTCTGCTCTCCTTTCCCTCTCCCTTTACCCCAATATCCTTTTAACCCATTTCTCCTCTCCTCTTCTTCCTCTCTTTTCTTTTCCTCTTCTCTTCCCCTCTTTACCTTCTTTACTCTCTCTCTATACCCTCCTTCTTCTCTCTTTCTTTCCCCCCTTTTATCTCTTTAATCTGCATGTGGCTGTGCCGGGCAGCTCCTAGCTGACTCTCTTATAATAAACTGCAACTGTAGCTTTTAGCATTTACAGAGCGTCTGAGTCTTGTTCCTCGTGTCCACCCTGATACAAAGAGTCCAGGAGTCTCTCGCAGGGTTTGATGCTGACCTTTCTCTCAAAGATGTTTTTAATGACACCTGACTGGAGCCCCAGGAGGGCAGAGCAGAAGGAAAGGGAATTACTGTGTCAGATCAGCACCACACCAACCCCACCCCAGGCAGCCAGCAGGGCTGGGAACACCCAAAATCTGCATCCCAAGGGCTGAGCTGGCACTGGGAGGCAGGCACAGCCTCACAGCCAAGGAAGGGAAGGATTCATGCATCTTTCTGAGTTACAGCTTTTTGAAAACATTCTCCAAAGGCAGCAGGTCAAGGCTGCACAATTTCATCCTTTGCATACTTGTGTGAACCCCCATATTTTGAGCCTCTTTCCTGACTGACAGCTTGAGGCAAGCAGGTTTTTAAGGGCTCAATTCCAGCCCACAGTGCTGTGATACTTTGATTATTCTGCAGTTCCAGTATCAGACGTGCTGAGGGCTTGTTTTGGTACTAACCCCCAATAAAAGGGCTCACAACTTTCTGTCTCATCCCTGGATTCACAGCTCCTTCCTCCTTTTCCCCTCCTCCCTCTCACATATTTAAGAGCTGAGAGCTTGAACCCTTCTCAATCCCATTGTTTATCCAAGGTTTCCATTCCATTATCACACATTTTTTTTTTTTTTTTTCTTATTCTGTAGGCAAGCTACAGCTCTCATTTTCCTGCAATACAATCTCAAATTTTTAACCTATTTGCCTTGGATGGAGTAGTCCTGGCAACCAAGTTTAAGCAGACTCCAAGGACTAGTGGTGTCTTGAGATGAAATTCCTCCCTCAAATCCTGCAATATGCTCCTTTCTGAGCACAGGCAGAAAACCCATTAACCTGAACAGATGGGAGGTAGTCTGTGGGCAGGCAAAATCTGTTAGAGCAAAAACTTAGAATAAAAAAAAAAAAAAAAAATATAATTAAAAGATCTGACTCACAGGCCTGATAAGAATCACAAGATTGGCATCAGAGATCCCTAAATTTTAAGAGGAAATGTGTATTTTAAAGAAAACAGACACATGATTCTTGATTTTTGTTGTGTGCTTTTGACTCCCCTCAAAGGAAGGATGCCCTGATTTATTTGAAGGGAGAACTGGGGTCATTATTTGTTTACAAAAGCTTCAACCCTAATTAAAAAACAACAACAAAAAGAGATTTAAATGGGCACAGTGGAACCTCCCTTAACAAACACTCCATGGTCTGCTGCTCAGCCTCCCAGCAAAGGCACAGAAAGAATATCCACAATGATGAGGATTTATTTTTTTTTCAAACCTGCTGTTCCCAGGATTTATATTTTCTCCACCAAGCTTAATTGGACTCCTCATTCCCAAGGAAACTCACCCCAGAATGCACAGGGCACGTGGAAAAATTGTGGAATTATTATATTATGATAGTGCCAGGATGGAGAGAAGGATGCAGGGGGAGGAAGGAGCTGGGAAGGAAAGGACCAGCAGAAATATCAGACTGAAAAGTGATTTTTCTTGCCCCAGGAACATTTGTGCTGTCAGTGGAGCAGCAGGAAGGCAGGGACAGGTAAGGACAGCCCCAAACTTTAAATTATTGTTATTGCTGTATCTTTAGCTCAAAGTAAAACATATGTATCCACTGTATGTACTTAAACCTCTTTAATATTATAAATTTCAGTTTAATAAAAAAACAATTTCCATAACCTAGCTCACCATAATATAAATTTACCTTACTCTGAAAAATACCAGACTACAAAAAGGATATGCTAATGTTCCCTTATTTAATTTTTAGCATTTTATCTAACTCTAAATTAGCAAATTAAAACTAGACATGGCAGGGAAATCATTGCAAAAACACAGGTCATTTAAACAGAACACAAAAAAACCCTAAAATTGCAGTTTTAGAGGCACAGGGGAACAAGAATGTGGCTGTAGGAAAACTGACTCTTAGGTAAAACAATTTATTTTCCTCCACACAAATTCCTCTCTCAATTAAGAAAGAATGGCATTACTTAAAAAAAAAAGGGATTTCTCAGCTGGAGGGGAAAAAAAATCAATATAAGGTTTTGATTAGGGAATACACAAACCCAAAATGATTAAATAATTGTTCCTTTATCAACACACAGCAGAAGTTACCATGGGCCTGAGAGACTCTCAGAAGAGAAAATAAAGTTTGCCCAGCATGAAGAGCAAAATATTTAAAATATTAAAATATTTAAAACATTTTAAAATATCCCATGAAATTCCCAATCATTTACACAATGGATATGTTTTCCACAAGAAAAATACTCCTGATTGCTCAAGGTCATTTGGGTAGAATGGTGAATGAAAATCTGAATGCAGGTAATTAATACATGGACCCATAAATGCCCTGTTGCTGACCTGGGCACTGGAAATAGTAAATCTCAGTGGAATAATTATTATTAACACCCTAATTTGATGAGAATTTAATTTACAGCAGATGAGAATGGGGAATAGAGAAAGGAAAACACAATCTTTTGAAAGAAAATAAGAAAATAGAACAGCACTTGGCTCCATGTTCCTTCATTCTCATAACTTGTGTATTTTAAAGCCTCACATGTCCCAGCAAAGCTGCAATTTTTCATTTTTTATTATTTCTGGATGCTGAGGGCTGGCAGCATTCTGGCATAAATGATCTAGACAGAAAGGATCACCTCCATTTCCCATGACTCCAGGCTCTGGGAGCTGGGTTTATTCCCCTGGGATGAGCAGGGAGGAATTGCCAGAGCAGAGCCCATTTCTCACCCTCTGCTCCCCCCAAACACCATTTCTGCCACAGCTTCAGCACCAGGCTCCAGATTTGGGATTCCCCAGCTGGAGGGATTGTCTGTCCCTCCCTGCACAACCACTAAAATTGAGCAGGTTCCCTCCTCCCCTGCCCAAATTCCCAGTGGGATCCCTGTCCCAAGGAGCTGATTTATTCCATTTATTCCTGCTCCAGCCCCTGGAGCTGCTCTCAGCTCTCTCTCCCAGAGTTTATATTCATAAATTTTATATTGTGAAGTTTATATTGTTCACCTGGTGTGGGGCAAGGCGGGTTCTGTGCTCTCTACAGAGCAAAATGCCACCAAAATTTATTCCCTGCACATCCCAAGCATCCTTCAGATCCCAGTGGCTTCAAAACCAGAATGTCAGGTGAGTATTTAGCTATGATTTACCAGGCTTTTATAATGCCAGTAACATCTTCCAAAATGTCATCACCCTTTGCTTCAACCTGGAATCTAAAAGCATTTCATAAGCAAATTTATTATGCTAGAGAATAGAAAGCAAGCCCCCAAATCTGCTGGAGATGAAAATTATCAGCCCCAAACTCCTCTGGCCTACAGAATTCACATGGCAAGGCTTTCCTAAGGATGTAAAACTCCAAGCTGGGAAGGTCTCCCTGCTTTTGGGGAAGTCTTTTTGGATGTGATTTCATAATTATGGCCAGAGCTACATCTGCTTTAATCAGAAAAACATCAGCACAGGTGGCACTGTAGAAAAGCCTGCAGAGAAAAAAATAAATAAAAATAAATTTAAAAAAAGGGAAGGGAAGGGAAGGGAAGGGAAGGAAGGGAAGGGAAGGGAAGGGAAGGGAAGGGAAGGGAAGGGAAGGTTAAGGGAAGGGAAGGGAAGGGAAGGGAAGGGAAGGGAAGGGAAGGGAAGGGAAGGGAAGGGAAGGGAAGGGAAGGGAAGGGAAGGGAAAGGAAGGGAAGGGAAGGGAAGGGAAGGGAAGGGAAGGGAAGGGAAGGGAAGGGAAGGGAAGGGAAGGGAAGGGAAGGGATCTTTTAAACCACTCTAAACTCTTCTAAGAGAATCAACTTTATAATCTAAACTATTCTTTCCCACAATACAGAAAGGTTTTAAAGGGATTTAAGACCAACTTTTACTAAATGATGGCCTTCCAGATTTGGAAGAGGATGTGGGTTTGTACGTTCTGGCAGCTCCAAATTTTAATTTATTCATTACAGAGGAGCTGTGTCACAGAGAATGGCCAGGGCAAAGGGCTGGCACTGCCTGGCACATTTCCTGCCCAGAGCTCTGTGGATGCTCTGAGAGGTTTTAGAAAGGAGAATTTAAAAGCTAAATAAGGGGAAGTTAGTTAAATGAAATGAATATTCAGAATTTAACAAAAATGGGTTGAAGTTCAAATCCTGAAACCCCTGCAATTATTAGTCATGCTAAAATTATTTTCTCCCCATGCCCTTTCCCTCACCTGTGTCTACAGTGGAGAGCAGCTGAAGGAATGAATTTTTTATTTCCATGACATAGAAATTTCCTTAAAATTTAATAAAAAGCCCCACACAGATGCAGAGTCCAGCACTACCAGTACCTCTGTGACAGGAGGGTCCATGTCAGAAACAGTGACACAAAAATTTAAACTGCTGAGAACTGAGGTAATACACAAATATCTGCAGGTACAAGGGGTCACAATAATATTTTGTCTTGAATTTATCAACTGAAATAATTTGTGATAACAAATGATGGATTATTCCATGGATCATTATTACATCACTGAATTACCAAAGGGAATTTGGTGTGTGTATTCTGTATCCTTCCTCTTCCCTTCCTTCCCAGCATCTCTCCAGTGGGACTTTTCTTGAGGATTTTGAAAAAAGAACAATATTTAATTTCCAGGGTGACACTTCCCAAAATACTGTTTTGCTGCTTTTTGCATTCCTGACTTAATTATTTTGGATTAACACCGAGTCATTTTTTGTGCAGCCAGCTTTGTGAATCTGCAATTACACCGAATGCTTACAAATATTACAACTGCAGACACATTGCAATTTAAAAATCTACCATTTAAAGAAAGTGTTGCAATTTCTTCAAGAGCATTGTTCCATCAATATTAAATAATTGCTATTTTAAAAGCAATAAGCACAAATAAGCACAAATTAACAGTGTGCTGCTCAGAAGAAAAAGCATGCTTTTTTTTTTTTTTTTTAATTTCCAAACCCAGCAATTGTGGGTTAAAAAAAAAAAAATGAAACAAACATGTCCTTCCACATGAGTTCTCAGAGAGGACTGGCTATTTCCTGTTATCTTTATTAACTATTACTTTGAATATCTGATGAATAAAACCAAGTTGCTTTCTTGTACTTCAAGAAGTGATTTATTTCAGCCCTCAGTCTAATTGCAGAGAAAGGTTCTAGAAATAGATGGGCTTTGCAAGAAGAGATGAACTCACTCTAACACCCTGAGTCAACTGGAAGGGATTGAGCCTCAGTTATGCAAGTTACAAACCCATCAGAAATCCTAATTTCACATCCACAGCCTGCTTACACACACCCCCTGTATATATAGAGATGCAAATCACTTTATTCCACTTCTCCAAAAGCTCCTGTGTGGTAAAGGCAGGGAGATCTTCTGTCAGTGAGCTGTGCACAGATTGACTCCTGAGTGAGGAGGAAATTAAATCCTCCCAGAAGGAACAGTCATAGCTGTGCATTATTACATGGAAAAGAAGGGCCACACGTGAAAAATAAACTAAAAAATTCATTCAGACATGAATCACGGACTCATATTCAAAATATCCCCTGGAACTGTCCTCTGCAGGCGCTCTGGGCTGAATTCAATGCACAGTGTGGGCTGATTTTCTCCCTTGCTCACACGGAGGAATTTTCTGACAGATGGAGGTGAGTAAGTGGCCGTGGGCTCTCCCTGCAGCAGCAGCAGCTCCCAGAGCAGCCCTGCCCCTGCCCAGCTGACTCAGACCCTGCCACCTGAGCAGAGCTCACGCTGCCCAAATGAACACACTGAACTGAAAGGTGGCAGCAGCTTTGCTGCAGAGCATCTCAGCCTGAGACAGAGCTGGGGGCATCCATCAGCTGAGCTCAGACTCAGGGCTGAGCACCAACAGCACCCCTGGAATCCTGGTTCTGGTACAGCCCCTGTGCTCCTGTCTTGGGCTGCAGTACAGGATGTACCAGCAATGTGGATTCTGTCCCCATCTGTTAACCCAGCTGGGGCAGTGACCCTGATCTCCTGGCACACATTATCTGCTCATGGGCCAGCTTTAAACCAGCTGGGCAATCATCTTTATCTTCCCACAGCCCACCTCCCTCCAGGAGATATCATCTGCTGCTGGCCATTCAGTCCCAGGGCATGGCTGATAAAATTCCATCATCCCACTGGGAGATGCTCCAGCCAGGGGAGCAGCCAAGCCTTTCCTACCCAGATAAAAACTGAGATTTGGGACACCAAGGACCTTCTTCCACTGGATTCCAGAGGAAAACCAGACCTTTCACATCATCCCTGGAGCTTCAGAGGAAACTGCACCTTCTCCAGGAGCACTGCTCCAGCTGAACCACATCTGCCCCTGCAGGAGGATGCAGCCACCATTGAATGGGACTGTGCCAACACCCTGAATGACTGACGGGTGTCAGCTTGGATTCTGACTCTGGCAGGGCTGGGATTGTTCTGTGTAATACTGCATTGCTATTTAATTTTCCTAGTAAAGAACTGTTATTCCTAATTCCCATATCTTTGCCTGAGAGCCCCTTGATTTCAAAATTATAATAATAATTTGGAGGGAGGGGGTTTACATTCTCCATTTCAAAGAGAAACTCTGCCTTTATTGGCAGACACCTGTCCTCCAAACCAGGACAGCTCCTCACCCTGGTACATCATCCCCTGTGCTCTGACTGCCCAAGCTGTGCCTGTGGAAGGCCTCCAGTAAATCTCCACTTTATTCCCTTAACCTTGTCTGGCTTCTGTTCCAGGGATCCTCTCCAAGGCATCAAAATCTCCAGCCTGGAATGGTGCAGGAGGCCAAGCAGTGGTGGCAGGTCCTGAGTGTCCTGTGGTGTATAAACCTCACCCTAAACCCAGCTCTGTGAGATTCATTCACATCAACAAAGTTCAGTCCCACCTGAGGGGAGAGGATTTAGAAAGGGCTGGAACTGGAAGGGAGGAGTTGCATCACCACTTGCTCCCACTTGGTTATTTTTGTCAATTATCTCATTTGCTAAATTCATAAATCTCTATTCACCCCATTGAGGGGTGTTTTTTGTGGATATTTTCTATATCTGCCCCTGGAGGCCTCCAGTAAAGACCAACCTTTACATTACTTCCTATCCTGATATTGTCTCCAAAGTTTAGCAAATTAGCATAATTGACAAAAATCACCAAGAGCTGTTTTCCAGCCTTGGTTCCCAGAAAGAACCAAGACAGGACAGAGGCTTTGGAATTCATTTTTCCTTTGTGCCTAGGGAAAAAATAGGGAAAATTACTGGGAAAACCAGCCACAAACACAACAATAGCCTACAGAGCCACCAATCTATGTATATAGAAGAATATAGAGAATATATTAAAGAAAAAAAGGCCAAAATCAATCTGGCATCACTTATTTACATTCCCTTCCTCCTGTGCAACATATATTTAGCAAAGAGCTGTGGTGTTTTTGTTCTCTCCCCTGAGCTGTGCCTGAGTCCTGCAGCACGACTTCCCCTGCAGTCGTGCCTCAATTTGCACCATTTAGGCACACAAGTGCCCAAAAATAAAACACCAGGCAGCTGGGAAAAATCAAGCTTCACATTTGAATTTTGCTTAGCAGAGCACAGTCAGGTCTTTCTACCTGCTGAGCAGCAGCTTCATTTGTGTCCCCCTCACGCCAGCAAGGGGAGGGAATGTTTTGGGTACAAAAATGTGATGGTGAACTTAATTATTGTAAAAGCTGAAGCAGCTGATGAAAACAAACTCAACACACACAGAGAAAAAGAGAAATCATAAAATTATTAACAATTTTTCCAGCAGGGAGAAGGACTGTAACTGGTAGGATTCTGCTCCTACAATTCTCACTGTGTTAAAATATCCAGAATTATTCTTCATGCTTTTGGACATGGAGTCTGTTCACACAACAGATTTCCACATCCAAAGTCAGACCCATCTGATGGGCTGTGCTCAGAACACCTGCACATAGATTGTCAATAAATATCTTTTTTTTAGGCTCACACTGAGAAATGTGTAGAGGAACTGTAGATTTTTTTTTTTTCAAAGTAAGGCTAAGGTCTTACTTGTGTAGTTCAAGAACTAAAATTCTTGCATTGCAGGTGTGAGTCAGGTACAAAACCCATTGTATGTCCTGCCACTGAATCTTCAGATTAAAAATAATTATAGTTCTTGAGGTGATAATTTCCCAGTATTATTAATTGCATCTGGCACCTAAGCTTTAACAGCTACACTGTACTTGATATCCTGACAAATACCTCCAAAAATCAATTACCAGTCATTTGCTTTTCTCAGGCATAAGAAGGAAAATCACATAGAATGTGTATTTAGACTGTTTAATTTCATGCACAAACACAGTTTTACAGAAAAAGTTAATTCAGCTTCCCATAAAAGTCAGGCTTTTGTCTCATCCTGCAGCCCTAGTAACCTTCTGGGCACTTCCAACTAAATTTGAGGGAGAGATGGAACCTTAGAATCCATTTAACTCTGTGAAAACAATACAAGGAAGCATAAAAACACTTAAACCAGCATCTCTTCACAGATCAATAGCTGGACAACATATTAAGGATTTCATCCAGACCTCTATCTGATTTTGGATAAATCTATAAATCCTTCCTTTCTCCTCTATCTTAAACCATTCCCTACATCACACTAAGGATTTCATCCAGACAAGCCAAGCACCTCTGTGTGTGGTTTTGGATACTGCCCTAAATCCTTTCTCCTGTGCTTCTCTTGCAATCATTCCCTGCAGAAGGGGAGGAGGCTCTCCACAAAGAAGCAGGCTGTGCTGTGACAGGGACATTCCCAGCTGGCTCCTTCCTTCTGCCTGAGCCACGAGGGGTGAGAGAGGGGCAGCAGAGCAGAGCCTGGGGTGGGGTTTGGGTCAAGGCAAGCACTTGGTGGGGTTTGGGTCAGAGCTCTTGGAGGGGTTTGGGTCCAGCAGAGCCCCTGGGTGGGGTTTGGGTCCAGCAGAGCCCCTGGGTGGGGTTTGGGTCAGAGCCCCTGGGTGGGGTTTGGGTCAGAGCCCCTGGTGGGGTTTGGGTCAGAGCCCTGGTGGGGTTTGGGGTCCAGCAGATCCCTGGTGGGGTTTGGGTCAGATCCCTGCTGGGGTTTGGGTCCAGCAGAGACCCTGGGTGGGGTTTGGGTCAGAGCCCCTGGTGGGGTTTGGGTCAGAGCCTTGGTGGGGTTTGGGTCAGAGCCTTGGTGGGGTTTAGGGTCCAGCAGAGCCCCTGGTGGGGTTTGGGTCAGAGCCTTGGTGGGGTTTAGGGTCCAGCAGAGCCCCTGGTGAGGTTTGGGTCAGAGCCCCTGGTGGGGTTTGGGGTCCAGCAGATCCCTGGTGGGGTTTGGGTCAGAGCCCTTGGGGGGGTTTGGGTCAGGCAGAGCCCCTGGTGGGGTTTGGGGTCCAGCAGATCCCTGGTGGGGTTTGGGTCAGAGCCCTTGGGGGGGTTTGGGTCAGGCAGAGCCCCTGGTGGGGTTTGGGTCAGATCCCTGGTGGGGTTTGGGTCAGAGCCCTGGGGGGTTTGGGTCAGAGCCCCTAGTGGGGTTTGGGTCCAGCAGAGCCCCTGGTGGGGTTTGGGTCAGAGCCCTGGTGGGGTTTGGGTCAGATCCCTGGTGGGGTTTGGGGTCCAGCAGAGCCCCTGGTGGGGTTTGGGTCAGAGCTCTGGTGGGGTTTGGGTCAGAGCCCCTGGGTGGGTTTGGGTCAGAGCCCTGGTGGGGTTTGGGTCAGAGCCTTGGTGGGGTTTGGGTCAGGACAATCCCTGGTGGGGTTTGGGTCAGAGCCCTGGTGGGGTTTGGGTCAGAGCCTTGGTGGGGTTTGGGTCAGAGCCCTGGTGGGGTTTGGGTCCAGCAGAGCCCCTGGTGGGGTTTGGGTCAGAGCCCTGGTGGGGTTTGGGTCAGAGCCCCTGGTGGGGTTTGGGTCAGAGCCCCTGGTGGGGTTTGGGTCAGAGCCCCTGGTGGGGTTTGGGTCAGAGCCCTGGGTGGGGTTTGGGTCAGAGCCCTGGGTGGGGTTTGGGTCAGAGCCCCTGGTGGGGTTTGGGTCAGAGCCTTGGTGGGGTTTGGGTCAGATCCCTGGTGGGGTTTGGGTCCAGCAGAGCCCCTGGTGGGGTTTGGGTCAGAGCCTTGGTGGGGTTTGGGTCAGATCCCTGGTGGGGTTTGGGTCCAGCAGAGCCCCTGGTGGGGTTTGGGTCAGAGCTCTGGTGGGGTTTGGGTCAGATCCCTGGTGGGGTTTGGGTCCAGCAGAGCCCCTGGTGGGGTTTGGGTCAGAGCTCTGGTGGGTTTGGGTCAGAGCCCCTGGTGGGGTTTGGGTCAGAGCCCCTGGTGGGGTTTGGGTCCAGCAGAGCCCCTGGTGGGGTTTGGGTCAGAGCCCCTGGGTGGGTTTGGGTCAGATCCCTGGTGGGGTTTGGGTCAGAGCCCCTGGTGGGGTTTGGGTCAGAGCCCCTGGTGGGGTTTGGGTCCAGCAGAGCCCCTGGTGGGGTTTGGGTCAGATCCCTGGTGGGGTTTGGGTCAGAGCCCTGGTGGGGTTTGGGTCAGAGCCCCTTGGTGGGGTTTGGGTCCAGCAGAGCCCTGGTGGGGTTTGGGTCAGAGCCCTGGTGGGGTTTGGGTCAGAGCCCCTGGTGGGGTTTGGGTCCAGCAGAGCCCCTGGTGGGGTTTGGGTCCAGCAGAGCCCCTGGGTGGGGTTTGGGTCAGATCCCTGGTGGGGTTTGGGTTCAGAGCCCTGGTGGGGTTTGGGTCAGAGCCCTGGTGGGGTTTGGGTCCAGCAGAGCCCCTGGTGGGGTTTGGGTCAGATCCCTGGTGGGGTTTGGGTCCAGCAGAGCCCTGGTGGGGTTTGGGTCAGAGCCCCTGGTGGGGTTTGGGTCCAGCAGAGCCCCTGGTGGGGTTTGGGTCAGAGCCCTGGTGGGGTTTGGGTCAGAGCCCCTGGTGGGGTTTGGGGTCAAGGCAAGCACTTGGTGGGGTTTGGGTCAGAGCCCTGGTGGGGTTTGGGTCAGAGCCCCTGGTGGGGTTTGGGTCAGAGCCTTGGTGGGTTTTGGGGCACGTTTGCTCAGTGCAGCCCCCTGAGTGCCTGTGCACACCCCTGGTGCCCCAGCCCTGCTGCTGGCACTGGGACACGGCCCCAGCACAGCTCAGGGCACCACACACACATCCCCATTTCCAGCTGGGACAGGGCAGCCAGGGCCAGGGAACACAGCAGGGAGGGTGTGAGGAAAGGCTGGATGTGCTGAATCCCTCCAGGAAGGCTCCTCTCCACCCCCTTGGAATTATTTCTGAATTCTCCATCTATTTGGGAATCCACCCATGTGGACAGCAATGCAGCTTTAATGAATTTGGCTTTCTAGCCACCTTCCTTTGGGATAATCCCTGGCTAGGAAGCCAGAGGCAGCACCTGGAGCACGGACACCTCTGCTCCAAGCCTTGAAATTCAAATTGCTTTGCTTCCATGCACCACATTCCAGCTGCTATCCCATGGACAGGACT
The DNA here is from genome assembly GCF_029582105.1 of Oenanthe melanoleuca. Classification (NCBI taxonomy): domain Eukaryota; kingdom Metazoa; phylum Chordata; class Aves; order Passeriformes; family Muscicapidae; genus Oenanthe; species Oenanthe melanoleuca. The sequence continues at coordinate 17,869,857 of NC_079346.1, read as the reverse complement.
CGGGTCTGGCAAACAAAATCATGGAATCACAGAGTATCCTGAGTGGGAAAGGACCTGCAGGGATCATTAAATCCAGACAACCCAAAAATTCCCACCCTGTGCATCCCTAGGGGTATTATCCAAATGCTCCTGGAGCTCTGGCAGTCAGGAGAGATTCCCCAGGCTTTTCCCAGATTCCAGCTGCTCATTTCTTGGAGTCTGGAGAAAGGACAGGGCACTGCAGCAGAAGAGGTGGGAGAAGAAGGTGGACAAATATTCTGTGGATATTTAGCAACTACAAAAGGTGTTTGTGAGCATCCAAGTCTTTGGTTTGTATCTGCTATCCTGGAAATACTTAATGGAGGTAGGAGAGCAACACTGCTTACAAGGGTTAACTAAAATCAGGATATAAAATAATGACTGGCTTAAATTACAGGCAGATCAAGAATCTTTCATCTTCCAAGTTTTCTTTGGTGCTGCTCTGAGTGAAATTACTGGGCTAAGTGGTGTGATCTAGCATGGAAAGTTAGAAAAGTAAACTTTCCCCAGGATAATGGCAGCATTGTGCCCAAAACAAGAGCCCAGAGCCACAAAGAGCTGCCAAGCAGTTGAGTGCCTGGTGTTGACTCGCTGGATTTCTGTAACAGCTCATAAAACTTGCCCACAGCCACCTTGTGCAAATTGAAATCAGCTCCACACCCCGGGGAAAGCAGCTGTTTGTGCTAAGAGATAATACAACACACAACAGAAATTAAAAACAGCCTGCCCCACCAGCCACGGGTGCTGCTGAGGGTTTAACTGCTCCACTTCACAGTTTCACAGCTCCCTGTCCAGATTTTTGTTTCCAGGTAAAAATAAGTCAGCACAGAAAATAACTTTTTCTCTTCAATAAGTTAAATTGTGTGTGGATTCGAGATGCTCTCTGCACTCCCCTGCCTTCCCAGGAATCACACTGATGTTTTTATTTTGGTTTCACTCACCAGCTGGGGGATGTGCCCTCCAGATGTCACCAGAAGTCTGTGACAAACCAAGGGCAAAAGGGGAAGATGGAAAAGCACAAACAAAACTACACAATAAGAAAGCAAGAATTAGGTAAAAACCACAAAAATGAGATTTAATATCCTTTCTTTGCTTTGACCCCACTCTGACCGTGGTATGAGAGAGACACTCCTAGAATTTGAACCCACAAATCCAAAAATTAAACCAAGAGGACAGAAATCATCTTTTCTGTTTGTAAACATCCTGAATATAATGAAGACACAGCTGAAGTTATAAAGGGAAATGTCTTTTGGGCAATATTATCTGTATAGTTCTTTAATATTCATGGTTAATTTGGCAGGGAGTGTCTTCATTTGCATCAAAACTCAAATTGAACAAACTGTACCTGACTTTAAAAAAAAATTAAATCCATGAAGAGTTGCTGTGCCCTTCCTGGGTTTAGCTCCTGGCCATTAATAAAGATGTGCAAATAAATAAGGCCTTTCATAGCATCACTTAGAAATGATTGTTGAAATGTCAAGGATTGTATTTCATCAGTCCTGTCTGTGCATGAGAAATTAGAGTAAATTCATGGCACAGAAAAGAGAAGGATTTTCTCAAAAAAAAATGCTAAAAAGAAATTGTAGTAATGTTTGGAGGTCTGTGATTACAGCAGCAAGATTTCTTCAAGAAAAATGTAATTATTGGGTTATGCTAAAGGCTCTGATCTACAGATAATTTAAAAACCTGCAATTTTTTTTTTTTTTTTTAGTTTTGATTTTCTAATGATGAAACAATATTTTTGAGGACTATTTAAACTTCTCAGGTAAAGAAATAAAATACTTCCTCTTTCATCCTCCTCTTTAACTCCCCACATTGGGTATTGCACATTGCACCAGGGGCCTCCTTGTCAATCAACAGATTTTTTTTTTTTGTGCTGTTACTTTGTCCTTTGAGATTAAAATTCTTAATATTCTTAATATTCTTCTTAATATTCTTTGAACCAGGCCCAAATTTTTAAACCAAAACAAACCCTTTAAAAAAATCTTGAAGCAATTTCTCAGAGATAGATTAAGAAATTATTTATTCTCCTGAACCAACCATTCCACCCAACCCAGACTTTACTTATTTCCTGCAGAGCTGTCACCCAATACTGAGAACATTTTTGGAAGGAGATCATCCTGAGAGCCACTGAAAATTTAAAATACCACTGCAAGTCCAAGTTTTTCAAGTGTTTCTTGCAAATCAAACCCCAATTAGGACACTACTCCATCTTTTGGACTCCAAGTGATGCTTTGCAGCAATCACCATGGGCACAAATATTCTCATTTAAAAGCAATTAGCAAGTTGCATCATTTGTAACAGAACATTCTGAATTTATCTGAAATCTGGCTGTGCCCTGCAGTTTGGTTTTTAATGCTCCAACTCCATTTTTATAAAGCACTAGCAGAAAGAAATCATCAGCCAAACCTGTAAAAACCTGCTGTTGGATTATTCCCAAAATCCAACATTTTTTTATCAGTGAAAGCATAAAATTGTGGAAAAATTATTTTGAATAAAAGTGGACAAGTATTCTGTAAAAAAAAATTATGTAAGGAAAATAATAAATTTCTGTATTGTGGCAAAATCTGAATCTGCCTAATTCTAGCAGATGAAAGTTATAAAATTTGAAAGAAGATTCTCTGGCACAGAGAATGTTCAATTCCTTCAGATCCTCAGCCCTGACTTTGAGAAATGAGTTTTTTATTGCACAGACATGACAAAAAAACCCCAAAATTCAAACAACAAAAATAAAAACAAATTAACAAACAAAAAAAAAAACCCAAGCCCTCAACCCCTAAAAAACAAAAATCAACAAAAACCCAACAATCCAAAAAATGAAAAAAACAAGAATCGAAAAAAAAAAAAAAACAATCAAAAAGACCCCAAAATACCCCAAGCCCCAAAACAATCAAAAACCAAAAAAAAATCCCAATAACCCAAAAAAAATTCCAACCACCCAAATAAATGAAAAAAACCTCAAAAATCAAGCAAAAAATAAAAAAAAAAACAAAAAACCCAAGAAAAAAAAATCCCAAAAATAAAAAAATCCCAACCTTCCAAAAACCAATCAAAAACCAACAAAAAAGATCCCAACGACCCAAAAATCCCCCCAAAAACAAAAACAACCCCAAAAATCAAACAAAAAATACAAAACAAACCAAAAACCCCAAAAAACAAAAAAACCCCAATCCCTAAAAAAACCAATCAAAAACCAAGGAAAAACCCCAACAACCCTAAAAAGAAACACCCAACCCCCCAAAGCAAAAAAAAAATTAAAAAGAAAAAATTAAGAAAAAAAATTTAAAAAAAGAAAGCAAAACTCCCCAAAACTGAAACAAACAAAATAAAATAATCCCATCCACCCACCCACCTCCCCAAAAAAAAAAAAAAAAAAAAAAAAAGAAGAAACAAAACAAAACCCACAAAAATTTAAAACAAACTTCCAGCAGGCACCTCTGGAATTATCAGATGGAAATAAATTAACAGCTCAAGATGCAGCAAGTTCTGGAGAAGCCACCTCAAAATATCAATATTATCAATATTTATCATCAATATTATCAATATTTATTATCATATATTATAATATTATCAATATCATCCATATCATCCATATTTATTATCAATATTCTCAATATTTATTATCAATATTCTCAATATTTATTATCAATATTATCAATATTTATTATCAATATTTTCAATATTAAAAAAGAACCCAGCACAAGCAGAGTGCAGACACTCTGTAGGTATTCTATAGAATAAGGGTCTGATAAACAGGAGAAGGAGAAAAAAGAAAGATGTGGAATTATTCTCATTTTTACAGCTCTAACTCCTCTGAAAAAGCAAATTTCCAGCAGGCAGCTGTGACACCAAATGATGACATTTTGGCCTGACCTCCACATCTCTCAAAAACCATCAATTCTGAGCAGAGTTTTTCATCCTTTCAGCTCTGGAGCTGGGCAAAAAAAATTCCATTTCTCATTTCACAGCTTATCTTTGAGGCTGGATGCACGAATTAACATCAGTAATGCTTGAACTGTTTAAAAAAAAAAAAAAAAAAAAAAAAAAGGGAATAAAGGAAATCAGCAATCTGCAGAAAGCAGTGAGTAATGTCCTGGAGCTTGTCTGGGCCTTTATCACACAGGAACAGATGAACTACAACAAAATTTGAGCCACCTCTGCTGCCAAAATTTCACTGGAAGTGAAATTTTAGTTGCTTCTAAATTTTCTCCCTTTTTTTTTGAAGTAAAAATGAATCCTGAAGGAACAAGGAGTGCAAGGAAGATTAGCATCAGATACCTGAAGTCCTTTCAGGCCCATTCTGCTGGGAATTCTCTTATGACTGTCCTCAGATGTCAAAATGTCATCTGATAATAAATGTTTTATATAAATTAGGGGTGACTTGCTGCTGACAACCAAATAATCCCCAAGTTTTGTCACTTACACATAATTTTGCTTTAGTGTGTTCCATGCACAGCTCTGGTCCTAAAAGAATTCTCTGCTTGCTCAAGGACTTGCAGAATTAACATGGTAATTTAGAAATTGCCATGGTTGTGTCATGTTGTGGAAAACACAATCAATGGAAAATAAAGATATTAAGCAGGTTCTTCCCCTTTGGTACCTCAGAAACTTGCCTGAGTAAGTTCCAGCTGGAAAATAATATCTAGGAAATAAATGAATAAATAGATAAATAAATAGAAAAAGGAAAGGAAAGGAAAGGAAAGGAAAGGAAAGGAAAGGAACGCAAAGGAAAGGAAAGGAAAGGAAAGGAAAGGAAAAGGAAAGGAAAGGAAAGGAAAGGAAAGGAAAGGAAAGGAAAGAAAGGAAAGGAAAGGAAAGGAAAGGAAAGGAAAGGAAAGGAAAGGAAAGGAAAGGAAAGGAAAGGAAAGGAAAGGAAAGGAAAGGAAAGGAAAGGAAAGGAAAGAAAGGAAAGGAAAGGAAAGGAAAGAAAGGAAAGAAGAAAAGAAAGAAAGAAAGAAAGAAAGAAAGAAAGAAAGAAAGAAAGAAAGAGAAGAAAGAAAGAAAGAAAGAAAGAAAGAAAGAAAGAAAGAAAGAAAGAAAGAAAAAAAAGAAAGAAAGAAAGAAAAAGAAAGAAAGAAAGAAGAAAGAAGAAAGAAAGAAAGAAGAAAGACAATCTAACTGGCAAAAATCAGGGAAGGAGTAAAAGCCCTGAGCACATAAATCAGTGATTTCCATGATGGAAATTTGGAGCAGAAATTCAAACCACAGTGAAAAGCCACAGAAAAATGGGGGAGAATCCAAGGAAGAATCCAGGATGTGTGTGTGTTCACTGCTCCCATCCCACACAAATACAGAGTTCATTGCCATGGGATTTCTCATTTTCTGTCTCCTTTCTGCAAACTGGACCAGAGTTCCTGCTGCTGGATCAGCCTAAGAAGATTCCAATAATTCCTCACCATGGGAAGCTGGAATCTGCATTACCTGCCCCAAGCTGCCTTGTTCAGAGCATCTCTCTTCCCCCAAATATCCTGAGCTTCAGCAGGGCTTTGCCTTGATAAAAAGCACATTCCAGAAGCTGGTGAGTTGACTCATCCACTCTACTTTAATCTGAATATTCCTCCTTTGAAGTTGGTAGCTGGATGCTGACTCAGAGCTTTTAAAATCCATAGACTGCCATGCAAATTAATAAAAGATTTGATTAACACGACTGTGAAATTTTCTTTTTGCAGGCTACCCCACTTCTGGCAATGCAACAGAAGAATCAGAAATGATTTTATGTTCTTGAGGCAGCCACCAAATGAAGGTTGGCACATCAAAAACTCGAGTTTGCAAATAAAGGCCCTGTTAAAAACACAAAATTCTGCTGGTTTAAACAAATGCCCAACCTCTGCATCTCTGTAGTTCAGACACAATGCACTTTCCTTCCATTTTAATTCTGCTTTTTATAAAATACTTGGCTTCTGACTGGAGGCAAAATGTTCCAAGGCAAATGACTCAACTCTTGAAAACTGAAAAGGGCAAAATGTTGATTTCTGAGAGGTGCAGCATGAAACAAATGAAACCTGCACCAAAGTGATCAGCACATCAATCTATATTTGACCTATACTCAGAAAAAAAACAACAGAAGCTCCTAACAATCTGAATAATTGCCATATGGTGTGTGTGGAAAATAAATGCAAATATTCTGTGTGCAGCAGAAGTAGATTGTGCCATAAGCTCATCTGGCTTTGGGGTTTCTCTTTTTCTTTTCCATGGCAATGAAAATCTTCACTGTATTGCAGATTTGTCTTTCCAAGCCACCAGGTTCAGGGAGCACTCACAGGTCTTTTATTTGTGTTTTATTTGTGTTTTATTTGTGTTTTTCTGCTTTAGTCAGGTTTTCTGTGCTTGAGGAACTCAGCAAAGCTCCAAATTTCTGGAAAGGGGAACCTTCTAAGCCCCTTCCCACTAATATTGATGCCAAGAACTCCACCCCAGAGGTTTCAGCACTTGGGGAGTGCAGAACCTGAGCTTGCACACAGTGGGTGGAAAAATGTCTGGCAAGTTCCCTTGGGAAATCACAGCTGGCCTAATTACACTTTCTCAGCTCAGAAATAAATAAATAGAGTTTGATTGGGTTATTAGGGGGAGCAAAACCCTGCTCCAAGGAGAGCTGTGAGCAGCAGGAACACAAATGTTGAATTACCCTGCTGGAAGGTGTCTGAGGCACTCAAGTGCTCATCACTGAATTCAGAGTTCCAGCCCATGGAATTAATGCTGCAGCCCAGGGCACATGGCCATTAAAAGATATTAGGAGCTCTGTGGAATGTAAACAAAACAATTACCTGCCTACTGCCTCTCAGGCATCAGCATCTAGATAATACCAGAGAATTTTGTAATTTTGTTAAACTGGTCCTTAATAAAGAAAAAAAAAAAAAAAAAATTCAAACCTGAATCCTGATTTTTAACCTTTCTGGCCTGAGTGTAATCACCTTCCAAAACAGCAAAGGGAATGATACCAGAAATTGTTTATTTACTACTACCAGCATAATCCCCATGTACTCCTTTAGAAAAGTAATAATGTAATCCCCATGTGTTCCTTTAGAAAAGTTTGATATAATCCCCATGCATTGCTTTAGAAAAGTAAAATAAACCTGATATTTCTAAGCAGTCCCTCCCCTCTCTATCAGAACTTGTCCAGACTTATTTTGTAAAAGAATTCCCTTGTTTTTATTGAAGAGGATCCTGGCTGAGGGATAATTTAACCCTCTATTGCAGGACTTTCTGGGCTTTGAGAACATTCCCAGCCTTTTCTGCTGAAGGAAGTTCTGGGCTCACCAAGACAAGCTGGGTAAAACCAAAAATCCTTCAGGATAACTCCCAGTCTGTTCCTGGGCTCGTGCTCCTTGAAATATGTCACCAGAATTTACTTATAATTGCAGAGATGCTGTTTTCCACCAGCTGGAACGATCATCTGGCTGTTAATTAGTTAAAAATGTCCTTTAGCTGACAGCAAATTGTGAAGGGTGGCAGGGCTGTGCTTGCTCTGTGCTTTGGCAGCACCAGCACAGGCTGGGGGCTCTGGTTCCAAACCCTGTGATCCAAACCAGCCACAACAGGGAGAGCTGAATGCTGTTACAATATTGTTATTGTCATGAGCAGAGCCCCAGATTTCCCCTCATTATCAGATAATCCTGACACAGGCTTGGTGTTTTAATAATTGCTCATTAATTGGGCCATGCAGAGCTGAAATGCTGAACTCTGTGACAGCAGGAGTCAATTCTCTCAATGATTTATGGAAATCCAGGTAGGAAATGAAGATTTTCCCCTTTTTAAAGAGTGTTTTCAATACCATATCTTCAAATTTCTGCCTTTCAATATGGTTATTCCAAGAAATAAGCTGCTGAGAGCACAGCTCACATTCTTCTTGCCATGAACCCATTTTTCAGCTGGGGGAATGGAAATATACTGAGCATCCACTCAGCACAACTCGAAATAAAATCTCCTGGATGTCAGAGAAAAGTGTCCCCATTTTATTCAAACAGCTGCCACTGAGTAAGCAACTTTTATAAGGGGGAAATAAATTTTTAAAAAAATCACTTAAGTGGGTGGACATTTAGTGTTACAGAGGATTTGTTTCCCTCCTTGACCTCTGCTCTGATCAGCAGAACTGTAAACACACAATACAGAAAATATCTCTCATTTTTCCACTGATGCTTTGGGAACCATAACCTGTCCTTTTATGAGAATAAGGAAATAATTTCCACTTCCCTCGTGTGTCCCTGTTCTAGATTTTAACAACATTTCACCACTGCAGTGCAGCCTTGCTGAGCTGGGCTGATGTTTCTTTTAGATTTTCCAGTGGCAGAGGTGACCTTCAGTGTTTGAAATTCTGCTTAAACAAGGCTTAAACACCTTGAAATGCTTATCCCAAAACCAGTTTCCTACATTTCTGCTTATTCCACCCAAGTTTCTTTGCAGATCTGCTCTTCCCTCATTTGGTTTTCTTCATGAATTAGAGAATGGCACATACTAAACCCAGCAATTTATTTTGATTTGTTCACCACTACTAGAATGGATTTTGAGAAATTGATAAATATATAGGATTGGTGGGAAAAAACTAACAAACTGAATTTGGATGGAGGGGTTTTCCCTAATAACCAAAATAAAAAACAAATAAACCCATTTCTCAGCTTCATGGCCACAGCAACTCCTGTTCCTGTGTTTTCTAAAGTTTCTTCCCTCCTTTCCTTTTCCACCATTGGCACCAAATTTTACAAACTGGTTTTTCCCCTCCTGCTTGCCCCTATCTGGTTGCTCCTACTGCAAAGAAATAATGGCTGTGCTGGAGAGAAATGCCTCAGGAAGAACACAATACAAGAGGAAAAGAAAAAAACTACCAAAAGGCAAAAAACAGAACAAAAAGCTCCAAAAACAACAAAAAATCTTCTCAAAATATAATAACAAACAAAAAACAAAAAAGACACACACCAAAAAAAAAAAAAAAACCAAAAAGGAAGAACACAAAAACCAATTTTCCTTTCAGAAGACATTCTACAATTCTTTAAACTCCAGTACCCAAATCCTAGTTTCTAAATGTATTTTTCTCTACAAACATGGGATGTTGGAGCAGCAGAGTTGTGGTTTTGACTTCTAATTTTGCAAGCTGGGCAGGTCCAAGGCTGCCCTGGCAGAGCCCAGCTGAGGGATGCTGAATGCCAAGGTTTCACCCCTGATGCTTCCAGGAATCTCAGGAGCTGAGTAAGTGGAGCCTAAAATCGATATCAGCCCTTCCTGAGAGCAAGCTCTGGATTTCGTGTGGCTTCCATGCTTTTTGGAAGCTGTGAGACCCAGAGCAAAGCACCTCAGGGCACAAATAATGTGTGATGGCAGGTGCTCAAGGGTATGGTTATGCACACAGAACATTTATGCAATTTTCAGGTTGTTCCACAGGCCATCAGTGAAGCCATTAGCATGTAAATATATCTAAATCTTGTAAAAACATACTGAGTTTTAAAAGTGGAGAATAGTCTCCTCTTAGAAAAGAATTTAGTATATGAGGACCTGATATTTCACCTTTAAAATAAATATAAATATTTTACATGAGAAAATAACTTGAATTACTAGATCTGTAACATCCTTAGCTGTGGGTAAACATTGAGTAGCAACCTGGGTCAGCTAAAACAGCTCAAAACTCACATTTTGTGCCCTTTTTTCCTTTTGTACTTAAGACAGCAGCTCTGTTTTAACCTGTAGAAAAAAACCTGCAGTGATTATGGTGTGTCAGCCCCAAAAGAGAAACAGAGTGTGGATTTAGCCAGCATCATCACAGGAGGAGATTTCCCTCCCAAAAACACAAAGCCTTGATTGCTTGGAGCCATCTCCTGAATGAAACTTCAAAGAGCCCTTGCAAATCTCCTCCCCAGATCTGAATGCCTGATTTCAATATTGTCACTGCTAAATGGGTATTTAGCAACCATTTAAGGCTCAGTGCTCTTCCCCTTGTATATTTGCTGGAGTATGTTTGAAGCAGGCTATTTTTAAGCCTATTTTTATTTATTTTTTAGTCCTGTTTTGCTGTTCCCTGGTCTGAGTCACAGGGAAAGCAGCAGGGGATGGCACAGGGATTTTGGGCCAGCATCACCCCCTCCTCTGCAAGAAATCAAAAATGAATCTTCTCACAGACTCAGGTCAATCCAACAGCTCAGAGGTGAATAATTCCCATTATCCTGCAATAAAGGATTGATCTAAAAGAGCCTGCACGGTTTGTAATTTCCTAAATTCCATTTTTAACCCACAGAACTGATCTCATTTGTAAATACTGCCCCATTTACAAACCAAGTGAGCATCATAACCATACTACAGAAGATTGGAGAACAGCTTTCTTCACACCAGAGTAAATCCAAAGGAATAAATCCAAATAATAATCCAGAAACTGCAGAGGGGTGGCTGCTCTGTAATAAAGCAAAGCCTGGCATTGGCAGGAAAGAATCAGGACTTGTCAACACTGACACAATTATCGTGGCTGGAGATTCATTTTTGCTGTGTCCTACCCTGTTATCAACTGCAATCAATGCCAGGGCACCTAAATTCCTCCTATTGCACACATTATTGAAATTATTACCCTGGGAATGCCACAGCCATTAATTAAATAGCAGGGGAAAGGAGTTGAGCAGAGCCAGGCTTTTCTTCTGAGGCCCCTCCTTCCCTTTTGTGGAGATGTGTAAAATTTTACACGTTTCTCAGTGATGAGGAGCCAGGCAGGGTGTTTGGCTCAGGATGGATGGAGATGCTGGAAATGCAGAGGTGACAGCAAGGACAGCTGTGCCAAGGTCTGGGTGACCCTGACACAGGACACACCCTGCCCCAAACCTGCTCAGCCAGCTCGGGGTTCTGGTAGCAGCACCCCAGGGAGAAACCACCCAATGGATAAAAACTCTCAGTGAGCACCCCCGAGCATCCTCAGGGTTTTGCTGGAGGAGGGAACAACCCCAGGGAGTCCAGATGGCCCCAGTCAGCTCATCATGTGAAGCCCTTTTCATCCTAACCTGATGCTTTAGGGTTTTAGCTTTTATATTTTCCATTTATTTGCAATCCTGCAGTTCTTTAGTGTGTAACTCTGAGCTCCACACCCAGTGCCAGCTGCTGCTTTCCCATTCTGCTCAGACACAACAATTCCTCTCCAGCCTGGCAATCAAGGACACCTCACTGCCCCAGAGCCCAGAGATGGGAACAAAAGTGAATTGGGGGAGCAAACTTGGGGTGAATGACTTCATTACCTGGAGCTGGAATTGGGAGATTAACCCCAATATGCAAATGGACCAAACTTATCAAAGTATAAAACACCCCATGATCCATCATCCATTCTGGGTGTAGCCTGAAATGTACCTGAAGGCTTTTCAATAAATAAAACTGCCTTTATTGCCTTAATTCTGTCTGGCCTCTGTTTTTAGGTAGCCCAAAAAAGGCACCAAACCTAAAGAAAATGTAGGATTGTTTTGCCAGGCATCAGAAAAAAACATAATTCAAGGATAGCACAGGACACCAGAGTTTCCATTTGCTTAGACAAGCTGAGAGTTAAAACAAACAAACAACCTGGACATTAATAAATGCATTATCCATCAAGTGCTGATGTTAATTAGCAGTAAAGAAAGGCAGGAGCTGCCTTTTAGCACCGTGAGTAAATTCTGCTGTCAAAATTGGTCTTGTGAAAAAACAATTAATGTCATTGTATCTTGGCTAGTGCACACACCAGGTAAGAGAAATAAAACATCACAAATACCTGTTAATATCTGTTCAAATATCACAAATTGCTGGGTTTTCTTTCTTGAGTGCACTCATTTCAGGAAGTGTCAGTTTAGGGTGTTTGGGATGTGCTGCCTGGGACAGGTTTAATAAATAAACTGGATAAATAAATAAACAGCTCAGTGATGCCACACTCAGAAGCTCTGGGAGATAACAATGCACAATCAAAGCTTTGGGATGATTTCTGTGCCCACACACTCTCTCCTCCAATGGAATGGTTCATTGCATCAGTAAAGTAAATCAAGATGTTGGCTTTTTTCTCAGCCTGGGTTTTCTAAACCCATTTAGAGCCTTTGTGACACTCTACAGGAGCACTTGAAGCACACACATTGTTTACAGAAGGAAAAATAATGCATTAAAGGAAGTATTTCCACAGAGGAAACTCCATCCTATATCGTGTCAAAAGTAGATTTTGTCCCTTTGCTTTCTTGGCAAACCTGTTCTTGAAGAACATCACGATTTTCCCCCATCAGGGGAAACTGCTGCCTGATTTTTGGAAATAAAACCAAAGGTATTTGTTGATGTTTGTTCTTCTGCCACCGTCCTTTACATCACCACCTCCTCCACCTTCACACATTCTAACGGTGTGGGAAGGAAATTAAAATGAAGGATGCCAGTAAAAGCAAACAACCTGAGATTTGATCCAGGCTGGAACTCTCCAGCAAACTGCCTGCAAGGCTGCTGAGAGTGCTGCATGTGTTATGTAGGTCAGTGCATGAAACTTGCTCATTTTAGAGAACATTTCATTCCCCAAAGGGAATGTGAGTTACTGAGACAGAGCCAGACCTGATCAGAGCAGGAGAGCTACACACAGAGTGAAGATAAATACTTCTAAACACTTTTCTACACTGCCCAACTCCCAAAAAGTAGGAAAAAAAAGAGGTTTTATTAATCCAAAATAACAGTCCCTCCCAACAATGCTTAGCATTTCCCTCACCTGGCTTTGGACAAACACTCAGTTGTCAGGAATGCTGCTGGAAAATGAGAAATTCTCAGCGTGCACAGCAAATCCACTGCACACGAGGGTTATGGCAGCCTCTATTCCCAAGGTAAAGCTTGGCAGGTGCTTTGCAAACCATTTGGTGAGGCTAAAGGGCTGTGAGCAGTGGGAAGGAGCTGAAATGGGAATGCAGAATTCAGTTTTTAGCCTGTGGCCATGTAGTAGTAGCTCGCTGGGAGAGGCTGGAAATAACTCGTTTCAGATTTATTTTAAAGCACTGAAAAATCAACAAGTTTTCCTCCTGACCCAGCAGCTCCTCAGGACAGAGGAACCGTGAGCTCCCTCAGAAAACTCAGTTTCAGTCTCCTCCTGGCACAGCCTCCCCAGATCAGGGATTTCCTGAGCACACACAAATAAACAGTCTTGCCTTGGTCGAGCTACTATTCCTTAAAGGACAAAATAAACAAAATTATAATCTACCTCCAGAAAAAAAATAATTATAAAAATCCACATTCATTTTGGCTTATTAATGCTATCCTTTAACAAAAGGGAACTATTGGAAAACTTGCAGGATGTCAGAAGCTATGCCTTTGTCAGAAATCCCACTAAAATGCAGATTTTGACACTCCAGAGAGAAAAGCTGAGTTGTTACCCTCACCTGTGGATGCTAAAATTCCGAATTTACCATCCCACCTGGCAGTGCAGTCACCACTCAGTCCTTGCTGACAGATTTCCCAGATGAGCTGGACCCACCACAGAATGCCCAGCATGCTGAAAATGTGCTCACTGCCATCCCTTCACTTCCACACCTTCTCTCCACTGGCTGGGCTGGAATAATTCAGCAGCTCTGCTGGCAGCACAGCCAAACTGGGGAGCACTGGGGGGACTGGGAGTGGAGGGTGGGGAATCCAGGCTGGGGGGAACCAAGCCCTGCCCATGAACAGCCCCTTCTCATCGTGCACATGGGGCCCAGGAGTAAATTTATATTATATTATATTATATTATATTAATTATATTATATTATATTATATTATATTATATATATATTATATTATATTATATTATTAATAATATATATTATATATATTATATTATATTATATTATATTATATATTACATTACATTATATTATATCTTACATATCATATTATTTGTCTTACATTACATTACACTACATTATATAACATTATATTATACTACAATATAATTATATATTATATAATATATATATGTTATATATAATATATATATTATATATAACAGTATAATTATATTATACTACAATATATACCATATCATATATCATATATCATATATCATATAATAATTTATTTCATATTTATTGTATTACATTATGTTGTATCATATTGCATTACATTGTATTACAATACATTACACTACATTATATTATATTTTATTATATATCATATCATATTATATTATATCATACTTATTGTATTATATTACATTAGATCACAATATATTATGTTGTATCATTTCGTATATATTATATTATATTATATTATATTATATTATATTATATTATATTATATCATATCATATCATATCATATCATATCATATCATATCATATCATATTATATATATTATATTATATCATAATGTAATATTATATTATATTATGTTATATCATATAATTCATCCCAGACACTTTGAGGATGCCTCTGAGGTCACTATCTGGGACTATTAATACATTCCAGAATTACCTGAAGGCCTCAACTCACAAAATTTTATTACAAAAAAAACCCCAAAATACCAGGATATTAACTTTTCACACTCCACCTGCAAAAATTTCCAAATATTTTGCGAGATTTATGAGCAAAAAGAAACTAAAGTTTAAAAATTTCATACTTCTGTTGCTAAATAATTGTTCCTTTCCTCTGGTAAATCAATTTACATAAAGAAGTCACCCTATAAAAACCACTCTGACTCAGAGGTAAGGAGCCTGTTATTCTGCCTTGTGGTACAGATTTTATTTTGCAGGCAGTAAACATTTCTATGGATCTAAAATACTCTTTTCAAACTGCTTTCCATTAATGACATTAACTCAATCATGCAAGAATAATATTATAATAACAATATAAGAATAATTATTCTGATAATAAATATTATGGATGACACATCAAGCAAAACTTCTCTCCCTGCAGAGTTTGGAAAGAGTAAAACCAAATCCTGAAATTGTAAATATGGAAATTTTAAATTTTCATACAAAAAATTGAGCAGAAAACTTTGTTTACTCCGTGAGAGAACCTTGCCAAAGTGTAAACCTAGGTGCCACTTGGAAAAGTGAGGAAAAAATCATAAAATTACCAAATCTAAAGACAACACAAAGAAAATACAATTGGAAGAATAGAAGTTCTCAAGATTTTCAATCTGTAAACAACAGTGAATTGCTTAATTCCTGCCTTTCTGATCTGAAATGAAACAAATCTGTGATTATCCAGTCCAAAATGACTTTCTGCAACTTGTACTTTAATGTTGCCACTGTTACTGACAAGAACTAAATCTAAAATTCTGATCTCCCTGGCTGCAATAAAATAAAATAAATAAAATAAAATAAAATAAAATAAAATAAATAAATAAAATAAAATAAAATAAAATAAAATAAAATAAAATAAAACTCAAACCAGCCCCCTCTGCCCCTTGTTTATCTACAACCCACCCAGAAATAAAAAACTTCATCTCACCAGCTAGCAGGACCTGTCCAAATAATTTCCAAATAATTGGTCAGATAAGATTTAAACACTTGTACAGAAAATAAACTGAGGCTGTAATCCCCTAAATCTTGCATTCTAAACTTCCCAAAATGTTTTCCCAATTGGAACTCTTTAAAATAACGATGAAGCCTGTCAGATTGACTTCATCTTGAAACCTCAGATCCTTGCTGCATGTTTAAAATGCCAGCACCACCAAGGTGTGTTCAAAGCACTGTAATCAGACAAGTATTCAATGAAGAAAAACATTTTAAGAGTTAAAAATGCTGTCAGTGAGTGGAGAGTGAAGGGGAATTTTATTAAAGTGACAGCTCACCAGTTTTTAGCCAACAGGTAAATTGAAAAATCTCAGTTTATCAGCTGAGCCTGGGTGCAGCTTTAAACAGGAGAGCAAAGAAAAGCTGCTCAAAGCAACCTGACACATTGCATGGGTGAAATGCAGAAAACTGGGACTTGGGCTGGGCTCTGAGCTGGTTTTTAACCTGAATGTATTTGGTCAGTGACATTTGACTGCAGCACTTGATACCCACAGGGCCAAGTCCACCTGGTGAGATGCTGACAGTGGAAAAGCAGGATTTGAAGGGCTGGAAGAGCAGGATTTGCAGGGCTGGAAGAGCAGGATTTGAAGGGCTGGAAGAGCAGGATTTGAAGGGCTGGAAGAGCAGCATTTGAAGGGCTGGAAGAGCAGAATGTGCAGGGCTGGAAGAGCAGGATTTGCAGGGCTGGAAGAGCAGGATTTGAAGGGCTGGAAGAGCAGCATTTGCAGGGCTGGAAAAGCAGAATGTGCAGGGCTGGAAAAGCAGGATTTGAAGGGCTGGAAAAGCAGAATGTGCAGGGCTGGAAAGCAGGATTTGAAGGGCTGGAAGAGCAGGATTTGCAGGGCTGGAAAAGCAGGATGTGCAGGGCTGGAAAAGCAGGATTTGAAGGGCTGGAAAAGCAGAATGTGCAGGCTGGAAAAGCAGGATTTGCAGGGCTGGAAGAGCAGGATTTGAAGGGCTGGAAGAGCAGGATTTGCAGAGCGGGAAAAGCAGGATGTGCAGGGCTGGATTTGAAGGGCTGGAAGAGCAGCATTTGCAGGGCTGGAAGAGCAGGATTTGCAGGGCTGGAAAAGCAGAGTGTGCAGGGCTGGAAAAGCAGGATGTGCAGGGCTGGAAGAGCAGGATGTGCAGGGCTGGAAAAGCAGGATTTGCAGGGCTGGAAGAGCAGCATTTGCAGGGCGGAAGAGCAGGATTTGCAGGGCTGGAAAAGCAGAGTGTGCAGGGCTGGAAAAGCAGAGTGTGCAGGGCTGGAAGAGCAGGATGTGCAGGGCTGGATGTCTGAGGTGAAGCTGTAACACAGGTGCCACGGGAACAGATCCCCTGGGGACTCCCCATGGAGGAGGATGAGCACACACACAAATCCTCAAGGATTTCCTAACAGTGAGACAAGAATTGCAATTGCTGTCGTTCTAGCCAAGCAGGGACTTGGTATAACTGAGCTCTAAACCTGGAAACAAACTCACAGGAGAGCAGAGAGCCAGGAATCAGTGGGACAAGAACGAACAGCTGCCACTACAGAAAACAGGAAAGAGATTATTTTCCTCTTCCTTTCATTGCCAATGTCAGCAACGCTGAGCCTGGCAGCTTTTGGGAGGAATCTTTGCTGGGTCCTCCCAAAAACACAAGCAGCCTTGACCTCGATGATCTTGAAGGTCTCTCCAGCCTAGTAATTCTGTGAATTTTGTGAATTCTCCCTCCACTCTCCACATTCTACCTGTGGACTCTGACAGCTTCAGGAATCTTTTAATTCCATCATCTTTGAGCATCTTTTAATGAAAACCAGTTTCAATAAAGCCTCTGACAGCTTCTACAGTAATGTGAGCTATCTTAGCATAAAGAAATAACTCTTTATTCGACTGGTTTCTTTTCAATTAAAAAAAATAAATTAACCCTTGCTGAAAAGCACAGCCACACTTCACACTGGAAATGTGATAAACTCCTGGTGTTTGCAGAGGATGGAGGAGCCCCAGGGGATGGAGATGTCCCAGTGCTCATCATATGCTGTTCCATACATTTTTCCACCTTCCTGCTTGTCTCCTTTGCTCTAGCAGCGTGCTGCCTGTGGGACAATTCTGTACAGCCAGGGTGAGGCCTCTCCTGTGTGTGAGTGTCCTGGAGAGCTGCAGGGACTGGGGGCAGTGTGTGGGCAGCATCAGCATCATCAGCAGTGTCTTGTGTTGCAGTACAGGATGTACCAGCAATGTGGATTCTGTCCCCATCTGTTAACCCAGCTGGGGCAGTGACCCTGATCTCCTGGCACACATTATCTGCTCATGGGCCAGCTTTAAATCAACTGGGCAATCATCTTTATCTTCCCACAGCCCATCCTCCCTCCAGGAGATATCATCTGCTGCTGGCCCATTCAGTCCCAGGGCATGGCTGATAAAATTCCATCATCCCACTGGGAGATGCTCCAGCCAGGGCAGCAGCCAAGCCTTTCCTACCCAGATAAAAACTGAGATTTGGGACACCAAGGTTCCTTCTTTCCACTGGATTCCAGAGGAAAGCCAGACCTTTCCACATCATCCCTGCACCTTCAGAGGAAACTGCACCTTCTCCAGGAGGCACTGCTCCAGCTGAACCACATCTGCCCCTGCAGGAGGATGCAGCCACCATTGAATGGGACTGTGCCAACACCCTGACTGACTGACGGGTGTCAGCTTGGATTCTGACTCTGGCAGGGTTTGGGATTGTTCTGTGTAATACTGCATTGCTATTTTAATTTTCCTAGTAAAGAACTGTTATTCCTAATTCCCATATCTTTGCCTGCCAGCCCCTTAATTTCAAAATTATAATAATAATTTGGAGGGAGGGGGTTTACATTCTCCATTTCAAAGAGAATCTTCTGCCTTTATTGGCAGACACCTGTCCTCCAAACCAGGACAATCAGCATCAGAAGCAGAAACAGAAAGAGAATGAGGAGCAGCAGCAGAAAGAGAACCAGGAGCAGCAGCAGGAGAAACAGAAAGAGAACCAGGAGCAGCACAATCAGAACCAGGAGCAGCACAATCAGAACCAGCAGCAGCAGAAAGAGAACCAGGAGCAGCACAATCAGACCCAGCAGCACAATCAGACCCAGCAGCAGCAGCGGCCGCCCCGGCCCGCGGGGAAGGAGCCGCAGCTGAGTCACAGCTCTGCCTCTGCCCCCGGCGGGGATTTTCTCTCCGAGCTCACAGACATCGCTGTGACGAGGGATTCTTCCTTCAGGGCCGAACCTCCAGCGTTCTGACGTCTAAATGAGGGATTTGTACAAACGCATCCCTGTCCCTGTTCCCTGGTTAGCGCCAGTGCCCTCTCCTTTCCCCCCAGTATCTCTGCTCAGGCTTTTGCTGGAATTCAATAAAATCCATCATCATTAAAATTAGCGTGAATTTCCACGTCCATTAACTTATCCAGTTACATTCATTTAAACTACAAAGTATTCGCCTTGGACTCAAGTTGTTTCTTAATGCAATCCAAATATGCACAATTTTATATTTATCACAAAATCCTTACCAGCCCTGGAAATTCAGGAGACAGATCCAAACTCTGAATTTACAATTCCTTTGGATGAAACCCTCTGCTTGAGAAATGTGGCAAATCTGTTCCAATGGTTTGCTACAATGGACAACCAGGAGGTCAAAACCTCCTTTCCTGAAATGTTTTCCAAATGATCAGCCAAGTGAAAAAAAAAATTCCAAAGACAAGGTTCAGAACTGCAGGAATTATACCATAATCATTTAAAAAATAAAATTTAAAAAAAATTAAATTAAAAAAGATGCTCTTTGCCACCCAAAACCTTTGGTTTTCCAAGCTGGTTAACATCTGGAGCATGAGGCTGAGCCCAGTTTATAATTACTTCACTGAAAGTTCTCTGATAGTATTTATGTGTTTAATTCTACATTTGCTAGATGCCCATGGGGATAAATATGTTTTGCTACTTGTTCTGGATGTGTCTGAAAAGCAGCAGGGAAACAGAGATAAATAATAATTCAATGCAAAAAATAGGGTTTTTTGTTTATTTTAAATCCCACTGCTTTGTACAATGTCACAATGTTCCACAAACACCTCATCTACCAAAAATAGGCTGCAAATTCAACCTTGGTGCATCCTGGAGGTGTCCAAGGAAGGACTGGATGTGTCAGAGCTCTGGGCTGGTGACAAGGTGGGGATCAGGCACAGCTTGATCCAGCTTGGATTTAAATCCATTTGCTTCATTTGATGGAATTTCTCAATTGTATGATAATTCTTTACTGCAAATTTTGTTTTTTATGTAAAATTTAAGGAGTTCCCTACATGTCATCACCAAGAGCACTCCTGACTTGTAAGAAAACTAAAAACCAAAAAAGCAAATATGGGCTTGCCTGCAATTCCTCTACTGATTAAAAATAAGTTGTGGTGCTTTTAGGTGATTTGCTGGATCAATACCGGACCAAGAGCCAAATTCTCTTCTGTCCCAACCCTGCCCATCCTTGCAGAACTGGAGCCTTAACTCAAAGCTGTCCAACTCCCAATTTCATCCTCCTCTTGATTTATTTTGCAATTTGTAACTCTGTGCCCCATGATTCAAGCAAACAAATCACAGGTTCAGGAGAGCCCTGCCAATCATGACAAGGTGAATGTGATTTTCTCTGCATTCCCCAGCCTGCCATGAGGGTTTTCTTCTCCAGTAATTCTTGGCCTCAACAGCAAAATATAAGCAGTTGCTTGTCAGTGTTGTTACTTCTTCCATATGATTCTGTCTTTCATCACAATCTGGAGTCAGATGAAAAATTTGAGAATATTAGTGGATGTTCCTTCTCCAGGAGCATCCTGCAATATACATGAAAAATTTAGGACTTGCTCAATCTGTCTTCTCAAAAGCTGAAATGCTACAATGCTAAAAATGTGCACGAGAAAAGGGCACAAAAATTTGGAAGAAGTTGATGCACATTTCAAACACTTCCCTGTGAAAATGTGGTTTCAAAATTCCTCCAGTGTACTTGTAACACAGCAAAAAGGAATATTGGAATTCTGGAATATAGGACATTCTAGTAATTCATTTCTGATTGTGCTATCCAATTATATGGGGATCAAATTGCTACCAAAGTTTGAAACAAGATGTGGTTAGTTCACATGAACCAATATTGAAATTTAAATACTCTACACATCTGGCCTTAGTTTGATTCTTTTTAAACACCAAGGAATCTGAAAGGTCAATTGAGCTTTAAGGAAGGAGCAGATCTTGGGATAAAGAGCAACATGAATGTGTGGGAATAATAAATCCTTACAAATAAAAGTTCTATATTAATTAGGAGCACAGGTATTTTATCTTTGATAAACTCTGTTAAAGAAGAAAAACAAGAGGAAAAGTTCATTTCCTACAGACAGCAAGAGCACAAGGAAAGAACTTTGAATTATGACAACCTAAATGCATTTGACCCTGTAATTTAAATGTAGGGCAAAACAATAATCTGTTCACATACTGAATGTAATTCAATGTATCAGTGGTGAGCTGAGTGTATCAATAACCAGCCATGAGCATTTTCAAATCTATTATTACAGCTTGAGCAAGGACAATTTCTTCCAGCCCACAAAGTGAGAATTTCCAATCAGTGAGAGCTGAATGAACAAGAATGGGAGAGGGGAAGGGATAAGGAGGGGAAAGCAAAAAAAAACCAAAAAAACTTCTGGAAATGTGGATTAGGGAAAACTTGGCTCTGCTATGAACTCACCCATCCCACAGGAGTGAGGTGAGCAGAGCAAACATTCCCAGTGCCTTCTGCCTTTTCTGATGGTGGAACC
The DNA here is from genome assembly GCF_029582105.1 of Oenanthe melanoleuca. Classification (NCBI taxonomy): domain Eukaryota; kingdom Metazoa; phylum Chordata; class Aves; order Passeriformes; family Muscicapidae; genus Oenanthe; species Oenanthe melanoleuca. The sequence continues at coordinate 17,848,640 of NC_079346.1, read as the reverse complement.
ACCATTTGCATTTAACCATGCTGTCCATAAAAGCCTCTTGGAAGGCTACAGAAATAGGAGAATGTAATCCCATTATTCCAACACAAAGAAATGGGAGAATGGAACCCCCTTTATTCCAACACAAAGAAATTCCAGCAAGGTGATCCCTCAATGGCTGAGCCACAAGAGAATTGCAAGTCCAAATCATCTGATTTTTTTATTTTTTTTTTTTCCCAAAGAGATGCCACAAATGGCAAATTGGAAAATGTTTCCAAGTGAAAAAGGCATAAACTAAGCACATATTTGTCCCACTAAAATACTGGAGAGGGGATTTTTTTAACAATGCCTGCATCAGCTACAAGGATACTTTATGCAGAAATCAGGCAGGTACCTTTGAGAAAATGTGTTTGAATTATGGCAAGTATTTTATTTTTTTGCTACCTCCTGAGCTGCACAATAAGAATTACTGTGCACTTCTCATTCTGTGATGAATTCTTGATGCAAAAGTCTAAATTTTCCATTATCTTCCAAGTTTTTCTTTAAGAGGAATGCAGAAAAACAGAAGGTGGACAGGAAGAGAATTTCCCAGGTGGGAATTCCTTGTGGACTGTGGCTCTCCCACCCTCTGGGGATGGTTTTGAAGGGTGTTGTTAATGGGAATAGGAGCTGGAAAATGTCACAGTGATGATGGAATGCAGCTCTCCTGGTCACAGGGCTGGGCTGGAGCTGCACTCCACTAAATTCTTTTATTTGCTTGGAAAACCCCCAGAATTCCTGTTTTTGTGGAGGAATTTCCACCACTTCACAGCTTAAGCTTTAAATTTATCAGCAGAGTATCACCATTTTTGCCATATTAAATTAATGTCAGAACTTTTGCCTGTTTGAAATGAAGGGTGACAGATTAAAGTCAGGAATCAATTCCTCAGAAAAATCAGCCAGCAGCTTGAAACAGCTCAACCACAGCACATTATTCCCCCAAAAAATCACTGCTGTCACATGCAGATACTTCACTGCCCATGTGGAAACAATACAAGAGTAAATAAATACAGTATTTAATCAGTATTTAATGCCTTTCACTGCCACTTCCCAACCTCCACAGTAATTTCACCCTGAATGTTCTATTTTGGTTTTAACACAAAGGGCCAGATTAGAAGTTTTCAATAAAAAAAAAAAAAAAAAAAAAAAAAGAAAACAACATGAAAACTTGATATACTTGGATTTTTCTTCTGCATCCTTTCCAAAAGGTTTCATGGTTGATTCAAGCAAAAGCAAGTTCTCAAGTATTCTTTTCAAGTAAAAGTTTCAACTTTTAAGTAGTTCTTGAAGTCTGCTCTAGTTTGTTTTAACATGGTTAAGTGACTGCACACTGACCTCAAAACCTGCAGCAGTATTGGTGGGGACAGCTGACAAGGAGAATTGTAAAAGGCAGTAGCTGTGCATCAGTTTAATTTGAGTTTGGACAGAAAAAAAAACTTATTTAATCTGAATACAATAAAAGAATCTACACAGGCAGGTCCTGAGCACTGGAATTTAAACAGAAATCATTTCTGAGAGGGTATTAAAGATGATTGAATATTTATAATTTAAACTATCTGATCAGAGCTGTTTGTAATCATTTTATTTTCCACTTACAGAATACAGAACTTGTGCTGGTCCTACAGTCATGGCTTTTTACCCTGAGTTTTCAGACAAAACTGAGGAATTTGTCCTCATTATGCAGAATAATTTCATGCCTTGCACAGCTCTTTCAGGAAAATGCTGCAGACAGAGATGTGCACACACTTTTACACGTGTGCAAATTAAGCTGCTTCTTGCCCCAGATTAAATTATTTGTGTGTGCTAATGAGATTAGCAGCACACCACTCCAGCCCTGCTGCAGCAGAGATGGGGACTTTGGTACTTCACAACAAGCTGCTTTTGCTGATTAACATCATTAACTCTGATTTATCTATTACACATAATCCTATTTGCCAACATGAAACCTATTTGCTGAAGTGCTCCAAGTGAAAATACTGTTCTCATCTTGAGGAGTCCAGTGTCCAGACCTAAAGAATTTCAGTCATCTATCAAAAAAAAAACCAAAACCAAAACCAAAACAAAAAAACCTACTCTAAAACACAGACTAAATCAAGAAATACAAAAGTGACTTTTAGAACTATTGTTCATCCCTCAAAAATAAATGTTTTCTTGCTACCAATTAGGTTTGCTTCCTTTCAAACACTCAGTTGGAAATTCCCAAACTGAAACAAGCCTTGAAATGAAGTAATGTGCTTTAAACTTCACATTAGTGTTTGTTGAAGAGTTTAATGCACAAAGTCTTCACCCCACCTTGACAGACAGACAGACAGACAGACAGAGTTTGCCAGGAGTTTTTGAAAAGGCTGAAACCACTACTGGAATTCTGTTCCACAGAAAGCATCACAAATCCACTGCTCTAGACCAGCCAGAGAAGAATTCAGGGAAAGCCTCCACCAGCCCAGGGACAAGCCCAGCAAACCAGAAAAATCGAGATTTAATTCTATTGTTATTACAGAAAGTGACAGCAGCCTGGATTTCAGGCTAACAGCACCTGGTGTGTTTGTTCTACATTGAAAGCCTTCCAGAGAGCTGTTCCTGAAGTGCAGGGACATAATCACAGAGGGATTTGGACAATAACAATCACACTCTGCATCTCCTTTTACAGTGGAGCTGAATTTCACTCTAAAGGCCACTTAGGAGCTGATTTGTCATCAATGCACAGCCCAAGAGCCAAGCTGAAAGGGATGCTTATAATGGGCAATATTCAGGGGAAAAAAAAAAAAAAGAAAACAGAAAGAAACCCACCAAGCAATAACCCCAAAGCTTCATTAGCTGCCTGATTTTTTGGAAAGGCCTTCCAGCAAATAAAAGGATAAAACAACTGCAAGACTAAACAGAAAAGCTCTGCTGGAATAGCCTCAGCAACCCAGTGGAAGTGGTTTGAGTAGAAATAATGTAAACCTTCATGCACACTAATTATATTTTATATTAATGTCTCTCTTGACTCCTCCCAGGTATTCCTATTGCCAAGGAAGGCAATCTTACCTTTGTGCACATTGAATTGCTGCTGGCTCACATCAGACATTTCTTCCTTAGTAGGAAAATTAATCAGCACAAAAAAAATCTTAGACCATGGGTCCAGCTAAAAGAATTTAGGCAGAGAACAGCCTGACACAAATCCTGAATCTCTAAATCCCAGAACATTGTGAGCCACACAATAGATGCTCATGAGACCTGTCTTCAAAAGAGCTGAGTGACTTTCCACTGGCACCATGGAAGAGCTTCCCTTCATTCCAGTGAAGGAAAACCACAGCCATGAACTACTTTCTACCTGGACAACACCCACCAGTGAAAATTCCTACAATTCATCTCAAAAAAACCCTTTTGCACACAGATATAAACATGACTACACACACCAAACACATTTTAAAGGGTCTATCAGCAACACGAGTGTCATTTATTGGTATATACTGTAAGGAACAGACTCAGGAAAATTACTTTTGGTTTTCTGTTCAAAGACAAAGGCTTCATAAATAATTTTTCCTCATTAAAAGTATCCCTAGGATTTTTATTTACCTTGAGCAGTAGATGGCTGAGACAACAACTCTTGAGTAAAATAAATTCTGCACTCACAGCACACTATGAAACCAGATTGCCACTCACTGGAATTGGATGTATTTATCATGTTTTATGATTAAACCTTTCCACCACACTTTCAGAATCACAAATTTGATGTGATGGCTTTTCTAACATTGATTTAGAAATCTTTCAAGACTTTCTCAATGCTGAGGTGTGTGTATACATAGAAAGCTGTCACTGGAAATCAGTTTCAGAGCAAAAGAAACCAGTGATACCAAGCAAGAGGTGGTGAAATAATGCTGATCTTCCTCCCTGGAGCATCCTGGTTTCCCTGAGCAAATGTGAGACTGTGATCTCCTACTGGAGTTTAATCCCCTAAATCTGGCCTGTTTCAGTGGAATTATAATCAGTCTTATTAGAAGGAATAAAGAAGAAATGAGGTCAAACAGAGCAAATGTGAGGTCAGGCAGGGAGTGTTACACACAGAGCTGGAGCATCCCATGAATTGAATGATTCCCATCCCCATCTGAGCTGCAGGAGTGAGCAGCTGTGAGCAGCAGGTGATGGGCACCAGGATCCCACACATCCCTCAGCATTCTGCTTTAAGGACACATTCTATTATTGGCTTTTCACAAATATTAAAATCAATGCTTTATGTATAATGTTGGAAAACTTTGCTGTATGAATAGAGTTTCTTTTAGCTCTGTTATTAACAAAACTTAGTAGTGTGATAAATAGATATAATTTTATTGGACTACAACATGGTGATGTAAAAAGCTTTTGTTCATGTAACTGACTCAGAGAATGGTAAAAAAATAATAATGAAATTCTTCACATTCTTGGATTATCCTATCTGGATGAAGATAACCAGAGGAATTTATTGATCAGGGAGTAGACAACAGGATGGAGACACAAAAAAAAGTTGATTTACAGGTTGGGGTGGGGAATGATTTTGAATAATGCATGAAGGTCTCTGGATAGGCAACAGGTTGATGCATTTAAAGGAGTGTTCTCTGAGTTAGTGTGTGCTCTTGGCTGGAGGCCAAGCACCCAGCCATATATCCTTTTGCTTTACTGTTTGTCTCTTATTGTCTGTTATTAAACCTTTTAAAATCTACCAGGATACTGAACCTTGTTTTTCACAATTCCCTGGCACAGCTGCAGCTGAGCTTGGTGGGTTTGGAGCCCTGCACTGCCCTGGGATCTGCAGGAAAACCAGGATTTAACATTCACTGTCCTCTGAATTAAACACTTCTATCACTTCAGCTTGATCAGCATTAGGAAGGATGTGACCTCAGCCACCTGATGCTTTAGGATTTTAGCTTTTATATTTTCCATGTATTTGCAATCCTGCAGTTCTTTAGTGTGTAACTCTGAGCTCCACACCCAGTGCCAGCTGCTGCTTTCCCATTCTGCTCAGACACAACAATTCCTCTCCAGCCTGGCAATCAAGGACACCTCACTGCCCCAGAGCCCAGAGATGGGAACAAAAGTGAATTGGGGGAGCAAACTTGGGGTGAATGACTTCATTACCTGGAGCTGGAATTGGGAGATTAACCCCAATATGCAAATGGACCAAACTTACCAAAGTATAAAAACCCCATGATCCATCATCCATTCTGGGTGCAGCCTGAAATGTACCTGAAGGCTTTTCAATAAATAAAACTGCCTTTATTGCCTTAATTTTGTCTGGCCCCTGTTTTTAGGTAGCCCAAAAAGGCATCACTCCAGCTGTTTGTCAGGAATCTGTTCATTCATATTCCATATTCATATTCCAGCCAGGGAGGAACAACAAAATCTTTGCACATTCTGCCCAGAGCTGAAGCTGTCCTTGCAGCCTGGGCTGTCTCTGAGTGTGGCTGGGCTCAGATAAAGCTGTTTAATTAGCAGAAGCAGCAGTGCAACCAAGCAAGGAGTTTTCACTCCATGGCCAGGGCAGAGGCTGCCCTCCCACCCACCGTGTCTGGGAGGTTTTGTCACCTCACTGCACATTTCTGCCACTGCCCAAGGTGAGCTGACTCCTCTTTGGAGGCAATGTCATTGCAGGTAACATCATTTCATCATTTATGGCCTGGCTTTTTGTCATCTACAACATTGCTTTCTCTGCCAATTTACTCTTTCCCATTCTTGACAACTTTTCCACCTGCCTGTGATTACCTTTGCTGCTGTGTTCAGCCAAGCAGGGCCAAATTCCTTCTGAGGAGGTTCTGTACCCAAACCTGGCTGCCTGCATTTGTTATTTTCCTTCCCCAAACACAGCTTTATACTCAAACACAGATTTTCACTGAAGTCCTATCCCATCTTTAAATGCAAATTGCAGTGTACCTTATTTATAAATAGACAAACCCCCCAAACATCAATTATTTCAGTGGTATTAAAACAGATTTCTGTAGTTTAAAGCATTCTTAATGGGATATAATTATATGATATTGGACATGGTGTTTCTGTGGGTCACTCACATGGTGCTATTAAGAACTGGGTACTGAAACTGCATAAAATGAAGTCACTACTTTTAGAAAATCCTGTGGGAATATTTAGCATCAATCTTCTGGGGAAACATGCTTTCAGCAAAAATGGCTTTTGCAGTGTCCTGCAGTGTTTACAGAATGGCATATAAATAAAACAGGAAGCCTTCTACACACACTTTTGCAAGATGAAGAATAAAACATCTATAATTACAGTTTTTAATACCCTTTTGTTCCATGCCTTTCCTATTTCAACAGGTTACAATTTGCTACTGGCAAGCCATTATCAAATTCTGAATAGGTTGCAAGTAGAATTTCTTATTTTACCTGGTTCCATAGTCTACCAAGAAATTTGTTATTCCTTTTATCTCTCCCTTCAGCCTCATTACTTTGAAATGTACCTCCCTGAAATTCATTATTTCCTTGCCAATTTTTCCATTTCATTTCTCTGAAGGCAAACTTCAGATGAAAACGTTGGCAAACTTTTTTCTCTAATATTATCTGTTCAACTAAATGTGTTACTATAGCTTTCATTAGGCTTCAAAGGCATTTCTATTGTCTCTAAAAGGTAGGGAAAAAAAGAAAAAAGTCACTTGGATCCTGAGCACAGGGGACTGGGATGGGGGTGACACCAGAATCTGTCCAAATTTGTGGCCAGCATCTCATTTACACTCAGCTGCCTAAAATAACATTGGAGCCTGCAAGAGTTTGGGTTGAGAGCACACAGAGCATGGAGCAGAAAGTGTTATCACTGAGAGATCTGGTTCCCATTCTCTGTCTTATCAAAAAGGTAATCTCTCTCACATGCTGTGTTTGCCTACTTACACAACACAGCAAAACATTGCACACGACAGAACTGTAGGTAAACAGAAAAAATATCAGCAGCTTTCTTCCTTAGATCATCTTAAAATACCAGCCCAGACATTGTCTGGTGCTGCACCAGCTGGAGAGCAGGCACAGAACACAACCTGGGTGAGGCTGAGGAACACACAAATTCAGATTTAACTGTTCCCTGCTTTGAAATGAAGCACATGAAACACAACTTGGGTGAGTTTGTACATGAAAATTCAGGTTGAACACCTTACCTACTTTGAAATGAAGCACAGAAAACACAACTTGGGTGAGGTTGTTGTGCACAAAAATTCAGATTTAACACCTTCCATACTTTGAAATGAAACACACAAAACACAATTTGGGTGAGGTTGTTGTACACGAAAATTCAGATTGAAGACCCCCCCATACCTTGAAATGAAGCACAGAAAGCACAACTTGAGTGAGGTTGTTGTGCACAAATATTCAGATTGAACATGTTCTATACTTTGAAATGAAATACACAAAACAGAACTTGGGTGAGGTTGTTTTACACAAAAATTCAGACTGAACACCTTCCCTACTTCAGTGAGCTCAGCTGCACACCCTGCTCCTCCAGCCCTTGCCCAGTGTGGAATTAACATTTAAAAATGGACAAAGCAGCAGTGCCAAGGCTCCTTGAGCTGTACTTTGCCCCTTGCTACCCCCAGAGGAGGCAGAGCTCAGGATGAAGCTGCAGAAACCCTCGTGGTTTCCTGGGTGCCTCCATCCCTGCTTTAATTGTGGCTTTTTTGGCTTGCAGAGAGCCCTTAATGCAGAGCTGGGAGCTGCAGCTGTGCTGGGAACTGATCTAATTACCAATTACCAATTACCAATTACCAATTACCTGCCTGGAAGAAGCACACACTGGCCTCCTGCAGAAGCTGCTGGCCAGCTCCTTTTTGGGGGCTGGGAGTCCTCTCCAAAGGACAACTTGAGTGAGTGAGACTGAAAGGTCTCACAAAGATCATTTTAAAATGCTAAGTTTTCATATGAAGTGAAAATTAGGGAGAAACCACTTTGTCACCCTTGCTCAGTTTCAGAGGGTTTAGGGAACCTTTGGCCTCCTTGAAATATGACAGTGCTTTACCAAAGGCCAGGTTGTTTTCAATTAATACCAAGAGTTTCCTTTTGCAAAGGCCATTTTAAATTAATAAAGGTGATTTAGCATAGGGTTTTTTTCTTCCCATATAAAATACACATATTGATAAGATCATCTTTTCTTTACACCCCACACTTGGTGATTTGGTTAAAGCCTTTAAAAACCTGCTCTAGAGCACTGCAGGGTTTGTCTCCAGACACATCCCAGTGCCAAGGAATCCCTTCCATCCCCTCCACCAGCTCCACCTTTATCCCAAACTGGCTTTCCCTCCCCATTTCCCTGGCTCTGTTTTCTTCTGGAAAACTGCAGAGGGCTCTGGCAGAGCACTTGCCCTCCTTTGTGCATTATTAAAACCAAGTGCTGCCTCCTAAATTTGGAAAACTTGCTCCCACTGAATGAAGTGAAAGCTGCAGCTCCTGAATAACACGTTAGAATTAAATACATGAGAATTCCAGGCCAATTGGAGTAAGGAAATACTAATTAGTTATGCACAATTGAGCCATCCCTAATGAACAGAGCTGCAGTGAAATTGTCATTGCAGTGTGTCCATGCATGTTTGCAAAAAACAGCAGCACACACAGTTTTAATTGAAACCCATTTCCACCTTCTAGTGAATGAAATAAACCCCCAAACCAAAAATCAAACCCTGAGAAGCTCGTGCTGCTCACTTCAAGAAATTTTTGTCATCAAGCAGTGCTTCTCTGCACTACAACAACAGTGTTCATATTAAAAATATTTCTGATGAGCAGTGTTTGCCCATAAGTGACTGGGTAATTTTAAACCAGAAAGTTTGCTCTTCATTTAGCATTTGTCCCAGCCAGTTGGGTTTATCTTTGGAGCCTGTCACAAGCTGAGCAACTACTCAGGCAGTAAACATGAAGGGAAAAAAAAAAAAAATAGGAATGATACTTACAACCAGATTTGTGCTTAAAAAAATACAAGAACAAAATTTCCCAGCTTTGTTCTTTTTATAATTTCACTGCTGCTGCCAGCAAGGCTTATACTCAAGCTTTAAAGGACAAGACACATTAAGTGATGATTAGTTTTCAATATTGAAGCAGCTTTCTGAATCTTATACATAAGTCTTTAATAAAGATAATAATCTATACACAGCTCCTTGGCCCCTTGCCACTGATGGATGGCCTCTCATCAACTGCTTGTTCAGCACTGAATACTCAGGATTTTTTTGTGTACAGAACAAAATGGTTATTTCCTGAGGAAATTAAACACATTTTAAAATAAACCTATCTAGCTGGAAATTTTGGGCACTTAATGCAGAATTAAGAGAGAAGCAAGCTGCCTAGGTTTAACTCAGCTCTGCCAGCAGTCACTTGGATGACCTTGAAGGAATCATTTCACTCCTTAGTTTCCTTTTTTTTGTAAAATATCAACAAAGATCCTCACAGCTGTAAAACAACCCTGGAGATCTGTCACATCCAATCACCATTAAACCTCCCAAATGGTTCTTGAAGCTCTGCCCTCCCCAGCAGGTCTGTGGAGCATCCACACACTCCCAGTGCATCCCAAACCCTCCACCAGATGTGGGAACTCATCAGAGGGTTTGGAGGTCGAGATATTGGAATTGTCTGCTCAACATGCAGCTGCAGGTGGGAAGGACATCACATCCAAATGCATAAAGAGCAGGCCTGGAAATAAAATCAGCTTTCCCAATGCCTCTGTGGAAATCATACAAATTAACAGCACTGGTGCACTGGAAGGGTTTGCACTCCAGCCACCTCCTCCTCGTGGTGCCAGGAAATTCTAAGACAATTCAGGGAAATTCTTGCTGGCTATTTGCTCCCACCTGTGGGCCAGAGGCTCATTTATGGTACAAAGTGACCAGCAGAGCCTTCCATGAGAGCCAGAACCAGCCAAGACCCCTTGCCATGGGTTTATTGATACAACCTTCAGCCTATTTCAATTTGTCCCTTCACTTGCCACCAAGGCTGGTGGAAAATCTTGATTCAGATTGTTTTACATCCCCACCTTCAGGAGAAGCACGACCACTATGTGTGGTTGGAAGACTCCAAAGAACCTGTAGGGAAGGAATTATCCTTTACAGCTCCTACACACCCTGGAGTGAGAAAGGAGGGTGCTTTGACTCTTTGACATGAAACTGCATTTACTCTTCCCTTAAGAAGTCAGGAAAATGGTAAAAAAGACACAAATTAGTATAGATAAGCCAATTCTCCCATTTTTTCCCATGCCATAAATGTAAAGCCATTGAAATGGAGAATTTCAAAACTTGCAATGGGACAAATCTCTTAGAGCAAGAAATTGAGGAAAGATGTCACAGAGATCAAGATTATAAAATGCAAGCAACAACTGGGATTTGGTTCTAGGTAGAATATCCCAAATGATTCCACAGGCAACAACAACAATGCTGGGTTAGTAAATCTTAGACTTGAAGTATAAGTTAACCTTTCACAGAATTAAAACATATTGGAAATAGAAGCTCCTTTTTGTCAGGGGTAAGAGGGAATATCCTTTGCTGACAGAAAAAGGTTTGTGCCTCCTCTGGCCCTCTCTGGAGAGGAACCAGTAAGATCTCAGCGTGATCCAGACCAAATTCCTTTGATTTCTATAGAAACTGCAACCCACAAGCACTATACACGCTCTCAATTTAAGGCAAACAAACACAGCACAGCTCAAAGCACCACAGAAACAAAGGCCAAGCACCTGATCCTCCCCTCAGGAGCAGAGCCCAGCAGCTGGAGGGTTTCTGGAGGCTCTCAGAGATGCTGTGGTGTTATTCTTTTATTTTTTTTGCTGTTATTGACAGGCTTTGCTCAGAGCATCACATGACAGAACCTCCCCCTGCAGCACAGCCCAGGGAGCTGGGGGTGCCCACAGCCACTGGCACCCACCTGCTGCCCCTCCCAGCCTTTCTTTTCCTTGCCCAGCTTCTAATCCTTATCCCATTTTACCCCACAGAGCCAGAAACCCCAGCAGATCAATGCATGCCCAGATGGGGATCTGTACTTCCCAAGGGATGGAACAAACTCTCCTGCATGGATTATCAGAATTCACACATATCTGGAGTTGGAAGGGACCCACAAGGGTCAGATATATCCTTTTTCAGGATATATTTTAAAATCTGTTACAAAATGACTGGTTTCTGGGAGAGGAAAGAGCCAGTGCAACACCAAACTGGTTTTTTTTTTGTTGTTTTTTTTTTTTTTTTTTTTTTTTAGAGCTACTCCGTATCCATGTCACATACTATGAGGAGGAGAAAAAAAAGGCAAAACCAAGCAAGCATGAGTAACCTTGTGAGGATTTGTGAGGCTCCCACCTGGAGTGCTCCTGGGGGAACTCCCATGCTGGGCTTCCAAAGCTCTGCCCCTATGCCCAGATTGTGCTAATTTGGGGTGCATTTGTCAAATATGTAAACCACGTATGGAAAACCACGTTCAAAATACTCACACTGGCTCCAGTAAAAATCAGAAAAATCTCCCAGAATGAAACCTTATGAATAAATGCAGTTATTGGAGGCAGAGAGCTGTGCACTATGAAATATAAAATATTAAATAAATGGATGTTTCTGCAAGGCAGGGAGCAGTGTCCATGGATGCATCTCCATGACGTAGCTACAGAGGCTGCCTCAGTCTGGCTGCTACAACCACCTTGTTTTTTTAAAAAGAAAAAAAAAAAATAGAAAAAAAGTAAAATCACCCCCCCACACACACAACGAACCACAAAACCAGACAGAAGAAAAAGCCTGGAAATGTAACAGGTAATGTTACCTTAACACAAATAACGTATCTGCTACAGTTAAAGGCTTCAATCCTCGGTTCGAGCATTTTATTAAAGCACCGTTTTAAAGCAAATTGGATCAGATCACAGATCACGAGCCCATGCAGACAGCGAGGCTATAAATTGGAGACGCCGAGAATAAAACCCTGAACCCGCAGTCCATTACCGGATGATCTCAGCGCTACAAAAACAGACTTGTTTCACTCCGCATCATTCTAGGGCGCTGCTAAGACCTTCTGCACTGCGATCAGCAGCAGCGAGGGGTGGCTGGGGACGTGTCCTTGCTCCGGAGCGCGGCACCCAGCAGTGCCACAGGTCTGGAGCAGCCACAGCCTCCCCTGCTGCCGCCAGCCAGGCGCGCCTGGAAAACCCCACGTTTTCCGTGCTGTCAGTGGGAGCCAAGCACGCAGCCCAAATCAAAGCTGATGAACACGGCAGGAATTGCCGGGGCCGGGGCCGGAGCGATGCTCGGCATCCCGACCTCCAGCAGAACGCCGCGGGAGCTGCGCGGAGCGAGCGGGCTCGTAAACACGGATTAACACACGCAGCGCCACAGCCGCGCACTGAGCCGTGCCCAGGACACCAAACCCAGCCTGCCGCTGCTATTGCTATTGCTGTCGCTGATATTGCGACAGGGAGCGCACGATATGCGCGCTCAGGGCGCTGCGCGTGTTTTATTTAGTGTAGTGATGGCAAACGGATTTCACGGCGCTCCAGGGCTCGCTGGGCTGGTTTTTGGCGGCTTTTTGGGGGTTTTTTTTGGCTCCATCTCCCAGCGGCTGAGCGGGGCCGGTGCGGGGGCTGTGCCCCAGGTGAGCCCGCACCTGCCGGGGAGCGACAGCGGGAGGACGGGGCAAGGACGGGGGCAAGGAGGACGATGGTGACGGTGATGATGATGACGATGGCGAGGGGCATGCGGGGGGCACCTACCAGTCCGTGTGCGGCTCGTCGATGACCAGCAGCAGCTTGAACTTTCTGCCGACAGCCGCGGAGACGGCGGCGGACGCGTCCACCAGCCCCGCCGAGGCCGCCGTCTGCTTGACGGCGTTGGAGAGCGAGCTGAAGAAGCTGCTGCCCGCGGACTGCTGCGGCGGCGGCTGCTGCGGAGGGGGCGCGGGCTGCGGCGGCTGCCGGCGCTCGGCGGCCGGGGAGCCCGAGGCGGGGCCCGCCGAGCCCGCGGAAGGCGGCGGCGGCGGCGGCTGCTGCGGCTCCGGCCGCTGCAGGTCGGTCATGTAGCCATTGGGCAGGTTGGCGATGAAGCTGCTGTCCGAGAGCCTGCGCCGCAGAAAGTTCATCATCTGGCCGGGCGGGGGGCTGCGGCGGGGCCGGGAGCGGGCTGTGCGATGCGCGCTCCGCGCTCCCTGCGCCGCTCCGCTCCGCGCTCCGCTCCGCGCTCTGCCCGCCCGCCGCTCTGCGCCCGCACCGCCACCGCCCGCCGGCAGGGGGCGGCCGAGGGGCGGGCGGGGCGCGGGGAGGGGACACGGAGCGGAGGGATGGGATGGGGACAGGAACGAGTACAGGGATGGGGATGGGATGGGATGGGATGGGATGGGATGGGATGGGATGGGATGGGATGGGATGGGATGGGATGGGATGGGGGATGGGAGGGGATGGGGATGGGATGGGATGGGGATGGGATGGGATGGGATGGGATGGGATGGGATGGGATGGGATGGGATGGGATGGGATGGGATGGGGATGGGATGGGATGGGATGGGATGGGATGGGATGGGATGGGATGGGATGGGATGGGATGGGATGGGATGGGATGGGATGGGATGGGGTTGGGATGGGGATGGGATGGGATGGGATGGGGACGGGGACAGGGATGGGGATGAGAGCAGGAGTGGGAACAGGGATGGGGATGGGGATGGGATGGGATGGGATGGGGATGGGAACGGGTACAGGGATGGGGATGGGGACAGCGATAGGGACAGGGATGAGAGCAGGAATGGGTACAGGTACAGGTATGGGGATGGGGATGTAGACAGCGATGGAAACAGCGATGGGGACAGTGATGGGGAGCAGGAACTGGTGCAGGAATGGGGACAGGCCGAGGATGCAGCTGTGTGCCCAGCCGGCAGAAGGGCGGCGATTCCCCCCGCGACAGCAGCGCAGAGCTCAGCGCTGCGGCGGGCGGTGAGGATGGGAAGGAGAGCGGTGCTGGGGACAGCTCCGAGCTGGATCGGGGCGCTGCGGCTGGAGCGCATCCCGGGACAGCTCCGGCATCAGCATCCCGGGACAGCTCCAGCTGAACATCCCGGGACAGCTCCAGCTGAACATCCCGGGACAGCTCCAGCTGACCATCCCGGGACAGCTCCGGCATCAGCATCCCGGGACAGCTCCGGCATCAGCATCCCGGGACAGCTCCAGCTGAGCATCCCGGGACAGCTCCAGCTGAGCATCCCGGGACAGCTCCAACTGAACATCCCGGGACAGCTCCAGCTGAGCATCCCGGGACAGCTCCATGTGAACATCCCGGGACAGCTCCAGCTGAGCATCCCGGGACAGCTCCAGCTGAACATCCCAGGACAGCTCCAGCTGAGCATCCCGGGACAGCTCCAGCTGAGCATCCCGGGACAGCTCCAGCTGAACATCCCAGGACAGCTCCAGCTGAACATCCCGGTGCAGTTCCAGCTGAACATCCCGGGAGAGCTCCAGGTGAGCATCCCGGGACAGTTCCACCTGAACATCCCGGGACAGCTCCAGGTGAGCATCCCCTCGGGCAGTGACAGCAGCACCGTCCCGAAGCGGTGGCTGTGAGCAGGAACAGGCACTGCCACACTCACATCCCCCGAAATATTAATAAAACATCTGTTATTACAGACCCCACGCTGGTTTATGTCAGAAATCACGTTTGAGGAAGGAGAGTGCTGTGTATCTTCAAGCAATTTTACATTGTAATGAGAATTATGGGTGCTTTTCCCACCAGGTTTTCTTTAAGAGTAATTTGCATCCTCTTTCCCCTGAGTTTTGGGATAATGACTGTGTGTAACATAAAACACATAACTCAGCCCTTTTCCTTTTATCCAAGATGCACAATCACAGCTCGTTTTGCTGCTGATCTTTACAGGCCATATTGAATGCAACAGGTGCTCTAATTAATAATAAACACAGTAAACCATGCAATAACTTGTTTTAAACTTAGAGTTTTAATAAAATCCCGGGTGCTAACACTTCCACAGTTTGAAGTTTACACGTTGGAAGGTGGAACTCTGCAGGATTCTTTCAGTGGGACAAGATCTGGCCCTGTTCACACATCTCTGTGGAAAACTCATTTTCTTACTGATGAAATCTGAAATCCAAGGTATTTCCTGGTTCAGTCTCCACATTTGCTGGCAGGTTTTAAGGATTGTAACCATGGCTATCAGACTCTCCAGAACAGTTGCCCACTGTGTTTTCTCTCACTCTGGGATGTTTGGGTGAATAGCAGGAGACTTGTCCACCCACCCTGTGCACTCTGAAGTTGTCTTGGCTATATAAAACAAATAGTATTTCCCACTTTACCCACTTTTTTCACTTTGAATCTACTGGCCCTTCCCTATGAGCAGCTTCTCACGTTTTTTGTTTATTTTTGTTTTGTTTTTTGTTAGTTGATTTTTTTTCCCCTCTTTATGTTGTCACCACTATGCTGACAAAAATCTTTTAAAATATCCATCATTCTCAAATTCCAGACCCAGAGGGTTTTCAAAACATCTCATAGAATACTGTAGCAACCTTAAATCCAAATCTGCACCCAATCAACTGGTAGCTGACCTTGGTGGAAGTGTCAAAAACTTGCTTTTTAATGCAGAACAACCCAGAATGAGGAGCTCTCTGTGCAGCACTGTTGTTACTGTGAGGGAAAGCTTTGTTGAAAGAGCATCAGTAGATATTACAGGGAGCTTGATGAATTTAATAGCACATAAACCTGTGCCTGAAAAAGAACAAATGGCATTTTTTTGGTCCAAACTACTGTTGGTGATGCTTGAACCCCTCACAGCACATTTGTGAGGTAATTCAAGACAATTGTGTCTAATAGGGAGTGAGAACACTGAACTGCTGGCATGTTAAATGACAGGAAGGCTCAGTATCAAAAGGAGAGAACACAGCAGCAATCTGAAATCCAGCTTTGTTCCCTACCACTGAAATCAAAAAGCCAAAAGAGATGAAATTATTTGTGGTTAGTTGTGCTGACAGACTGAGAGGAGAAGAAGGAAAGGAAAGGGTGAAGCATCCTAACGTGCACCCTTGCAGTGAGTTTCATGAGACACCCCAGTGCATCCTCCTGCTGTTTCAGAGGCCCTGAAGCAAACCCAGCTTTCTATTTCTGGCTCTTGCCTGGCCCAGGTGGCAGCTGAGCCACCTGAGGGTGTGACAGGAACAGGCACAGAGTGAGGCACTGCCTCCCTCACTGCCCCACAAGGACACAAATTCAGCTCCATGCCCTCCCCAAGCCAGGCTCCCACTCTCTGACTGATGAACATTATCAGGGAACAATTAGCAATTAGTGAGCCAGAACTGGGGTTTTGTCAGGTGTTATTTCCTGAATGATGGTCGAGACTTGTGCTGCCCTAGAACATCTCCTGTGCCCTGCAGTGCATTAACTCTTCTCTGGAAACCCCATGGCAATCTATTCCAGAAACCATCCTTCATTAGTGACCAGGTTTTACCTCTGCTTTGGACAGGGATGAATCCCTGCTGCAGAAGAGGGTTTTGTAGTCTCATGAATAATTCCTGCTGAGATGTGAGAGCGAGTTCAAAACAAGTTCTGTGACATGAGAACAGCCTGCAACAGAAACAGGCAGGTGACAGGTCAGATAAATAATTACAGGTGACAAAATTCTCTCTCTTCCAAAATCCAAAGTTATGATAGCAGTAACACTTATCTTCCCATTTCCTACTACGAAATTACCTGATTTTTTTTTTTTTTTGGTTCAGTGTTTTCTGTACTTTAACCATTTTTAAAAATTTTATTTTCTTTTTTTTCAATACCTTGATATAAATACAAAGGAACTTCAGGCAATTTTTAGCATGTATTTAAAGCTCAAATGCTTCTGCCCTTACTCAAACTAATCTGTAAGGGCTGAAGGCAGTCTTGCAAGTATTTCAGAATTCAGGCCACAGAAGTCTAAATAATGGCTTTTATATAAAATTTATTTCAAAAAATTACAACCATTACACATATGGACTGATGAGCTGGATAGGTAAAGAAGAGGTGTTTCACACAGAAATTTGTGTGACAATAAACACATATTAAAATATATATAAGTAGT
This sequence comes from Oenanthe melanoleuca, assembly GCF_029582105.1. Lineage (NCBI taxonomy): Eukaryota > Metazoa > Chordata > Aves > Passeriformes > Muscicapidae > Oenanthe > Oenanthe melanoleuca. The sequence continues at coordinate 17,831,640 of NC_079346.1, read as the reverse complement.
GTTTATTGTACATCTGGAGGGATGCAGAAATAATTCTGCTCTGCCCATATCACCTGCTGTAATTCTTGTTTTTGATCTCTTTTGGGTTTGAGACCACAGCCTTTATTTACTCTTAGAAAAAGCTGATTTATTTCTCTTCCTCTCACTGAGCTGCTCTTCCTCCATGCTCTGCATTACAGAAAAATCAGCAGATGAGCTGCTGCAGAAACCCCAACCAGTGAGACACACTGAGCACTCTGCAGAGCAGCAAACACACATCTTTTGGAACAAACTGTTTGCAAACTGCAGGTAACCATGTAGGGAAAACCCCATCAACAAAACTTGGCCACTTCTCAGCCTGGGGGAGAGGCACCATCATGAAAAGCAACAAAGAGCAGATGTTCTGAGGCACAAAAATAAACAGTATGTGAATGTCACGCTGGAATGTGATGAAGACAGCAGAGTAAACAGATTTCTAACAAATAGAAAATATCGATTCCTCATTGGCTCTAGTTAATGGATTGCTGCTTGCTCTGTCATTTAGGGCTTCACTTGGATGTCTAAAGAATTAAAATAACAGGGAATACTCTGAGAAGGGAGACAAGGTCAGAGCTGGGCTTGAGTTACACCAGCTGCACTTCTGTGCTTACACAGCCTGGGATTTTGGCCTGAAGATTTTCCTAATCTGGGAAAACCCCACAATAAAATAACATTTTCATCCTCCAAGTAGGAGGTTAAACAGTTTAAAAGCACCCCTGATGATGAAGAAATCTGCCAGGTCAATCACAGATAATCAATTTAATCAGCACAAAAGTGGTTTGCTCTGGGTTTTTAATATTTTTCTTTTGCAAATGTTTTATTTAGGTTATGAAATTTAGAGTGAAAGTGTCCAGCCATTCTGAATCATGTTCTAATTGATTGGATGGATAAATGTGAGATCAACTGCAGCACAGTTGTGTCCTGCAAAATAAACCCAACACTGGCTGCAAAATAAAAATTAATAAAGCACTGTAAACCACAACTTGATCTGAAATTCAGTAAACAAATATGACATTTAAATTCAGTTTGATCATCACAATAAAACTGTAATTTTCATTTAAAATGACTAATCAAATGATTAAGATTAATCCACATTTACCTAATTAATTGCCTGCTTTAGTTATCCCAAGTAAATTTTGAATACCACGTGTGAAAACCTGATGAGTGTAATATGCAAAATGAGCAGAGGATTGAAGGGATGAAAGCACAGAGCTGAAGAGCAAAATTTAAAAAGTTTAGCATTGTCCAATTCACATGATTTTAACGGGCAAAAAGACAAAATGGGAAAGGGTTTGCCTTGCTGCCCATTAAAATCATGTGAATTGGACAAGATTTTTTTCAATGAGTACCCAAAAAAAAAGGTTTTTTTCTCTTTCTGCAGATGTACAGAGCTTCCAGATCCTTTTACAGAGTCTCAAAACTTGGGTACCCAAGTAAAGCCATGAGAGAAGGGACCCTCCCTTGCCTTGGAGCTGACAACTTTGGGCTAAATCCTTGATTTAATCCATGCCATGGAGTGCACAATAAATTGTAATTTATTTGCTGTTAGCAGGCAATTTCCAATTTTGTGCTCAACCACAATGACTCCAGTGCCAGCTGAGGAGATTTAACAGAGTGCAAACTCCTCTGTGGTAAGTTCTGGCTGGAGTGAGTTCTTAGCTCTGTCACCTCTGGTGCCCTGGGGCTACCCCACCATCCATCTGTGACTGGCTGAAGCACTGCAGCTGCTCCAGCTGCCCCCCCATCAGAGAAATGACAATTCCAGAGGGTCCTGATTCCACCAGACAATGGAGAGAGGCCTCTGCTCCAGCCCAGCCTTGCAGGACTAATCACAGCCTAAGCAATCTCACAGCACAGCCTCCATTCTACTCCTGGGTGTAGAACCCAGCCAATAATCAGCTGCACACGAAATCCGTGGCTGAGTGCTCCCTAAAAGCTGATCTTCACCATGTTCCCAGCTCAAAATATCCATATCAGCCATAGAAATAAAAAATATCCAGGATCAGCCACAGAAAACATGGACACCAATCTCCCCAGGGTGTTTGGGTGTTGGCATGAAGACTGCTGCATCACTGGCTTGTTTATGTGAGCTGAAATCATAAACCAGTTGTTGATAATGGGCTGTAATCACTCTTAGAACTGTCACAGCAGGTTTTAAATGTTATCTCTCTCATTAAGTGCAACACCCAGAGACCATGAATGAAGGAAAATGGAAAGAAATCTCCTTTCCAGTGTGCTCTTGGAGATAATAGGGCTAAAAGATGCAGGTGCAGGACAGAAGAGAGGTTTAGGTCCTTACTGAGGAACTGGATCTGGGAGATTTCCAAGTTTGGATGTGTTATAGTTATTTTTTCCTAAGGGTGATTGTTCTTTAAACACTTGATTCCTCTGAGCCATTTTAGAGTCTGGAGTTTAATCCCGGTTCTTTCACAGATCTGAAAGAGAACAAGAGGTAATCTCAGGCATCTGGCACCTAGAAATGCTACAAGACTTTTTAAAAATCATGCAATGAGCACCTCTCTCATCCTTTACAGAAGTGCTATTCTCATTATTTCCAAATCAAATCAAATAAAATCAAAGTGTGAGATTTTCAAGGTGTGAAATCAAACTACTGTATAAAGTACATAAACTAAGTTATATTGTTCCTCCTTGCAGGGATTAACAGTAAAGCTTTTTTAAATAATGAAATAAGTTATGGATCTCTCCAAACCTTATCTATGTGGGATTTCCACAGTCATTCACTGACCTTTGCCTGGCTGTAGCTCCTTCTCAGCTGTTCCCTTTCACACCTGTAGATCTGAGCACAAAGCAATGTGCAGTCTGGTGTCCTGGGTTGCAATGTAGAGATGTGCCCAAAGTGTGTGTTCTATCACCAGCTGTTAAACCAGGTGGGGCAGTGATTCTGATCTCTGTGGGAGATATCCTCTGCTAATGGGCCAGCTTTAAACCAGCTGGGCAATCATCTTTATCTTCCCACAGCCCATCCTCCCTCCAGGAGATATCATCTGCTGCTGGCCCATTCAGTCCCAGGGCATGGCTGATAAAATTCCATCATCCCACTGGGAGATGCTCCAGCCAGGGGAGCAGCCAAGCCTTTCCTACCCAGATAAAAACTGACATTTGGGACACCAAGGCAGCCTTTCCCACTGGATTCCAGAGCACAAGAGTTTCCAAACCTTTCTACAGGATCACTACTTCAACAAGAGCACTTCATCTGGACTGCTGCCTCCCTCCCAACTAGCAGGGTGTCAGCTTGTATTCTCTGTCAGTGGTTTTTTGTTTTGTAATGTATTTTATTTTTCTCTGTTTCCTATTAAATTGTACTTCTGACTTGGAGTCTCTCATTGGCTTTGATTTCCAAACCTTTACATCTGGGACAGAAAACTCTTAATTTTTACCTGCCCCTTCACAGAGTAGCAGTTACAGCTTGTGAGTGAAAGTCAAACCAGAGCATGGAGGAAAAATGTGAAATGCAACAGGATGGGAAATTAGAGCCGAGATAAGAGTGCTTAAAGAAGATTTTATCTTAAAACAAGATCTTAGCACTGATGTAAAATGCATTTATTTGATTTCACTGTAATACACTTGATTTATTTGTGTTCTGGAAACCCATGCACAGCTCCAAAGGTGAGCTGCCCCCTCTGCCATCTGCCAGGACCAGCAGAGAGGCCTGAGCTGTGCTCATTTCCCTGCCCCAGCAAAGAGGGAAATAAATAATTTTGGCAGCTGGCAGGAGCTCTTCCAGGAGAACACTGGGATAAGAGAGGTGCCTCCTCCAGAGGCACCAACCAGGCACTGGGTATGAACACATCCAGTTCTTCCACAGCAGGAACCCCAAATGATAATTAGCTGAGAGAGAACATCAGTTTTACCAGCTAGGAAAGCTTTCTGGAGACTCTTTAATTTCAACACTTAAAATTGTTATTTCTAGAATAAAACTCTCTGTTCAATATGCACAGCAATTTAAACTCTCTGTTGAGGGCTCAGGGTGCTTTCCATAAGATGTTTCTTCCCATCCCCAAATCCATGGATAAATATCAACACTAAATATAAGGCAATGAGACTGACAGGAAAAGTCAGGGGCTTACACTTTGCAAGAAATCTTAATTTATCACAGAATTTGACAAAGTGCTTGAAAGTGATTAGCTAACTTTGTGTCATTAATATGGATTTCCATGTGAGTCTGTGTATTTTTACAGAATATCCTGTGTTTTGGTTCCATACACAGGCAAAATATTCAAATTCAGGCAGGAAAGTCAATAATTCAGCATAGCTGAGTCACTCTATTGGAGCAACAGCCCCACCCAAGAGGGGAAAAAATGGGATCAGGGAGCTGAGAGCATCACCAGCAAGGAACAGGACCAAAAACAGCCTCCAAAAATCTTTCATTGTGAGCACCAAGGTCATTCATGAATATCTTTATAAACATTCAGAACATAAAATAGAGCTGATGAGCAGATGCAGAGCAGGCAAGGTCAAGCTGTAAAAATAGAGCAGTTTGCTGCACACTGTCAGAGTTTCACTCAGTGCTGGGCCTGTGCAGGGAATTAACCCTTAAATCTGATTTACCCTCTGTCTCCAGGAGCCCTTTGCTGGTTGTTCTCTCAGCCCTCAGCTCATTAATGAGGCAGCAGAGCCTTGTGTTTTCTCCAGTAATGAGTCTGAAGGCTCACAAATAGCTCTGATTATAGCCCTTGGGGATAAAAAAAAAAAAAATAAAAAATATTATTAATTTGGTCATCTGAGTAACCTGGATTGAGTGGTAGCATGCTGCTAAAAGCCTCCCAGATTTGATAGATTACTATTACTATTATTATTTCATTATTATACTGTTGAGAATTCATTCACCAGGAGCAGTAACCAATATCTGTGTTTTTAACAGCTGCTTTTCCGTGGTTCCTTCCCATTTTGTGAGAGCTCTGGACCTCTGACAGTGCATTGCTGTGCTGTGCTGTGCTGCTGCTCTGCTCTGCCAGGCCACCAAAAGCTGCATTTTGCTGAATTCCCCCATCATCTCTGGGGCTGCACACTGGCAGGAGCAGCACAGACCTCCAAGCAGCTCTCAGGGTGAGCAGGATCAAGCTGGGCAGGGATTTTGGGAAGGGAGTTACCAGGCAGATGTGTGTGTGTGTGTGTGCAAATTCCCTGGTCGTGTTCTTTTAATTGCTGCCTGCTCTGCTGGCAGACAGACAGACAGACAGACAGACACAAAGTGCATCCCCAGGCTGGGGCAGCACCACCCTGGCTGCTGCTGCACCTGCAATTTCTACCTGGGCTTGAATCACAGCTTTGCAAAGGTTTTTTTTTTTGTGTTTTTTAATAGTATGACAGAAAAACAATATTAATGTTAATATTGATGTTAATCTTACTTGCAAAGGAAATGCAGTGGAGCAGAGTGAGCACTGCCCACTGCCCCTGCTCCCCTGTGCACCATTTGGTTTTATATCCACCCACTTCAAATGTGGATTTTACTGTTTACTGTTCCTTGCAGCACAACCCAGTACCCTTGGGAGGAAAAAAAAGCAAGTAAAGACTTAAAAATCAGCACTGCATTACTGTGTAAAACCATATTTTGTCATTTGACAAATCCTTATGGAGTCAAATAATAAATTTTTATCAATATTTTGGAATTCCATGAGAATGAAAGTTTTGTTGGAAGAGAAAAGGTTTCTCAGGTGGTAGGATAGATCTAACACTCTGAGAGGCACCTGCACTACAGTGCAGCCCAAATGAAATGTCATAATGTAGGTATAGAAGCAACACAATGTGAGGTATGAACAGATTAAATTGCAGATTAAACAGATTTATTAACAGATTAATTATTAAATAGATTTATTAACAGATTAATTGCAGATTAAAGCCTGCAAGTTGGGCAGTCAATCAATAATTACCACATAAAATACTACAACTTCTCCCAAAACACCACAGAGTAAAGCATTTGCTTTTGTCAAATGAGTGATTCTCACATTTAGGACAAATCAGAGTTGGGGGCATTGATTTTGTGCCACAAGTCTGGTGAGAGCAGCTTGGGCAGATTTGTGTTTGAGGCAGGAGAGACAGAACTCAGGTGCACCTTCCCTTATCCCAGAGCCCAGGATTTTGCTGCATTCCCAGGAAATTCTGCCAGGTAGGGAGGCAGGGAGACCCCTGCAAGGCAGCACTCAACCAAAAAATGCCAATACATGGGCTGGAAGATTTTTTTTTTTTTGTTCTGTTTTGGGTTGTTTTGTTTGTTTGGTTTGGTTTTGATTTTTGTTTTGTATTTTTTTTTCCCCCAGAAAATCCAAATCAACAGATTCTAAAGAGAAATATTCCTTCATTCATCAGTAGATGTTGCTCAGACCAACAATTGTGCATTCCCTGGTAATGATTTTTTGGGATCCTGAGGATAAGATCCATATCATGAGGGTAAGATGTACATGGACACAACTTTTCCAGGTTAATGCAGTTAATTGGGCTGAGCCTTCAGTGTAACAGCATTAATGCCAGGATTTCCAGGCATCTGTTTTGTAAAAACCTGGAGACTGCAGCTCTGTTTTACTGAGCAGCTAATGTGTTGTAACCAAAACAGACAAAATTTCCAGCAGATCCACCAAAACATGAGCAGGCCATCACTTGTAATGTGGCATTAATTGTGTTACCATTTAAAGCAGGTCAGAAACTGAAATTCTTACCCAGCAGATGGCTCAGTCCTTGCTCTGCTGCCTGCTGAAAGGATGGGTTTGTTCACACCACTGTTATGAAAATGGATTTTTTTTTTTATTTGTTTGTTTTGTTTTCCCAAACATGGAAGCAGGAGGATCATACTGAATTTTTGGTTCACATACTCATGTTCCAGGAACAGAAAAACAAACATCAGTCCTTTCATTACAATTCACAAATGAGGGAAGGAATTAATTACTGCCAATTAATTCATGCCTAGCTCCAATTGTGGGTTATTCCTCATGGATATTCCTCACCAGGTGCCACTCACTCACAGCCATCCTTATTTGTCTGATCACAGCTTTTGTGTTCCTGGCACTGAGGGAGGGAGAATGGCACAGAAAACCAAAACAATGTCCAAAAAAATGATCCTTGGCTGAGGTGTGATGGGAGTGCAGCTAAAAGTTGTCATCAAACTGATGATCCAAAGCCTCCATTTAAAAAATAAATTAAAGGATATTTAAGAGAACACATTCACAAGTACATTAAGGTAATTAAAAACAATTCTTGTAATTGATTTTTTTTTTCTACAATGTCTCCAAGGGGCCCTCAGGACACCTGTTCACACAAGGAGTTGAGGGAAAATCAAATCCACAAACACATATAATAAAAAGCTTTTCATGCTGAAGCTCGCTGGCTGTTAATGAAAAACTGATTTATTTAAAACTACCTTTACTTTCATTGAATTTACAATAAAAACTGCACCCAAAAATGCTCATTGAAAGATCAAAATAATCCTCCAAATGAGAGAATTAATGACAGATTGGATAAAACCCAGCAGAGTCTGTATTTTAACTCTCTATTCTACTATTGCAGTTTCTAGATTATTATTATTCTACTTTATTTTCTACAGACATACAACAGCATGAGCAGAGGAATGGAGAAGATTTAAATGATAAAGTATGAAATGATAAAATTTTTAGAATTATAAAACTAGTTTTTTTAATTACAGCAGCTAAGCCAAGTGAAATAGCAGAAAAACTTTGAGAGAGAATGACTCTAAGGAACCTTGAGTTTCATTTGATTTTCACAGTTGTTTATGCCTAAAACAGAGGAAAAATTGATAGGATTTGATGGAAACTTCCATTTAAATCATAATTTTTCATTGATTAAAGTTAATTTATTAAATTAAATGGTTGTGAGGAGGCAATACATAGAAAAATCCCTGCAGCTTTAGCATACATTCTTTTCTGCCCTTCATTCACAGGCCAGGTCATTAAAAAAAAATTGAAGCAGAATATTTTATTAGAAGTTTTGCCTCATTTTTTCCTGACTATTTGATTGTCACTGGTGTGTTAAACAAGCTGATTTATTGGATTTAATCTGGATCTTCAGAGGTTGCTCCAGACACAGAGCATAACTGAGTGAAGAAACACATCAAAACCTGCTCCAATTCTCTTTATTAGTAAGAAAGGAGGAATATATTAATGAATACATCTGAAAGCTGAACATTTCTGTGTTGGACAAATGGAGTTGTGTGAGCACCTCACAGATCTCTCTGCACCCTGTGCTCTGTGTGTGTCAGCATCAAGGAAGAAAAATATCTGCAGGAGTGATTAGTTCTGAGACCCCTTTAATTATATATTTATTTATTTAATGTCAAACAATTATAAATAAATAATATTTATTTGTTGTATTTATATTATATTTAATTATATATTAGGGTTATATATATATATTTAATTATAGCCTGCAGATACCAACTTAAACTCATCAAACAGGCTGTGTAAAGCCTTGTCAAAACCAAGGATAAATCACTTTGAAAACAGGAATTTTTATAAGAAAATCAGCTTTCATACACTCAAGAACCAGGAAAAATAGAAGCAAAGTGAGTTCAAATTTAAAGAATCATTTTTATGTAGAAATTAAGAAGGGGGGGAAATGTAGAAATTAAGAAGGGGGGGAAAGGGCACTTTTTGTTTTCCACAGGAAACTCACTGCTGGGCTTGGTCCAAATACCCCAGAGTCTGCTCTTAATCTTCCATCCCTGAAAACCTTTTTCTACTTCTGGCAATAAATTCCATTAGCAAATCTGGCTCTGGAAAGCTCCACAAGGTTCCAATGCATTTTTTCTCCATCTCTGATATTGTGGATGTGCTCCTCCAGACAAGGGTTGGGTTTGCAAACACACACCCTGCCAGCTGTTACAAAACCAGCAGAACAAAAAAGAAAAATATTATCTATTATTAGAAATAACGTTATTAAGAGAGCCAGGGGGATTTCATGGGTGTATTAAGCTGATTTAAACGGAAGAGATTTGGTTGGAAGGAAGAGATTTCAAACACAGAGTCTGAAGGACTCGGAGGGGTATTTTAAGACAACAATTCCTTTGCCCTAAATAATAATAAGCTGATGCAGATGGGATGGCTGTGGCTGCTCTGCAGGATGAGTCACTGGCTGAGATAAAGGAGCAGAGCTGTGACACACTCAGTGCTGCTCCTGCAGGGACAGGGATCCCCTCCTCCCCTCCTCGGTGCTCAGGCTCTGAAATTCAGACTTTAAAATCTGCATTCCACACCCCTGTCTTCCATTCCATCTTCCTTGTCTTCTTTGTGGAATTTCAGGCTGGAAATCCTTTAGGAAGCAGTGGGTTTTGCACAGATATCTGTAAATGATGCACAGGCACAATTAGAGCACCATGAGACAGGTGAGAGGCTTCACAGCAGTGAAGAGGCAAGGAAAAAGTTCTGGAAATGCAGCAATCAGACTGTTTTAAACCCCATTCACTGGATTAAAAGCTGTGGATATTTGATAAAAAACTATTTTTTTGCAATAGCTGTTGCAGACATCTTAGGCAAACACAGCCTTGAGGAGGATGAGAAGGAAAACCTCTCCCCACCAAACTTCCCAGCAGGTCAGGAGCTGCAACCTGGGCATAAAATCTTCTTTAAAGGTTTTGTTCTGTCAATCATCCCCCTCACTTTCCTCCACAATAGGCTCAAAATAACAAAATGCTGTTGTTATTTCTGTTGGATGTGCTTCATGCCAAACAAAAAGTCCCCAAAAATGAGGCATTGTGAGGGAAGTTAGATCTTGTAAAGTCATTTTTGGGATTCAGTCCTCCTGGGGAAAAGTTCACAGACTTGGTGTTCAAACAAAAGGAGATTTTAATATCATTGAATACTTTGCAGTTCATTTTCAGATTATCATTAGATCTTTCAGAAGGCATTGTTAATTAAGTCCCTGTGCTCTTTCATGCCAAGTTGTTTCTAGCATTTCAGAGCTTTTTATTGCAATTTTTTCTTTCCATATGAAGTAAGTAAACAAGTGTTGAAACATTAAAAACCACCTTTGTAGCAACCATCCTGTTAACTTCTACCCATGTCTATTTTCAATATTTTTTGGCTGTAGAAATGATCCTCCCCAGTCAAAAGGATGATGCTGGTGATTTTAATTGCATTTGCAATTTAATTTGCAGGCTCAAGGCTTAAATGCAGTTCTATCCTGCAGGTATGCTTCATTCACTTACCTGAGGATGATTTAAACCAAATTATTTTAAGCTTTAGGAATATCAGTTGGAAGTTTTGCAATCACAACTCTGCACAATCTCTGCAGTCACATCTTTCCACTGCTGTCAAAACAAGTGAGACAAGGTCACACATCTTTAAAAATTCCAGCATCATTTTTCAACTCTGCTGCTGGAACAGGTGAGTGTGGAGAATGCAGACTGAATTTAGCAAATCAGGCACCAACTGCATTTTAGACAAAAGAAACCATCCAGGCTGACACTGAGTTCTTATGTTCTCACAGCTTTTTTCTTTCATATTTGAGCTTTGATTCAAAGTGAGCTTCAACACTGATGCTTATCAGAGAGCAACCATCAGCTCAGGATAGTCAGAAATGGGTACAATAAATAAATAAATCATCACCCATCAAAGATCTCTGGTCCCTAATATAACACATCTAACTTCTGCCTCCTTTTTGATCCACCTGGTTTATTTATCATCGTTCTGTCCATCAAAACATTAAACATGGTGACCTCTGCAGTCCCCCTGCCCTCCATCCATCAGTCTAGAGGGATTAATTCTCTCTTTCCACAGCTTCTCAGAGCTCCCCTGGCAGAAATTCTAGTCCAAACTGCATTATCATTTCACCCTCTTTTTGTGGCTCCCCTGTTAGAGCTCTAATGTGGCTGCTCCATTAAATAAACTCATTTTAACACAGGTGGTCTAAAGCAAGTGTAAAGTATTTATCCATGGCCTAAGTGATTGAAGAAGGTTTTGCTCCACTGAAGATCTGTGGAATTAAGTTTGAAAGTTTTGTCAATGATTATTAGGGGAGAAAAACCCAGGGGATTTATTGACACTCAGACTGTTCCAAATTATGAATATGTAAAATTAGGACCCAGTAACATGGGAAGGAAAGGATCCAGTATCTAAGGGGAAAAAGATATTTGAACATGTTTAAGCATTTAAAAAAAAAAAAAATTAAAAAAGTTCTTTACCCTTAAAAAGGCTCCTGCCAGAAAACCAAGCACAAACCACCCAATTCCATCTTCAGGCCAAAACCACCCTGGGTGGATTCCAGTGGGGGATTTCTCCCTTTTAATTGAGGAAAAACTCCTGTGAATTTATCTGCAAAACCCAGAAACAAGCACTTACTGCCATGCCTCTGTTTGCTCTCACTACATGGATTTTATATTAATTTATTTATCTTCATCATCAAGGCTTCATAACTGAAAATGTTGTCCTGGGAACCATCTCATGATCTTACACTATCTAAATATCTGATTTTTTTGTAACACACTGATTTTCATACTCCTGGTTGGATGTTTATTGGTGGCATTGCTGCTTTTTGAAAAGAAAATTAAAATCTTGGGCATTTCAATTAATTGCGTAAATTAATAATTCATATTTTGGTCATTGCCTGAAATAAATTGTGGATTTAATGACAGTTTCCTTAAAGGTAATTATTTTGATCCAATTAGGCTTTGATAGAGAATGACTTAGTGCTTCTCAGTATTGTGTTTTCCTGTCCTCACCAAAGGGGCTAAAAAAAGAAACTCTGTTGTAGAGTGGCCTCCAAGCAGGCACAGAGACTTTACTCACATTTCACCTTTTGTCTCAGAAGTACTTATTTAAATAAAACAGCTCATCCCAGCACTAGTTTCCCCTTGAAGCAGATCCATGGACTCAGGTGATTTAAAGGGACTCAGTTAAGCTTTCAAATTTATTTTATTTTCTCCATAAAACTGATCACAGAAGGGAACACACAGGTTCCCATTAGCCCAAAAAGTAAATTTGCTTTTGGAGGTAATTTATTACAAATGGAAGAGGTTTAGTGGTTCTTAAGGGCAGTTTTAAAATATTTATTACAATAAAAAACAGCCTTCATTTCGGAGTGCAGGTATTGATTGATACTTACAGATTGAAATTGTCTCTTGCTGGTGTCACAATGGACCCGTGAAGATTCAAACCCTTGCACAAAAATAAACACAAGAGAGGAATTGCAATGAAAGCAGAGTGTGTGCAGGGCTGAAGTCCAGCAAAGCAATTAGAGACACATAAATATTCTCATTTAGCAGGGGAAACTCCCCCTGTGCCTTGAGCACTCTGCTGGGGGAGCATTTCTGTCCCTCCCCCAGAAATCTGGGGAGCTACCAACTCCCTGTAAATATTTTATTTCCATTAAACCCTGCTCAGTATCTACATTTTCACTCCCCATCTATTTCGTGGCAGTTTTCCTCCCAGAAAGTGTCTAACCAGTAAAGATTATTTGGAAGGAGTGAATGAAAGAGGAAATGCTCTAAAAATCCAGGATGTGATAAAGAATCAGTGAAGGTGTATGGGGCTGCAAACAGCAACACCTGGCAGAGCCCAGGGAGAAGCTGCACATGGGAAAATTAATAAAAAATCAAAATTCATTGACAAATCACCACAGTCCTGCCCCTTCCTTCTTCAGAGACAGTGAGAGGAGTGCAGGGGGACTGCAGAGGAATTAAAAATCTCATCTCTCTTTTATCTACAAAGGCTCTGGGTACTCCCATCCCACACAGCCCAGAGGAGCTGTTCTCCAGGAAATTCTGCTCTCTGCAGAGCTGGTGAAACACAACCACAAAAGCTTCCCAGCATCTCCACCCCATGCTGCCTTTGAAAGTAACTCAGTTTACTCTTGCAAATATTCACTGTAGGGATGAGCTCTCTGCAAGTGGAACCTCTCAGAAATATTCGTTCCTGAGAGGGAAAGGGAAAATTCTTGAGAGCTGGGATAAAGGTTCTGATCTGTCCTTCCCTCACATCTCTTCATGAGGAATTCATGACATGGAAAAGAATTATGGAGGCTTTGCCATAAGGAAACAAATAAAAATGGTTTTTACTTCAACTTGAGCACCATGGATTTATCTTAAGCTACTAAAAGAATGTTTTTTTTCTGTTAGTCCCAGTAATGCAATCAATTTCTTAATGAAAAGCAAAGCAACAGATCTTGAGCTGTTCTTCAGCAGCTCAACACAGGAAACTGAGCTTAGCTGGGGAAATCAGGGCACTGCAGCCAGAAAACAGGGAAGGGATGGAAAGAAATTTGAGGAAAAACAGTAAAGATCCGGGGGCAACATTAATGCTAAATTCATAACTTTTTAATTGCATAACAAGCCTACCCAAAGCACTGAGCACTTGAAGAACTAATTAAGGAGTGCAGGATCCCTGGGGGCAGAAACTGGTACCCATTTCACTGAGACACCAAGAGGCTGAGGCATGATCAGCTCTGGATTTTTATTTTGCCATCCTCCTGCTAGTTTGGGAAATTGTACTTTAATAACCTCTAATGGCTTTGCATGGACTCGTTCATAACTGATAAAGATGTCAATTTAAACCACAGTGCACTGAAAATTCAGCAGAGTACTGATGCAGTAATGCAGTTAAATGTAACTATTTGCTTCCACCCTAATAAATCCAATCCCATTTCTTGTTATTTCTCCCAAGACCATGGCTTGTCTTGCAAGGAGGTTCTGCAGCTCCTGTCACACAGAAGGGCACAGTGAAAGTGCTCTGGTTAGGAGCAGACCCTCATGTGCCACCTGACACAAAAAGCACAAACTGAAAGGAACAGAATGATCAATCCCCAAACTCTGGGATCCACTGAGACAATAATCTCTCTGTCCTCTATCCTCAGCTCACCTTCCTTTGTCCATCATCCTTCTGCCACCCTCTGCTCTCAGCCCTGCTCCCACTGTCCCAAACATGGGATTTGGGGATCTGGCTGCTCTAAACTCACCCTCCTTCCTCCCTTCAAAGGCAGTGCCACCCAGCAATGGCACAGTTTGGTCAGGATCTCATCCTCTGGATAACTTCTGCAAAGCCCCTTTGATGTGATTTCAGTCCTGCCCAAGCTTGCAGGGATAAAACCCCCAAACACCCTCCCTCCCTTGGGTCTGCAGGCACAGCTCACCTCTCAGCTCTCACTGCAATTGACCTTCTCCTGCTCCTTGGATTCAGGATTTTCCACATCTGGCATTTACCCCCACACTGCTGAAGGCTCAAGGAAAAACCCAACTCGGATTTTCCCCAGGCTGTTGGTTTTCTCAGCTCCAGCTCGGATCTTTCCCAGGCTGAATTTTCTCAAATTTAAACAAAAAAGAAGAATAACACAGATGAACACCTAGTGTTTATCACAGAACAATGTGTGTGTCTCATGATGTTTTGCAGAAAGCATCTTTTCAAAGAGGTGTTGCCTTCTTAGACCAATAAACCTTTTCTATTCTGTATTGCACAATCCATCCTATATAAGTGTGGTGGCCTCTCAATAAACCTGCCTTGGAGAAGTTGTGTGTGTGTTGCTGGATTATTCCCTGTTCCTAATCAGACAGTGACACCTCAGCCCCATCCCCAGATTCTGGGAGCTGTGGGTAACTCTGGTTCTGTGCTGATGGATATCTCTGCCTCCAGCTGCTCCATGCAGTGTTTTATTTCAGATATTTTTACTCTGTCTGCTTGCCAGATTATTCTTTGCTAAGCACATCCTCTCATTTTGTTTAGGGTTTTTTTTTTGGTCACCCTCTCCTTAATTCCTGGCTTTAATTTCTGCAGTGCTGATTTTCCAGTGTGTGCTTGTTTGACAACCTTTTCTCCATATCCAAACACAGTTTCCTTACCCAAAGCTCTCAATATCAGTGTACAAGTGTATTTAAGTCACCAAATTTCTGTCTGTGGCACAGGCACAGCTCCCAGCTGGCAGAGCATGTCCTGAAGGGAAGGAAATGAGGCATTGCTAAACTTTGCATCCATGTTGCTGCTCCCCAGGGGAAACAAGGACTCTCTCAAAATTCCTCACCTCAGCCTTGTTAACTCCCCATTCCTGCTGTTGTCTTCTGTGGCCAGTCCTCTTTCTTTTTTTAAAGCCTTTGTGACTCTTTGCATGAACAGAAATTGAAATAACTCAAAAATTGAAAAGTCTGTGTTGAAGTCATTCTGGAAATTTTCATCCTCCACAGCGGATAAATTCCAGTTTACCATTTGTAGTCCCTAAAAAGCCTGCAGTTCCAAATTTGCTGCAAAATTCTACTTTTTTTTTTTTAAATGGTGTTTTTAAATTGCATTTCTTCCCCATATACTGCATACACTGCTATGTAAAATGTGCCACAATGCTCATGTCCCCCAGGATGGTATTTCCAGCCCTGTCCTGTGTTCTGGGAGTGGATAATCCATGGAGTTTTGTGAGAGCTCTTGGCTTATTAAAAGCCCCTGTCTGAAGATGACTCCAGGCCAAGCAGCAGCTGAGCTCAGCATCAGCAAAGCCTGGCTCAAAACTTCACATGGAGTTTTTTAAAGGCTAGCACAGGTAGGGCATCCACAAATCTGAATTAATGGAATAGGATTCTGCTCAATCCAAGCCCCTTCAGGCTGTATCCTGATTTACACATGCAGATAAACACACCAGGACAGGATCCTGGGGGAGACAGCAGCATCTAGCTGGGAGTTGTGTGGTTTGGGGTAAAGAGCTGGATCACAGCCTCTCTTTACACCAGAAAAAAAGGATTTTAAAACCTTAGAGCACTACTAAAACAACATGATGAGAAGGAGAAGGGCTGAAAGCTGCCTGCTCCCATTGCAACCTGCAGTGTTTAATTCCTGAAAGTATTGGTGTTAGCATCCTAATGATCAGACAGCAATTTGTGTTCAGGGCAAGGACGATTTTTGTTGCTTGGTTACCCTACTTTTTATTCCAAAAGGCAAACTCATGGCTTTGTTACATAAGCAGCAGTGTTCCATCCATCCTGAGAAAAACACCACCAGAAACCTGCCTGCCTGAGGGGAGGGGCTCCCCAAACAGATTTCCATAAGGAACAGGGAGTTTTTTTCCATTTTTCTTTTGCACGCAGACTCGCTCCAGATGGTCTGAAGAGGCTCTAGATGTAAATGGTACAGCAAAATATGCAGCAGAAGAGGAGATTATGGAGCCTCAGAAAATTCTTTGGTCTCTTCTGCAAAGATAAGACAGATTAAAATGCAAAGCCTTCGGTGGATCCCATCCCAAACACTCCCTGCACACCAGGAACAACTTAGTTTCATTCCCCTGCTGCCTGTTAAGAAGAATGAGAAAATAAAACAGCAAAACCCCAACAGTGAGACAATGTCATTAACAAACGAGCCTGCCTTGCTTTGTCTTTTCTGCTAGACAAACAGCTCGTTGCAAATTGAATAGGCTGCTTAATTACCAGTTTCCAAGTTCTGTACACAACACAAGGTGTAAATCTTGGGTTATGTCTTTAAATGCAGGGAATTCAATGCCAGGGAACTGAGGGAGGAGAGGAGCAGGGAGGGATGCACAGAGCTGGAAGTGTGGTGTTCTCCCTGCCAGGGGTCAGGATGAATAAAAAGTTGGATTTTTTGTGTTGTTGCAGAATATTCCTGTTGCAGAATACTCCTCTTGCAGAATATTCCTCTTGCAGAATATTCCTGTTCCCTTCCAGGCTCACTTTCAGCTTCAGCATCACCTCTGCAAACTTTCTGACTTTGAAGAAGAAAGTTAAACAAAACCAAGGAAGGTTGTTCTGCTGTGTCCAAGGAGTGCCAGAAATGCTTAAAGGAAAATATTTTTTGGTCAGGTAGAAACTTTGACCCATGAACAGGATGGAGTTCTGCTGTACCATGTGACCACTGGAGATCTGTTACAGTCCTTTGGAGATATTGCATATTCAAATTCAAATCTGCATCCAGGCTGAATAGTGGCATAAAACCTGGGGGATATCAAATATCAGTAGACACAGTTTTTCTCCAGAGTCTGAACAGTTAATTTCCTGCATAAGACACGTTTTTCTCAATTTAGCTACAAGTAAAATAGGCTAAACTAACATCAAAATGAGTTTAAACACTCTGACTAATTTTAGGAATGATAATGAGTGAAAGCTGCAAAACACAAACACCATATTTTTCTAGTCTAGTCTGGTCTAGTCTATAATTCTTTAAAGTTTTCTTAATGACTTCTTGAGATCATTAATGAAATCTTCCAAATACCAATGAAATGCCATGGCAGTCTTTTATCACTGAGAGTCAAAGGCCAGCAGTAGTTTGCTCACATTAAAATGTTGTTACCATTTTTTCAACTATGCTGATTAAAGATCAGTTTATTGCTAATTAGGCAAAGCCCATCCTTTCTAATTAGAGGAAGGGGAGTTGTTCTGGAGGTTTTTTGTCTCTGATGTCTCTGTGATATCAGCTAAGGTGAAACTCTAGATAGAGGAAGGCTCAGAGCATCAGAAATTATTTAGGAGCTGCTAAGGAAAGATTGTTAGCAAATCCTCATTTCAATATTGTCTTTCTTGTTACCTGCATAGGATAATCCTCAAGTTATGTCAGAGGGGATAGAATACAAGATGAAATAATTTCTCCTACTATTCTACAGAAAAGATCTCCTAAATCAGACACTGAACCATCCCAAGTGAACTCTGATTTTCCCAGGAATCCCCTCTCTATGTCAGCACTGGATTTGCTAATCTGGGCACTTCATTTTTGCCAGATTTACTTTTTAGCACTTTACAACCTGTTCTGTGTCTATTGAGGGAAATTTAATTGCATCTTTTCCCTCATTGCATCGACTGTGGCATTACAAATGCAAATGGGATTTGTGTTGCTAACATGGGGAGCCAGCACCTCCCTGCCTGCAGACAAAGGAGAGCAAACCCAAAAGCAGTTCTGCTCTTTGCTTTTTAGTAAATGAGCCCTTTACCAGTGACTTCTAATTTTAACCTATTCTTGAAAGGTTAGATGGAGCTCAAGGGTGCATTATTTGCTAACTATAAATAAAATCTGTGTGCATTATGAATTAATGCTGCACAGTATCAGTGTTATCAAAGGCTCCCACACCAGAATCCCACTTTGGGCTCTGTTTTGGAAGTGATTTCTATTTAGTTTCTAGGAAAGCAAACCAGGTTTCTGTCTGGCTGATCCTGCAAGCCTCTCACAGGCTGAAAACCAAGCACAGCACAATAAAGATAGCAAGATAATTAAGACATCTGAGTATTTACTCCTGGTTCTTAATGTGTGTGTCACATGGGAGGCAGATACTCTCAAAAGGAGCAGCACATGCTGTTCCAGCACTCTCCTGAAGGCCATGAATGGCACTTTCATTTTCCCTGAGCCAGAGGCAGTTTGACTCCAGCAAATGTTGCACTGAGCTGGAAACTCACTGCTGCTGCTCTGGTTTTCCTTGGAGGGACACTCTGGGACCACTGCTCATTGCCATTCCCTCTGTGCCTCTGTCAGTCTAGCTCTGCACTTCAGGAATCAGTTTCCATTTATTGCTATGAACATTTCTCACATTCACCAGGAAAAAATGACCTAGCAGAACATTGCTTTGAGTGGAGTCAGAGAGAGTCATGGCAGGCTGCTGATGGATAACAGCCACCAGGAGCACAGAGCACCTTGTCCAGGTGCCCCTCTGCTCAGGGAAAATACAAATATCTGGAGCTCAGCCAGTGGAATAAAGAAGGAAAACTATTAAAAATGTTGGTAGATGGCAAGGTGAAACAAGAATAAGTGATGGCCAGAAGTTGTTTGTGTGTTTGATTGCAATATTCAGATATGAAAGTGCTTCTGTTGGGTGCTGCCACACTCAGTTTTGCACAGAGGTTATCACCCCCTCATCTTGCCCAGATCAGATTATATTGTATATTTTATATATCTAGAAGAGGAAGGGTTTGCCAGCATATCAGTGCTGGGAGAGGAAAATTTAAATAACTTTATCACTGCAGGAAACTCTAAACAATGATAAAGAGTAGACTTTGAGTAGGATAGAGAATTATCTTTAAACACTGGTGTCACTGCTACAAAATTAAACTGTAAAATCCATTTTATGCATCACTGCAATTAAGGTTTATTCTGCCAAATCTTTCTGTCATCAAATGCATCCCTCATTGATCTCCTCTGTTTTCTATAGTTCAGTAAAATCATTTAAACCCCCTGTGCTGTGTGTTAGACAGCCTGACCAGCCTCTGGCTCACACAGGTTATTTTCTGTCTCATGCCTTGTCCACACTCCCACCACTCACACACACTCAGGACTGGGGGAGGGAATGTGGAAGTGCTGCACTTCATACTCAGAGTAGAAAATAACCAGGTTTGTAATCATTCTTTTTCTGGGATTCTTTCTGCACTCAAAGCGGGAGATCAAAATAAAAACAAAAAATGCAAGTGAATTGTAAGGAAATGTTTCTCTAATAAGTTTTGTTAGCTATAGATTGATCCCCTTGTTGTCCAAGCAGCTAAAATAAAGTGCAGACTAAGTTTTTCAGAGTGATTATCCAAAGAATTTCAGAGTAATTATGTTAAGTATTCAACTCTTTCTGTCTCTGGCAGCTCCTCATGCATGTCACTGACAATCCTAGAGACAAATACATATTTGACTAAGTACATTAAAGCTGTTCCTTTCATTCTCCCAGGTAATTTCAGTGTGTCTGTAAAACATAAATATTTCCTCATAATTCAGTAAAAATCCCAATTACCTAATAAGCAGAAGATAAATATTTTGATAGAAATGTTTCACATGATAAAAATTAGTGAAAGGCTTGGTAATTCCAGTATTAAAAACAGCTCAATGGGGATAATCTCAGAACAGGGCAAAGTTAGACTTATGGTAAAACCTGAAAACAAGGCAGAAGCAAAGTGTAAGACACAAATGAATTTGCCAAGGTCATTATTCAATGAACATGGAGCATCCCAGTCTTCCCTTCTCCAAGTTTCCCTTATTCTCTAAGAAATTGCCAACAATTGCATTTCCATTTTTCACTGACTGAGGAAATTCTGATAAAGCCAACCAGGGCCACAAATGCCTTAACTATGCAACTCTCCTAATGGTTCACCATAAAATAATTAGAAATACAGATTATTAAAATCAAACGTTACAGAAGTAGCTATTAAAACTCTTCCTTAAACTTTCTGCACAGAAATCCAGAGTTTGCTGTGGGAAATGCTTCTGCTGTGGCTCTCCTCCCCACCTGCTCTGGCATAAGGTCCCTGCAGAGCAGCAGTGCTCAGAAAAGGATTTGCAGAAATTACAGGTATTTTCATTTCCTTTCATCATTTCAAAAGATGACTAAATGGATGTCAAGAAGTTTGAAAGAGAAAGAAAATTTGATTTTTACTTCTATTCCACTGAATTTCTGCAGAGGTCAGCATAAGAAATACTGAATAACCCCCAAGAGGGAGAGAGAGCACTTTGCCTGAGGATTCCATACTCAGATAATAGTGAAGTGCTTAACAAGTGTTTGACAACATTGCCACATCCTTAATAAGCTTTCATGAATGAGTGAGATAAATCCATATCATTCATTTCTCTCCTCAATATTTACATACTACCCCATGGCTTGCCCCTGGCTATTTGCATCCAAAAGCCTTAAATAATTAGCATTAATTAGATTTATCATAGCGGGAATACTCAGTGATCTCTCTATAAAAACTGGATTGTAATTCCATTTCTCAGTTTTCTTGTTTTTCAGTGTCACTCCATTCACACAAGTGAGATCAGTATCCAACACAAGCTTTCTTCTCCCTCTCCAAATTTTCCTATTAGAGAGAGCAAGTGGGCTCTTTGTTTTCTTTGGTTTCTTTGTTTTTAATAATTATTTAAATTGCATAACTCAGGTTATCAGGACAAACCATGACATTTTGTAGTTACCATGCAAACCCACATGTAGCTGGTTACAAAAACCCATGATGTAAATAAAAACATGTAGGAAAAAATCTGAATAGCTGACATACTTTTAAACAAACCCAGTTTGGGACAGCTGCTGATTTTTTTAAAAGGACAAATTTATTCTTTCTTCATGAGTATTTCCTGATATCAGAGCAAGAGACAAAACTCAGAGACAGATTCAGTTCTTATCAAAAAAAGCATCATGGAACCAGCTCTGCTGGGAATCTCCATGGGAATCTTGGAATTTGGTCTGGATCTTTGGTTACAAAGCAGAAATAGTCTTTAAATATCCTGACTGAGCAGAGTTTTAATGATTTAATTCATTATTCTGATTTTACTGCAGAATCAATGGTTGGAGAGGGGAAGGCAAACTGTGTTCACCCAGTGCCCTTTAAAGCTGGATTTAACCTCTCATTATTCAATTCCTTAAACAAGAAAAAATCATGGCAAGATCAGAGAGATAGTATTTATCAGATTAAAGATCCATAATGAGAGCCAGGACAAGAGCTGTTCCATCTCTGGGGTTTCCTGATGAAATCCATCCAGACCCAGAGCATCCCACAACAACCAACCTGCTGTGTTAAAAAAAAAAAAAAAAAAAATAAATAAATAAATAAATAAAAGCACAGGGCAGGAGTGGGAAGGTGGACAGAGGGGTAAAAATAAACAACATTGATGTTGCCATTATTTCAGAGGAAACACTTTAATGAACAGGGAATTTTGTTCTGAACAAAATCAGCATTCAAGCCAAATCAATACACTTTTGTATTAGCTTTGATTTTCTTCAGTGGCAGGTTCTGAATCTTGCATAGCCACATCTATATCTATGTCTTTATTCATTTAGTTGAAACAAAAATATTCAGGAAAGTCTACTTTATATTCCTCTTAGGCTTTCCTAATGGAAATTATGTACTGGCCTTCAAAGAGATTGATAGAACACATCTGAGGAATTTTACTATTAACACAAATTAGAGAATGTATAAATGATTTTCTGCAGATAAATATGCATGAAGAGAAAAATCAATTCTGTTGTTTACCTTTTTCAATGGAAAAGCTTCAACACCAGTTATGTGTAAAAGAATTTTTTAAAAGGCAATACAAGCAAAACATACAAACTGCTGATTCTGTTCCACCCTTGGAAGCAGAAGTGTGCCCCCAGCTCTCAGTAAATCAAAGGCTCAGCTCAAATCCTGTGTTGCAGTTCCAGGTGCTGCTGGAACAGAGCAAGGAGCAGAGCAGGGCTGGGTCAGGGCAGCTGCAGAGCCCAGGACAGGCTGTTCCCAGAGGCAGCTGATCATCAATAGGATGATGTTCCACCCAAAGTGTCCCTGGGGGCAGGACACGCTGCTCCCACCTTCCCACTCACCTGTTCCACACTCTCTTCTCCCCTGGAGGGAGAAAAATTGAAATATTGGAGCTGAGCAGAGAGCATTCTCCATAATTCACCTCTACAGTCATTATTCAATGAATTGGAATAATGGAAATTGGAGTTTTCTCAAGCTTTGTGTTTCTTAAAAGCAACCTCCACACATGGAAGGTGGCAGAGACTACACCAATGACAAACCTCAAATTTTTATTTCATGCTGCTGCCTTCCCTCAAAGCAGGCACCAAAAGCAGCTTTTCATTCAAGTTATCTGTTGGAAAGAGCAAACTGCACCTCCCTGACTGTGTTAGCCAAATTTGCAGTTAAACTTTTAGATTAGCCATTGATGGATGCAACAGGAATGAGGAGCTGGAATCAAATTCTATAATGACATTTCTGGTATCCAGGTAAGACAATTGAAAGATTAAAGGCAGCAGTGAAAAGAATCTGGGCTGGCAGATGGCCTGGGGGAGGAGTGGCATGAAGGACAAGGGGATGGATGCTCACCTGAACCTGGGGAAAAGCAGAGACTGTGCTGCACCTTGGAATTAAAAGCACTCCATTGCAATATAAGGCACCCACTCACTGCTTGATTCTTCCTGCCTCTTTTCCAAAGGTATCCCTTTGCCATGAAGTAGCCTCAGATGTTTTCATCTGGAAGCTTTTCTTAACATTGATGAATACTTCCTTTTTTTTTTTTTTTTTTTTTTTTTTTTTTTTTTTTTTCTTTTTTTATGGATTTAAGACTGGAACCCAGCTCTTCTGAAAAAGCCTGGAAACCTCCCAGATGAAATCCCCCCATCTCCAGGGCTCCAGTGACACTCACAGTTTTTTGGAATATTTTGCCAGCAGTCACATTCTGATTCACATGATGCTGCTGCCTTCCCACACTGAGTGCCACTTGAAGAGGCAGGGATCTGTAAGAACAAAGCCTGCTGAAAACAATGTTTGGGGCCCTTGCCTCTGCAGAGCTGTGCATCACAAACACCAGCTGCTCAGAAATCAGGCTGCTGCTGCTGCATCTGCTGCACCAATCCAGCCTGGGCAGGGCCAGCTGCAGACCAGCCCTGGCAGAAGGATTTGGGGTTCTGGGGGTGGGAGCTGGACCTGTCCCAGCCCAGAATTCCCATCCCCTGCATGGGAAAGGGTTTGGGATTCTGCCCTGTGCTCAGGTGAGCCCCCAGCCCTGGACCAGCACAGGGAGGAGCTGGAGCTGCTGGAGAGCCCAGAGGAGGCTCCAGGATGATCCCAGGGGTGGAGCAGCTCTGCTGGCAGGAAAGGCTGGGGGGGCTGGGATTGTTCACCTGCACAGGAGAAGCTTTGGGGTCACTGAACTGTGGCACTGCAGGGACTGGAGGGGCTGCAGGAAACATGGAGAGGAACTTTTTAGGAGAGCGTGTGGTGATGGGGCAAGGGAGAATGGCTTCAAACAGAGGGACAGTGGGTTCAGATTGGAAATTAGGAAGGAATTGTTCCCTGGGAGGGTGGGCAGCCCTGGCACAGGGTGCCCAGAGCAGCTGTGGCTGCCCCTGGATCCCTGGCAGTGCCCAAGGCCAGGCTGGACACTGGGGCTGGAGCACCTGGGACAGTGGGAGGTGGCACTGGATCAGTGTTTGGGACCCTCCAAACCCAAACCATCCTGTGATTCTACAACACAGAAAAAAACATCTGGATAAGCTAGAGGCTATTGATATTCATCTGCCTTTTAGTAATAAAAACACCTCACACTTGAAATCAAAAGAGGATGAATGCTGCAAGTGTGCAGAACCAGCAGACTCAGAGGAGAGAGGGGATTTTTGGGGCTGGGATGTGCAGTTCTGATTTCTTATTTCCTGCTGCATCCCTCCCTTCCTGTGTGAGCTCTTTCTTGCCTTTCACATCTCCTAAACTTGCTCACCATTCCCTTGTTGGAGCAGGTGTTTCAGCAAGGGAAAGCACATCTGGATGCATTGGATACTGCACAGTGTCTAATGCATCCAGACAAAAATAAAATTGGGGATTATGCAGGAAATTGAACACTGTGGTAGGATTTTTCCATATTGGTCAGCAGTGCTTTCACGTTTGTAATTGATCATAAATAGAAGTCAGTGCTTTGCAAAAATTGTCCTCCCTGCAGGGCTGTGACTGAGGCAAATCCTGTGTTTGCCATGGGAAGTGTGGCCCTTATCACTCAGGCTTTAGAAGAAAAACTGAGAGGTTAAAAATAGAAATAATGTCCTCCCGTTTGTGGCTCCTGTTTTCCTCTTTACGTGGGAATTTGGGTCACCACAACATCAGGGGTTTGGGTCTGGTCCCCAGACAGCCACTAAGCAGAAGAATTTTCATTTTCACTCCTCCAGCAGCAGTCAATCAGTGTCACAAGTGTCACTGCAACAAATGGCAGGCCCATACCTAGGGGATGTGTGGCTCAGAAATTTAATTCTCTTGAAGAAAGTTCAGAAATTCTCCCTCAGTGAGTGACTCTCTCATTGCTCCTGTGTGAAAATCCCCTCCATGCACAGTGACAAGCTCAGTTATGTAACTATGTCTGAGGAGCAGTGAGCAGCAACAAAAAATGGAATAAATGCAACTCTGAAAAAATCACCCCCTCATCTGTAAGACGGTGCACAGACATACCCAGAGAATTTAATGCTTGTGCTTAACCAGCCAGAACTAAACCACTTTCTCTGCTTTCAGTCCAGTCAGACTCTACAACATTTTCAGACCTTGTTTTGAAAGCTGCTTTTATTAATTGGCTTCTCTTTAAAAACTACAGTGGCAGCTCTCCTATTTCCACAATTTAGCTCATTCTGTGCATCCCATATTTGCTCAAAAATTATCTAAGCCATGTTATTAGGCATAATAGCTGGTGGGAGAAAACCAAACAAATAAACAAACAAACACACTAAAACCAGATGAGGACATAAACTTTAGGAGAGCAGAAAATTCTCTGGGAAAATGTAAGTTAAAGCAAAAAGGGGAGATGCAGCCATCAGAGAAAGGCTAAGGGAAATCTTGTGGAGCTCTTAAAAGGAATCAGTAGTGTATCAGCTAAAATTACATAAGTGCACTGCAATGGGAGATGTCAAACCTCTGACATCTCACCAAAGGCTCCTCAGGAAAATAAATTCCCTCAGAACAAAAAGAAAAGCCACTGCATGGACTAATCTTTTAATAAACAAAGAAGGTTAGGAATAAGTGGAGAGTTTTCACAAAGAAGAGATATTAATATTGAGGTCACCAAGCCAAATTTTTGGGACTGGTACTGTTAAACACTTGCAGGAATGTTCTGGAAGAAAGGGTGAAAAACACTGAGTTTCCCAGGGTACTAAAATCTAAAGCAGGCTTCAAGGATCTCATGGAGTGAGGAGAAGATTAAATGCACCACATCAAGAAGTGCAAAGCAATGCACAGCCAGGAAAAACTACTTTTCTTACTCAATTGCAGCTTTAAAATCAGCTGTTAGCTCTCAGAAAATATATGAAAGATATTCTGATGGCTCTCTAAGAACACAGGATTAACAAGAAAAGATACTGAAAATGTAAGAAAGTAATAAGAAAAGGATTTAGGGGAAATTGGAAGATTAGAAGGTGTTCTGCTACTTAATAAAACTCTTATGATAGACATGGGAATTTTCACCAGGGAAAGGCACAAGGGATTTCAAACCAAACTCAATTTAGGGGGGAAAATTGACTTTTGTCCCACCTCAAGAAACACAGATGGACTGGAAATGATAAACAGAAGGGGAAAAAAAACCAATAAGGAGTGCAGGGAATGTTCTGCTGTGGGAAGGGCTGAGAAAGCAAGGATTCCTCAGGCAGGAATAGCAATGGTGGGAGCTGGGAAATTTGAGGAACTCCTGTAGGGTAAGTGGGAAGCAGTTTTATCCAAAACCAGGAGGAAATACTTGCTGTGGCAGACAGAGCAAAAGTGCATTTGTCTTTAATTAAATGGCTTAATTGCAGATGTGTCAGTGGGTGGCTGTGAAATGCCCTGGCTCAGCTGGCACAGGGGAGGGGACAGTGGCATCTGGCAGGTGACAGCTGGAAATGGCCAGAACCTGAGAGGGAGCAAGGCCAGGCAGCATTCCCTGCCCCTGGGAAGAGCAGAAGGATGCTCTGCATCCCTGCAGCCCAGCAGTGCCCTTGGAGAGGCTCCCTGGAGCAGAATATGGGAATAAAGTGAGGATTTACTGGAGGCCTTCCACAGGCACAGCTTGGGCAGTCAGAGCCTCCCAGAGCTGCACACAAGGGGCACAATGGCCACGAGTTTTTCACACAATTATCAGTTTGGTCCTTTCACATATCAGGGGTTAATCCTCCAATTACAGCTGCAGCTCATGGAGTCATTTACCCCCAGTTTGCTGCCCCCAAATTCACTTTTGTTGAAATGTTTCACTGAGGCAGTGAGGTGTCCTTGAGATTCAGGCTTAGAGAGGAATTGTTGTGTCTGAATAAAACAGGAGAGCAGCAGCTGACAGACCATGGAGTTTCAGAGTTACACACTAGAGCAGCACAGGAATCTGAAAAATAAAAAAGCTGAATCCTCAGGCATCAATTTCCATGTGTGGCATGGAGAGGGGCACCAGGAGAGCAGCAGCTGACAGACCATGGAAGTTTCAGAGTTACACACTAGAGCAGCACAGGATCTGAGAAATCTAAAAGCTGAATCCTCAGGCATGGCCCAGAGGGGTGAATTTCTGTCCTGGCTCATCCAGGAGCAGGGACAGCCCTGCTTTGTGTGGGAATTTAGTCCAGGTGAATTCCAGAGATCCCTTCCAGCCTCTGCTGGCTCACCCTGCAAAAATTCTGCTCCTTCTGGCTTTTGCTTGGTGGCCACTACAGGCAATTATTGTTTGACTCACATGGATGTTGTCACAGTCTCTTTTGGTTGTGAAAAATGCCTCAAACTGAGATTGGTTTGAAATCCCTTGTGCCATTCCCAGGTGAAAATGCCCAGGATTTTCTAGGATTCCCTCCTGGAGCTGCTCATGGTTCTGGCACTTTGTTTAGCCCTGCTCTTGGCTTCTGCACATTCTGCTGGATCTGGACATGACAAAGCTCCTACAAATAGAAGCAGCACCCAGAGGACAGACTCAGGGCATTCAGTCTCATTAATTACAATTACCAGGCAGCAAAAGCATTGTTAACAGGAACACTCAGGGGTCCTTTCCACTCTCTCACTCTGGGAGGGAATGATAAACTGGAGTGATGTGCAAAGAAACTTCCTCTGAGAATATTAAGTATCTTTTTTCCACATAAAAACCTGGAGCAATACCTGATTCATTAATTTTGATTCATATGGAATGACTAGCCATGTGCCAAATCAGCCCTGGAGAGAGAGATTCTGATTTTTGCCCATCCAAAACACCACCATTACTAGAGAACACATGAAATCTTTCAGTTGTTTACCCTCCCTCAGGAGAAGAAATAAACTGTGATATTTTTATGTCAAGATTCTCTCATTTAAAGATTCCTATCTTCAACAGTTATGAAATAGATTCTGTTCTCTCAGGTCCTGGGAAGGGAAAGTGGGAGAAGGCTCTAACTCACAAACCAGCATCAATTTCATCATTCCTCCTTCTGGAAAACAGTCAGAAAAGTGGGTTGTTTCTCCTTTAATTAGAATGTAAAGGGCAGAATTGAGAAACTGTGGCACATTTATCACTCCATATGCCAGTGTAGAAGAATGCCAAAGAGATTGGAGCATTTGAAAAGCTAAATGTGTCATGTAAGTGTTTAGTCTGAGCTAAACAAATATTTTCATCCCATTTTAAATCAAAACACCTATGATCATAGATAGGTGTTTTTCCCCATCTCTTTTCACCATCACTTACTCCAACTACTATGCTTTAAAGTAATTTTAGCCTGATTTTTTTCTATCCATAAAAAGACAGTTGTGTCTTACCAAAATTCCCTTGATGTTTTCTCCTTTTTTTTTTTCTTTTTTTTTTTATGTAATTAATGGCCTGCATGACTCAACATTTTCCACTGTTTTTATCAGTCTGTCCAGGCAGATTTTTTTTTCTATGTTCTCAAAATTTTCAAGCAATTGGTCTGTTATATCAGGGTTAAAATCCTCTTGAAAAACACTTCTATAATTTTAAAGAGGTGGCTATTTAGACACAGGTGACACAACATTTTTAGGATGGGAAGGGGAAATTTAATGGTCTCTGTTTACTGAGCAGCTCTGACTCATCTGTCCAAGCTGTCAGTGAAGTGGAGGGAGGGAAAAGAAAAACAAAAATAAAACAGAGTGTGCAAGAGAGCAAGAGAAAATGAATGTGATCATGTCATTAGAGACTGCATTCTAAATTATAGAAAACAGGGAGCTGAATTAAGATCTTAAATCCCCTGTGCTAAGTGTTATATTTGTCTTGTTCAGACAGCAAACCCATGTGCTGACATTCCACCTGCTGCTTTCTGAGGGAAGTGTGCAAAAACAGCATCACTTCCATGGGAAGCAAAAAACTCCTCCTGTATCTTCCCCAGGCAGCAAAAAGTTCCAAAATATGACACTCAAAATCCCAGCTACCTGTATCACACTGTATCACCTACCTGTATCACACTGGCTTTTGTTTTGCTTGAATTTTCCATAGAATTTATTTACATCTAGCAGATAAAAATGTGAGTGTGTGCTCTGTTCTCTTGCCCCAAACACCCTTAAATCCAAATCCATTATTTCCTCTATACCCACATCCCTCTCAGAAGTGACAGGAACAGCCACAAATAAATTCTGGCTAATGAATTATTATTAGCAACTCAATTAAATAACACTTAGGCATTAGCTGCTGTGATGGGGATTTCTGGGAAAGGCCAAGAGGGGTTTGTGTTGCTCTCTTTCAGAAGTGCAAAACCTCCCAGGGATTTGTGTCCTGGGCTTCAACTGGCACGAGGAATTCTGTAAAACTCTTGCAAACTCTCCTGCCCTGCACTCAGTGCTGGCTCAGAAGGAATTTTTCAGTGTCAATCACCAGCTTGTCAGATGGAAGTGAGAACATCATTTCTATCCCATCTCATCCAGTTCATTGCTAAAGGCTGCCATTTAGCTTTCCTTTCATTGCTGTGGGTGATGGATGGATGCAAGGCTAGAAGATGATTTGGATCACAGAACAGATGAGTGCTGAATATACACTAGGAAGAAAAAATTCTGTATTTCATTTCAGCACAATCATTAACCTATGGAGCAGCCCAGGTTCCAAGTGAAAATCTTCCCAATTTCTGAAACACAACTCATTAAATAGGATTTCAATTTTAAAATCCCATCTAATGTTTTTACAGCAGGATGCTACCTTTGAGCAGCAAACAAATTCTGGCAAATGAATTAATATTAGCAACTCAATTGAATAATGCTCTGATCATTAACTGCTGTGATAGGAAGTTCTGGAAAAGGCCATTCAGGCTCTATTTACTGTATTTATCAAAAACACTCTTCAGGAACACTTTTCACTCTTACAGATTTAAGAATTGCTGTAATTTAACACCACCTGTGCTAGTCCTGTTCCTGGGAATACTGAAGCAGCAGAACCTGGATTTCTGACCCCAGTTTAATCTCCTGCCTTGATACCATGTGGCTAAATGGTGATCTCTGCCTGCACCCAAACCAGTGCAAGCTCTGAATTTGCAGATTTATAGAGCCAAGACCAAAGGATTCTATGAAAATAAATTCTCCAAAAGTGGGTCTTGTCTTCTGCCAGTGCAAGGGGAACAGCCCAGGGGAATGACTCCTGGGCTTTCTGTGGGAAATAGCAGTGCAAGCCACACCAAAAAACATCTTTCATTTAAAGCCTCTATTACATTTTGGCCAGGCAGCAACTGTTCTTCAGGCTTTGTAAGAGACACCCACCCCATCCAGGGCACAACCAGCCTGGTTTGAGGAGAGCCCCTCTCAAAATGCTGATTCCTTTTCATTGTTCTAGTTGGGGTAAAAAAAAAAAAATCACTTTGTGGGTTAAGGTGTGGGCAAAGCTGCCAAGCAATTCATTCTGCAGTGGTTTTCTGTGTTCAGCACCTAAGCTGCCCACAATTTTGCTAAAAGGAGTATGTTATCTCTGACTCCTGGGTGTAGAACCTTCCCAGATCCTGCTCAAGTGGCCAGCTGCGTATATATATATATATATATATATGTGAATATTCTTATATATCATTTCTAGAAAGATAGAAACACTAGGAGTAACTGGGAGAAGTAAGAGCTGAATCTGAAAGAACCACGTTCCTGCTTGTTTGGAACCATTGTTTGACACTTCTCTCAGCTTTCATTACCATAATTAATTATTATTAGCTATGCTGTTCACTCTCCACTGCCTGAGGTGAGGGACAGCCCCAGAGAGGATCCCAAACACTGCAGGAATTTCAGTGAGGAGGCTGAGGGAATGCTGCCTTAGCCCTGCACCCTCCACTGCCAGAGCCTTCCTTGCCTTCAGTGTGCTGACAAAAGCTCCATTTCCTCTGCCAGGGCCTGCAAATGCTCCCCAAAACACTCCTGTTAGAGCTAAGCAATAAATAAGTCCATAAGTGATCAATGGATGCAGGAAGATCATTTAATCTGCCTGACTCTGACATTACATCACCTCAGTGAGTGGAAACATAATGAAATTGCCAAACTGATTTGTTGCAAATCCTGCTTTATTCACTGCACTGGCTCCTTTATTCCTTCCCCTTATGCACAGATCCTCTCCTCCCAGGAGTGATTTAGTTGTAGGAACAGAAAATAAGCACTGTAGCACTGCTGGGAAAACCCCTGATGTTCAGCTATCAAATCCCTAACAGCAGGTTTCCAGATATTTTTATAAGGATGTATTATAAATGATTTCCACATCTGACATCAGAATGGAGCAGTAGGTTCTGAAAGAGTCTTGCAAAGCAGACTGATTCTGAAATTAAAGATCCAATATCTTATTAGACCTACTTAGATCCTCACAGAGCACCACAAAGACGTAAAGTTCTGTATTTCCCTCCTCCTTTTGGTGAGTCACTGCTTGTGACACAGAGACACTGTGCAGACTTGGTGTCCTCATGAAGATTAAGTAGCCTTATGAAATGCAATTAGGATGAATATGTACCTGTCAGTTTGTAATTGCATTCAGAGCAGAGCTCAGGTTACGAGCAGAATTAGAAGGCAGCAGCAGAG
This sequence comes from Oenanthe melanoleuca, assembly GCF_029582105.1. Classification (NCBI taxonomy): domain Eukaryota; kingdom Metazoa; phylum Chordata; class Aves; order Passeriformes; family Muscicapidae; genus Oenanthe; species Oenanthe melanoleuca. Next base: position 17,800,322 of record NC_079346.1, on the reverse strand, counting down.
CAGCACAGTGTGCACGGGTCCAGCCCATTCCCCTGGAGCAGCAGGCAGGGAGTCAGAAATTCACTGCCTTCCTTTCTCATTTCTGCACTAATCAGTTTATGCCCCAAAGCACAAAATGGGATGCATTAGGGCTGGCTCTAAAAATACAGGGATGTCTGGTTCACATGGATCAGAGGCATCTCAGTGGCTCCACGGGTGGGGCTCCTGGATAATCCAGTAAGGGAGAGGAGCTGGAACAGAAAGAGTTCTGGGAAGAGCCAAGGAACTCCTGTTTGCTGTCCATTGGGTGAGGAAAGGAACATGTGTGGGTAGAAGAGTTGAGGTTTGGGTACCACCCTACAGAATGCACTGCTCAGGCAATGGCACTGAGAGGAAAGTCAGATTTGTCTCTACAAACGGGATGTGGATCTGCTGGTATATTAGACTAGCACTGAGAGGTAAAAGAAAGAATGGGATGGATTCCACTGCTTGATGAATGGAAAAAAGATATTTGCCTTTACAAACAAAACTGCAGGTTTGCTGATAAAGGAAATGGGATATTGATGGATGAAAGAAGAATGGGGAAAAACTATGAATTCTACAAGAATTGAAAATTAAAAAGGAGGATTATACATTAGAGGGGAATCTTAGGTGACAGGTGTTCCAGGAAGTCTGGAGCTCTCAAGTACCTCTGCCAATGAGCAAAGAGAGAGGGAAATGCAGCCGGAAAAATAGGATAAAAAGGAGGCTGAGTGATCCAAGGGGAATGGCCCATGGCTCTCCCTTTACTCAAATAAAGCAAAAAGGACTCCTCTGTCTGCTTTTTGGACATAAACCTCTGTTGTTTGTGGATTAATTTTCCTGGCATCACCCACACCTCCACCCAGAGATTTCTCATAAACTGATCTTAAAAATCTAAACTAAGATTTATTGTTGCTATTTGCTACCTCTTGTACCTCAGTCAACCAACTCTTAGCTCTCCTCTCACCTAATTTTCCTTGGAAGGCATAACTAAAAAGCATGATTATTTAGAGACAAAATGAGGTACCACTGCCTCTTCTACTTTCTGATGTGATGATGGCTGTCACTTGGGAAAAAACATACCAGGAAAGTGCTGCAGGATTGCAAATGCTGCCAAGCTCGCCCCTAGCACAGATTTGACATCCAAGCAAAAGACAATAGTTCAGTTCTCTGAATCATTACCAAGAAGCAACCAAAACCCAGGTTTGTCTGACATTTTTAACCACACAGAAATAATGACTGCTAATTACCATGCCCAGCACTCTGTGTGTTTGTTTGCAGAATTTCCTCAGGAGCTCTGCTCCTCACCTTGATTAAACAGTGAAATCACAAAGTTTCAGTTCTTTCACACAGAGAGAAAAATATTCAGTGTCTCCACATGGGTACATTTACTGTTGTTGCAAATTCTGTGTACAGAGTGCCTGTGAAATGAGGAACCTGTGCTGGGGAGGACAAAAGGGGCAGGCAGCCAGCTCCCTGGGGAAGAGCAGGAACACTGAGCAGCCTGATGCAGAAGGAAATTCTGTGCTCTCACTCTTGCAGGTCAGTGGCCCAGCAGATGCTGCATGCAAGGTCTGAAACAAGAGGAACATTTGGAAATACAGAGAGGAAACATCTCACCCTGTTCAATTTGCATTGACCAGCACACCCACTGCTCAGGGAAAGTTTTAATTAGCCCTGGTGGGGAGTTTGCCAGAAGAAACTCATTAGTCTGTTGACTGTGACAATTTGCTACAGTGTGAAAACCATTACTTTAAGTCCTTGCTCTGTCCTTCTCCCATGCTCCCAGAAATTCCCTGGCCAGCAGTTTCTCTCTGGCCAGCTCTTTCTTAATGTACACATTTCATCTTCTGTAAATAGTCACGATTCAGAAAAAGGTTTTCCAAGCTTGGATTTCAGGTGCTTAAAATCTTGGCAATGTAAATAGTTACACACAGTTATACAGCTCCAAAAAGGACAACTGGGAAAACTGGACAAAATGTCAGCCATAAAGGCACTCAGTATAATGGGAGATCACTGTTTCTGGAGAGAGAAAATGTGTTAATATTTCAAGTTATTTATTCATATCTTCTTACTGTTCTCAGAAATGTTTTTGAAAATCTTAGGATCATCCCAATAAAGAATAAGATATATATTCTCCTAAGATTTTATAGAATGAAAGAATGTTTCTGTGAGCAACTTTTAATATATTGCCCATTTGTGGCTCTCCACTTGCAAGAGTCTTTTGTTAGCTCACCACTTATGGGTGGTAATCAGAATATTACAAGTGCTAAAGGTTGCAGACAGTGCTGAATAAAAATGAAAGATACTCCTGAACTTAGTTAAACAAAACTCATCATATTATGTGAACTAGCTCTCTTCAATGCCTCAAAACCTTTGGATCAAATCCAAGTTCTTTCCCACGCAGAGGTTTCAGCCATGGTGGAGGCTCTTAGAGCTGACAGAGCTACCAAACTCTTGTTTCACTCAGAAAAAGCAAAGAGGATTTCATTGTGCTTGTTCTTGCAGGTGTTTGTGTCTAAGAAACTCCAGTATTTACCAAGAGCTGGCAGCTCTTATCCTTTGGGTTTTCTAGAGGGCCCAGAGCTCTGATTGAATTTCTACAACACTGGCTTTTGTTTTCTGCTATTTAGCAGTTGAATATTACCTGCAGACCAAAATGTGTATTTTTGCCTATAGATGTGTGCAATCTGACATACAGATGTGCATCCTGTTTTATCCTAATTTGCAAACCTGTACAGGAATGCACTAAATAAAATGCCCACAGAAAACAGAAGTTCAAGTGACTTGAAGCATTTCAACAGAACATTCTTTTTTCTCTTTTGCCTTACTGTCCTCTCCTGTCATAGAATATTGGAAAAATAATGAAAGCATTGCATGGTGGAAAACATATTTAATCAAGATATTTTTAATGCTTCTTCTGCCTGACATATCAAATGAGACAAATTAAATACACACCTAGCATCAGCAGACAAAAAGCACAAGTGACAAACACAGGAAAAGGGGGATGGAAAAAGCTCTCAAGGATGTGGTTGTGGGTTTTCAGACAAAATACCACCATGAATTTATCGAGTCAACAACTCTGTTCATGCTGAGAAGTTCTTGAGTGTCAATGCCTTTGTTGAGCCCTGTACCAGGCAAAGGTCAAACCTTTCAGTGCCACATGAAAAACAAAGCTCTGCTTGCAGGCAAGCTCTCTGTACAAGCAGAAGGAAGAGAAGGCAGTCTCTGATGGAAGGACATTTCCTTGCAAGGCAGTTTTGGAGTAGTGACACCTCTAAACAGAGCAGGAAATCTCACTGCCCTTCAAATGAGGGGCTAGAAAAGCTCTGGGCTATGGGCATGGCTCAGCATTTATTGACATCCAAATTAAAGTCATCCAAGTCAACCTTCTCCAAGCTGGTGTCATCACAGGCAAAGCCACCCAAGCTGAAGCCAACATTGTGATTGTGCCACTCATCATTATCTGAGCTGCTGGCATCATCACCATCATCATCATCATCATCACCATCATCATCATCATCACCATCATTCCAAGATGAGGTAATCCTTACCTGAGCTGTTCTCATCCAAGTGAACACCCCAGTCACCTTGGCCATGGCCAGCTCATCATTTTGTCATGGTCATCCAAGTGATTGTTGCCCTCTCAGTCATCCATGTCATTGTCATCATCGTGGGCCCCCAAGTCATTTTCTAATTCACTGTAACACTTGTCTTATTTGGAAGAATTTATGTGCTAGTAATGTAAATTTATATTAGAGATTAATTACATTTAATAAATTCAAAGCTTCCTCACCCAAGTTATTTTCTAACTTAAACCTGTAATGGATATGTGTTTCTGGTAGATTAAAAAAAAAATAAAAAATGTGGGTTTTAAATTTTGGCTTTGTGTTTAGGCTTTTCTTTCTGGAAGGTTCTAGTGGGGACAGAGAACATTTTATATCTGTAGAAGGTGTGTGCAATACCAGGATGAATAACCAGAAAGTGCTCTACAAATATTTTTAAAAATAAATTATTGAGTCTAACTGTTAATAGTATAAGATTAAAGGACAAACAAAAGAATGAAAAATTAATTTTGATTAGAAAATCTGACTTCACTGTCACATTCTAAGGAGAAAAAAGAGAGAAAAACAGAACTTCTGGATTAACCAACAAGAGGCAGAAATTTTCCTTCTAACTTGAACACACAGTGTTAAAGTTGCACTGCATTTCTTAAATATTGATGTGCAAGTTTAAACTAATTGTTGTAAGGCAGGCAACACTAATTTTATTCTCAAAGTACTGAATTAGCTCAACCACAAATTTCATTAAAATGCAGATCATTGTCCAGTTAGGGAGAGGTAATGGAAATAAAAAGGAGACAGAAGAAAAGATTTCACTATAGCAAATAGCAACAGATTTCATACTTATAAATTTCATCCTTACAGATTTCAGACTTCCATTCTCCAAAGTTCTTCACCCTCACCATTCATATATGGCAGGAAAACTCAAAATAAACTCTGTTTCAACATATGTTATTCAGCTACTGTGGTCAGTCGTAAATTATGATCCTTATAAATGCTATACACAAGCAAATAATTTAACTGCCAGGACCACAGTAAAAGCAGTCAAGTACACACTTCAAACAATAAGAATTTTTATATTTAACTCTTATTTAACGAGCTGGGCAAGAACTCAGAAAAAAACCCCCAGTGGATTTTTATTGAGTTGTGCATATTTATAAATTTCTTTTAAAAATAAATAAGAAGTTATCTATACATTTATTAGCAAATACTGGAGCCTTTATAAGAACAAGACTGTTACAGACATAAAAGAAACTGTAGATGAATTCAGATTTCTCTTCTGGATTAAGCAAGAAATCCTAATTGCTGAAAGAGGGACATTTTGTTATTCTCCCTATTGTTTCCTTCAATAAGCAGGCCAGTGCATCTCCCTCACTAAATTATAGTTCTCTTTATATTAAACTTCAGCTTTACCCCCTGCTGAAATTTGGGTCTTATTATATATAATTGAATCATGTGTGTATCAAACTGGAGGTTTTCAACTGCTAGAAACCTTGTCTTCTCTCAGTTTCATACTTTCTTTTTTCTCTTCTTAGACATATTGTGCTGGTGAAATTGTTAATGCAGACTTTCAACACAAACTATAATTTGGCAGCTGTGAATTGTGCTGCAGTACTTATACTAAACTTTAGAAATGTTATTAAGGAAAAAAACATCGTTATTCATTTATCAGATATTCGTGTGTTTCCACTTATTTCTTTTTGCAGTTCTGACTTTGTGCTCTCTCCAAGTGAGAGCCCTCCCAATGCTTTTGGCTTCAGCAGGTTCATTCTCCACTGATGTTCTACAGTGATGCTCATGAGAAAAGAGAGTTTTTCCTTGTGTATTTTATTGTACAAGACTGGCAGACAAAGCACTGTTCCCCAGGACAGCTGACCACTCTCAAACACTTTCAGTTTGTCCTTCAAAAGCAGTAATTTCTTCTCCCAGCTATAAAAATATAAGAAGAGACCACCTTACTTGCAACTCAAGGATTCAACAAAGAAATAAACACAAAGGTTGGCAAGAAAAGAAGCAGACAATGAACAGACCAACCAATCATTTTATAATTCTGCACAGAAAAGCCCTTGGCAGCAAAGGCTCCTCAGTACAGGGCAGCCCAATGCCCAACAGGCTGTGTCCTCCTCTAGCTCATCAGAGATGGGCTGGCTTGGAGTCCATGCTTCTTGTTTTTATCCTGTGGGGTTTTCTAAGGCTTCAGTATCATCTCTGCACCATGGAAGCTCCTCCAGACTCTCTGTGTTGCTATAGGAACAGATTATTTCACTTGTGCTGCTCTTTTAAATGGTCAAATTGGGTAAATGCAGAAATCATCAGCTGCAAAACTGAACTGATTACTCTTTTCAAGTTCCTTCTGAGCATACCAAATTTTAAGAGAAGTGAATCAGCAAGGCATTTGGCAACTGAAAACACAATTGAATCTGAAGACAACTTTAGTGGGTATCTTAAAAAATACCTTTAAATAAACTCTACAACATATTTTCTTAAATGAAAATTAAATTCTCTGTATTTTTTCTTGAACTCTTCTTGCTAGTCACTATACCAACATTCCTGGACCGTTTGTATAAATCTAGACTGACAAAATATACATTTCTCACCCCTTCTTAGTGATCAATATTTCCCAATTTCCTGTTAAAATTCAGCAAGGAAAGGAAATTTTAGGAGGAGAAGCATTTTAATTATTAAATCATGCAATAATAAGTATTACTTGGACTGGCCACAAGGAAAAATGTAAGGATATTTCTGTTGTAGTGAACAAAACAACTTCACATAGTCATTGTGATATTGTTCATATATAGTAACAGAGTATTGACACTAAAATGGAGGAGGAGGGGAGGGAGAATAATGGTCATTATTCCACAGCCAGAAAGTCAAAACAATCTGGAATTCCACAGAAAACTTCATTTGCAAACAAATCAACATTTGGGTTTTTAAAATGGTAAAAGTTATAGACATTTTTAATGGGTTGGATCCATAAAACTGGGATTAAAAAAAATAAGGAAAGGATGTGTTTCCATAGCACACAGACATTAATCACCTTGACTGTCCTCATACTCTGGGATTATGTTATCAGTGGTAAATCTCAATAAGAGTGTGATATTTTTTTTTCTAAAATAACTTGGACCTCTGAGTATTTTTTCATTGTGCAAGAGTTATTCATATATTAAATGGCTTTCTGCTGTCATTTAAGAGCCAGATTGCTGAAACCATCCTGAGTGAAGGAATGGGAAACCTCAGGAATATTCTACTTGGACTCCATATCTCACCTCTCTTCTCAGAAAGAAGAGTGCAATAATTCCTTCAGAGCCCAGAACAGGTGGAGAACACCAAAGAATTGTTTTTATGCACAGAACAGCCCTGACCATTTCTTCTGCCTCACCTTGTGCATTAGCAAAGTGTCCAGAGGGGATGGGGCCAGCAGATGGTGATGCTGCATCCCAGGGAATGCCAGACTCACCACCCTGCAGGGAGTCCTGGGTTCATGCCTTAGGATTTTAGCTTTTATATTTTCCATTTATTTGTACTCCTGCAGCTCTAGTGTGTAACTCTGAGCTCCACACCCAGTGCCAGCTGCTGCTTTCCCATTCTGCTCAGACACAACAATTCCTCTCCAGCCTGGCAATCAAGGACACCTCACTGCCCCAGAGCCCAGAGATGGGAACAAAAGTGAATTGGGGGAGCCAGCTTGGGGTGAATGACTTCATTACCTGGAGCTGGAATTGGGAGATTAACCCCAATATGCAAATGGACCAAACTTACCAAAGTGTAAAAACCTGGGACCAGGGTCCATTTTTGGGTGCAGCCCCTGGGGGGCTCTGTCTGCCCCAAATGTACCTGAAGGGCCTTCAATAACTAGAACTGCTTTTATTGCCTTAATTCTGTCTGACCCCTGTTTTTAGGTAGCCCCAAAAGGCATCAGGATGTCCTTGGGCAGTGCAGGAAGCTCTCAAGGCACGTGGAGCTGCTCCAGGTGAATTTTGCCAAAATGTGCAGGGAAAGATGTGAGAGAGGGAGCCCAAGCTGAGCTTATCAGAGCTTGGAGAAAAGGCACAATTATGGAGTGTAACATTCTGAAGGGGATAGGGAAGTTTGTGATAAACTCTGCAGGTGAAGAGTGGGTGATACATTGAGAAAAGAGAGGAGAAAAAAATCAAAGGAAAGTTCTGAAATAAAACATTGGGAACCTGATGTAATGAGAAGTGGCTCAGGAAAAATCTGTACATGAACAATCTCGGACATTTGATTGAATTAAAGATGGACATTCTTCCTTGAGTAAATTTGACAGGAATGTTCTTTATGTCTGTCTGAATCTCTAATCAGTATTTGCTACCTGCAGGATACACTTGACTTGAATTTTTGAGGCTCAACTAAAAAATAAATCTGTGCCTTCATTTAAAATTCTGGTTGTGCTGCAGATGCTGAAGTTCTTCTGTAACACTTTGACTAATTCACCTTCCCTTCAGAATAACCTAAGTTCTTTCTTACACATTACTTTATTATTCTTCATCCTACAGCTGCATTAAGGATATGACTCACTAAATAATGAGCGGTTTCTCACATTTTAGTTATTTTCTAGCAGGTTGGATTTTAACTGCGTGTCCACAGGAGATGTCACAGGCAGGAAAGGTTTGCTTTGCACAGCCAGAGGCAGTGCAATTCTCACTCTCTGCTCCCCAGCAGCTCTCATTATTGCAGGCAGGATGAGCTCCTGGCTCTCTGGAACTGATGGGCTGCATCTGCCCAGAACAGAGCTCGAGTAAAGCCACACTGTGAGCCAGCAGAAATTTCTACAATCCATTAGGAGTCTTTTACTGAACAAGACCCTAATATACTTCCCTCTATTTGTCCTGTGGGAAAAAATCTTTTTGGTATTTTGCAGTTCTATTTTTCTCCAGTGCTCTCTGTAAGAGAAAAAAAAAAAAAAAATCATTTGCTCATGATTCATTTTTGTCTGAGAAGCTCTGCACATGTCACCATGCAAAAGAAAGCAGTCAGTGCCAAGCTGTGAAGTATCCTGCATTGCCAATGTGCTTTTATTATTTGGTTACTTGAGATACATAGGTTTTTTAAATAAGAAATGCAATCTTTGCTTTGAAATCCAAGCCTAAGATTGTCAGAAGGATCAGTCTGTTGTTATTAGGGAGGGAAATAGGGTTGGGTTTTTTAATAAAGCCCAGAATGTCAACAGAAACACTTGACATTGATTCTTGCTCTGGAATGGAGGAGTCTTAAAGAAGTGAGATCTGAACCAGCTTAATTGGCTTGGATTCTTTACAAATCTGGCCTAAAGTGGGTGAACTACTCAGTCAATAGAGTATTTTGGGAGGCTGTGCATTTTATTCTGAAAACATGAGTTTGAAGCGGTGACATTTCAATTCTCTTGGAAGACAGCAGAAAAATAGATCTGGGAATTAAACCTCCTACATGGCCAGAGACCAGCAACAGAAAGCACAAAGTGGCTGCTCCAACTTCTCCTGTGCTTCTGCCAAAGAACTGCAGAGTTCACCTTGAGAAATGCCTCCTGTGCTGCCCTGTAATTATTCAAAATTATGGCAATAACCTCCACATTTTATAGGGATATTCTCTCTTTGGATATACACACACAGCAGGAGCTGTGGTGAACTGGGTGGGTTCCACCTGGCCAAAGCTGGTCACCTGCCATGTGAAATGTGTTCCAGTCACTGCTCAAACAGTAGCAGCTCCTTTTAATGACCCAGTTTATGTTCCAGCCCTTAAATTCAGTAAAAGTGAGGATATATTTTATTTAACTAACACAGAAATCTTTTTCTCCTCAGTAACTGTAATTAAGTCTGCCAAACAGACATATAAAACTATTAGCTGCCTATTGAAATAAAAACCTTACAGCACTTACCCTGTGAAACTTGAAATAAGCGTGGAGAAAGGAGTTTAGCACTGACAAATCTCTAAAAACTGCTGTGCAAAATTCAAGAATATCAGAATTAAACTTGAAATTTAGGCATATATTGGCTATATAAGAAAAAAAGGGTTAACAGTAACATCCCATAGGGTGGGCTTAAAATGTATCAAGGTTTTCAGCCCAGGTATGCACAGAATCATTAGGTCCCCACTTAATGAAGGCACATATTCTGAATATTGTGGTGAAGGGCTGGCAGAGCTGTGCATCCTTTCCAAAAGGCTCAGACACACATTTAAACCCTGACATCATTAGAGCAGAGTGACCCTTCCAAGAACTGCTGCTATAAACCCATTTATCTCCACAGAAGCAGCCCTACATCCTCAGACCAGCATTTTACTAACAAACAGTTGTTATTCTCATTTACTACAATGACAAACAGCCAGTCCAGAATTCATCAGAATTTTCACTGTGTTTTAAGATGCTGCTAATTAGAACCTAAGGAAAGGACTAAAAATACCCAGAGATGCAGCTGACATCTCCCTGATTCAACGTGAGAACCTTCTGTGCTAGCTGAGAGCAGTGACTAACACAACTGCTTCAGTGTGTGCTCTGCCATCAACACTGCCACTTGCTTTTGCCTAAATAAGATGGATACCTTGGGTGAGAAGAGTTTTCCCCCCTATTAAGTTATTCAGGAATTCAGTGAACAGAGCAAACAGCCAAAATTTAATATATTCTGAAAGCAGGAGATTCAAGTTGCTGGGAAAAACAACTCCTGATCTGTATTCTAAGTCCATCAACTGTAAATGATATTTTAAGCAAAAGCTGTTTAGTGTTTCCCAGACTTCTGGTAAAAGTCTGTGGTTTTGCTCTGACAAAACAGCAAATGAAAGAAGCAATAGTCCAAGGAGCAAACAAATAAATAAACCCCAGGTAATTTCATTAACATTACCAGGTCAGAAACCATGGAACTTTTTGTGGTGTGTATCATAAAACCCTTCAATATTATTGTGGTTCAGATTAAACTGAAATATTTTCTCAAGACTTCTAAGGTTTTAGATTGATTAGAATGGGATGACACCACTTTCCCAGTTTGTACTGACACACCAGAGAAGGGAATCAGAAGAACATCCCAAATTACTGATCAAAATTCAGGCACTCAAATATTTAGTTAGAATAAAGAGGTGCATTAGAAAAAGAATTAATTGCAAGTTACTGGGCAAAATTCGTTAAAGCAAGGTCCCACTCCAGCAGAAGAAAGGTGCCTTATATTCTTGTCAAAAATTGGCTTCTAAATCTATTATTCCATCTATTTATTTATTATATATTCAATCTAATAAGATTGGTTATAAGAGCAGACAAACAGGAACAGGTAATGTAAACTATTTGAAGGACACGAGTCTAAGCAATAGAGTCTCTGTTTGTCTATTTAACAACATTGTATTTAAGCAAATATTATTTATTTTACAGAAAATGTCAGAAAGAGCATTTTATGTGCATCTGAACACACCAAGGTGATTTGCATCTTCATCCCTCATAGCTGCCAAAATTCCAGATTCTGTGATGACAAGTGGAAATAATTTCATACTAACCCTAAACATAAGGGCAATAGAGCATCACACAAGTGATGCTCAAATTCTAGTTATCAAATTCAAAATTTGGATAAAAGTTCTGAGCTTGGAGCTCAGAAAAAAAAAAACTAAAACCACTTTGAGCTCCTCTAATAATCTTTTTGGTTTGAAATTAATCGCTTATCTGCAGTTTGCTTTTTTATTTTTACTGGATGCATTAGATAGTTCTCAGCCTTTGGAACACAGAATTTTTTATAAAATAAATAAGAATTTAAGAACTAGGAGTATTCAAAACTGCTCTGAAACTCACCTTTATGTCCCTCCATCTCTGCAGTAGCTCAGTGCAATTTATGCTGAATATGAGCCCTTGCATTTAGAGAAAATCCAATAATCATGAATCACTTTTCTCTGTTTTAGTATCAAAAAGGAATATATTTTGTGTTTCTAATATATTTTATGAATATATTTCTCCATGGCTGCATTCTTGCATTGAAACAGGCAAACCTGAAGAAAAGTGGGACGTGATTTACCTCCCTAGTTACACATAATGGATATCAGGCCAAATTTCAGATTTTTGTATTTCTCTCCCAAGAAATTCTTGCTCTCTCCTGTTCCTCTCCTACCTTGTCTGAGAGAATTCTAAATCTGTGAGACAATGCTCCTTTTACTGTTTCCTTGGGGAAGTTGGTAGGCCTGTAATAAATCATTTATCCTGAAATGCATTCATCTCTCTTCCTTTTTTAATTTCAGTTCAGCAGTGCTAAATCCCCCAGCCACCTACCTGAATTAAAATTGTATCTCTCCATACTGTTTCCATCATGAAACATAACGTTTTGTGAAACATCCTTATTTTAAAACATCCTGCCAGGTAATTTAATGCTTCCATCTAGAGCATCTCAAAGATTAGGGATGAATTCTCAAAGTAAGATTCCTAGGGAATTCTCTTTTTTTTCCTGTAATAAAAAGGTTTATCCAGATTTAACTATCTATGATTAGTTACTTTGGACATGGCACAATTAACATGAATTTTACAGATCTATACCATTAATTTCTTGCTGCAGCATTTTGTGCAAGACTGCTCTCATCAGCTTTTCACAAATTCTTCAAAGAAACTCAGCAGTAATGTCCCATTTAGTTTTGGAATCTAAAGCAGACTCCAAATCCAGAGTATATTTTACAAAAACATATGTACAAACAGACAGCAAAGTGGTTTTTGAGAATCTCAGAATATCAACAGGGCTGAGAACATCTAATAACTTCCCCTCTGGCAACAACAGACCTTACACAGCTCTAAAACCCAAACTGCTTTATTGGCCATGCTGGGGTGGTCATGCTCTGCAGGTAGAAGCTGCTGTTTCTATTCTGAATAGGTTTAAAAGGCAACTAAATTCCAATAGTTAATAGAAGTGTGAGACTTTTAGAAAAATAGCAATAGTCTGATTGAATTTTGATAATTGATATGGGGGGGGTTTCAGCACTGAAGTGTCACCTACTTGCAGCTAATTAACCTGAACTGACTGAATGAGCAAAGCCTCATTCAAAACTTCTGTGAGAATTTGAACTGCATTGCAGAGCAACAGTTCTACACTAATTTTTTTATTTTATTTTGGGCTCCCTTGCACTTATGAAATCTTCAAAACTCTGTGTTTAGCAAATGTCTCCAAACTTCAGTGCACTGATAATTGCATAAATGCAAAAGAAAATGATTGAATTTTAACATCTGTTGAAGAGGTTGCTCTTTTCTTTTATGCAGAGGTTCAAAACTGTTGCAAAAATCCCAGTCATGAGCTTATTTTGCCACAGCTTTGCAGGCTGCTTGTTTGTGTGTCTTATAGGATATCTTTATGAATGACTAATTATGTTAATTCTCTATCATGATTTTATAAGTCTAATTAACTATGAGATTGATGTAATTTGTAACACTTAGAGTCAGGTAGCTCCACCACCCCAAGCAAAAGTTAAATTATATTCTTACAGAAGTTTAACAAAAGTTAAACTGCATTCTTCTTATGTGTTACCTATGAATCACATAAGATATCCTTCAACCTGCAGAGCTGTGGCAAAATAAGCTGGGATTTTTTTGCAACAGTTTTGAACCTCTAAATGAAAGAGCAACCTTTTCAACAGATGTTAAAATTCAATAATTTCTCTTTAGCATTTATGAAAAATTGAGGTTTGCAGATGTTTGTTAAACACAGCATCTTGAAGATTTCGTAACTGTAAGGGAGCCTAAAATAAAAATATTCACCACAAAAAAGATTTAGTGTATAACTGTTGCTCTGCAATGTAGTGCAAATCCTCTGAGATTCTCCTAAATGGGGAAAACAAAGCCTTATGGAATTAAATGCAGAATAGGAAAGTAAATAAAACCACAGCTCAGGTGAAGTGCACATGTGAACACAGTCTTTTCAGACAGCACTTCAAGTAGCCTGGAAACAAGAAAAAAATCAAATATAAACCCTGTAGGAATGATTAGCTACAGGAAAATGGCTTTTCAAATATTTTTCATTTCTACTACAGATAACAAAGTTCATGTGAAATGCAGATAAGCATGGTCATTTCTAAATTATTACACAATGTCAAAAGATGCATATTCTCATTTTTCATGATCATGATGCATTATTGCCATGACATTATGAACTGCATTCAGTATTAAAAGCTCCAATTTTCACAGAATATGAATTCCATTGATTGCAGCTCCCACTATAACAATTTCAAATAAATCATCTTAAGTAATGGAAGAGCAGCTAGGATTCCACTGATAGTATAATGCAAGTGAATATTTTCATAGATGAGGAATTAGAATGACAATTTTTCCTTTCATCTATGGAATGAAGCTGTTTAAACCAACACAGAGCCCCCAGTTGGACTAGAACCTAGAAAGGGTAAAGAACATAAATTAACACATTTTGAATGACAAAAAAATTCCTCCTGATTAAGACCAACCTCTTTATGAAAATGAAAGGTTATTTTTAAAATGACATTTTGAAGAAATGGTCACCAACTGTGTGTTAGCCTTTTCTAGATCAACACCTTCCCTGATCTTTATCTCATTTTGCAGCCCTGTCACCTTCTTGTCCTCCCTGTTTTGCTTCAGGACACGAAGGGCCTTGCCCAGCCCAGCCAGGTGAAGAGAAGCAGCAGAACAAACCCCTTGTTTAGTGGCAGAACTGCAGAAATGATTGGAGGAGATAAACTCTTTGTGCTTTTGCACAGCCCACACAAGCATTAGCTTAAAATATCACTGTAATGTATTTTTCAGTGTCACTTGCTGTTTATTCTGCTTAATGATCCTTTTTATTCTTCCTTGTGTGTGCATAGAATTTCAATTCTGCTTTGGTAACTCATGATGGTGAGAATATGCAGTTTGCTACAATCATTAGGCTAATAAATAATGTCCTGCATTGAAGCTGTATAACTGCCTTCCTTAGGATTTAAATATATTAGCATATTAGTAATAACAGTTAAATCCACTTCAATTCAGACTCTTGAATTCAAGCTGTTGTCCAATAAAGTTCCTCCAACTCACAAATTGTACCAGTTCTCACTTTCATGAATTAGAAAGCAATCAAATGTGGCTGAGCTGTAATTAACAGCTGATCAATTAAAATACACAGGAATACCACTGCAGAATCCATGGGGATCATTCAGCAACTCAAACTATCACACCCAAACTAACACCCTTGCCATGACTTCTCACCATCTACACACATCACAGGAACAAACAAACATCATGGTTAATCACCCAATTACGTTTAGAAATATGCGCAAAATGGAAATTAAAAATAAAGAGTGGTAAGGCAGCATCCTGTCACAGTCAGTGCCCTTGGAAGCATTGCCACCACTGAAATGATTTCTTTCTGAAGTCACCTTCAGATGGTTTCATCACTGGCCTCACAGAGCCATTGAGGAGCCAGCATCTGGTGTGGCTCTGGGTTAATGCTGCTGGGAATGCAGCTGGAGTTCTGTTACCATTCCAGAGCCAGGGCTGTGAATAATTCAGGAGAACAGAGCTGAAATAGAAAGTATTGAGCTGGGGATAACCTATGGCTTCTATTTGCTCCATCTAATAATGGCACTAGGGAACACCCTCATTTGTTGCTGATGTCTCCACAGAGAGGGCAAAAAAACCCATAAAATCCAAAATAAGGTGCAATTTCCCTAAAAGCTAGGAGGTGGGATACTGGTTTGAAGCATTCAGGAAGAAGAGGGAGTGCTATTGACCACTTCTGCAAAACAGGAGCTCCCAGCTCCCACGGGATTTCAGCTGCTCCCAAAATGAGAGGTCAGTTTTCTTGAGCTCAGAAGTTGCTGGGGACAAAATAAATCTCCCTGGCCCAGGATGGAGCATCCTGCAGTGCACCACCTGCAAGGACACAGCACGATTTTCATCTCCCAGTGCTTTGCTGCATCCCACATAGGGATGTGTTGCTGTGTAAAAATATGTTCTCTCACACATTGCCAGTCTGTCACAGAAATCCCTTCCTGACTAGAACAAGCGAGGAGACAGGACCAAGGCAAGAAGAAAACACACTAATTTCAGTATTTAACCAACTTCTATGCTCATTCTTATTTCAATGGTCTTGACTACTATTCTAGCAAAAATCCATTTTTTGGATACTAACTAATCCATTTTTGATACTGACTGCTCCTGCTTATAAACTCTCGGTAGGAGAAGGATGAGCCTGTGTGTGGTGATGGCTGAGCTGCTTTCAGCAGCAGGTCTGGAAGAGACAACTGGAAATACCCAGCTACTTCTCTGTCCTTGCTGGAAAACAATCCCGTGGACACTGATGAGCCACAGGTAAGTTTGTGGGGGCAAAGGGGAAAGCTATGCTACCAAAATGTGACATAGAGTGCAAATCCCCTAAGGCTCCCAAGGGGCTGCACACCACAGCCACCTCAAAGCTGAGCAAAAGGGTTTGTGCCACTCCTCACCCCTGGGGCTTGTTTAAAATGAATATTTTCCAGTCCAGAGGAGGATCTCCAGGAGGTAATTCAGATCTGGTACAGAAACAGAGGACACCTGGTGGTGTTTAGTTGTTAGCATATAAAACCAGCAATCCAAGTCAGATGTGTGTGCAGCTGCACCAGCAACAATTAACAGAGCCCATGATTTAAATAAATAAAAGATGGAGTGACGGAGAATTTCAAATAGTGTAATCACAGAAACACACAGAAATTTCAAACAAACAACACGAGTTGCTGATTCCAGATGCTGCCACTACTCTATGAAAATGAATTTTTTAACAGTTACAGGCAAGAAGCAGCAACTCCACACTCATTGGAGTCTGCCACCTCCACCAAACAGACACTTCTGTGGAAAAGTAGGACAGATTCCCCTCTACTGCAAGACAGAAGGGCACAAAGTTGTCAGTTTTGCTGGAGAAAGATCCACGGAGGCAAGAGCAGAGGAAGAACCCATTGAGCAGAGTCTGGGGCAGCAAAACCACCGTGAGTGAGGTACTCAGCACCTCCCAAAGCACAGCATTCCCAAATGCAGAGAGGAGCCACAGAGGGGAGCTGAGCCCAGCTCCAGACTGCCACCAACTCATGGACTGACAGACTGTGAGTACTCAGATTCCTGTATCATGTTAGTGAGACTATTATTTTAATTGAAGATACTGTCATTAACAGAATCTGTGAAGACCCAAACTGGAATTTTCTATCCTGCAATAGATACAGTGAGCTGCAAATATCTCTTGGAATTCAGACACTGAACAGAGTCAACCTCTGTGAGATTCCTTCATTCTAAGGAGCTGGAGAGCACAGGGGTGGTAAGGCAGAAAAAAAATTACACATGCATTTATTTGGGGGCTATTCAAAGTGTGCATTTTATTGCCAAAAAATGAAATAAAGGCTCAAGGTCACACTCCTGCCATGCTCTCTGTAGTAGGTATTAGAACTTACTTGGCTGGAAAGGAGTGAATAAAAGCAAAAGACTGTGCAACATGCAGAATGCTATTCCCTTCCTTACACAACTTTAATGCATGGACTCAATCACAGCCAAAATTTTCAGTGTGAAAATTCTGTTAAAAAACCCCCAAACAAGTACTTTTCTCTTTTGAACCAGTGCTGTCAACAGAAGGAGAGATCTCATCTCTCCTGCTTATACCAACACAAACATGTGTGGTGAAGCACAGAGGTGACCTGGTTAAAAGCAGACTGGTTTAAAAAGCCCCAACAAGCCCAAACAGTTGGTTTTAACCCACATCAATTCCCCAATCTGTTCTGATCTGCAGCCACGCAAACACCTACACTGATACAGGAGGGAGAAGAAAACTGCTCCCTTCATCAGCAGTGCTGGCTGAGACTGAAAATCAGACTGGAGGCCTTCTGCTGTTTGCAGGCTCTCTTACCAAAGTTAGCAAAGCAAAACTTCCACTGAAAAACAGATTAGAGGCCAAGTTCAGAATCAGCATGAGATGTAATACAGCTTTACATGAGCTTTCAGATGAGCTCTGAATTTTATCCCAAATGACAATTTGTCTCGACACTGACTGTGCTGCTCGAAACAAAATCAATTTAAAAGATGAAAGAAACCAACTTTAGGTTTAGCTTAAAATACATAAAAGTCAGCTAAGGAAGAATAGCAAGGAACAACTTGTAGGGAAGTTGAAAAACAGGGCCTTTAAGTTTTCTGAACAAAATCCACCTTGGAAGGCCCAAGGAGAGAATTTGAGCTGGCAAGGTAGATGTGGAGATGAACTATTCTGCAATATTTGAGCAACTTCTTCCTCAGATTTTCTCTAATATACAAATATCCAAGGAAAAATGCCCCAGATATCACACCCTCTCAAAAGCTTTCTTATATTAATTTTTAATGTCAGTTAACAGTATAACTTCCTTTTGAAAGGTTACCTGCCTGTTAATTTTCAAAGAAACTTCCCCTTTTTTCATATTTATTAGAGTAAGTGTATCCTAGTTCCATACCATCCATAACAACATATATAAAGGCCTTCAGCTTCTATTTTGATTTAATAAAATTAGACTTCTTTATAGCAGCAAAGAAGGTAAATAGAATTTAGAAAATAAACTTGGCCAGTAAGTCAGTATAGATACTTGAAAGCTTTTGCATTAAGTTTTCTAAATAATGACAAAAAGAACCAGCCAAACAACACCAATTACTTATATCACCAAAAATGTTTTTTGTGTACTTCCATAGATTGTTCTGTAGTTAGATCATTCTCTCAAAAGTAATGCAAAATCTTTGGCTAACCTAAGCAGCAGGAAAAAACTTAAAATGTAAGCTCAAGAAATCTGCTGTTCTTTGTATTGTGTGTCATGAAGTACTTAAATAATTATTAATTATGTTACTAGATATTGATGTAGCATTTAATATCAACATGTTATTAATGTCTTTAATAACTAAAACACTTTTACTAAGGAAAGAATAAGGTCCACCACCTGACTTATGAGCAGTTAAATCAGTTCAGAGACATTATCAGGCATTGAATCACAATCCTAGGGGAGAACCAAGTCTCCAAATCCCAGCCATAATTGGACTTTTGGGACCTTATTATTCAGAGTAATAAAAATTCAGTAGTTATAATGTGATTATTTCTAAAACAAACACATTCCTCTTAGCATGCTACAGCTTCTCCTTTGAAAGTAAATATTCAGAAGGGTCTCTGTGGCTGCATCATTTGGTGTAGAAAAGCTCAGAAAAGTAGAGGTCTGGTTTTATGGTGGAACCTGCCTCACATCATTGAAGTCTTACATTGTTTGCCAATACAAGATTGTTCTTCTCTCCCAAAATTCCCAATGCCCATTTATCACAGGTTTATATGTCTTCAGAATAATAGCTGCATATGTGGTGACTTAGCTGTGTATGTCAAATTTTCTGGGGTGTAACAAACTTACAGAATATTTCATATTTGTTTTTGGCAGATATTATGAACCCAGTATGCTTAAAGATCTTACTGTGTTTGGAATTCAGTGAGAGCATAAATTTATCTCTGACTGCCGGCCTTTCCTCAGGCCTCAGGTAGGGAAATTTGAAAGCCATACACCACAGGAAGATAAAATGTGATTTTTGGGTACCAGATGCAGGCAAGTGTAAAATCAAGAGGGAACAAGGCACGCTTCACTTTCATGAGGCACATTTATACATCTAGAGCTCAGCCAGGTTTATTATGTAGGACTTGAGCATTCAAAGCAAGGCAGGCTCAGCACGAGGAGAGCGTGAGACAGCCCTGAGCACAACCAGGATGATTAAACGCTGTGGGTTTGTGTTTGTGCTCCCTGGGGGATGTGTGAAGAACTGTAACGCCGGCAACAAGTCCTGAGGAAAGCCTCGGAACAGGATAAAATATGAATTAAAAAAAAATTAAAAAATAGAGGAGGAAAAACAGGCGAAGAAGGGGAGCAGCATTGTGGGGACCTAAAAAAATTAAGATGAAGCAGCAGTGGGGTGGAAGATTAAATGTTAGGCCCATATCCTCACGGTGGTGGGTTTGGTGGGACAGCACAGCTCGGGGGGACACTGAGGGGACAGCTCGGGGACAGCTCGGGGACACTGAGGGGAACATGAGTGGAGCACTGAGGGATCCTGAGAGGAGCATTGAGGGATCCTGAGTGGAGCATTGAGGGGAACATGAGTGGAGCACTGAGGGGAACAGGAGTGGAGCATTGAGGGATCCTGAGTGGAGCACTGAGGGAACCTGAGGGGAGCATTGAGGGATCCTGAGGGGAGCATTGAGGGATCCTGAATGGAGCACTGAGGGATCCTGAGAGGAGCATTGAGGGATTCTGAGTGGAGCATTGAGGGGAACATGAGTGGAGCATTGAGGGGAGTCTGAGTGGAGCACTGAGGGGAACATGAGTGGAGCACTGAGGGGAACAGGAGTGGAGCATTGAGGGATCCTGAGTGGAGCACTGAGGGAACCTGAGGGGAGCATTGAGGGATCCTGAGGGGAGCATTGAGGGATCCTGAGTGGAGCACTGAGGGATCCTGAGAGGAGCATTGAGGGATCCTGAGTGGAGCATTGAGGGATCCTGAGTGGAGCACTGAGGGATCCTGAGTGGAGCATTGAGGGATTCTGAGTGGAGCATTGAGGGATCCTGAGTGGAGCATTGAGGGATCCTGAGTGGAGCACTGAGGGATCCTGAGAGGAGCATTGAGGGATCCTGAGTGGAGCATTGAGGGATCCTGAGGGGAACATTGAGGGATCCTGAGTGAAGCACTGAGGGGATCATGAGTGGAGCACTGAGAGATCCTGAGTGGAGCATTGAGGGATCCTGAGAGGAGCACTGAGGGATCCTGAGTGGAGCATTGAGGGATCCTGAGTGGAGCACTGAGGGATCCTGAGTGGAGCATTGAGGGATCCTGAGTGGAGCATTGAGGGATCCTGAGTGGAGCACTGAGGGATCCTGAGAGGAGCATTGAGGGATCCTGAGTGGAGCATTGAGGGATCCTGAGGGGAACATTGAGGGATCCTGAGTGAAGCACTGAGGGGATCATGAGTGGAGCACTGAGAGATCCTGAGTGGAGCATTGAGGGATCCTGAGAGGAGCACTGAGGGATCCTGAGTGGAGCATTGAGGGATCCTGAGTGGAGCATTGAGGGATCCTGAGGGGAACATTGAGGGATCCTGAGTGAAGCACTGAGGGGATCATGAGTGGAGCACTGAGAGATCCTGAGTGGAGCATTGAGGGATCCTGAGAGGAGCACTGAGGGATCCTGAGAGGAGCATTGAGGGATCCTGAGTGGAGCACTGAGGGATCCTGAGTGGAGCACTGAGGAGATCCTGAGTGGAGCACCGAGGGGATCCTGAGTGGAGCACTGAGGAGATCCTGAGTGGAGCACCGAGGGATCCTGAGAGGAGCATTGAGGGATCCTGAGTGGAGCATTGAGGGATCCTGAGTGGAGCACTGAGGGATCCTGAGAGGAGCACTGAGGGATCCTGAGAGGAGCATTGAGGAATCCTGAGTGGAGCATTGAGGGAATCCTGAGGGGAGCACTGAGGGTACCGTGAGTGCAGTAGCGAGGGTTCCCTGAGCAGAGCACTGAGAGTTACCTGAGCAGAGCACTGAAGGTTCCCTGAGCAGAGCACCGAGGGTTTCCTGAGCAGAGCTCTGAGGGTACCGTGAGTGCAGCACCGAGGGTTCCCGGAGCAGAACTCTGAGAGTTCCCTGAGCAGAGCACCGAGGGTTCCCGGAGCAGATCCCCGCCCAGCCCGCCCAGCCGCCATGCCCCGGCCGGGCCGCAGGGGGCGCAGCGCGGCTCCGCGCTCCCCGCCCGGCCTCTCCTGCCGCCGCGGGCGGGCGCGCCGGGCCGAGCCGGGCCGGGCCAGGCCGAGCCGGGCCGCGCGGGCCCCCCCGGGGCCATGGCGCTGCCCGTGCTGTCCAGCTCGGCCGTGAAGTTCCGCCGGGTCCTGGCGCAGTTCCCGCAGGAGCTCAGCCTGGCCTTCGCCTACGGCTCGGGGGTGTTCCGGCAGGCGGGGGCCTCGGCCGAGCGGGGCGAGGTGAGCGCTGGGCCCCGCGGCGTGTGGAGCGATCCCGAAGCCGGGAACAGCGGGAGCGGTGTCCGGGCCGTGCCCGGCTGCTCCCGGCTGTGGCGGTGTCTTTGTGGGGGCTCGGGGTCCCGTCCAGCCCACTGTTACCGACTATTGCAGCTTATCCGGCTGCTGTGCACCGTATGAGGGGAATTTAAAATATATCGTGAAATGGCAGCCTGGGGGCTTCCGCATCTTCTGAGGGCCAGCAGCTTGGAAGTATTGTTTGTTTGTATTTTTTGGGTTTTGTTGACAAGAGCAAAGGAATGTCCTAGAAATGCAGTTCCTTGCTGCCAGCTCTCGGGTGGTGCCTCTGTCTGCCCACGCTCCCCCGTTCATGGCCAAAAAGCGCTGTTCATTAGCGCTGTAATAATCACTGGGCTGTGAATTGGGGGTGAAGGTCTCACACCTGCTCCCCTGTTTCCGAGGGTCGAGGTTTGGTCATGACCAGGACAGGAAAATTGTGGATTGTGATGTACATACAATTTCACTGGAGCCTTTAAGCTGTATCTGACATTAATACTTGTGGTTTGGGTTTTATTTTTTTACTTATGAAAAATATTTTGCTGGAAGTTTAATGCCTTTGATGTCTTAAATTATTATGATAACAGTGGTTCTTCTTGACTTTTAACCCCCTCCACCTCTCTTGTTATCCTCAGACAAATATGCTGGACTTTGTGTTTGCTGTTGATGATGCTGTGGCCTGGCATATGACGAACTTGTTGAAGAACAGGAGCCATTATTCCTTCCTTAAATTTTTTGGGCCCAAAAAGATAAGTACCATACAGAAATATGGAGCAGGAATTTACTACAACACCTTAGTGCCATGCAATGACAGGGTAAGTACAAGTAGAGAGAGTGAATTAAATAAAATATTTATGTCTGTGAAGTATTAAAATGATTAGCTTAAAGCAGATTTCAGGAAGCAAATATTGCAGATTGTAATTGTAGATTAACTTGTGGTATCTTCAATATTTATGTCTCAAACTGCTTGACTAACAGCATTTTAATTGAAAAGCAAACAGAGCAGCTGGTCTTGCACCTTAAAAGTGTGAGCAGTGTTTGGAACTTACAGCTAAAGCATTGCAGGATTTGGATTTCTATTCCTCATTGCTTTCTGGCTGCCAGTTTTGGTGGTGCTTAATTTCAGCAGCTGGCCAAGGAAGAGCAAAGTGGACTGTTTGATATAAAATGCAAGTTACAACAAGTTGGAATTGACATTTGTATTGTTTAGTGTCTCATGTCCTGACCTGTGAGGCTGGGGTGTAATTGATCATTCTAGTGAGTGGTTCTTGTCCAGCAAGTCTTGTCCCTGTATGAGATTTTGGGGTTTAAACCCTATTTGTTTGATTTAAAAAGGCATTTTGGATTTCACTTGAAAGACCAGTGGTGTTTGCCTTCACATTGTGTTCTTGGCTCTTTATGCCCTGGTCTTATGTTCTGATGACTCAGTCACATCCCAGGCTGTGGTCCCTTGTTATCCAGAAATTCTGGAGCTGTCTGCCTTGCTGTGGTGATTATCTTTGGAAATTCAGGTAGTGCAGGTTGATAACAATCTGTGGAAGGTCCCATGCTTTTTCCAATTACATAAAATAAGCTGCAAAATCACAAGTTTTTTTCCTAACATCAAAGAGCAAAAGAAAAACCTCTCTGATACACACCCCACCTCCCAATAACAGGATACAAAAATGTCTGGAGGTTTTCATTTAGGTCTCTGACAAACTATTGCTTGAGTGTTTTTTTTAATATCATAAAGGATAATGCAGATTATTCCAGCTGTTGCAATATATGGCTGCTGACTTTATTGCAGCTTTGATTCTAGAAAGGATCTTAGTTTCACATTCCATTTTCTCCCTGCAGAAGTTTGAATGTAAACAAGAGATTTTTCTTTTACCTCCTGTGTTAATTACAACATAAAAATGTTTTCCAGTTTTTTGTTGGAGGTATGTGTGCCTTGGAATTAAGGACAGTTCTAGCAAGTAGAAAGCTCCATGTAGGGAAAATGGTGCAGGTGTAGGTTTTTTCAAAAGCCTTTCTTTTGCTTTGTTTTTTCCAGATGATAAAATATGGAGTAATTAGCACTGATGCCCTGATTGAGGATTTGTTTCACTGGAAAACTCTCTATGTGGCTGGGCGCCTACAAAAGCCGGTAACTGCTCAGTTTTCTCTCTGGAAATGCAGGAAATTACAGGGCTGGAAATAATCAGTTGGGTTTTGAGCTTTATCTGGTAGGGATCTGTGCACAAATAATCTGCCCTGATTTAGGGGTATAGCTACAGAGAGATAATCTCTCAGAGAGGAGGTGAATTAATGATGTTCTTATTGATGTTCTGTGGAAAATGAACCCCTAAAGGTGAGTATATTAATAACAGTTTTCTGCCTGTAGTAAATCTTGTACTGGACTCTATTAATGCCAAGTCCCTTTAATGTTAAATGTATTATTTGCCTTTTATAACAGATTATAAGGGTGGCCAAAATTTAACACAGATAAAAATGGAAATCTAAAGATGAAAGCAGCTTTGCTGTGCAGTTACTGTCTGGTTCATAACTGAATGAGCCATGGGTTCTGCATGTTGGTTTTTCTCCTCCGTATTTGGATCATCAAGAATAATCTTTGCTTTCCCCCTTGTGCCCATCTCGATGTGCTTTCAGCAGATGGCAGCAGTGCTAAGGGAAAATTTGTTACCAGGGGAGGGGCAGAATTAGAGGAGAAATCTCTCCAGGTCTTGGAACAGAAGTTAATTATGCTTTTAGGTAAAGAACTTGGAGTGAAAGTTTGAATGGATTGTCTCAGACTACTGGCTTTATCTCCAGAGAAGTATTACAGCATGATCCAGGTTAGAGCAGCTGTTATCTTTGTAAAGAATGAAACTTAATCCATTGAGAAAGATAACTGAAGGGAGAATTCTGGATGTCACATCAACAGTGAACAGTGAATAGCTGTTTTCAGTGTAGCTGCATTTGCTGCTGCTTTGATTTGTGACATGGTACAGTGAATATAAATTCTCTGTTCTGTGAAAAAGCCTTCCTTAACTGTGGTACTCTGTCAGATTTACCCCAAGAATCAACATTCATGTTTTACCAGGGTGATAACCATTGCACTCCAACTTCCTGGGAGATCTGTAGCTCTCTGAACCGTTGAAAATTTGTTCATAAATGCTGTCAAGTGTTTCAGGCATTCAGATGTTGAAGCCTGCTGTGTTTTCTTTTGAAAAAATGCTGCTTTGTATTAGGGGGGATTTTTCGAAAAGAAGGAGGTTATTCCTTTTGTTTCTCTAAGGCAAGGCTGGTGTCTTCCATTAGGAGGAATAGCATCTCTGCTGAGTTTCATGTTTTAAAAGGCTCTAACTGTGGTGTCCTTGACAGGTCCAAAACTTGCTGATGTTTCCATGGCAATCCTAAGGTATTGCAGTCACCTGTGTGGCTGCTTGGGCTGCTGCAGATTTTTCTGTTCTGAATTTCCTTAGATTTCCCTGCAGTGACAAGTTAGGAATGAATATCTAAGTGAATTGCTTGGTGAGATTTGAGAAAAGTCAAGAGGGGTACCTTTGTTCACAATGGCCAGTGGGTTTGAATTTTAAGGTGTTCTAGAGCAGCAAATATTAAAAAGCTGCATTTTATAAGCAAGGCAGTGTTGCTTAACCAGTACACTTGAAAAAGACAAACTCACACCAAGCAGGGATTCCTAGGGGAGTTGTTTCTGAAAGTGCACAGTTATCCATCTCCTAAACCAGCTTCCATTCATCTGCCAGTGTGTTTCTATCTTCAGTTCTTCCCAAAGATCTGCTTTTTATTCCAGTGTATTTCCATATCCTTGGTGATTGGATTCTCTAGGTGGTCTTGAGCAGTTTCAATATTTCCTAAAAATAAACACTTCATGTGGCAGGTAGAGGCATTCAAGTGATCTGTTCCTCATGGATAAGTGGAGAGCCCCTCGAGTTCACATTCTTCTCATGCAAAGTGCAAAAATAAAACCCTGCTTTTTCCAGGACAACCCTGTCTGAGAAACTACTTGAAGCATTTGATAGGGGAGTCCTCTTCAAAAAAAAAAATAAAAAAGAATGAAGATGAATAAGAGAATTTACCTCTGTCTGGTGTTCTGTTCTGTTTTAGTATAGTCTTTTTTCTTATTGCACAGTCAGATGTGGAGTATTTCTGTTGATGCATTCATATTTCCTGTTCTGATTAATTGTAAATTTAAGGTTATGAAAAGGTGACTAGCTCTTCAGAGATTAACTAATGTCTGGTGCGTATTACTTCCAAACCTGTGTGTGAAAACAATTTTTTCTAGCAGAGTATTAATTCTTAAAAACATGTTTCTTTCTCTGATGTGGTGGGGATACTCTAGTATTTGTCATACCATGCTAATAAGATCTAATCTTAAATTAATTTCTTACTCAATCCAGCATGAGAAATAAATAACATTTCTGACTCCAGCTCCAGTATCACTTTCCTGAAGTCTTGCTTCCAATGGCTCTGCTTTTCCAGGTGAAAATCCTGGCCCAGAATGAGAACAGCAGGCTGCAAGCTGCTCTTGTCAGCAACCTGAAGAGTGCAGTGACAGCAGCCTTCCTCATGCTGCCAGAGAGCTTCTCTGAAGAGGAGCTTTACATGCAGATTGCAGGACTCTCCTACTCAGGTGAGTGTGGGGGGCCTGAGGTGGCTGACAAGAGCTGTAGTTGGAGGCCAGCTGGAGTCTCATGTGTGATAAATCATTTCTCATCTTGCTTTGGACCAAGAATTCTCTCTGAATGGTGGTTACATAACAGCTCCAATAATTGGGCTTATTCACAGGAAATAGTGTAGCTACCTCAGCAGCTCTGCCTATACCTGCTTGATTTAGGAACAGCTAAGTGTGAGTGATTGGATATGATGAAATAATGAGGGCTCTCTTCTGTGTGCATGGATTGTATTTTGATGGAATGTTTCAAAACCTTGGGAAAAATAATTTTTCTTTCCACTCAGTGCAGTGTTGAGTCATCTGATAGTCTGACTCATACCTTGTCATCTCTTTTTGAGTGTGCTGTGTTTAAGGTTCTTATTTAGTTAACTTAAAGATCCAGATTATGATTCTTTGATTTTACACCTGGTTGGTATTTGTTGAGTTTCTTATTTTTTAAGAAATTGTTAAGGAAAAATATTTAAGAAAGTACTGCAAATGGTTCTTCAATATAAGATGTAATTGTTACAATTTAACTCAGCATTGCTTTTAAAATGCCGACATCCTTACTGGAATTACTGTGAAGGAGTTTGGTTGGAGTTGTACTTTACACAGCACTTCCTTGGCTCATACAGAAATGCACTTTTGGCTTTTAAAGGAGGCACAGGGGGGTCTAAGCTGCAGCTTGGCTGCACTGAGGAGTGTCACTCTTTTATGTAACCCTTCTCAGGGCAGTTCAGATTGCAACCTGCTTTCCCAGAGCAGTTCTTTCCTGAATTGTTGCCTGTGTTAAAGCACCGGGGAGAGGGTGCTGACAGTGGGATTGCCAGCCAGGGGTGGTTGCTGCTTATCTGCCCACCTGAAACCTGCCCAGCACTGGTACTGGATTCTTGCTGGGCACTAGTGACCAAGATACTTTTTATCTACTCTTTGAAACAGTGCAATTAAACAGAAATCAGTAAAATGCTGAGACTGGCTGTGCTGTGTGAACAAAGCTGAAGCAACACAGCTCCCAGTTGGGAATGTAAAGAAAAAAGCTGCTTGTGGATATTTATTTTGCTGCCATTTTGTTAAGTCTTTCAGAGGCTGTACTAGTAGACAAAATTGATTTTATGTGTTACTCTAATCAGTCTCCTTGGAGACTGCTGAAAAGAGTTGTTCATGCTTTAATTTAGAAAATGTTGATCCTTTATTTTTTCCTGCGTTTTTTGAGAGCACTGAGTCAGTACCATTTATATGAGAAGTGTTTGTTTTGTGGCTTGCCATAAACTGAAATAAACTAAGGAAGGCTAGCAAGTTGCCACCTTTCAACAACATTTATCTCCTGAATGTGGGAAGTGGGAAAAGGAATTGATTCACAATGTTGGTTGTTGGTACAAGCTGCACTGAGTATCTAACTCCTGGTGGAAACCCAGCAAGCAGCCAGGCTGGTACCTAACAGAGGTAGTGGAATGATTTCATACAGACTGGCTGGCTCTTCATTTATTCTCTTGGAAACTTTTCAGTCATGTATCTGAAAAGAAGGTGGAAAGGCCAGTAGTGTAACAGTGGTGTTAAAAGGAATTTCTTTTTGAAACTATTAACATAATACATGGCTAAGAGGAAAAAAGATCCAGTGATCTTACCATGACTGCCATTAGCTGAACTCCAGGTACTGCCCTTGGAGTGTGGAAACAATGCAAATTATTACCTGTCAGATTGGAAAATTTAACCTCATTTGCTTGTGAATACAAAGTATGAGCACTGGGCAATTTGTTTAGTACTTGTTGAGACTGAGGTATGGTTGCAAAGACTGTTACTGTTACTGTTACTTGACAGCTGGAATTATTTTGTTGTCCAAGTGAAGGTGTGGACACGTGGGCTGATGACATTTTGTCAGAGGCCACATAACAATATGTGCCTTCAAGGACATTTTTCTGTGCTTGAAGGTGTTTGAGTAGGTTTCCTTTATTCTTAGAAGATGGTTATTGTGGGTTACATTGGCATATATAATAGAGGAGAATAGAGTTTTAGATGACAACTCTGTACTATGCTGACTTCTTTGTGTTTTTGGGGTTTTCCTAATGGCTTAACTGTGTCTTTTCCTGCCTAGGTGATTTCAGAATGATAATAGGAGAGGACAAATCCAAAGTGCAGAACATAGTGAAGCCCAACGTTGCCCATTTCCAGAAGCTGTACAGTACCATACTCCAGGACTGCCCTCAAGTGGTGTACAAGCACCATCTGGGGAGGCTTGAGGCAAGTGCTCTCCTCCTAAACAGCTTCAAAACAAGCAAGTGCTTTATCACTGACAGAAGGCAGGAGTTGTGCCATGCACCAGGAGAGCAGTTGTAGGCTCTGTGCTTGCTGTTTATGTTTCTGTTGTTTAGTTAATTCTGCAGACTCTCCTTAAATGCCAATGTTTTCATATGGAGGAACTACTGCTCATTTTCTCTGAGTATGGGCACAGAATAGACCCCAGCAAGGGAACCAGAGTAGATCAGTGTAAAATGTGTGTTCTAATGGCTTCCATATGGGAATAACAGGCTAGGAAGTGAGGAATAAACAGATGGTTTGTGTTAGGGAGATGAGGCTGTAACTCAGAGGTGCAACTTTCTGCAATCAAAAACTGCATCTCACAAAAACCCTCCTCAAGTTCTGACTGTGAAGATCAGCTGGCATCACTACCCATACAAAACCATTTTCCCCCTAGTTTTTTGGGAAATCCAGAGTGACCAATATATTGAATTTCATCTTTCTGGTGTAACATTGCAGTTAGGGGAGAGATGCCACAGTCAGTAGCAATTTTTCCTTTTGTAATCTGCATGTCCTTGTGTGAGTATTCAAGTGTGATATATACTTCATGGTGAAGTCACAAATAGCACCACTTGTCTCCTGGATGTGGGCATCTCTTTTATCCTCAGGCCTTGCTAATTCTTTCCCAAATGCTACCTTTTAGGATGTGTCTTTGTTAGAGATTGGTTTAACTGCAGGCTTGTGTACAGTAAACAGTTTTAGTGCAATGCTTTGGGAGAAAACACAGGCAAATCTGTATTATCCTGCAGCTGTCTCTGTGTTTTCATATTGCTTATGAACAGTTTGGTAGAAGCAATATTCACATTAATTTGGGAAAGAATTAGTAACACTTCCTTCAAGAAAAAATTCCTTTAGACAAATCCTGGTAGCATACTGCAAATTTATTGCTGGATAATAAATCTCTCCACAATCCCATAACAGTCATCAAGACTGCTTCAAATCAAGAGCAAAATGAGGGCATTTAATCAACAAAGTGCTTTAATGCTTTATTGCTCACACCTTCCTGTGGTTATTGGCAGTTATTGCCCAGCCTGAGGTGGCTGAGTGCTGTTGGGGGTGCAGTTAACACAGAATAGAGCCCCCTTCTCCAGGAGCTAGAGAGAAAATTCCTTCTTCAGAGGTCCCTCAGAAGCAAGGGGAGGCAGAGCCCTGCTCTGAGTTTTGGTTCAGGCATGGATTCCTCCCACACAGTGCTCAGAGCTGCTCACTGTCAGTGCCTCTGGAGCTGGGGCTGACTCATCTGGAGATCATTTTCTCCAAGCTGACAAAAGGGAGTGGAGAGGGCAACCAGCCTCCTGTCTGATGTCTCCATGAAGTGGCTAAAAGCTTGTGTAGGAGGAATGGAGCTCTTCAGATTTTCCTCCACCTTTGGAGAGCTCTGCCCCATCGTGCATTACATTTTGGAGAAATCTGTCCAGGCCTGCATGTTGTTGTTGTTGTATTCAAAAAAGGCTCCTTGGGTTTCTGATTTAGATTGGAAAATGTGGGATGAATGTTTCCTTCAAATTATACAAACCAGATGTGGTTTGGAGTTTAAAGCAGAGAAAATGGTTTTCAAACTAAACTTGAAATGTGTGTGTGTCTGCAGTTTGATTATCTTCAGGCAGAAGAAACTCAGCTGAGTGGTCTTTGGGGAACTTTTTTTTTGTTGTCCTGTACTTATGTTTCCAAAGGAAATTGGATACAACAGAAATGATACAGTCTCAATGAAAACTTACTTGCAGACACAGAAAGATCATGTGTGTCTTCCCTTCAATAAAAACCCTTGCACTTAAGCATTCTTCAGGTTGAGAGCTGAGATACTACATTTCCCTGTGCTTGGGAAGTTTTTACTGGCATTGTCAAGGACCTTTGCTAGTGAAATGGATCAGGTTCTGTGAGGTATTTATCAGAGGTCAGTTTTCTGACTTCTTTAAAAAAAAAAAAAGAAAAAAGAGAACTGAATGTTTATAACATCTTATTTTTATAACACTCAGATTGATAAAAGTCCGGAAGGTCAATTTACACAACTTATGGCTTTACCAAAGACCCTGCAACAAAAGATAACTGCTCTGGTAAGCCCTCCTGGAAAGAACAGAGATGTGGAAGAAATTTTACTGCAAGTTGCCCATGACCCTGACTGTGGATTTGTGGTGCATCAAGGTAGGTCTGGACCAATGTCTGTAATCTCCATTAAGACATGGCAGATATACAAATCTATTGTTTATGTTCTCCTATTTCAGAAGGGTGGGTTGAACAGAAGAGTGAAAAAATCCAGGAGATTATTCATTAAATAAAACATTCCTAAAAGCCTGGATTTGGATTTTATTGCAGACAGGCTACCTGAAATATTATCAATAGCATTCCTAGTGGTACAGGAAGATGTGTTTTGCTTTGGGTCCTGAAAGAGGCAGAATTTAAGGAATAATAGTGTGTCCTTCTTAGATCACCTAACTGGTACTTCCATCTTCAGGCAAAACTTCATCAAAATACTGAGCTTTTTATCCTCCCAGTCACAGATGGCAAGGCTGAGGTCATTTTCTGACTTGCTGACAATTCCCTTGGCAGTCCTCGTGGTTAGCCCAGACATGTGAGCCCTGGCAGAGAGCTCCAGCTCGGAGGGAAAAGGCTGAGGTGCTTCTCATCAGCACAACTGCTCTGAGGCAGGATTATGTCATATGAGCAAGTTAAAGCTGATGCTGCAGACACCAGTGTTCTGGCACACTGCAGGAAAATGAAAAAGTTTAGTACTTGGAGTGCTTTATGCATTTTAAGAACCTGATACTTTTTTTTGTTCCAGGTAGCAAGTTTTGCAAGCTTCCTGAGCATAGCAAAAATTCACAAGGGGCCTGGGAGCTGCTAGACACTAACCAGGGAGCTGAGGGAGCTCTCAGCCAGATTTCTGGGGGGAATTATTCTCCAGGGTGCTGCAGTTCTCCTTGGACAGCCTGGGATGAACAGCACCTGGACATGGAGGTGTTCAGCTTCTTTCTTGGGCTGGGCTGGAGCAGCAGAGGGATAGAAGCTGATCTGGGAGCAGGGGCTGCAGTGTCTGAGCTGCACACAGAGCTCTGAGTGCCCCTGAGCTCGGGGTGCTGTGCTTGTATTTCTGTAGCTGTGGCTGCACAGGGAGCAGCAGTGCAGCAGCAATCTGCACACAGCTTCTCAGGCCTGCAGTTTGAACTCTTAGGAGAACAAATCAAGGTATTTCATTTCTGTGGCCAAAGCATTTTCCTGATTCATCAATCTGGGTAAGGGCCAGGCCAAGCCGTTTGGGAATCCTGCAAGACAGAGCTGATTACTCCAGTTGAATTGCATTGTCCCAAGATATTTTGCTACACTAACACAATTTGTTCTTTTCCCTTCCCTATTCCTACCCCTCAGATGATTTTCCAGGGGAATATTGTATCCTTACTTAGACATGGATTATGCTAAGCTTTGTTCTTCAGTATGGAAGCAGGATTTAAAAATATTTGAAATTATGTTCTGTGAGTCAATGCAGAATGTGCCAGTCTGGAGGATTAGCTCTGAGACTGCTGCAGTTCTGCATTTTTTCAAGTATTTAGTGATGTGAGTACTTTTGTACATATCAGTATGCTTTTATATGTGTTAGAACAAATACAACTTAATAGTTCTAAAAAAAAAATTAATATTTTTTAAACTGTTTTATTAAGAACCCCTGGACACTGAGAACTGAATTGCCTCAGTGCAAAATGGTAAACAAGCCTTGTCTCCAAAAGCTGTAATTTAGAAAAGCCAGGGAAGAACTGCACAGTGGAGGTATCTCTGCTTGATGGGAGAAGTGCCAAATCCCAATTTCATGTTGAAGTAAACAGGGAATATCATTTGTTCTGCTCTAGAATGTTAACTTACCAGCACTTAGATGAAACAACTCTGAATCCTTTGTGATTAATCATCTTAGTAGAGAACTAATAGGAACACTAAATGGATTTGATCAATTCCTACTGATTGTTGTCAGTTTTAATACTGATTTGGGGTTTTTTCTGTATGTTACATATAAAATAAATTAAAATACTTTAGAGAATATTTTTAATTAGTGTGCAAAAGCAGAGCAAACACAAATTTTCTCAGTGTATGTTTTACTTTCAGGCTAGCTTGATTGTATAACTGGAACAATATTTAACTTGTGCATGGTGGAGGGGAAAAAAATCCCCACACAAGTGCTGAGATGGGTAACATCTGTGTGCTTTTCCCTCTGCAGGCATCTCAGGAATTGTGAGACCCTCCAGTATAGTGCAGAGTGCTAAAACCATCCTGACAGCTGGTAAGAATGTGTGTGATTTCTATCAATGTGGGCCTTCTGATTTCACACAGGAAAAATGACAGGGCCCCCAGACTGTCTTGTTACAGGAGTTTAAAGAATTTGTTTCATTAAAAGTCCCTGGGGAATAAAAGCAACATTTAAAGCAGAGGCTTTATTGCAAAATTATCAAATGCTGAAAGGGACTGGACTCTGTGTGACTCTTAATTAGACAAACCAAACAACAACATCAGCTTTCATTTTCTCAGTTTCTGGAATCATGAAGAGGAGGTTTTGTGGACCAAAATAATAGGAAGGGAGGGGTCAAAGACAGTGTTATTGCTGTTGAATTCAAGTTATCCTGAGTGCCCTGTGGGGAACAGGAGTAGAACAGAAAGAGTTCAGCTGTGGAGATTATTTGCTCTCTCTTTCTCCCTGTTCTGATGGACAGAAAGTCACTCTGGGGCTCATTAGCTCCTCTGGTGTGTCCTGCAGTAAATCACTGCCAGCCTCTCCTGGCACTGGCACTTTGGGGGGTCCCAGTGTGGCTTGGAGTAGCACCTATAATTTTTATCATGGTTTCTGGTTCTTGCACCTGAAATCAGTTATTTGTGAAATGTCTCTATTTGCCTTGGGCTTAACTGCTTTTTGCTTTATATATAGTGGCTTTTTTCCCTTTAAAACAAACTGTAGTTTCCTTCTAATCGGTTATGTAGAGTTATATTTAAAAGCTATTTTCTACTAGTGGTTTTAGTGGTGAAAACATGTTTTTGTGGTTTGATTTAGGTAGAGCAAGGCAATTTTGATCCTTTGCCTCCAGCACAAGCCAAATTTGAACAAGGAGGCTTAGGAGAGTGGATTTTTCTGGCTTTTTGCATGATTTAGTTTTTTTTTGTTTTTTTTTAAATGTATTTACACTCATTTGCCAGAATCTGGTCAAAATTATTAGTGACAGAATTCAGGAGTGAAATTTAAGTGCTCAAGGATGTCATCTCAGTATTTTTGAGGTGTGATGTTTGTGTGATCTCCTCTGGAATTGAGGAGGGATTGGTGTCCATGACTTTAGAGTTAATTAGCAAAAACCTTTTGCCCTTTTAGATTTTTCTTTAATATTTGTCTCCAAACACTTATGATTGATTTTATATTAAATCTGTCAGTATCTTCTAATGAAGATTTTTCTCCCAGTCATGGTTTCTTGATTTAAAATGCATCACTGGGGCAGCATTCCTGGCTGTACCAGCCCTTGGGGCTCTCCATGTTCATAGGATACAGAATTTACAGAGAGAAAACAGGAATGTGGCTCCTGCATGGAAGTATTTGCTTGACTCAGGCAAGGAATGTAATTTACAGGGAAGTGTGGAGCTTTAAATTCAGTCCCTGAGGATGCTTCATTTCTTTCTTTATTCTTTTTCCAAATCTTGTCCAATATTCTGTTCCCCTAAGACCTATTTTCACACTTTCTAGTAGACTTTAGGAAAAATATAAGGCTCTGACCTTCTGCAGTGCTTATGTCAGGCATAGTAGCTTAAAGTAAAAGAATTTTGAAAGAGAATAATGAAATCTGTGGCTCCATTAAACTCTGGCTTTTTATTGCTGTTCCTAATAACTGGACAAATACTTGGCTTGCAAAAGGAAGCTTTCATTAGCTGGCCATCACTCTTTTTGAAGTGTTCTGAGGGACACAATCTGTTGTCTTTAGCTGATTATTTTATCTTAAGAACACCAGCAAAGGTGAGATGCCTGCTGTGGTCCCCAGCATGGCAGTGCAATGTGCAGCATTTCTAATTTCAATGGTAAATCAGCAATAGCTGTGCTGAGCTGCCATGCTGGGTATTAACATTACTGGCAAGGAGCACAAGAAGGAATTTCAACCCATTTGAGAGAACTTTTCTCATCTTTCTCTGCCAATGTGGTTTTCAAGTGGAGCTGCAGCTCTGTTTTTGTTTGTTGTTAAATGCCCTATTTAGTTTTTGAAAATGTGCCTGTGTATTTCTTCGAGGCTGTGGTGAGGTTGGCTCTCTGTTTCTCATTAGAGATGGCACCAGGGTTTGATTTGTTTTCCCACATGGCCAGAGCCTGCCTGGGCTTTGGGAACTCACTCTGCAACTCATATTTAGCTCCTCTGAAGGAGATGTTGATACTTCTTTAGCTTCTTTCTTCTTTATATTTTCCTCAAGGAATGCTGCAACCCTTAAAAAAAATTCTATTAATACAATCTTACAGATTAAACCATCAGTTGAAGCATTTGTCCAAGATACTTTTAAATTAGCACAAATGTTCTGAATAGCATTTGTGTTCAAGGGTTGTTGTTTGTCTTTAAGGAGCAGGTTTAGATATAAAATATTCTGGTTTTGTGATAACCACTCTATTCACTGGCTGCTTGAGCAGATAACTGCTGGCTTCACTGTAAATTTCTGTACAAATGCACGTGTCTGTGCATGCCACACTACAAATACATAATTATTTGCTCCACATGACAGCTGTCCAGCAGTACATCAGGAGGGAAGGCAGGACACTGCAGCCAGGCAGACCTAGCAGGAAGCTCCGGGGCACTCACAGCCACATCTCTGTCTCTCAGCACCCACATTGCAAAGAGCTCCTCGTGGATTGTTAACTGAAACCAGCCCCGGGCCGTGTTTACACTGAAACGCTGTGGGCTCGGTCCCATGAGCAGCAGGGCTTTGTTCTGTGTCCTGGAGTGGAAACATCTGAAGGGGAGGTGGAACCACCGAGTCACAGATTCAGAGCCGAAGCAGAAAGACATTTTCATGTGGTCCAACTGCTTCAGATTGGGAGAGTAATTAGAGCCATTAACTTTGGCTGCAGCTGTGAGTGATCAGCCCGACGGGCTCTGGGGGAGCAGCTGGGTGGACAAACCTGTGCGGGGATGGCAGGGGTGGGAGGGAGGAGCAGGATCCCTGCTGCACGGGCAGGGCTCAGGGATGGGAGGAGCAGGATCCTGCTGCACGGGCAGAGCTCAGGGATGGAGGGAGGAGCAGGATCCTGCTGCACGGGCACAGCTCAGGGATGGGAGGAGCAGGATCCTGCTGCACGGGCACAGCTCAGGGATGGAGGGAGGAGCAGGATCCTGCTGCACGGGCAGAGCTCAGGGATGGGAGGAGCAGGATCCTGCTGCACGGGCAGGGCTCAGGGATGGAGGGAGGAGCAGGATCCTGCTGCACGGGCAGAGCTCAGGGATGGAGGGAGGAGCAGGATCCTGCTGCACGGGCAGAGCTCAGGGATGGGAGGAGCAGGATCCTGCTGCACGGGCACAGCTCAGGGATGGGAGGAGCAGGATCCTGCTGCACGGGCACAGCTCAGGGATGGGAGGAGCAGGATCCTGCTGCACGGGCACAGCTCAGGGATGGGAGGAGCAGGATCCTGCTGCACGGGCAGGGCTCAGGGATGGGAGGAGCAGGATCCTGCTGCACGGGCAGAGCTCAGGGATGGGAGGAGCAGGATCCTGCTGCACGGGCACAGCTCAGGGATGGAGGGAGGAGCAGGATCCTGCTGCACGGGCACAGCTCAGGGATGGAGGGAGGAGCAGGATCCTGCTGCACGGGCAGAGCTCAGGGATGGGAGGAGCAGGATCCTGCTGCACGGGCACAGCTCAGGGATGGGAGGAGCAGGATCCTGCTGCACGGGCAGAGCTCAGGGATGGGAGGAGCAGGATCCTGCTGCACGGGCAGGGCTCAGGGATGGAGGAGCAGGATCCTGCTGCACGGGCAGAGCTCAGGGATGGAGGAGCAGGATCCTGCTGCACGGGCAGGGCTCAGGGATGGGAGGAGCAGGATCCTGCTGCACGGGCAGGGCTCAGGGATGGAGGGAGGAGCAGGATCCTGCTGCACGGGCAGGGCTCAGGGATGGGAGGAGCAGGATCCTGCTGCACGGGCAGGGCTCAGGGATGGAGGGAGGAGCAGGATCCTGCTGCACGGGCAGAGCTCAGGGATGGCGGGAGGAGCAGGATCCTGCTGCACGGGCACAGCTCAGGGATGGGAGGAGCAGGATCCTGCTGCACGGGCAGCAATTCTCCTCCAGCCCTGCAGAGCATTTTCCCCACGCTGCTCCAGGAGCAGCTGGAATTCCCTGGGATGCCAGAGCAGCAATTCCTCCGGCACAGGGACTGCATCCTGCAGCTCGGGCAGTTCCAGAGCCACGGCTGCACAATTTTCACTTTCCTTTGTGCTGTGGCAGTGCTCAGCCTGGCTTGGTGCTGCTGCAGGGATTGTTGTGCAAAGTCCATGTAGATTTGTCAGGCGCTCCATGATCTAGGTGGTTATTTATTTGTTATTTGAGATGCTGCAAAGCAAAGATTGTCATGACTTCATTAGAGTGCCTGCTTTTGCAAAAACCTAGTAAATAGGGAAAAGTTGGAGTGTACATAGGGGATGCACATGGGTTTGTCAGTTCAAAATACTTGTATGGATGTTTTCCTACAGAAGGTGAAGTTGAGTTTATTTAAATTGCAGCTGGAGACAGGAGAAGTGCAGAACTGATTCTCTGCAGTCTATTTGTTATCAGAAGCTTCTTACTCTGCCACATTCCTTCAGAAATGAGAAATAATTTCCTACTCATTTGACTTCTTGAATGCATCTGTCACTTAAAATATTTTATCTTTAATTGTTTTGTTTCTTTTACTTTCTTCAGTTTTTGAGGTCTTTCCAAATCAAATATTATTATTCCTGTCCCACTCCTCCCCCCCCCAAAAACATACTGTGCAGCACATGGCTAAACTTAGTTTGAGGTTCCTTGTTTGTTGCAAATCTTTTCTTGTGTTCTGGGCTGTGATATTATGTGACTTTTGGTTAAATTCCTTGTGTATTTTTAGTCAGTCTTGTCAGGTGTTCAATTAAATAAACCTAGGAAAGATTGTAGTAAATATAATCTACAACACTTTTAGTCTGTGCACCTGTCAAAATTAGAGCTTTTTGTGCAGCACTAAAAAGTTGCCTTTTCAGTTCTGAATTTGTAAAGGTGTGATTAGATTGTGCTGTAATTTGAGCAGTCACTCTGTGTGTTAGGTTGGGTTTTTTATTTGTTTGGTTTTTAAACAAAAAAGGAAAAGCGAGTAGCTGCATTGACTGGGATCTCAGAATCCCCCTGAAATGCCAAGACTAACAGGGTTTTGTTTTTAATTTACAAATATTCCATGACTAAACCCAGCAAAAAGCTATTGATGTTTTTACTCTAGGTCTGTAAGAGAAGGCTCGTCTCAGGTAGAACTTCAGAAATTGTTTAACTCCAAGGATAAATTTTTCAAATTTTGTGGGAGTCATCCTCAGTCCTATCATATATAAAACTCATAAATGCAATGACTGCTGGACCTCTGAAAACTGAGATGTCTGCCTTTGTGTGCCATGGCATGGTGTTTACCAGAATTCTGCTCTATTTGCTCTGCTTTGATAGCATTAGAAGTATTTTTGGTGGCATTATTTTCTGTGTTCTGACTGTGACAGGAAGGTTATTTGCATGTCTGCCTGCTGGATTAGGCTGTCATTCCCCCAGGGAAATCCTTCATTTGATGCACTAAGCACCTTCTGGCTGAGTCAGCCTTGCTAAATGTTGATTTTTTTTTCCTCTCTTTTTTTCTTTTTTTTAGGGGCAAAGAAATCTATAACTTACAGTTTGAAGAAATTATATAAGATGACAAAGGGAGGGTTAAAGAAGACATCTTGAGTCTTTACATACTGTGTATGGGTAAATAAATGGTACTTTTTCATTAAATGTTTTGCAGATGTGACTTTGCATACTTGAGAAGATTACAGTGTATTTAAGAAGTCAGTTCTGATGATTTACATGCCCAGTTTTCTTAATGAAATAGGAACTGTTTTAATGGGAGGTTTGTTGGCAATAGGGCAAAGGAATTATACTCTGTAAATACTGAAATGAATTTTCCTGTATATTTTGAAGAACCTTAAGTATAAAAGATTGATTGTACAGAGGGATTAAAACCCAAAGTCACTCATTTTCTTTGTGTTGGTAACTGTACTTCCCAAAATACCCTCAGAGTTTCTTCAAAATAATCAGTATCCCAGATGTAGTTCTTTCAAGGATTTACAGGACTGGAGAATCCACTGAGTTTTCAGTAGATATGAAACTGTCCTCTGACATTCCTGCCCTGAGAAGTTCATCCTGGAATTCCTCTGAGGATGCTCCCTGTGACATCTTGAACCCTAAAAATTGACTTTCAGTGGGGGAGAGGGACTAGAGCAGCTTGGCAGGTATCCCATCCTTTAATAAGAATATCTAATAATATTGATAAATAAGGATATTTAATAATAATGAAATTCTCTGTCCTCTCATGGGGCTGAGATGAAAAGTGCCCAATCCATGGGCATTGATTGTCACAAGGGCCAGAGTTGGAAGGAAAATCAGAATTCCATGGATCTGTTTGGGCAAACTTGTAATATGATAAACAAAAGCACAGATTGTTTGATTCTTTGATTATCTTTTTTTCCTTTAAAATACTTCCCAGAAAGATGGACCTTGAACTTCCTTTGAATTAGCTAACTAAAGAGAACTGGAGTTTTACATGACTTATTTACATTAATCATGCTGTGAAAGAATGGGCACTGCTGGCAGTATCCATGTCTGGTGCAGTAAATTGGGAGGATCTTTTGGAAATAGAATATTTTTCACACTGACTCTGGTGGGTTTGCTAATTTGGGAAATTTTCCTTAATAGAAATAAATTCAGCCAAGGTTTCCTTTTCCGTGTGAGAATATCAATGATAAAAGTAGTAATGGAAAAAAAAGGAAATAAAAGGTATCTTTCCTGATCAGCATGTTTGGTTTTTTTTCTTGTGTATTATGTGATCATCAGGGCCATCTCTCAAGCTACATTTGATTTAGTGATCTCACTTTAAAAAATAAATTATTGCAGTGAAGTTGTCTGGTAATTGTTTCCAGGGAGAAGTTCAGAGCATAAATTTAAGAAAGCAGTAGAAAATACATTGTTGTATGTAGTAGAGACTCATACAGGCTTGCTTTAATCACAGGGAGACTTTTAAATATTGCTTATTGTTTTAATATTTGAGTTTGAAATTTGAATCCAGACTCAGGAAATAATTACTGTGAAATAGGAAATAAATCACTGGGAAACTTTCTGAGGTCAAAGGCAGGTTCTTAACACTTTGCATTATCCACTGATAGCTGGTGATAGAATGTGTGAAACAAATCCCCTCAAATGTCCCTTTGCTGATGGTACAACCTTTTTATGGGGGCAAAGAATGTTTGTATGGCCCTGGTATTCTGTGGCTCTATTAGTAACATGCTAAAGTCCCCAGTTTGAAAAGTTCATATTATAAAAAGTGGAACTAGGGGATTTAAGCCACTTCCAGGTAAATCTGGAATTTTTTAATGTTGGAATGCAGTTGCTAGCATTTCACAG
Organism: Oenanthe melanoleuca; assembly: GCF_029582105.1. Lineage (NCBI taxonomy): Eukaryota > Metazoa > Chordata > Aves > Passeriformes > Muscicapidae > Oenanthe > Oenanthe melanoleuca. The sequence continues at coordinate 17,760,230 of NC_079346.1, read as the reverse complement.
CAGCTCTCTTTTAAAAGCCCTTAGCAGTACAGTTAAATAGAATGTTCTGGATATTCAAGACACACTTATAAGTGGGGTTTGGTGCTTCTGGAGGTGCTGACTACTGACATGGTGGTTCAGAACATCAGAGGGCAGTGACAAATCAGGCTGGAGTGATCTGAGCTGGCCTCACTCCCACAGTGAAACCCCAATCCCCATCCTGCACCTTGCTGCTGAGCATTTATCCAGAAATGGTGTTCTTGTGGGGAGAAAGAAAGAAGTGAAGTACTGCTTGCTGTTCAGTATTTTTCTGTGCAGCAGATGCTCTGTGGTGTCAGGCCCTGCCCACTCTGTCACTGTCACTCTGCCAAGGGATCCCTCTGTCCTGCACAGGTGGGACTTCACTGCACTGCCTGTAAGCTGAGCTGTCTGTGCTGCTGGATACCCACTGCAAGGCCTGATGTGGCTTGATGGACTCTGTGTACAATATGAGAGGTCACTTCTTGCTCCTTGGAGTGAGTTCTGCAAATCCCAGCTCCGTAGTTCCCTCCATCTGTTGATGCAGTGCCAGTATCCAAGTCTGCGCACTAAATCTCTGGGAGATGTAAAAAAGTCCTTCCTCCTCATCCATACAGGCTGAGAACTGGATTCTGCTCTGTAAATCATTCATGCTGTGCTTTTTAAAGAGTGGCCTACCTTTCCCCTTGGGGCCACTGCTCTTGAATGTATTTATTTTTCTGGCACAGAGCCACGAATGAATCATAGCCCTGAGCAGCTCTCTCTGAACTCCTTGCCATTGTTAAGAGAATACTTGGGGCAGTTGTTACAGAGCTTTGCTATGTAAAACTTTTAAGAGAAGAGAGATTGATTTCAGCCTCGTTAGCTGCTTTTGAAGTTCCCCAGCAGTTGTGTGGAAATGATTTCTTCTGCTCCTGCAGCTGTAATCCACTAAAATACCCGGGGATTGTTGCACGGGAAGTTGGGACATGGGAATATGTTACTGCCTCTTTGTCCTGATGAGGTGTGGTTGTTCTTTCACCTAAAAAAGGCATCTCAGCCTTTCATTCCATTTGTAACTTTCCTGTTTGTACCTTCCTGCTCCATTTCCATACTTTGTTTCTCGTCTTGACTTAATTCTCAAGTCTTTCATTCTGTTCTTCAGACATCCCTCTTTTCTGCCTTGGCTGTTCCACCATGGATTTTGTTTCATGCTCCCTCCCCCTTTTTCCTGTGTAACAGAGCTTTCATTAAAGGCAACCAGGCAGATGATTTATTTCTGATGTCTTAAAAGGCTTCTTTGTGATGAAGAGCCTGGACCCAATCAAGCTCCTGAGGGTTTGTGTAGGTGAGTCAGCAGCATGGGCCTCACTGCCTCTGACATCCAGAGTGCCAGGGGAGTGTGGAACAGCTCCTGCTCCACAGGCAATGAACTGCATGACACAGAAGAAGGGGAAGTCAAAAAACCAAAAATTTTGCCTGCATCCATAATCATTTGGCTGCTCCTAAACTCATTTTGGGGAGGGCACAAAGCTGAACCACACAGGCTGCTGACCTCCATCAGCAGATGCGTGATGAGTTCTTCGTGGCTTGCACATTTCCCCTTTTTCCAAGTGTTGGAGTAGGGAGTTTCTCCAGGTGCCTGTCTCCAAATTCCAGCTGTATCTGTGCTTCCCTGAGGCTTCTCTTTAGGTTTTACTGACCTTCACTGTCAGCAGATCAGAGTCAATGCTGCAGCCTGAGCACAAGGAAGGTGCCCACAGCAGCAGGCAGCTGAGCTGGGATCCCTTTCTGGCAGAAATACTTCACTGCATCCCAGAGCTTCCTGATGTTTGCAACAAACTGGGAAGATCAAGCTGGATACAGAGGCCAGGATTCCTGGCTGGCTGAGGGAGCTGAACCATGTTCTTCTCACTGAGGGGGTAAAGCAAGAGCCTCTTCTGACCTGGGAAAGTTCAGAATCAACACAGCCCTTGGTGAGTGTCCAGTGCAGGGGGATCAGAGCAGGGCTGTGACTCATGCCTTTCCCAGCAATTAATTTAAAAATAGAATTGAAGTTGAAATATGCTTTGAAGGCCAGAATATCAGTGTGTGTCTGGTGGTTTTTCCTGGGTAAGGTGTTGAGAGAGGACAAAGTATTCTTCATTTTCAAAGTCACTCTGCTGACCATATATTCTGTGTAGAAAATGAATTTTCTTTTTATTCCCTGCTGCAGGAAAAAGAGACATTACCTCCACATGGCTGTTTTCTGGGCTGCTTTTTGTTTTTGCCCTGTCACGTTTGATACTGTGGTTTCACAAAGTTTTCAATGACCTTATTTACCTGTTTTTCTAGATAAAAATCTCCAGCACAGTTCCTAACTGATCCTGAACTTAATGACTGCCTTAGGGAGAGGCAGTAATCACTTTACTCCTGCATGTTTTAACCTCTTACTCAGCCTGCTTCAATCAGAAATGTTTAGAAATTGGTGAATTTTTAATATATGAACAGGAAGCTTCAGACTATACATTTGGAAATCATTCATGCAAACTCCAAATATTTTATTTACATCTCAGGTCTAAGAGCTTCCATGTAATTTTTGCCTTCATAATCCAGCATTCTGCCAAATCCTTCCCAGTAGTGGTGGGGACTGTTTGGGTGGTTGTACACAATTTTTTTCTGAGAAATGGAAGGTCTTGCAGCTGAAAAGACACTGAAAATCTGTGCAAGTAGTGGGTATAGAGGGTTCTTCCTTGTTTTCAGTTTGACTAAATTTGATCTTGAGGAGTTTGCAGCCCCAAGGAGCTGTCTTTAAAAGCAAAACAAAGCAAAAACTGACCAAAAACAAACACTCTGTGTTTTGGTTTCTTCACTTCCCTTTGTACTGAAACCTTCTTTAGAAGCCTTGAACCTGCTATTTAAGATACCTCCCCTACTCAATTAAATAAGCCAAGTAAATAATAAAACATCTGATTATTGAATTAATTTGTATTACTTCTCTACATGGGATCTCTTGAGCTCCATGGTGCACTTGGTAAATTTGAAAGCTTGTGTTCCCACACAGTGATTATTTGCTTAATCTCTGCTTCCTGCCAAACCTCTCCAAACCTCCTATTTTAAAATTCATAGTGAAGCATGAGGGGGAAGCATTCTGTGGGGTTTTTTTGGTTTTGCTTGTGGTTTTGTTTTTTTCTTTTAATATTGCCATCCTCAAGTTGTCTTGCTCTCAGCAGTGGTGGAGTGTCTGGCTCACTCTCTGTACAACAATGAGAGCCAAGAAGTTTTTCCCTTCCTAGGATGCTTCAGGAAGGGCTGACCCAGAGCAGCTCCCAGTGTCTGCCTCATGATGCTGTCACAATGCTTTGGCTTTACAGCCTGGGGCAAAGCTTTTTAAAACCAAATTATTTGCACAAGAAATTCTAGATAATTTTATTTTCTCTGTTTCTTTCCCCTTGTTGCCTCCCAAGTCTGAGGTTGGGTGAGACTGTGCTTGTTCTGCACACCCCTGTTAACTCTGTCCCTGCATTAGATTCCTGCCAAGGAGGAGACAGCCAGCAGCTCTTGGGCAGTTTGGAGGTGAGTTCCCTGCAAACTGAATCCATCCTGGTAATTCTTAAAGCATTTTTGAGTGGATTATATTGTACTCACACTGCTGTTTTTAAAGTAAATGTCTGGTTTATTTAGCTTTATGTTTTTTGTTGCTTAAAGATTGTCTCCTCTGTTGTTTTCTAGCTATTATTTGTGACTAATTTTAGCAGGACTCCCTCTCCAGTATAGAATTGAAAATTGGTGTGTTATTTGGATTGGAGAATCATAGGAAAAGCTCTCCTAGTCCATCCAGGCCAAGCTGTGCCCAGTCCTCACCTTGTGCCCAGCCCAGAGCTCTGAGTGCTATGGGCACTCCAAACCTCCCTGGCAGCCCCTGCCAAGCCTGGCCACCTTTCCATGGAGAGATTCCTGTGGTGTCCAGCCTGAGGCCTTGTCCTCTTGTCCTGTCCCCTGGGAGCAGAGCCTGACCCCTCCTTGTGAGCCATTTGGGAAAAAGCCCTGCAAAGGGCACACCTGGGAGGCTGAGGAGAGTCCACCTGTCCTGAGGAGATAGCTGACCTTAGCCAGGAAGGATCCCAGGTCCTCAGTAATTAGCAGGATGAGGCTGTAAGAAGTGCAGAGCTTCCACAGGGACAGTGTGGGAGTCAGGGTGGGTGTTTGCATCCAGCCAGTGTGGCTGAGCTTGCTTCTTCCAGAGTGGTTCCATGGGCATCCTTGAGCTGAGAGATGGATATTCCAAAGGGCTTTAACATCATTTGGTGCCCAGTTCCTTCTGCCCAGTGACCTGCTGCTGGTTTAGAAGAAATCCTGAAGAACCTTTTCTTGCAGCCTGCAAATGTATGTAAATTGTGTAGCTTCCCATGAATTAATGTGGAAACTCTGAAAATAATTTTGCATCTCATCTTGAGCTGCAACCTGTTTGTGATTGTAATGATCCCACTTGGACTGAAGTTCATCTGGTCCTGTGTGAGAGACAAGATACAAATCAAATAGGCAGTTAAATCTATTATGTGGATGTTTACTGCATAAGAAAGAAGTGCATAATAAAGAGGTTACTCTGAATATTTACCTTCAGCTGTGGATCACTGACTGTGCTGACCTTTCCTTTACACTAAATTTGCCATTTGGAGTTCTGCTGTGAACCATTTGTGGTCTTTTTATCAGCATTTAACAAAACTTTAACAAATTAAAACCAGTGGGTTGTGGCCAGGGGTTGCTTTTAATTTGTTAACCTCACACTCCTTTTGTATTTAATTTTTTTCAGCTATCTTGTCTGTCTTCATCTTATGGGAACCTCCATGGGGTGAAATCTTTTCTAGAACAAAGCAAGCAAATAGTACCTGTGGTTAAATGTCCTGAAAGAGCAGAGTTAGTGGTGCTCATGGTTCTGTTTGAGTCTGAAAGTATCTCATTGTTTGCTTGGAGATGATGCTGCTGTTCTGACCCTGCTCCAACTGAAATTATTCTGTCTCTTTTCATCTTCCCTTGGATGATGGGGCAGACAATTATGAGGAGGGCAAGCTTTGTCTTGAAGCAGGTAATAAATAACCATCTCCATCAACTTACAGTTTGGATCAACTTGTCTGGCTGGAATTACTGCAATTTAACACATTGTGGTGTAATGAATAATAAACTACCTTCAAAAAAAATTAAATCCTCTGTATAGTGAATTTTGGGTGTGTTTTTATATAAGCTGCAGTGCAGCTGAATGTGGATTTTTGCAAGGAAGAGTTTTAATTCAGACTTTAGGAGTGTTAACCTTGCTGAAAAGGTGTTTGCTTCTGAGGCCATGTATTCTGTGTGTGATAAAATGTGCTTTGAGATTAATTTTAAAAGCTGCTGTCACTTGGTATAGATGGAACCTGTTTTATTAAAGAAGGTGTGGATAGATGGAAGCATGCTCTGTAATTGGACTGACAGAGATGGCAAGGCACTGCCATGCCTCATTAAACCTGTGACAAATAATGGACATTTGTGATAGCTTGGAGAACATGTTTGCTTTTGGCACCAACTGCATCATCTTAGTGCAGAGTTTGGTACACACTGAGCTCTCTGCAGACTCCAGGGAGCTTCAGGCATTCCTGGCTGATGGAAAAGAAGCATCTGTATTGCTGCTGTTTGAAAACCAAAAAGGATGGCAGTAAGAAACTGGAAGAACTTCCATAAATTCTTTTATTTTTTTCTTCAAGCAGCGATGCCAGCTGGCAAATTCCTTCCTTAGATGGGCACCTAAGGAGAGCAGAGCTTTTTGCAGCTCTGCATTGCACTGATGATTGAAGCCACTTCTGCTGCTCTTAGAAATCACTGAAGTCACTCAGAAATAGTTCAGCAGGCCAGGTTTGGGTCCCTTTGGTGGGGAACACTGCAGTCTGTCCCAAAAGTCAGGTGTGCCACTGCTGGGGCCATGTGGAGGGAGAAACTTGCCAGGGCATTTTTCTCCAACTCTTAGTAGAAGGGAGATGCTTTATTTTCTTGGTTGGTCATGGAACAGCTACCAGACAATTTTAGTAATCATTTCAGGATTAATAGTTGAGTAGGGTCTGTAGGACTAGGCCATGGGATTTCCCTGCAGAATGCAATTTGCTAGAATATGGGGCTTTACCCTCTGGTTTCAGGACCTTTCCTGCCTCTATACTGAAAAAAAAAAAAAAAAAAAAAAAATCTTAAAACATGGTCCTGAGGCAGCTGAGAGCCACAGCCAGCCATAATTCCATCTCCCTCACCCAGGGGTTAAGCCTTCTGTTGCACTGGCCATTCCTTGTGAAGAATATGATTGATTTTTGGTGATTAATGTACATTTGGAACAGGGGTAACATCTCAGGATCTGTATCACACCCTGGGTGCCTTACTTGGATGCTGAAGCACAACTTTTATTTTGGTTCAGCTACAAACCCTCAGTTATCTTGGTGAGTATTTGAGTTTCAGCAAAGTAAAATTTTGCTGGTATTTGAGTCAGCAAAGAGCCTTTGATGACATTGGGTTAGAAAGTTCCTGCTAAATGAAAACCAAATTTTAACACCTGTGCAAAACAAAACACAGCTCACCAGCCAAGACTGGGTTTGCTTTCCTAATCTGTGAATTTCCCTGGTGAGCAGCATGTGTTGAGTTCAGCAGCACCTACAAGGTTTTCTTGTCCTGTGTTAAGATCTCTTTTCTAAGATTCCAAGATTCTGTTTTCCAAGATTCCCATTTGACAACTTCATGTATGTTTTGTTTTTTTACAGGTGTTACCTCAGTGCAATGGAAATCTGTCTGTAGGGAATGCATGGGGTCAGTTCCCAGCCAGCTGATGCTCCTCAGGCTCCTTAGATGTTTAATAAATATCCTGGTCTAAAACTTCTGCTGGGAGCTGCAATAGCAGCTCCAAAGGATCAAAAGCTGTTCTGACCTCTCCTTTCTCAAGCTCCTCCTCATCCCAGGAGCTCTGTCTGGTTAAACAAAGAAACCCTTCCCACCTCTTCCCTCCAGCAGTTACAAACAGGAGAGGCAGACTTTTTTCTCAGAGATACATATTAAAAAGTTTTGTAATTAGTCTTCAGCAGTTGATTCTTGTGATAATGTCTAGTTCAGATATTTTCTCAGTGCCTGTGGTTTTGTTTCCCATATTCCATGGTATTTTTCTTGTCCAGTATCTTGTTTTCTCAAACAAGTTCTACATTACTGTTTTGACTACTTTTTCCCCAAATATTAGATCATCAAACTCGTCTTCTTGCTTGCTGGTAATGAAAATAATTTCCAGTAGTCTATTAATACAGTATCAATTTTTAAATTTTATTGTTATAGATATCACAGATGAAGGTTTTGCAATGTATAAAATTATGTTCATGGTTGTTCCGACTCTATATGCATTTTTTTTTAATCAACTGAAGTGTTCCTGTTAGATACCCTGAGTGTGTGGAGTCTAAATCTGGATTTAATTTAGGTTTGGAATGTGCTTTTGGCCAGCTTTTGGTGGCCCGGAGATCTCATGACCTGTCCTAGCAAGGATATGAAAATACTTCAGTGTCAGCACGATTTTGATGGACTTTTAAAAGGGAGCTGGACAGCACAGAGCCTCCATGGGCTCTGCATCTCAGGGAATCCGAGTGCAGGGTGTGTGGGTTCATCCCCGGCCGTTCCCTGCCGCACCTCCCACACCCTGGCTGGGCTCCTGCACCCCTGGCTGCGTGTGGAGCCTGCACCATTCCCTGCAGAACCCGCTCCCAGCAGCTCAGACAGACCCTGCTGTGCCTCTTTTCCTCCAGCAAGCACAGTCGTGGTGCCTGTTCTGTGCTTGCGCCTTTATTGGCACAGCGAGGGAGGAGGAGCTGGGCAGGAGAAATGCCCTGAGCAGAATTCCAGGGACACACTGTATTTCTGCTGCCCTGTGCTCTTTTTGGGTTCCACCACACAGCTGCAACCCCAGGGCTCTTCATGGGGCTCAGGTTTGATTGATTGTCCTTTCCTTTCCCTTTGCAATGCGCTCCAGCACAGATCCTTGTGAGGACAGAACGCGCCATTGTCACCTGTTTGGTGACGGTGTTCAGAGCGGTCAGCAGGTGAGTGCAGCACTGTCCCGTATCCTCTGCTGCTCCGGGATTCATTTCTGCGAGCCTGGGAACAGCATTCCCGTGTCCTTCAGCGTGCCTCGGAGAAACCGTGCCTCGGCTTCGGGGAGGTGACTCCTCCAGATGCACAAGCTGCCCGACAGCTTGGTTTGATAACATTGCTAAAACCAGGCGAAGTTTTAGCAAGGCTTGCTCCTATCTGGCTGGAAATGGCAGCCCTGGCACGGGCGCTGCCGTGGGAATGCCCGAGGCTGCGCTGGGATGCTGGGACAGGTGCGGTCCCTGGTGTCCGGGCACGGGGGCTCTGGACGTGCGCTGGAAATCGCAATTTCCAGATTTTGTGCAGCCGTGCCCAGGAGCTCCTGCCCTGCAGGCGGAGGGGAGAGGAGCAGTTTGGTGACCACGAGGGCTCAGCTTTACTCTCACTCAAATCTGGCAGCTCCTCCCAGGCTGAGTGAGTCACTTGGGGAGAAGGGATTCTGTAAAACCGCGCTGCAGTGCGAGCAGTAAACAGGAAAGTGCCGGAGCTGCTGGCGCATCGTGCGAGGGACGGGGATGTGATCCTCCAGCCGGGCGGAGGGGTGACAGCAGCCTCGAAACTCGTCACTCGTGCGTGTTTCGGTGCGGCTGGGGACGCCGAGCCTCTATGTCATGCGTGCTTTAAATCGAAACGCATATTTCTGCTTTTAAAAAGCGCTTTGTTCCTGAGAGAGACTGCTTTTTGGTTGCTTTCCTGTAGGTTTTGTTTAGTGTGGTTTTTCCTGCGGGGGAAGCAAAAGGTTTAGGGCTGGAGCAGGGCGGCAGAGAAGCAGCGCTGTCCTAACCCGGCGCTCCCGGGGCTCGAACCCGCGACCCTCCGTGCCGAGTCCCTCCTCCCGCGGGGGCGGGGCCGGGCCCGCGCGCTCCCTACCTGCGAGGATGTGACGTCGGCGCCTCATTACCCTAATTGGGCTGACGTCACGGGCGGGCGGCCAATGGGGGCGGGCGGCGCTCCCCACCTGCTCGCCGCAGAATTCCATCATTCCTGGGATTCCTCGGCGGGCCCGCGCAGCCAGCGGGGCCGGGCGAGCCGCGCCTGCTCCGGGCCCGCGGGAACCGCCGCTGCCTCCGCCCGGCCCGGCCCGGCCCGGCCCGGCCCGCGGGGCGCCGCGGCCGCGCTGCCGCCCCCGGCACGGCCCGGAGCGCCGGTGAGTGCGGGGACAGCGGGGACAGCGCGCACAGGTGGCCGCGGGGGCGGAGGGAGCGGCGCTGGCGGGCGGGACGGGGCTGGGACCGGGCTGGAGAGGAACTGGGACGGGGCTGGGACGGGGCTGGAGTGGAACTGGAACGGGGCTGGAGCGGGGCTGGAGAGGAACTGGAACGGGTCTGGAGTGGGGCTGGAGCGGGGCTGCCCCGGCCCGTCCTCCCCGCGCTGCGGTGCTTTCCCCGCCGGAGCCGCGCCGGGCCGGGCGCTGCCGGCAGCCGGGGAACCTCCCGAGCCCTCCCGGCGGTGTCGGGATCCGGGCGGGGACGGACCCGCTCCCCACGGCCCGGGACAGAGATCCTTCCCCCGTGTGCGGAGAGGGACCCGCTCCCCACGGCCCGGGACAGAGATCCTTCCCCCGTGTGCGGAGAGGGACCCGCTCCCCACGGCCCGGGACAGAGATCCTTCCCCCGTGTCCGGAGAGGGACCCGCTCCCCGTGGGCTGGAGAGCCGTGGGCCGGTTCGGGTTCCGCGGGTCCCGTTCGGTTCGGGTTCCGCTGTCCCCGCGGTCCCGGCCGGTTCAGGAATCGCCCCGCCAGGATCGCTCCGCAGCCGGGACGCTGCCGCTGTCGGCAGCTCGCAGCTTGGCTCCCGCCCATCGTGCTCTTCCTGCCGGGAAAATCCCCGGCTCCCTATCGGTAGCAGAGGTGAAACCTTCTAGAACGCGTCCCAAGGGCGCTGTGAGGGCTTCTGGCGCTGCATCTCTTTGGTGCCATTGGCAGAGGTTTTTATTTAGCCTTTAGCAGCCTGCTGTCAGCTGGCTGCGTGTTCCCCAGGTGTGATCAGCAGGAATTAATTCCCCGAGCTCTGCTGCCCACGCTGATGGCAGAGCACCCCTTTCCTGAGTGCACGAATGGGAACTGCACTCCACCGAGCCTGCTCGCTCCTTTTCTGCTGTGCTGCTGCTTCGGGATTGACAGGAACAAGAAATAATGGCCATTTGTTTAATTACACCAAAGGGGACTTGGCTGATCAAGAGCTCCAGGATTTCTCCTGCAGGGTAATTTCTGTGATTAGTTTTTCTCTGACTTTAGAACAGAGAGTTGTATAAAGAGTATTCCTCACAGAGAAACAAACTGCATGAGTGAAACTCCTTGCAGGCAAATGATACTGAGAGCCCTTAGATCCAAAACTCTATAAAACTGGGCAGCAATATCCCTCTCCTGCCTTAATAATAAACTTTTTAAAGGTTCTTCTCCAGACTTGAAGTCCCTTTATTTGTTTTTCTTATCTGTGGACTTGTGAGATTTATAATGTGGAACATGTTTTGCTTAAATTCTCTACATCTCTTCTTATTGATACACAGTTATAATCTGGTTATTTGGGGATCAGGCTGTGAGGCTTTTTGGGTTCAGTTACAAGAACTACTTTGATTCACAAGAAATGGATTTGCCCTGTTAACTCCTGATAGAATTTGGCAGAATTAGCATTTTCCTGATAAAAGGACTGGGCTGGAGCATTGCTGCTGAATCCCCTGTGGGGAGCAGGGATGGATGCTTTAGTAGCCTGAACTAAAATAGGATGGAAAATATCTGTACAGCCCTTTGGGGCAGGTTAATTAGGAGCATCCACATCACAAACCATCAGTCTCTTATTTACATAAGGGTGGCTTTGATAACCCCCTCAGCATCTCCATATTGCAGGGGTGAGTTGGTTTGTTTCCAGGCACACCTGGAAGTTTTCTGCTGGAAAAGGGAGCTTTGCTTCAGTTCTCTTTGCTGTGGTTAAATGTTTCATAATGTGCTTGCAGCAGGTTGTGTAACATGTAGGATGCTCTGAGTGGTCTTGTAGGTACAAGACAAGGTCAGCTTGGACTTTCCCACCTTAAATTTCCTAGCTTTCAAAAATTACTAATAACTTACTTCTTAAAATGTTGCCTTGTTAAGGGGGATTTATGCAGCAAGACAACAAAAAGCACGAGGTAAAATCCCAAAGCTCTCCTTTAAGCTTATAATTTTCTGTGTGATGAGTAAAATCATTGTTTCTGTTTGAAGATCTGCCTGTTCAAACACATTTTCCACATGCATAACAAGCATGGTTTAAAAAAAACCCAAAGTAGGGGATAAATACATTAAAAAAAAAAGGTGGTATTTAGCTAAATAGCCTGAATTTTCTCTCAAGATTTTGAATTGTAAATGCAGGGGATAATCAGTGTTACTTGGTAATCATGATCTCAAGTGAGCACTTACACCTTTCACATTTGAACATTTCACATGGGTATCTCAACACAGGATTTTTCTCTCCATGAGTAGAAGCTCTGGTCCAAGCAAAGCTGAAGAAATTGAAATGTATTGTGCCATTTTGAGAAAATTATTGGCTGCAACGTGCTTATCATTATTCTTATTCATGGGCAAATATGCTTTACACTCTCCTGTCATAAAAATAAACTCTATTTACCTGTTTTGCATCCAACTTCTGCTTTATCTTCCTTCCCTGTGTGGATTTACTGGTTGTGCTGACCAATTGTGTCTGGATTTCCTCCTCAGTTTCACTGTGTCCCACTGAAATCAGCAGAGGCTGTTTATTCTTGGCATTTCTGGGTATGGATTTGGGCAGTTTGGGGCCTGTCTCTCCCCAGGTGGGAGCTGCTTTTGAGCTATCTGACCACTCTTTTCAATTAATCTTGTTTGCCTTGTACTTGTGTTTATCTTCACTTTGGTCTTGATGGTTTCTCAAGTGCCTTGTTATTCATGAATTGCTTTTTCATTAGCAATTTTTCATTTCAATTTTGTCCTTTTTTTTTTTTTGGCACCTGGCTTGAGCTAAGCTAAGGTCTTAGACTCATCCTAACTCTGTATGAGATCCCTGCCCAAACATCATCTTTGTTTCTCTCTCCTTCCTCTCCCTTTGCCATTCCCCCTTTTAAAAATCAATTGTAAAGTTCTTCTCTCTATCTCAGTCTTTCCTGCCATCTCCCACTGTGAAGATGAGCTTTGGTGTGATTAAAGGATTGTCTCAGTTTGGGCTGGGTGAGTGATGCTCTGCTGCCTGCTAACTGAATTCCAAACAAGCAACCTCAGGGTTTTCCCTGCATGCTCCTCCTGGTGCTTGGAAGGTGCTGCAGAAATCCCTGAAAACACTTTAATGTTCATTTCCTGAAGCTTTCACTTCTCTATAGCCTTCAGAAAACAACATTAGCAGGCATTTGTAAAGCTGAGAGTACTCTGTGTGTTTCTGGATCTTGCCAAAACGTGAGGAGAGGGAAAATGAAGTGGAGGAGAGGGGGAAATGCTGTTTCTTTATACTAATGGGTATTGTGTGCTTCAGGTGTTGCATAAAAAATTACAGGTGGATCAGCTTTTAGATCAGTCTCTCAGACATCTCTGCTTTCACATTTTATGTCTTTACTGTTTTCCAGAGTTTCTTTGCTGCTGTGGAGGGGAGAGGACAGAATAGGGCAGTGCTGAGTGGGAGCAGTAACTGATAAATAAGAGCACTTTGTAAGATATTCAACTAATATTTGGAATAACAGTAGATAAAAATATCTTGAATGCTTGCAGAAGTGCTTTTGGCTCGTGTCTCCTGTATCTAACAGTTAAGACTTTGTAACCAGTGAGATTTACTTGGGAAACTGTTTCCAGGGTGTTTAAATCAGATGTAGCCAGGGGAAATCCACTTGGATCTCGTGTTTCACTTTCCCTTACCAAGCACTTGCAGAATTGGTTTTTTTTTGGTGGTGATGTGTAAAAATTCACGGTTGAGTTCTGCTGCACAGACAGGTTTGTGTCACACTGTGAAATATCTGCATTTGGTCAGGAGTCTCCTTATTAACAGGGTTTGGGTTTTTTTGGTGTGGTTTTCTTCGTTTGGGGTTTTAAAATTTTTTATTTTTTAATTTTTTTATTTCTTGGAAGCCTGGGGAGTGTTTTGGCCTTTCCTTTCTGAAAGGTGACTCCCCCAGGATGGCTGGGCTGTCCAGGCAGCCCTGGCCCAGCTGCACCATTTTCTGATCAAATTGGGGTTTTGAACTTGGAGCTGAGAGAGGATCCCTCCTTTCTCACTCCTTCATTTCTTTCCTGAACTGTAATCACTGATCTGTTAGTCTAATTGAGAGATAAAGAGAGATGTAACACAATTTGAAAAATAATCTGGCAGAGTACAGCTCGTTGCAGGTTGGTCCTCTGCTTAAAATGTTGGTCCTCTGTTTAAAAAGTGACAGAATTTCACCCTGGGATTTGCAATTTTTAAATGAACTCAAGGCTTGGATGTCAGGGGAGCACCTCAGCATCTCTTGTGAGATGAACTTTAATAATACACAAAGCTGCAAAGCTCTATTGAGGCCACTTTCAGTCAAGTTGGTTTTTAAGTGTCTAATTTCCTGAACTGAATCAAGACTTGGTTCCTGTTTCTTTCTCCCAGTGTGAGTTTCTGTCACCAGTTAATTCTCTTACTGGGAGCACAGTCTGGAAAGGGAATTGGGCATCTGCTACTCCCATTATTTAAAAATTACTGGAAAGCTGGAAGAAGAAAAAAAAAAGAGTTTCTTAATATAGTTATTTTGTTTTTAGTAAGGCATTTTACTATTGTTTATCAAGAGTTGATGTTTTTTCCTAAAGACTCAACCAAAAATATTTGTATTACTGTATTTCAAGTGTAGGATGGAGTTAGCACTGAATCCTGAGTTATCTCAGTCTGGTGTAGCTGCATCCCCTGATCAGACAAATCATTTTTCCAACTGAATTTTAACTCTTTTTTTAAAGGAATTTCTGTGAGAAGGTCAGTAAAGTCCAAGAAAACAAAAAATATGAGAGAAATGAAGCATCAGGGTCTGAGGGATGCAAGTGGAATGGTGCAGAAGGCTTTTCAGGGAACACCCTCTTCCGAATCCTTGCTTTGGTTTGGAGGAGGATGTGGCCAGGTGTGAAAGGAAGAAATATTTCATGAAAATAAAATAGCAAAATAAACTAAGATCTTGTTTTATAAAACCTCTTGCCCACAGGTATTATCTTTAAATTAATTGACTTTATAAGTTTAGTTAAAATATTCTTGAGCAAAAGCTGATTCTGGCAGGGAGAAACATGTTTTAATCCTCAATACACTTGGTATTTCAAATTTCTTCTTTCACAGCTCTATGGAAATCTTACTAGATTTCATTATTTAAACTTAAAAGTATAAGCTTTGAGCTTACAAATACATTTTTTTTTCAATTTAAAATCCTTTCTCTTATGCTTTAAAGTCTTTGATTAGTTTCAAGTCTGCCTTATTTAGGAAGGGGGAGTGAGGATAGTGAGGTTTATTGTTTTAGTGCAAAGCAAGGAAATTGCTTCCCAAACATGTGCTTGTTGTTAAGTCAATGTACATGCTGGACATATGTTTGAGATTTCTGCAGTTGCCACTACCTTTTTTTTTTTTTTTTCCCCAAGATCATACTGTAAAGCAAGTTACAGTAAACAGTTCTTATGAGAGGAGTTTTTACTAAGTTTTTGTGGAAAACTTCAACAAAATTTAGTTGTTCTGGGTTTTTTCTAATTCCCTATTTTTTAAAACCAGTTCTGCCTGTGCTGTTGCCTTTTTATTTGAAACCATGTATAAGTTGTTGGTCTTGTAGTAGAAACATCTTGACAACATGTTATTCTCTTCCTTTCCCTCTCATATTTTTGGAATTTCATACTGAAACATCTTTATTTTGTAGTTTTAAAGCATTCATGAAAAGCTGTGACTCCATCACTGGATTTATGGGAGTCTGGTGATTGGTGTAGTGCTGGAATACTGGAATACAACAAATTTTGAATTAATTTTTCATGGATGGGAATTGTGTGTAAGGGGCAAAATCCAGGGAAAAGCAGCTGCTGAGGTGTGGTTATGATTGAAAAAAAACACAGCTCTGTGTGTGGTTGTACACACACATACCCAGAGCTCAACTATGTGCTTATTAGTTAAAAAAATCTTAATAAAATTATAAAATTTGGATGATTCTGCTCTGGGCATGGAGAGGTGTGGAGGTGAACTTTGTGGAATCCTGAGGCTCTGAAGCCACCCATGCCCATGCAGCTGTGCCTGCACTGCAGGGACAGGATCTTTTATATATATATATATATATAATGTGCCATTATAGCTGTTTATTAACAGATAGCCCTGTCACAATGTGTGTGAGCAGTGGAACAGCCCCAGCACTTGGGAATTTGCTGTTCTGCTTTGGTTTGGGTGGGAAAGCCACTCCCAGCATTTCCCTGAACAAATCCTCTGCTGGTGTAACAAGAACAGCAGAAACTTGGATTTTTGGCTCTTTTTGCTGCCATGCTCCTGTTGTGCATTACATAAACCTGGTGTGTGTGTGTGCTCTGAGTGCTCAATTTACTCTCTGAAGCTTTGCTTTGAATTTTGCAGGATCCAGAGAGGAATGGAGACTCCCTTGGATGTTCTGTCCAGAGCAGCATCTCTGGTCCATGCTGATGATGAGAAACGTAAGTTGCTGCCTTGCTGGGCCCAGCTATTGGTGTTTGATCCACCTTGGAATTTTACTGAGCCCAAGATGTGGAGGAAACTCTCCTCAGGCTCATGGAGATGTGCAGAAAACCCTTCAGAGGTTGTTTTCCTCATTTCACCTTGCATTTCAATTGGTCAGTGGGCAGGAGAGATTGATTTTTAAAAAAAATTATATATATAGAATATAAATATAAATTTTATTTAAAATGTATTTAGTTCATGAAGGTGCCTCTCTTCTCCCAGCTGCATTTGCATTGTTAGCAGACAAAAAGTTGTGGTACAGCTGCTGTCAAACTAAGGCCAGGTGGAGAACTCTGGCTCCCAGATAATTTTGGTTGGAATTCATTCAAGAACACATAACTGGGTGGGCACCAGTGGGCTGCAAAAATTGCAGCTGATAAAAAATCTCAGGTTGATTGTTGTCATTAGTAAGGAGCACTTGAAAAGAGAATTACAGGATTTTAAGTTGTCAGAGGCTCATGTTTTCCATTATTTGGGTAATATTTTTGCTTTTACCTCATGATAAGAGTTTCAGACGGCTTAACTCATGTTAGAATAATATTTTCAGTCCTGCCAAGCTGCAGTGCCACCTCACAGATCAGATTGTTACCTGCCTGCTCAGTGATAAATGTCCTTGGTGCTTTCTGAGTAGTGTGTGCACTTTGGGTATCAGCCTCAGGAGAAAAATGGAATTTTGATTTCTGACTAGAAAAATGGTATTTTGAATTTCAAACTGCTTTTGTGAGTTGCTCCTGTGCATGAAGTCACCTTTTAAGATGAATGCAGCTGTTCTTTTGTTCTATATATGTTTTTGAAGATTATTTGTCTTGAATATTGAATAAAATAATTGGTTTATTGCTGTGAATCTGCCTTGTAATGAAGTTGGTTTTGCTGTTCTTGCATGTTCACTTTGCTGCTGGATAAATACCAAGTTTTCAGTGGTGCCACTGCAGAGGGATGATTTGGTTGACTTGCCCCAGTTATTGACTATTACTGGTAAAATGAACAGCAGTGGAACTCCTTGAGGAAATAATTTCAGCCATGATTTTTTGGCCTGGGGAGGAGGGGATTTCTTTTGGCTACATTTAAAAAAGTATATTTTGAATTTGTGCTCTCAATTTTCTTGAGCTTAAATGCATTCTTTTTGGCTAACTATTGCCTAAGAGTGTAGTTTGATTTTTTGAGCTCCACGGGGTAGGAATGTTGGATTTAGAGAATCCAGAGGAAGTCTGATTCAGTGCAGCTTGCATGTGAGGGAGCTGATGTGTATCTGGTTCTAATTTACATTCCTTTAGTCTTACCACTTAGACTTAATTAGATTTATGCCACTCTGCAGCTTCTAACTTGTGCTGTCTCCAGCTTGCCCTGCTGTTCTGTCACAGCCCAGAGTGCTGCAGTGGCAGGAGCTTGTGCCTTCCTGTGCCAGCTTTTGGAACTCATTCTGGGTAAAAAGGAGCTGGTTTGGAAGTGAGTTTTAATCTTGAATTCAGCAGTTATCCTTGAACTCATTCTGGGTAAAAAGGAGCTGGTTTGGAAGGAGTTTTAATCTTGAATTCAGCAGTTATCCTTGAACTCACTGGGTGTAAAAAGGAGCTGGTTTGGAAGGAGTTTTAATCTTGAATTCAGCAGTTATCCTTGAACTCATTCTGGGTAAAAAGGAGTTGGTTTGGAAGTGAGTTTTAATTTTTAATTTAGCAGTTATCCTTGAACTCATTGGATAAAAAGGAGTTAGTTTGAAAGTGAGTTTTCAGCTGTTACCCTTGGGTTTTCAGTGAGGTTCTAGCAGTGCTGGTATCTGTATTTCTCTATCCCCACTCTTTGTCTAAAACAGAATTCTGCAGTGTTTCCAATATTCCAGTAGTGACCAGGAGTGCAGCAGTATCACCAATATTTATGCATTTAATGCTTTGAAATTTGAAGGATCCTCTTATCTCTGTGGGCACTCAGTAATACTGAAGTGGCTTAGTGTATATACAAATCATGAGCTGTTTAAAACAAATACTTTTCAACTTAGCAGCACTTAAAGAAATGAGTTTAACCTCAGCCAGCACCCAAGTGCCACACAGCTCCTCACTTTCATGTCTTCATGGGGAGAAGAATCAGGAAAAAGGGTGAAACCTGTGATAAGAACAACTTGATTATTGAAATAAAATGTTATAATTATGATCATGCAAAGAGAGAAGGAAAAGAGGGAGGAATGAACACAGAGCCAGTGAGTGATGCCCAGCAGTGATGGGTGGCCCCCAGTTGATCCCAGTTCCATACTGGGCAGGATGATAACTTAACCCTGGGTGCTGCTTTCAGTCTCATCTCTGCTTTAGCTCAGGAACTATAAACTGTATTTCAACAGCTCCCAGTTTAAATCATCCTGCACTTGTTGGCAATGAAAATTTATGAACCACATTTGTTTAACTGCTGTGTCATGGGAAAGATTAATTATGGAGCAGGAATGGCTACTGCAGTTTGGGATTTTAACTCCTACCATGGAGATGTAAGCAGTTATTCAGGTTTATTGTACAGGGGATCTGTACTTAAAACAGTCAAAAGAAGGCTGAACAAAAGAGAGCCAGTGATGTCATTATTAGCCAGATGTGTTAAAGGCTGGTCACTGATTTCTGACTTGCAATAGTGGAGGAAAAGACATTAAAAAATCTGTGTCCCCTGGTGAGGAGCTGTAGGTAATGTGCAACTATTTCATCTCTAGATGGCACCTGGAAGGTTTGGCTGGGATCCTTCCTGGGCTTCAGAAATGGGGTTTAGAAGATGTGATGTGCACCCATGAGGTTTTTTATTGTTATCATGGCCTTAAACCTTACAGAACGTGGGTTATTGTAAATTGATTTTTGCAGATCCCAATAAGCTCCTTGCCACACATTTCTTTCCCTGCTCTGTTCTCACTGGGCTCATTCTGATTTCTCATCTCCTCAGGTTCAATTTGCTGCTTTTGGAAGAGCACAGGATAAGCTGGTAGGGTTTAGGCAAGTATTTAAGAATGAGGAGGATTAAATTCTGTATTTATCTGGTGTAAGGGGTTTGGGAACTGGTCTTTCAGTTATAATCAGAGTTTTAAAGCATAATCTTGACATTGAGAGAAGAGTGAGGGAAAGCATTAATCAGGAGTTGTGCTTGCAGATTTTATTGTAAGCACTTTGTACTCTGCCTGTGTGGATTTATAGGAACACTTTATTTACACTTCCCTTCAATGTGTAAGCCCAGCTAAAAAAATATAGGAAAAAACAAGTTAATTTTCACTCTCTCAGGGTAATATAGTGAAAAATCTGCTGTGGGCAAGCAGGAGAAAATAGAATTCCAGAAGGAAATAAAAGATTTGGGAGCAGCTCCACCAAGTCCTGGGCAAAACTTTGTTTTAATGCTTTGGACCAAATTCATACCTGTTGAGTCTTGATTTATGTTTTGCAAAGCTGATAGAGAGCTGCATTAAAAAAAATAAAAAGCATTATCTGTGATGAATCCATTCCCATGCACATGTGCCATCAGTCATGTGTGCAGGGAAGCCTGGAACTGCAATTCCACACTCCTTGCCTGTGAACACTGTTATTGGTTGGCAGCAGTTGCTTTTATGTGGTTTAGTTTAATCCACTTCAAATAATTAAGCCAGGCCATACAGCTGATATTTCTAGTACAGAAGAATTATTGTGCTTTAAAATCCCTGCCCTAATCTGCTTTGTAATAAAATCCTCCTGTAGACAAGAGCCACCAAGGAGTTTTTGCTATTCCTCTCTGCTGTCAGGAGTTCATTAGGAGCATGAATCCTGTGCTGGCTCCCACCCCCTCATGAATAAACATGCAATGATTATTTGTTCTGGATAGCTGATCCCAAAAAAAGATCCTGCTTCCAGGCTGAGCTGAGGAGAATTTATTATTTCTCAGCACTATTGAAGAAGATGGTGACTCTGTAAGCTTATTGTTTTAAATAAAAAACAAGCAATATTTATGGCAGAATTAGATTTGAGTGTTGTTGCTCGTGTTGAAGATATTAATGATGAAGTATTTCCAGCATCACCAGGACTTTCCACCCACACTGCCACTGTTTGTTGTGTAAATTTATGGCAAATTATGGGCAGTGAGCCTGAGGCAGGATTTAAAATCAATGTTTGCAGAGCTTTAAAGAGCCTCCATCCTGCTGTGGGAACAGTTACATCAGCACTGAGAATAGCTGAAGGTGTTCTGAGTGATGAAAAGTGAGGAATTGGATGGGATTTGGTCTGTGCAGTTGGTACAAAGAGGGTCTCAAGGATCATTTGCACTTTGGTTTTTGGGGGATTGGGAGGTTTTTCCAGCATTGGTTGGTTTTCCCTTTTTCTAGAGATTCATCTGTTCCAGAAGCAGGACAGCACTTGTGCTCAGACATGAAATAGCAGTTTCATGTCACAATCCTTTTTTATTTTCTGTTCACAACTTCACCCCATTCTGAGCAGAAGTGGGAGGAATTGTAGTGTAAGGACAAGAAATACTCTATAGCAAAATATTACTCAAAGCAAGGAAATATTTCCAGTAGAACACAATCTTATGTGATTGCCCTTTGTATTTCATTTCCACAGGTAGGTTCAAAATACAAAGAAAGAAATGGGAAAGGTCTTGGATCCTGAATTGAGATTTCAGTATTGCTGCTCATCCATGGAACTTGTGCTTCAGGGCTGGAAGGGAATCAAATTATTGGTTTAATAAGGGCATCCTGGAGCATATTTTAAGGATCTTTTGGCATCTCAAATATGTTTGTCAAAAAGAAATTCAGAATTCCTTGCTTTGGAGAGTGTTGGGTTTTGTTCCTTTAGCTGGGAGTCATTGCAGAGACTGAAAATCCCTGGCTTGGTTTTCCCAGTTTAGCCTAAGTAAGAATTTACCTTATAATGAAAAAGTTGTATGTGATTTCTACTAAAAATATTCCTTCCTGTGACTTCCAGGACTCCTCCAGTAATGAAGTTTTTTGTTTTGTAGGACAATACTTGCTACATTCCTTGGTTGAGGGCAACACGACCACTTGAATTCAGATTTTTATTTTGCATTTTGTAAATAAATTGAACAGTATTTTGTATGTGTGATTTTTCTGAGTTCTTTCAGAATTTGGGGATTTTTAATCAGGGTTTATCAGCTCTTGGATGTCTCTTATTAACCAACCCAGCACAAATTTAGAGCTTGGCAACTTCTTCAGGACTTTGGTTGAAGGGAGGGTGAGATGTTCTCCAGGATGATTTCTAATATGAATATAGATGGATTCACCACATGGATGTTTGTATTAAAATATTGATTTGGTTGTCTTTTTGCCAGGTTGGTTCAGGGAAGAGGCAGATATTTGATATACACAAAAAGTTGAGGTGTGATTAGACTATGGTGTTCTGCAACTCACTTTAATACCCTGGATTCTTTAATTATGGAAATTAATCTGTATTTGAGTAAAGGAATAGTTTTTCTGATTTAGCAACTGTGCATTTGGTCAGAGCTTTTCTGTGCTGTCCAGCAGAAGAGAAACTGCAGTTTCCTGGAGGAAAAGCTGGAATTTCTAAGGAGCAGTGTCAGCAGAAATCTACATTAGTAATCCCTTAAGAGCCATGAGAGGTGTTAAAAGTGCATTTATCAGTTTGTCATGTGAGTAATGTTTGATCAATGGTGGAGGGAGTCCTGTTAGTTTTGGAGTGGATTTTGTGGCATAAATCATCCTTTTTTTTTTTTTTTTTAATGGAAGGGGGAAAGTATGGAAATGTGATGTTTCAGCATAGTAATAATGTGATGGAAAAACAGAAGTGGCTCAATCCTTGAGATGCAGCCTGAATCATCTGATGTTGTATGAATACCAAAAGCTTGAAATAATAAAACTGAGTAATAACATGCCAAACATTCTGCTGTTAAATTGATGAGCTCCACAGAAAACACTGATACCTTCTCTGTTTGAAATAGCAGCAAAGCTGGTTTTTAGTAAAATATCTGAATGGCTGAACTCCTGACCTTCTGCTTCTTGTCTTTCCAAAACCTTGAGCTGTTTGCATCACTCAGGATCTCACACAGAAGCTTCCTGTGAGTGCTGTCAGGGCCATCCCATTAATTTTAGGATTTTCTTGGAAGTAGGAGTGTTACATAGGACAACTGCTTGCTTGGCTTGTTTTGTTTTTAAAAACAATGAATTATTCTTACCCCCAGAAAGTTTCGTGCTCGTTTTTTTTTTTTTTTTAATACCCTGCAAGTTTATTGTAGCAAGAAAATAAAAGGATGTTTTCAGCTTGTTAAATAGGCTGGAAAATGGGGCAATTGTCTGCCTGGAGCCTCGATGTGTTTTAGGAGCAGGGGAACCCCATTAGCAGGGATGGAAATTCCTGCAGGAACAAAGGGCCTGCGTGTTCCCTTGGAATGAATTTTCCAAAGTTCAGCTGCCTGCAGTTTGTAAACACGTCCTAGCATCCCTCAGACAGCCCAGATGTTCCTCCCAGAGCTCCTGTGCCTCTCCTTCCTGAGCCCTTCTCAGGGAATTTGGGATACAATATGGGGCTGCTGGCACCCCCCCACCCCAGCAATTGGGGTTTGCTGGAACTTTATCTCTGAATGTTGTCTGGCAAGTGCAGGGGGAGGAATCTCCTTGCTGGGATGGAATTTGTCATCAGACACCAAGCAGAGCTCTGGAAATCACAGCTGGCTGAGTGGCAGGCTGCTGAGGATGGAGCTTGTCAGTGCACATGCTCCTAAATGATGGTCATTTCTCAAATGCTGGCCTTGGCATTTGTCTGTTTTACCAGAACTGGAATTTGTTACAGCCTGATTTCCCCAGCAATGCAGGGAAATCATTCCCTGATTAGGTTTTGTCTGTGGGGATGAAAATCTGACCATTCTTCCCATGGCACATATTATTTGGCATGTTTAATTTGGTTGTAGAAAGAAAAAAAAACAAACAAATTCTTTGTTAATTAGAGGTACTGCAGGCTGACTAGAGAAATGCAGGGTGTTTTCCAGGATGTCCTGTAAGAGCAGAGAACACACAGGACATTCCTGGAAATGGCAGTGCCACACATGGACAGGCAGCAAGGCACAATGGGGAGGGGAAAGGAGTTAAAATATTTCAGCAGGACTTTGGATTTGGCATGTTTACTGCTTTCTCTACTCTTTTTAATGTACTTGTGGTACTTATTTCAGCACTTTATAGTGTCTGGAAGGGTTGGAATAGAGCACTTTGCAGTTTCCTTGTTGCCTCTAATGCAGTGTCTCAGACCAGGCTCAACATTATAAACCCAATTCTTTTAGCAGCAGTTAAAATTGCCTTTAAATTTAAAGTTAACAATTAAAATTGAGGTGGTCCTATGCAACTTTAGTCCTTGTTCAGTCACAGTCTTTAGTGAAATGATCATAGAAATTTCACAGTTCTGTTGTAAAAAGCAAAGTGCAAGTTCTTAGTTAATGAGCATCTGTTTGGAATTTTCCTTTTTCCCTGGCTGGGAACCCAGACTGTATTTATGGTATGCCATTCAAATTCTGACCTGGAGTAGGAGGGATGTGAACATGGATTTTTTTAATCCAAGGTGAGTGTCCTGATGGAATAGCCTGTGAAACAAAGAGAGGATACAGTCAATTAACACACTGCTTTACTAATTTCTGCCTTTTGTTCAAGAAAAAAAAAAAAAAAAAAAAGCAGCAGTGCTTTACTTCAGCCTGAAGAGAAACTCAATTTTTTTTCCAAGGAGCAAACACCAAAATGACTTGCTTTTATTTTTTCCCTCTCTTTTGGTGCTGACTCAAAAATCAATTCCCTGTGGAAGCAGAATTCTGGCTACAAATGTGTAGGGCAGCAATAAACAATGTCACTACAGAAAATTCTGTCATCCATAAGCTTGAAAGGAGAAATGCTTCTTATTTAGCAAATTGAAGAGTGATTTATTACACTCCTCTGATTTTTTTTTTTTCCCATTTCTGTTCTGACTTTAGGCTTAATGACACATTCATTGAAAGGTGTCCCAAAACACTTCAAGAGTGCAGGGGATGCACAAAAACAAATGTTGTAGTGGGTGATAATAATTCCATAGCAGTGAATAAATTTGTTTCAGATACACACTCACTGCTCTGTAAGGCAGAGAAATTTGAAACACTTGGGCAGAACTGGCCCTTTGTGTGTTTTCTTGGTTCAAAGGAACAATTTTAGCACAAGCACTGGGATTTTTCTGGAGCCATGCCAAGAGCAGTAACTGCTTTTATTTTCTGGGTCATGCCCACGTTGTCTGCTTGGTTTGTGTGAAGACATCTGTGTGTTAGAGCTGGAACTTCATTACTGGAGATCTCCTGCCTTTATTTGCTGGCTTTGTGCTGGGTGGATCTGGCTCCTGACAGGAGAGTGCCCAGTTCATCCATGGCTCCATCTGTGCCTTCATGCACCTCTTAATAAAACTTGATTTTATAAACATCCAAACTTCTATTTCCCATTTGAACTTGCCTCCAAATTATGATATCTATTAAGATCTATTAAGATTTACCTCATCAGCAGACAATATAATGGTTTTCCAGTAGTGCTCTAGAATTTCAATATGTTCAGGTTGAGCAGTGCTGAAATCTGTGATCTTGCTCTGCAAGAATCTGTCTTTGAGAGAATGTCAGGATATATATTTTTATTTCAGGATATATCTATTTTTTCAGAATATTCTTTTCATCATATATTTATTGCATTACCATAATTCTATCACCTTATGCTACATTATTATATACCTGCTCAAATTATTCTTTTATTCCAAAATGATGAGCTCCAGTTTTAGAAGTATGTTTGAATAGTTGCTTAGCTTTAAATATATCAGCACTTATAATAGTCCTTCACAGAGTTATCAATCAATAATTTATTCATATGTTGAATAAAATAGGTGCACATTACTGTGTCATTATTAAGAATGACATATTATTAAGGTGACATTATTAAAAATGTCATTTGTTAATGTTTGTGTATGAAGGGAAAATAATGGGCTTTGCACTGTTGTCTCCTGTGGAAAGGAAGAAGAATTTGGAAAATTGAAAAGAAAAATTAGATTTTTGTTCATTGCATTTTTAAAAATTGTAGTTGCTGATGCCAGTGGAAAGCTCTGAGCTGTGTGAGTGTCCCTGGCAGGAGCTGCCCCATGAACATGGCTCAGCTTCTCATGACTCCCAACAGATGTTTTGCCTTTAAAGGTCACTTTAACTGTGTCCAGAATGGCTCCTGGCTCCCCAGAGTGTGCCAGCAGAGTTCACAGCTGGAATGTGGGTTCACATCAGGAATGAAATCTTGTGGGTTTCTTGTTCTTATCCAACCAAATCTCACCATCCCCACTTTGCCAGCAAGAGGCAGGGCAGGATTTAAAATGGTAATTCCATTTTCAATGGAATGATGTGAGCAGTTTGTGGGTTCTGAATGGCTTCAGACACAATCTCTGGGCTTCTAAGGGCTTGATTTTTGCACGACATGAAGATTAAATTTATCCATCTACAGGTAGAGCAGAAGCAACCTGGCAAACCAACATGAGAACTGCAGTGCCATGCAATAAAAACTTGAATGTTGTTATCTGCCTGCACTCTGGTGTGTTCCCACTGGGCTCTTTTTTATGGTCATCTGTTTAGATTTGCATTCATGTGTCTGTGATCATCTGGCAGCTCTGGCCTCAGTTTGTTTTTCCTTTTCCTCCTCAGAAGTAGGGCACAGTGGCATTGTGAGCTGTTCCCCTGACCCTGATGCAATCCCATTAATGCCACTTCTGCTCTCTCATACTCAAGTATTAATGAGCAATGGGAGGGAGGCTGGAAATACAAAAATGTGGATTTTCACCACTGCTTGTGGCTGTTCCCTCCTGCCCAGCACTGCTCTGTTCCAACCTGCTCCCATCACATTTTCAGTGATTGATAACAGCAGGTTATGGTAGCACTGCAGAAATTTCTATTAACACGTGTAAAGGACTAAGGAAAGAGTGTTGTGGAAGAACTTTTATTTATTTCTCAGATTGGATTCTGTCCTGGGTTTGGCTGGGACAGTGGTTTTTTTTCCTTCTGACATGACAGATTCCAAATATATTTTTACAAACTGCTTGTTTCCCTTTCCTCTTTGGATTCCTGTTCTTCATTAAGTTGGGAAGGAATCATAATTAATTTTTTTAATTGGCTGAAATTGCATGTTCATTGAAGTAAGGGGAAATATTTATACAAATTTTCATATTTATGAAAATATTTATGCTACCTTGTGACATCTTTTGATTGTTAAAACACAGGGAAGATAAATAATTTCTCTGGTAGCTGTAGAATAACTGATGTTTCCTTTGAGAAACAGAAGCTGTAAATGAGGATTTTTAAATTTTTTTTTAAGGTCTCTTTCA
This sequence comes from Oenanthe melanoleuca, assembly GCF_029582105.1. Classification (NCBI taxonomy): domain Eukaryota; kingdom Metazoa; phylum Chordata; class Aves; order Passeriformes; family Muscicapidae; genus Oenanthe; species Oenanthe melanoleuca. The sequence goes on along the minus strand of NC_079346.1, from coordinate 17,734,188 downwards.
GTTTACTCTCTGCATTCTATGAGGTCTTATTTTTAATTTTCTTTCTACCTGCCATTAAGAAGGCAATGGTGTGTGGGTAATAGATTGGAGGCTGCAGAAGAGTGTGCAACTTATTGCTGGAATTGAATTCCATGGGCCAGCTATTTAATTAAATGTTCCATATGAATTGGTGTCCTTAAGGAAATCCACAAAATGCCATTTGTCAAGTAACTGAGATTATTTTGATTGCACAGAAATTGTTATTAATGCAATGAAGCATTTAAAATTTTTAATGCTTCTAAGCAAGAGTTAATTTATTTTTTTAATGAGAATATCTTTTGCATTTTGTTGATATAGGAAGAAATAACTGGAAGGTGCTTTTGTTGCAGTTAGAGGTTTAACTGAAATGTACCTCTGCAATTTGATTTTCTAACAGTGAGTGAAGGAAGAGGTGAGAAATGGTGAAAATGGGGCTGAAGGAAGGACAAGGCTGTCCTGTGCTAGAACATTCTTAGCACAATTTCTTTGCCATGGTATGAATGGTTGGTTTAGCCCACAATTCCTGAGAGTTTAGATACATAAATATTTTATAAGGTTTAATATCCAGGTGCTTCTGAAGTAAATGTATGAGAAGGAAACTGAAAAAGCACAGACAATTCCATAGGGAATTAAGCTGGAGGTTGGGGAGAATTGAATTGCCAACTTAAAAGTTCCTTTAAGAGCTGCAACATCATTTCTTGAAGTCTGCTACAATATTTATCCTAAAGCTGTTTTTTCAGACTGTGGGATTTGGGTTTGTCACTGTGTTGAGGAGGAGGAGTTGAATCTGTTGTGATTTAGAACAGTTTGTGCTGTGCAATGTTGGGGATAAAATAAGAATATGAGGGATGAAATAAATGTGACAAATGCTGGTGGCATCAATGCATCCCCTCCCAGCTTGTTCTCAGTTGTTGGCTGTATATTAGCAATTTTACTCAGAAACCAACTTTGGGAAGTTGTCATGGCACAGTAGCATCAGTTCAGTGAGTTTGCTGATGTGATTAACACACTCTATCAATAGGAATCACTTGAATTGATTCCAAATCTTCAGAGCTCTTACTGCAGTTCAGTCAGATCAGACCTCGGTTAGACTTTCTAATTAGAATGTTAGAGGAGACATGTGAGTGTGTGAAGATGAGAACTTGATGTTTCTATTAGGATTTTGTGTGCTGACACCCTGCACTGGGACCTGTTTGTCTGCAAGCACTGCTGAGCTGAGCGTGTCCTAAACAACATTGCTCAATTCTGGCACCCAAAGGTGCAGGATCTATTTTCAACCTTTGTTATGCAACACAGCAAACCGACTTGTATCCCTTTTTTGTAGTTATTTGGTTTTTTTCTGTGAAACTTTGCAGCTGCTGGGTGTTTGATAACCTCTGGCAGTGCTGGGATATTGCTCCTGATGCTGAATCCTGATGTGGCTAATTGGTTTCTTTGGGATTGTCTTCACTGCACAGACACTGCTGACACAAATTCAATCTCCCAGCAAGCAAAGGAAAGCTGAAGTGAGCAGGCTTTAAACTGAGCTGCTTGGCCTGTCTGGGAGCATAAAATAAAACCCGAATTAGCTCAACAGAAGCAGTGCTGTTGAAATTCCCTGTGGTGTGATGGTTGTCTCTGGAGTTGGTCTGACTGCAGAGAAGCTCCAGCACATGCTCCCAACACCTCTGAGGGCTCAGTATTTGTTCAGTATGTGCAGAACCTGAGGAGAAAGTGGGCTATAAAAATCAATGTTACTGCCCAGCAGTAAATGAGAATGATCTGAGAATGGTGACTGCAGCAGGGATTGGGTTAAACTTTACAAATTCATGTTCCACATGGACACAGAGTGGGGAAAAAAGGAGGAATGTTGAGATGGGATACCAGAGATGGATTTTCTTGGTGGCATAAAAGTCCATAAAAATAAGAATTCAGGCAGAAGCTTTGGCAGGGTGATGTGAGTGTTGTTACACTCTGGCAGCACAGCTGATCTCCAATTTCTCTATTAGTGACATGAATTTACTGAGGCAAATCTGCTGCACCATGACAAAATAAAAAAGACTTCCTGGCTTTGGAGCTGGGAGGATTATTTGTTTAGGAAAATCAGCAGGCACCTGGTTAATGTTTTTTGTGTTCCCTGGGCAGTGATGTGTGCACAGGGAGAATCTGTTGGGATATCTGATATAACTCATGGTGAGTTTCCCTTTGGAGCTGCATCCTGCTGCTGATAGCTCTGAGAGGTGAACTTTGATCTTGGGATCATCTGCACTGCAGATTTCTTACTGAGGCTGCTGCCTCACCAGGGCTCATTCCCATGAACAGTAATTAATCCTAATTATTGTGAGGTTCGTGGATGTGGAGTCCTCATCCTTGTATTTGGTATGGGAAATTATGTGAGGATGTTTTCCTGGGAGCCAGGTCAGGCTGAGAGGGGTTTTTAGCTGAGATTAAGAAGCAGATTGTGCTCACTGAGATGTGTGGAGGCTCACAGGAAGCCAGGGATGTCCAAGAAGTGCAGCTCTTCCCAAAAAACAATATTGTGGTATCTGCAGTGCTGGGCTGGCAGATCAGATGTGCAGGCAGGAATTGGCTGCTTCTCCCTCATGTGGAGGGAAAATGTTTCACCTTCCTGTGAGATCAGAGCTTCCTCCTGCTCCCTGGAATAATGTGAATTTCCATCCTCATCCATAAAGGCAGACAGAGGAGTTTGCAGCCCCAGCAGGAGGAGGTGGGTGCTCCACCAGGGTTCCTTACATGAAGCTTCTCCCCTGGCTGGTGACTTTTAAAATCCATTGTCAGTGCGTTAACAGGTCAGACAGGTTCTGCCTGAAAGGAATATCCAGAGCAGGAGTTCTTTTATTTGTAATTACCAGAGTGGATGAAAGCAAGGTGTGGTGCTTGGGGAGTCAGGATCTGACTGGCTTCTGTGCCTTCAGGGAAATCTCATCTTCCTGCTGGATTTCTGCAGCTGCCACTGAGCTGGATGCTTGCCTCAGGTGAAAACTGGATGTGTTCGTGTTTGCAAGGCTCCTTGCAGATAGAAATTCTGTGCACATCATATTTCTAATCTATTGCCTGTATAAATGTTAGAAAATGCACCTTTTAAAAGTAAAAATACTGATCACGTGGCTTCGGTTTAGGTGCATTCTTCTCTTTGTATACAATAAAAAAATGCAGTAATTTCCTCCATTGTGTTATGGGTGTCTAAATATGTGACTTCAGAGAAAGCTCAAGACAGAAGATCTCTACATGGCTGAGTGCATGTGATGAATGGGACACCAAAGGAGAAAATGTATTTTGGCAGTTTTTATCCATCTACACTTTTAAAAAGTTGTTGTGTTCTGCCCAACCCAAACATTTTGGCACTTCATGATCAGCCTTCAAATATGTTCAGTTCAAAAGTTTTCACTAGTTTCCAGTTCTGAGCTTGTGGATTCACTTTGAGGCTTAATTTGCATGATTTTTTTTTTTAATGTTAGATTTAAAGGCTGAAAAAGAAAATAAAATTGTGTGCAATATCTTCACGTGCCCACAGGAGAAAAGGGCCTTTAAGAAAAGCATCAGCATTGCAAAACTTTGCAATATTATGGAGTTGCAACATAAAGAACCTGGAGGATAAAAAAAGGCAATACTCTTTAAAAATAATATATTTTAAAAATAATATGTTACAATATTTATCCTGAGAACTGATTCCTTTGGTGGTGAGGCTGCAGTGCCCTGCTTGGCTGGGACCCTTGTTGGTGCACGCTGTGTCCCCTGGGCTCCTCGTTCATCATCCCTGCAGCACACCAGCACCTCACACCAGGGATGTGTGTCTTTAACTGCCTGGCCCAGCCCAAACAAGTCATTTTCATATGACAGTTCAATTCCTCCAGCTTCTGGAAGCAACAAGGCCAGAATTTTTGGCAATAATCTGATTTACGTAATTAGCCCATCTCACCACCTACAGCTGGTTTGTTTTTTTTTGTTTTTTTTTTTGGTTTTTTTGTTTTTTTTTTTTGGTTTGTTTTTTTTTTTTTTTAACTTTCTTGAGAGCTGGGATTTGTTTATTTTTGTTTATTTGTTTATTTTATCTCAGTGGAGAGCTGCTGGGACCATTAGGACTTCTTCCTCTTTAGCCACCAGCCCTGTCACAAAATAATGTCTTTTTTACCCTTTCCTCTGGAATGAGGTGAATGTGAACTCCAGTATACCCAGGACACCTTTTTCCAGCTTTTTGGAAAGAAGGTGGAATTTCACTGAGTTACAGAAGCAAACATTGGGTTCATGGATTTGAGAGCACTTGTAGCTCTAGAGAAAAGAAATAAAAGGTCAAGAGGAAAAGGACCAAGGGAGGGGGTACTCTGAGAGTGTGATCTGTTACTTCATTTTTGGGATTTCCGAATCCCATGACTGGATATCTTTTGGTGCTGTGTGTGCCTTGGTCTGTCCTGTGGCTGGTCCAGAGAGAAACCAGGGAATTTTAAAGCCTGGGTCATGAAGAATGAATGTTTGATTGGAAAATTGTGGTGAGACAGAATGGGGGGCTCTGGGTAAGGTGGGATTGATGGGAGAAGTTCTTTGTTCAGGAAGAGAGGGATGAGTTTAGGGTGGTTGGAGAACACAGCTTGAGGAAGGTTTTTGAGATTGTTGGAGAGAGAGAGAGAGAGAGGAGCTTGTAGGTGAGTGAAAGGGAATGTGAAAATGGAAATATTTTAAAGGCTGAAGAAATTTTGTGGATGTTGTGGAATATTTGTCACGTTTGGGAAATGCTGAATTTCAGTAAGTGAAGGGGTGGTAGATGTGAGCCTTGGGGGGAAAAAAACCTGATATGTACCCACAAATCTGCACATCCAAGGTTTTTTTTTATGGTTAAAATTTGGTAGATGTGATCCTTTCCTCCCTGCCTCTGGTTAAAAGTGAGTGCTGAAAGATGACAAAGCTCAGGTTGTGGTCACTGCCAAGTCCTGCAGCACCTGGGAATCCTCATGGCCTTGAGGACAGCCTGTGCCATGGGCAGTGCTCACCAGAGGGAGATTTTCATGACTTTTTGGTAAATTAAAAGCCAAAAATTTGGTTTAAAGAACAGTCTCTGCTTTTATAGGTGGTGAGTGATGGTTGTGTGATCTCTAAGAAAAGCAGGGTGGAGCTGGCAGAGGGGAAATGGGAATGGCACATGGGAAATGTGAATATAGACTTTACTGGTTTGTCACAAAGCTGGAAGTTAATAACAAATAAATGTCTTTTTAAATTCAAAACATGAAAAATACCCCTTCCTTTTTTCCATTTCTTTTTGGAGTGAAAACAGCAAAAGCACAATAGAATATCCTAGTGTTGATTCCATTGAAAATCAATTTTGGTGCGGAATTTTCAGCACTCTCTAGGTTTCATTTTTGGAAGGAAAAATGCCTTGTGTACCTGTAGAACTTGAAATGGGAAATTTGATCCATTGGAAAAAGGGTTTCAGCTTCCATTCAGTGCCAGTCCTTGTCCTGGCTGGAGAGCAGCAATGTTGGAAGGTTGTGGTTTGAAACAGGGAAAAGTTTTGTGATGACTTCTGTGAGGATTTCCCCTATTATTTCTCTATTTCTGAGATAAAATTTGTACTTATGAACATCAAGGACATCCTCTGCAGGATTTAGTGGAATTAGGACAATTTATAATATTCCACTTGTGTCCTACAGAACCCTGCATGCATCCACATGTGTGAATAAATAATATATAATATTATATATTTATATTATAAAACATGCTCTTCATGTATTAATATTTTAAATAATGCAAGGGTGTTGTTCTTTTTCTTGTTTTCTTTGTTCTTTTTTTCTTCTGTTGATCCAGAGGATACCCCTCAGCATCCTGAGCAAAGGTTTTTGGTGTAGCTGGAGTTTTGTGAGCACAGCAATTTGGGATGAGAGTGTGTTTAAGGTGTGGGGTTTTTTGGTGTGGTCAAAAATATTATTAAGGTCAAATACTTTTGAAATAATAGAGAACAAGACCCTCAATTGAAAAAAGAATAGCCTTAGAGCTTGAATGAAATTTCACTTTAATTTAATGGAGTAGGTGGCAAGTTACATAATTGGGTTTTGCAATAGCTACTTATTAATATTTTAATCTAAAATTTAGGATAAGTAATTGCTGTGATGTGTAGAAGCCAAAATTATTCAGTTTCATAAGTTGTGATTGATTTTTGTGCATGGGACAGCATTGGGATTCCTGGTTTTATCTCATTTCTAAGGTGATTATAATTATTGGAATATTCAGTCTGTGTGCAAACAAGGTCAGCTCCATAGATTTACATATGTTGATGTCTAAGCTCAATTAAATCTTGTATATTTATACATAAAAAAGCATATTTCATGTCTTGCCAAGTGAGCTATAAGGGGAAATGTTTTCAAAGACTTTAGCAATCTTCGAGCTCTCTGCTTTATTTCTAAACCCTGTAATTAGTGGCTGCTGGAGACTGGATTTGCTTCTTCTCAAAGCTGAGGGATACACACAGTAATTTTGAAATCTAACCTCTAAACATGGTCTGGCTCCTAATTTTCCTAAGTTAAAAGTGGTTAAGATGCCCAAGCATCAAGCTGACTTAAAATTGGCTTTTTTTTTTTTTTTTTTTTTTAAGTAATCTCTTTTTAATTTTTTTTTTTTCCCCTCTCATTTCTCATATTGAAAGAATATAAAGTAATTTTTTTGCCCTGCTAACATGATATCAGGGCATGGCAATGTTTGCATCTGGAGGCTCTGGTGGTGTTTGAGACTCTTTGTAGTTCAAGCTGAATTATGTTTGTGATTATCATCAACCCTTCAGAAATTTAAATTAGTATGCAAATAACAGGAAAGATTATCAAGTTTTTAATTAGCACATAACAATTTTTCCACCCAGATAAACTAGATTTATCTGTTGTGTGCTGTAGCTGCATTTTTGAAGTGTTCTCAGCCCAGCCTAAGAAAACAAAAAGAGAAAAACACCAGCAAATTGAGAGCTGCAAGGTACCACTGAGAAATGGAAAATATTCTTGATGAACCAGAGGCCTCACCCAGCACCTCTGTGCCTATTTTATATATTCATCCAGAATTAAATGTGGTTTTTGCAAAAAAAACCCTACATGGGAAGTTTTGTCTGTGTCCTGCCTTGGATTCTGCCTTTCCTGGCCCAAACTCCCACCTGAAAAAGGCTGTGGAAGGACAACAGGTGTGTTTAGTTTGGGGTGGGAGGGAGATGATTCTTGCTGGTGAGGGCAGGTTTTAATTAACCAAAAGCTTTTTGAGATGATAAATACTTGGAATATACTGATCTGGTATGAAACAGCTGGTCCTAAATGGCTCAATATTTACAAACAAGTGATCTGAAGTTTTTATTTACCATCATGGTGAGATGCTGTTTAAAAATGTGTGTCCCTAAAGAAGGGAGTAGTAAAGAATAAGAATTGTAGTAAAGAATAAGAACTGCAGTACAGCAAGACATTTTTTAAAAAATAATGATAGAAAAAAAAAATATCCATCTGCTAGTCCAGACAAACCATTACCATCTATTCCAGGGCCTTATATGTGCTTGCAGCTCTAGACATCCTTGGTCTGTATTTTTGGTTTCCCTGGCATTTTGTTCAGTGGGGATTCCTGTCATGAGTTACCCAGCACTTTGTGACACTCACACACTCATAAAGAGATTTCCTCTCTAGGTAATGCTGTGTTCGGGTTTTTTAAGCAGCATTCCCCAAGTTTAGGTTATGACAAGAATGACAGAATACACAAATTATTTTGTTACAAGTCAATTTTGGGTGTAAGCTTCCTATTTCAGGCTTGAGAAGCTCCAGTGATAATTTAAAAAGCATCTTTTGTGTTCTCTAATGTCTGGCACGTTTTGGAAACCTTTAACTAGGGGACAGGTAAAACAGGAAGGCACCAGCTTGAGTTCAGAGATGCTCTACCTGGTGGGGCTTGCTTTAATTATTGATTTATTTTAAGGGAACAGGTAGTTTGGTGTAATTAAACTATTTGCAGTGCAACTTCAAGGAGAATTTTTGGTTTGCTTTTCTCCTGTGAAATGCATTCTGACAGAAATATAAGAACTGGGGTGGTGAGAGCAGCAGTGTTGCAGTGGGGTGTGTGGAAAAGGAAAAGCCTTTCCCTTCAGGCACATCGCCACCTAGCAACCCTCAACTCGAATTTGCTCTTTTCTCAGGGAAAGAAAAAAGGTAAAACCTGTTTTGAAATGTTCTTGCTTTATTTCTCCACCTCCTCCTTGGTGTGCATTGAGGTTTCAGTAGGTGCCTGTCTGACCTGAGGAGCTGCAGCTGGTAATTATCTACTCAAAATTGGAATTATGCTGAGCAGCACTGTGTGGCCAGACATATCAGAGTGTGTCTCACCTCTATAAAGATATTTTTTTCTCTCAGCTGCAGAACTGGGTGCTGTTTCAGTAGTTGCTCTCTCCTGATGATCCTGATGGGTGGAATTTCACTTGTCTCCATCTGCAGGGTGGATTCTCAGCCAGGGTTGCCCATTTTCTCCCTGGAAGATGTTGTGGAGTGCAGGCACCAAAGGCATTTTATTTTCTCAGGCTCTTCAGCACTGCCTGAGAGCAGAGGGGGAAGGTTGAGGAGAGCAGAGAAAAGGCAAAGAAGAAAAAAGCAGCTCCCTGTGTGTTTGTAATGCTCTAAAGCAGCTCAGTGCACATTCAAATGCTCCAAAACTCATATAAACTGCCAAATCTGACATCATAGACTTGATGTATTAAGAATTTTTTCCCTATAAAAATCCAGGTGAACAAATAACATATAGTTGTAAGGATTTACTTTTACATTAAGTCCTGTTATTGACAGTGGTGATTTACCTGCTGTTTTTGCTTTCCTGACTTTGCTTTTTGTGCCTTCTGAGGTGGCAGGACATTGCAGAGTGCAGGCTGAATTTGCTTTCTGTGTTGAAGTGAGGCAGATCCCTGGGAGGATGAAGCCTGTCCCTGCTCTGTGGGATAATTAGAATAAAATCCCGTGTAAATCCCCCCGAGCCCGTGGCTGTCCCTTTACCTCTAGAGGCTGCTGTTGTGTTAAAGTTCAGTGGCTTCACACCAGAGCCCAGATCTGGGATTCACTGCCAGGAGCAGGGAGGGTGCAGTCCTAGAGGAAATACTCCAGACAGTGAGAGGCAGAGATGCCTCAGCATGGCGCTGTGTTTGCAGCTATCAGGCTGTAGAAGGGGCTGCTGAAAACCAGCCTCTTCTTTTTTTCCTCCTTTCTTTCCTTTCCTCCTTTCTTTCCTTTCCTCCTTTCTTTCCTCCTTTTCCTTGTCTCCTTTCCCACTGATGCACTGATTATTAGTTTCAGTTCAGTGGAAGGTCTCTCAGACCCACAAGCAGCAATCTGAATTGAGAATTTGCTGACAGGAACCAAGTACTTTACAGTGACCCTGGCAGTATTTGAGGTTAATGTCTGCTGGACTTGGATTTGAGCTGATTGAATTTTCTTTTAAATAAAGTTTTCCTAAGAATGGATTTTGGGCTTAAAATGCAATATAAGAGATGCATTTACATAGATAATTCTCCCCACTCTTCCACTAGGCATTGCCTTGTTTTCAGCTTAGATATTTTAATTTAGAAGTTTATTAGTACAGTTTATTAGTATTTATTGTGAAGCACATTCATTATGCAACATTTGACAAGTCCAATCAGAGTTTGTACTGAAATGCTGAAAGCCATTCACCTAACAGGGATCATTACTGCCTAAAAACCTGCACACCAGTGACTACTGGTCTAATAAAGAAGAATTAACTCCTTTATTGGTGTCTGGACAGCACTCCTGAGTAGTCAGTGGTTTGTGGACAACATCCAATCATGCTTTTCCAAACAGCTTGAAGAAATATGTAACTTTGAATATAGAGCAGAATTCAAATTGGACTCAGAATTGTAATGTTCATGTGCACCCTGTCTTGTAGAGCACTGCTCTAAAGGAGTTTAAATAGTGTTTTCTTCCTCATCACCTGCACCTCCCACAAAAATTTAAGTATTTTAAAGTGAAAAAAATTGAATACTTATCTTCTTGTCCTTCCCAAGCACCCAATAAATGTATTGCATTCATTTGAACTCAGGGATGCTCTCTATGTTAAAAGCTGTACATATCAAAATACTGTCCCCAAAATTGGTGAGCAACTTGCCCTTCATGCTGAAGAAAAGTGCATCTCTTTTTTTAATGTAGTAGGTGTGGATTTTTATTGTTGTTTATATCTTAAAGGGCTCAGATTTCTCTTCATGTCTTTATTAGATGGCTGTTTTAATTTGATGGATTGGTGTAGAATATAGACATGTATGAGTATGCACAATATGCAAAACTTCTTGTGCCCTGGTTAAGAATCACCATGCACTACTCTTTAATAAAAAGATATTTCTCTTTTTAGAAAATATCTTGGGCTGCTTTGGTCTGTATGGTAACTTTTGAAAACAACTGCAACTTTTTATTAGATACCATTTAATAAATGTGCTGTTATTTCAGCATTGTGTATCTGAAGTGTGGTGAAACCTTTTTTACGTTCTAGGCAACCTTAGAGTATTCATTAGACACCAGCAGCAACTTTAAACTACTTGTTTTTGCTGAAATACCCAAAGCATTCAAGCAGTAACTCTCAAAGTGCCATCACAAAGTCTCACTCTGTGGGTTGCTTATGTCATGTCATCCCTTCCCCTTCTCTAGCAGAGAGGAGAAGTTCTCAGGGTGGAAATTAAAGTGTTTTAGTGGTTCTGCCTTGTGTGTACCGTGAAGATTCCTATCCCAGATGGGCAGGGTGAGCTGTGCTCCAAGCTGAAGAGAGCAGAAGGAAAATTAGGATTCTATTAGACTTCAGGTGCTGCTCAGCCGCAGGAGCTGCCGTGCGATGCCCATCAGGTTCGCACATGCTGCAGCCGCCCAGATGTTGTTCCCACATCTGTCTGAGCAGCTCCGTGCCGCAGGCGGGGCTGCAGGAGGCTCAGCCACATCCTGCGATGAGAGCAGCGCCAGGCTCCATCATCATCATCATCATCATCATGGCCGGAGCTCCGGCAGCTGCTGAGAGCCAGAGCCCGGAATGTTTAACCACTAACAGCCCTTAAAAAATCCGCTCCGGCCCGGGCCCGGATGGAATCGCAGCAATGCGTGCGATGCCTGTTTGCATGCATAGCGAGAAACCTTTTTAAACTATTTACGCACAGACGACACAGACGGGGAAATGGCCACTGCCTCACGCCTTTGAATTGCCCCTGTCATTCCTGCGATTCCATTTCTCATTCCTGCGCTGCCGTGGCTGCAGCGCCGCGTTGTTTCTCGCCGTAAGGGGAGTGAGGAGAGGCAGAGTGAGTTTGCAGCGAGGCCCGGCCCGAGCAGGCCCCTCACGCCGCCTCCTCCTCCTGCCGCCGCTGTTTCCTGTGCGAGCGCTCTGACGCGGCCGTGCCCTCCCTCTCTCCCTCCTTCCCTCCCTCCTTCCCTCTCTCCTCCTCTCCCTCCCTCCTCTCCATCTCCGTCCCCCGGCCGGTTCGCTCCCGCCGGGCCCTGCGCTGCACAAAGCGGCGGCGCCTGCGCGGGGCGGGCCGGGCTGTGAGGGCAGCGGGCTGGGAGCGGGGCCCGGCGGGCAGTGCCGGCCACTGCCGCTGTCAGCGCAGCGGGCTGCGCGCTGCTCCCTGCCTGCCCTGCCCCGCCGATCGCGCTTCGCTTTAACGCTCTTAGTTTTTAAATTTTTTTTTTTTTTTAATTATTTTCTTTAAACTTGGAGGAACGCTTGGGAAGCCCCCGCACGGCTCCGCTCCCGCCCCGCAGCGCGTTGCCCTCGCACTCCCCGCGCTGCCGGAGCCGCTCCCCCTTCCCGAGCCGCTCCAGGCTGGGCCTCGGCTGGGCTCTGGAAGCCGGGAGCGCCTCGGCACCGTCTGCCTCCCCTCCCGGAGCCGCTCCTCCCCGCCAGCCCGATAAATGCTGTTTATGAGGATGGACCTGTTGAACTACCAGTACTTGGACAAGATGAACAACAATATCGGCATCCTGTGCTACGAAGGTAATAGTGCCTCGCCACGGGAAATGCGTGGTGCCCTCGCACGGGGAGGGACGGATCCCTTCCAGGGATGGATCCTTCTCCCAGCGGCGCTCGCCGTTGTTTGTCAGCGGCGATGTTTTTGGAGATCGCCGGCGCGGGACGCTCCGCGGGTTGTTGTCAGAGCTTGTGTTTCAGGGCAGAGATTTCTTTCTTTCTTTCTTTCCGCGCGATTTTTTTTTTTTTTTTTTTTTTTTATTTTTTTGCACAAGTCGCGTTTTCAGCTCTTACTTTCCCTCGCCGGGGGGCGGGCGGGGGTTTGTCCGTGTGGGGTTTGTCCGACTGGGGTTTGTCCATCTGGGTTTGTCCAGCCGGGGTTTGTCCGTCTCTGCCGGACACGCGTGTCCGGGGCCGAGTGTCCGGCGTGTCCCGCGGGGCCGTGGGCACTGTCCGGCCCCCAGCGCCGCCCCGGCCTTACACAATGCGGTGTCCGGGGCAGGGGCTCGCTGCCCTCACAGCCCTCACAGCCCTCAGAGCCCCTCAGAGCCCCGCTGGGAAGGCGCCTGAGGTAACCGGGCAGAATCACTTCGTTCATCCCCGCGGAGTTTTCTCTACGTGCGGCTGCGAGAAGCGGTTATGGCTTGGAGAGAAAGGCACCACTGAGCTAATTCGGCTTGGCAGCGGGGCTGCTTTTGCTGTAGCCACACACAAGCTTGCTTTTTTTTTTTTTTTTTTTTTTTTTTTTTCTGATTCAGCAGGAGCGTTTTCCATGTTCGTTCGGAAAATAAACTTGCTGGAGTTGTCAGGAAAGAAACAATGAGCAGCGTGCACAGGCCAAGGAGATGTCTGTTCACACTGCTCAGAAAAAGGGCAGGCCAGAAGCCAGGCAGCCGAATCTCACTTTGGAAATTACAATCTTTTCTGTCCCTGAACCAGCATGGCCACATTTCTTCCCCTCAGGAAGTGGAGGGGCTCCCTGTTGTACTGTTAATATCTTTGTTTCTCCTTTGTCTTTCCTGCACAAATATATATATATTCATTTGGATCAAGCTCTTTTACACAAAGTTGAGCTGAATAATACAGAGATGGAGTTCCATGGAGTTGAATTCCCAACTTCTTTCTTATCCCATGCTTTCTTTCTTAGGGCAAGAAAACTCGTTTAAAAGAGACAAAAAAAAAAAAAAAAAAAAAAAGAAAAAGGAAAACAACTTTCAGGATCCTTCAACTTTTTCATTTCAGGATCCTTATCCTTTAATTTCTTCACTGCTCTCTGCAGTAATTAGTGTTTTCTTTGGAAGCTATTGATAACTTCTGATGAAAACCATGGGATTTTATGCAAAGCTTTATTTATGTAATACATCTTTCTAAGTGTTTTGTTGACTAAGTTTTGTTGCTCTGTAGTTTTGGCTCATTAGTTCAATTCATTGTAATTATGCCTATTATTTATGGAAGATTCTTTCCAGCCCCCCTTTATTCCCCACCCTTTTCTCCAGTAATTGTTATTTAACCAGATCTTAGCTTTAATAGTTCAAAAGCAAAAGAACAGCTTAAGGAATGCACTCTACTGGAGCAGTTTTTGTTTAGGTTAAACATCTGTTGCTATTTTCCTTATTCTGGAAGTTAACATTTTTAACACTAAAATAAACACACACAAAATGAAGAGAAGGAAAGCAAAACTTCAGTGGTGTTTATAGTGAGGTGTTTATATCCCAATGGTTTAAAAAGTGTAAACACTGGCAACATCTGCTCTGAACTCAAAGGGTGTTTTAGAGATGCCTACAGATCTTCCAGGGCTCTGCTATAGTATTTATTTTATAAGTGAGTTGTGTCAGCAGTGATGGGTCTTGTCTTTCCAGGGACACTGTTGCAGTAGTAACTGTATTGACAACAAAACACCCTTTCAACTCTATTAATTAGGATTTATTGAAGGCCACACTTGAACTACTTATAAATTGATGCCTTCCTGAAAAGTACTTTTGAAGATGTAGGATAAGATAAAAAAATACATTGTGTGGTGGGAAAACAGGTTTGACATTTTGGAGGAAACAAGGATGTGCCTATAGGCCTCAGGAAATAGATGGGTTCCTTGTTCCTTTAGATTTTCTCTTGAAACATTTGTTTTTGGTTTTTGAGGTGATTTCTCTGCTGGTGAGATGTGTCACTGTGTTTTATGAAGTTTACTGGTGGTTTTACTCTTCTGGCACTGGAACTGTTGGATTTGCAGCAGCCTGTGGATCAGAGATGTGTTGATACCATAGAAATAGGAAAAGTTCCTCCACTGTGTGCATTTGGCAACCCTTGAGTTCGACATGGAGCAGAGGAGTGTAATTTGCATCCCTGCTTTTTCTTGCCCAGCAAGAGTCACAGATGGCAATTTGTTATCTGTGAGCTGCAGGCTGCTGAGTTAATGCCAGCCCTGGAGAGCCTTCCCTGGCTGGGAGGGGCAGGAACCTCCCAAGAACCTCAGCTGTGTCTTCATCTCAATCTGCTCCTAAATTGTGCCATTCATGGTCACACTCCTGCCACAGAGTTTCCAGTGTAAATACTGTCCGGGTGCTGTTTAGTTCATTAAACACATCTCTGATTTTGGCCTCCTCTCTGGGGGAGGAGAAAAAATAACAAAGATAGGTGATAACATAGATGGGATCTGCCTTGTGGGCATCAGAGTGTCCTTCTGCTGGGGCTGGGCTGGGATGGGAGAGCTGGAATTCTCCCATCAGCTGTTCAAAAGTGAGGCTGTGCTGCAGGTTTAGCTCTTGGCTGTTTTCTCAAACATGGGATAATTTATTTTATTTTTTTGTTGTGAGGTTGGTAAACCACTGGCACAGGTTCTCCAGAGAGGCTGTGGAGTCTCTGCCTTTGGAGATACTCAAATCCCAGGAGCCCTGAGCATCCCACCATCTGAGGCTGGTTTTGGGCAGGAGATTTCTAAATGGCCTCTAAAGGTGCCTTTGTCCTCTTGGAAATTTCTGCACACTCATGTAATTAAAGCAGCCACAGCCAGGAAAAGGACTACAACCAGAAATGAGGGGGAAGAGTTCTAGAAAGGAGGTCCATAACTCAGAAGCACAGGATAAAGCCATTTCCTTTCCTCAAGGTTGTTTGTTTCACACTGATAATTTGTGTCCTTTGGTGGGTTTTCTTAATGCCTTTACTAGCTTTGAGCCCCCATGATGCCCCATGGTAATCTCAAACCCAACTGATGCTTTTAGAGGAAAATCTGAATTTTAATGATTTGGTTTTTTTTTAACAAGTTGCATAAAACAGACATTTGAGTTTTGTCTCCCTCTCCAGTGAAAGAAATTTTTAAGTCATTCAAATGGGAATACTTGGTCCTCACCAATGGAAAATGACAGTTATATTAGTGATGATCAACCATTTCAAGCAATTTATTCTAACAGTTTTGGTACAAAAGGAAAGAAAAGAAGAAATAATTAGAGAATTGTTGCCTTGGCATCTGGATGCTCATCTTTAGCATGAATACATCTGATATTCTTCTACTAAACATTTGGTGCCAGTGATCAACAATGGCCAGTTTAATGAGTGGTGCTTTCAGATCATTGTTTTCTTCCTAATGAGCTGAGGGCCATCAGGAAGCTCCTGGGAGCCCTGGCTGAGGTGCAGAGGCCAGGGAGCAGCAGCATTCTGAGGCAGCCTGGCATTCCCAGTGCTTCCTATCAAATGACAGCCACTTGATCTGGGCAGGTATTCGGTGCTGGAACATCTGCATCTTGTTTTGGGGTGGTGTTATAGATGGGTAATGCAGTGGCTGGCTCTCACAATTAAGGGATGAATATTATGTGGATGATAAAAGAAATTTTATTGATGTACAGGTGTGTTATTGTGATTTGTTTTTTCCATAATCCTCTTTCCCCTCCCCTTGTGTATTGGTGCCATTGGCTGGCTTTGGTAGTTGGGGCATTTGGGAGGAGGGCAAGCTCCTTACTAGGAGGTGCAGCATGGCAACTCCTGACCTCCAGTCCACTTGGAAGAAAGTAGTCTGCACCCATGGACAGCAAAGAAAAGTAAGTGGCAGAGTTCAGGAGGGGCCAGGGCTGGCTGCTGCAGCCCCAGGGGTGTGAAAGGGGGAGCAGCCATTTTGTGGGTCTGAAGGTGCCATGCTCCTGGCACCGTGTTCTCTTTCCTTATTCAGTCATTCTGTTGTATTTTGTTAAGGTTTAATAAACCTTTAAAATTGTAAAAGTGAGTGTTATTTCTCACAAATGGGGACTCATCCAGGATAACCACCTTGTTCATGGCTGTAGGAGATTTCAAAATAGGAGCGTGCTCCACCATGAGCTTGGTGGATCAGTCAATTCCTGCTGGGACCTTCGGTGATCACAGGGGACACACCAGGGACAGCAGAAGAGTGAATAATGAGAAAGAAGAGGGGAAGGTGAATACCATCCTCATATTTGTTTCGGCCAGCATAGTCCATAATCTGAGTGCATGGAGCCAGCCTCAGGCAGAAGTGCACGAGACCCGTACCAGAGCCTGTTGGTGCTCAGGGACTGCACGGTTGGGCAGGTGTAGGGCAGGACATGCCGTGGGGACGTGTAAAGAGGGATAGGAAGAAGTCACAGTGCAGGGTCACCAGCAGCAGGAACCACAGGCAGAGGCAGATTCCTGTAGACAGTGTTTGGTAGTGGACCTTCAGGGGAATGCTGAACCATGGAGGTTTCCTTGAGGTACACACCAGCAGGTTTTAGCAGTGCCCGGGGTGCGCCGGCTCCCTGCGGTGTTCGGTGTTCATCAGTACAGAGCTGTGGCACCACAGGGGATCATGTGGGTGCCTCTCAGCAGCCAGAGGAGTGGCAGAGCCCACCCAGTGCAGTGGTACAGGGGTCTCCAGATCATAAGCAGATAATTTATCTGCTTTTGCTCTCTGGAAAGAACATAAAGTGTTTTTTCTCCTTTCCTTTTCTTCTTCCTTCCTTTTTCCATCTCTTCCCTTCTAGCTGCTGGAGCCTAGCTGGGAGGACCTGTGGTTAGTTGCTCAAGAAGGTGAGCCCTGCTAAAGCCTGTGGCTGACTGTCAAGATAGGTCTGAGAGCCAGTAGGGAATCCCCTGACGGGAGATGGAGAAAGTGAAGATACCAACAGTATCCCACTGAGAAAGAAACTAACCCAGTGGATTTACAACCCCAGCACCAGAGATAAGGACGAGCTCAGGATGATACAGTATGGTATGATGGAGTAGACTAAGGAGGAAATTAGGTCAAATCATGTGCACTAGCTGAGGTATGAGTCAGACAAAGGGTAGATATGTCAGGCTTTAAACATCTGTCTAAGAGCTAAGAACCCGTTCAGTCAGGAAGAGAGTGACTACGCTGCCTGCTGGGAAGGAGAGATTTCATCTTTGAAGGTGAGAGTGTTTAAAGTATCAAAAAAAGAATGAGACTTGTTAGACTGTTTCCCCCCTCCACTTCCACTGGCACCGACTAGAAACAGAGTAGCACAAGTAGAAGAAAGCAGGTCAGGGCATGAAAACCAAGCAGTGGGATTGTATCCTCTAAGGGAAGTACCACTGGGTGAGGCACAGGAAGGAATTAGATTTGTAACCATACCACTCCATTCCTCTGATGTGAGGATGGTCAAGAAAGAATTAAAAGAATTAGTAGAAGACCCCATCAGCTAAGTGGAACAGTTAGACCAAGTTTTGGAGCCCAGCATCTATACATGAGAAAAAATACAATTGATAATGAACATGTTATTTGCACCAGAAGAAAGGCAGATGATTTGGGTGGCTGGGATATGGATATAGGAAAGGGAGCACATGCAGAGACATCCTAGAGACCTGAAAATGCCCCCATGGCACCCTAATTGGGACCACAACAATCCTGGAGGAAGGTGAAACATGGAAGACTATAAAACATTATTTGTAAGGGGTATTAAGCTGCTCCATGAAGCCAGAATGCTTGCAGGGCATTTAATGAACAGCAGAAACCCCAACAGAGTATTTAGAAAGATTGAGGAAGAATATGAGGCAGTATTCAGGGGGTGACCTCAATGTGGTAGCCAGACAGATCTTGCTAAGGATAAATTTTGTCATCTATGCTTGGCCAGATATATGCAGAAAATTAGAGAAGTTAGAGAGTTGGCAAGAAAGGGGATTAGAAGATCTCTTAAGAGAGGCACAGAGAGTGTACGTCAGGAGGGATGAAGAGAAAGCAGGAGAAAAGGCCATAGTAATGCTAACTGCCATTAGAAAAGGGCAAATTTGTTTTTATTGTAAGAAAAATTGACACTTCAAGAGAAATTGCCCCCAAAGGGACCTGAAAGTTTATAAGAATGAACAAAGAGGGAGGTACAAGACTAGAGATGTCAGGGGCTCTACCTCCTGGAGACACAGTATCATCAAGAACCCTTGGTAAAATAAGTCTCCAGGAGGAAGAATTTGAATTTTTAGTGGACATGAGAGTTAAAAAAAACATGTGTTTGTAAAATTCAGTGGAGATGCAAGAAGAATCAAAATACCGTGCAAGTAGTAGGTGCAAAAGGAGAAGGGTTTAAAGTGTTAATTCATGATATTAACCCTGGAGATTGAGTATCAAAGCATGGAAACACCAGCTTGTAACCCCCCAGTGGGGAGGTCCATTCAGGTACTGCTCACCACTGAATCAGCTGTGTGAACTGCAGAGCAAGAATGGACTCATGCCTACAGAATTACAGGTCTGGTGGCAGAACCCAAAAGAACAGACTAACATCCAGAGCAGGTGAGACAAAGTTGACTTTTGAATAAAGACTGGCATCTGAAAAGTAGAGTTAAGCTTCCACCAGCCAGCTCCAAGACTGTTTTAAATAACACTTGAGTAGGGAATTTAAATCATATCAATTATTGATGTAATTGTCCTATTCTAATGATAGAGATTGCAAGGATCTGGTGAGAGAAGTACATAGGATACAGTGAGAGGTGTTAGGGTAGTTCATTTGAGAATTGACAAGTAGAGTTAGGCAAGAACTAGAGGGCAAGACCTGTGCTGGCCACCAAGATGATACAGCCCTGCTGTGGGGACAAAAAGCCATAGCAGACCTCTGTGATCCCCTTTTGTCTGCTCCAACCAATTCATGTCACCAGCTCCACCAGTCATTTTGCTGAAAGAGAACCTGATGGGTTTTTTCTGTTCTCACTGTCCTCACCCACATCAACAGATATTATCACGAGTCAAAATTAAATTTGATTCAAGAAAAGTAGGAGTAGATCATCTAAATCAAAAATGAAAATTAATTACTTGAGCCAAATGACTTCTAGAAAAGAAAAAGGGAGGTTTGTTATAGATGGGTAATGCAGTGGTTTGCTGTTGCAATTAAGGGATGAATATTATGTGGATGATAAAAGAAGTTTTATTGATGTACAGGTGTGTTATTGTGATTTGTTGTCCCCATAGTCCTCTTTCCCCTCCCCTTGTGTATTGTTGCCATTGGCTGGCTTTGGTAGTTGGGGCATTTGGGAGGAGGGCAGGCTCCTTACTAGGAGGTGCAGCATGGCAACTCCTGACCTCCAGTCCACTTGGAAGAAAATAGTCTGCACCCATGGACAGCAAAGAAAAGTAAGTGGCAGAGTTCAGGAGGGGCCAGGGCTGGCTGCTGCAGCCCCAGGGGTGTGAAAGGGGGAGCAGCCATTTTGTGGGTCTGAAGGTGCCATGCTCCTGGCACCGTGTTCTCTTTCCTTATTCAGTCATTCTGTTGTATTTTGTTAAGGTTTAATAAACCTTTAAAATTGTAAAAGTGAGCGTCGTCTCTCCCAGTGGAAACTCACTAAACTGCAGCTCAGTATTCCTTCCCAGCTTGGTGTGTGAGGTAATGGAGTGCTCAGAGTTAAACAAAACAGAGCACAGGTGAAGCTGCTCTTTGACTCCAGGGCTGTCCAGCAAGTTCTGGCTCCTGCTTTCCCACGGAATATGCATGAGGAGGTGCAGTCTCCAGGCAGATTTGTTTCATTCTCTTGTTTATCACAGATGGTGGTGTGTTGGAAGGCAGATTTCTGCCTTCCTTCCTCTCTCTCCCAGTTTCAGATGCTCTGGGTTATTGCTTCATTCTCAGGGCTGGAACTGCTGTGCTGGGAAAGGTATAAAGAAATGCAATAAGATGCTAAGAAATCCCCCAGGCATGTTACTTGGAGCACTCAAAATAGTTAGGCAGAGTTCTTTGGATAGTCCAGAAGACTGGGATATTTTTTTTTATTTAATGAAGCAAATTGGATCCAGATTTCTAGCAAAACACCCCTTTTTGGTTTGAGGACAGCTTTCATTAGTTAGTGGCATATTACATAATTATTTCACTGACTTCCTGTAAGGCTGGAGCATTCCTTGGCTTGCAGAGCTGGGTGTCCTCTCAGGGCACTGCAAGGCATCCTGAAAATGTGTCTGTCTTCCCCAAAAGGCCACTTCAGATGTTTGCTATCACAGATCCTGCTAACTTCATTTGCTTTTTAATGAAATGCAACGTGTTTTCTTAAATTCTAAAGAAGACTTTCCATCAGCTTTCTCTGCTGACCTTGCATTTTTTCTCTAACATCAGTTTCTCCTATTAACTGCAAAGTTTGGATTAGTTTCTAAATATGTAAAATGACTTAAGCACTATTCTTCTGCTAAGAATTGGATAAGAATCTCTTTCATGGCAAATTAAGTGTTCTTATTTGTAAAGCAGTGTAAAATTTCTGTTCAAAGCCATGTAAATTAAGATGCACCCACAGAACGTTCCCCATTTATAGAACATTCTGTGGGTTTTGCATTTTCAATCTCTTTCATCTTCAGAAAAAAATAAAGAGCTCCAGCTTCACAGTTGGGCTCTTCTTGCTCATTTCCTCCTAGCATGAAGTTGGGGATATCCTCTTCAGGACTGACATCAAAATTCAGTTTATTTTCCTCGTTCATCAAAGGCAGGATAGATTTAGGTCATACTTTAACTTTTTTTTTTTTCCCCAGGAGTTCTGTTGTTCTCACCCTGGATGCTAGTTCAGCATTTGTACTGAGAACTCAAACAAGGAAATTAAAAACCCAAATATAATAGACTGTTATCCCACAGCTTTCTGTAGATAAGATAGGCAGCATATTTTTTTCCTGAGATAAAAGGTAGTGAGGTTTGTAGCAGTAAGTTGAATTCTGTGTTAATGAGCAATTTGCTTAAAGGCTGTAACTTGTTACTCACAAGTCAAATTTGTTACAGTGCCAGGTCTCTTTGGATATAAATCCAGGGATTTTAGGAGACATTGAAAAAGCTTAAATTGCTCCAGAGTTTGAACAATGCCCTGCATTGTATGGAGAGCTGTTAGAGAAAAAATAAAGCTTAAACAACAGTCTTCATTGTGTGGCATCTAAAATTATGAATGAAAAAGTTCATCCATATGTATTGGCTTTGCCTTTTTTAAATATCTGCTTTGCATGAAAATAGTTGTCTATTAATTTCTTTTTGAGGTTTAATACAGATGGGCCTTTATATTTGATTTTGGCTGAATAGACTACAGGGTTTGAACATGCTGCATGCAGACAGAGTGCCAAGCAATTTAGCAAAGTTGTTTACACTAACAACAATCCAGCAGGACAGAGCCTATAATTTCTCACTGATAATAGTGTGAGGTAGTGATGAACACAAGTTCCTGGAGAAGTGTTTACAAAAATGGCTTTATACTTCCTCAGCATTAAAGAACCTTGAGGACTTTGGGGTGGAATTCCTTTTCAAAGGCAGGCAGTTTTTCCTGCAGCCCGGATCATCCCCTGGCAATTGCTCTCCAGATCAGCATGGCTAGCTGCACACACAGGGGCATTGTTTGTCCCTGCCCTTGGGGATAGCTGTGGGCAGGAGCAGACACCACCACTGCCACCAGCTCCCTCTGGGTGAGCTGGGGGCAGATTCATCTCTCAGCTTTTTGAGATGTTCTCATTCTCAGCCTGTCCCTGCAAGTGGGGCTCAGGGAGCACTGGGGTGTGTCCTGGGAGGGATGGGGGGAGATGGATCCTCCAGGGCACTGAACAGGCAGTTGAGCTCTTAATTAGGGTTATGTCTGCCCACTTGTAAACCTCATGTCACAGATGGATGGAGCTGGAAGAGGTCTGGTCTTAATAGCAGGAGTAGCTGGCACTGATTGTAGGGTAAGGCAAGCCTGGGGGACTTCACAGAATATCCTGAGCTGGAAGGGACACCCAGGGATCATGGATCCAACTCCTATCCCTGCCCAGACACCCCAACAATCCCACCCTGAGCACCCCTGGAGGGCTGTTCCTGCAGCTCTGCAGCCTCAGGGCAGTGCCCATTCCCTGGGGAGGGAGCCTGGGCACTGCACAGCACCCTCTGGGTAGAACCTTTCCCTGATACCCAACCTGACCTTCCCCTGATGCAATGTGAGGCCATTCCCTTAGAAAAGGTCATTCCTTGTTAAGAAATATCTCAGTACAGCTTCTTGTGCAACCTTAGTGAAATTGAGGTACCTGGCACCACCACAGCACCGCTCCCAGCCAAAGAAAAAGTCACCCAGAAACCTCAGTGAGGTGATGGGACTTCACCAAAGATCTTCAGAGCTCCACTTTTAACAGGAGTGGCAGTCCTTAAATCTCAGGGTGATGTGGGTGGTGGGGGCAAAAGTGTGAAACTGAGGTTGGAATCATTCCTTATCTAAGTTTCCCAGCACTGGTTGTTATCAGATGTTTTTCTAAACAAGAGTTTAGAATGTTTCCTTGCCTAAATTTCATGGCATTGTTTGGTATCAGATTTAAGTAAGGTTTCTTTTAAACTTGGTTGTTGCAAGAACTGGTTATGCATAGTAGCACTTGGTGCAATCCAGCTTTTCCCCCAAAAATATTGTGTGATGCTTTGTGCCTCATTTTGGTTTTGGTGAAAAAGCTCATCCACAAGTGGTGTTGGTGGATAGAAGCAGATAATATTTGGGAAAAGTGGAATGTTGCAGCACACAGGGAGGAAGGGAAGTTGCCTGCAGCAGCCTGGTGCCAGCTCAGTTCCCTCAATGATGGCTCCCATCCTTTCCTAATTCCTTTTGTTACAAGAGTCTCTGATTATTTAAAGACATGTTCCTTTTCACTCCTCATCACTTCAGAGAGTTCCCTGTCAGCTGTGAGAACCAGGCATTGTAATGTATAACTTTCCTCCTATTCTTCCAAATGTTGCTAGCAGGTTCCAGGAAATATATTTGCTCTCCCAGGGAAAGTTTGGAACTAGTTGTGTTTGAAAAGCAATAGTTTTTCCTGGAAACCCGTTTGACAGGGCAGGCATGGAAACCTCTCAGTACTGTACTTTCCTACTTTTTGAGGCTTAATATTTATTTCTCAGCATGCAGAAATAGGGTTTTTTTGCCTTTAAATATGGGTTGTAGTTAGATGTGAGAGAGATTTAGTCAATTTTTTTTTTGCCCAGGAATGGCAGTGTTATATGGAATATAAACCAATTTGGAACATTTATTATGTTTTGTTTTAACTCAAAATCCCAGAACAGCAGATTGGCAATACCCTTTGTAGTTACAACCTACAAAATGCCCAGCCCAAACATGAGGAGAGTGGAACCCAAAGCTGCCCAACGGATCTTTTTAAGTAGCTGTTGTTCTTTTGGGAATGAGTGAGGATTTACTTCTTTTGCAAATGGTATCAACAAGCTGTGCTTGCACTTTAGAAATGGTATTGAGACTTCCAATTTTGTTATATAATTGCTAATGTTTAGTATGTCTCACTTCTGAAAGTAAATTAAGATATTTTTGACAGTAGCAGGTTTGGACACTTTCAGAGCAGAACCTTTCAGAAAATTATGGTTTCTTGGCTCCAGATTACAACATTGGAGTTGTTTTCTGTGATGCTCTGCTGATTGTAATTAAGTGTCCCTGTAAAGAAAATTGAAGTTGTCCAGGCAAAAGGAAACTATTTCTATGAATCAAAATGATCTAGGAATATCAGTAAATGCCACACAAGGGCTAGCCAAGTCAAATAGGAGTGTTAAGTTGTTCTGTTTATATTCTTTGGAAAGCAACATCTTCTGAAGCAGCTGGACAAAAACTGCTCTTACCATGGAGAAAAAGAAGTTGACACAACTGTGGCACCTCCTTTGTGGTGCTTTTATCCAGAACACATGAAATGAAGATGGGGTGAGGGAAGTGCTGGATGATTCACATAGGACAAGTCTGGACCCAGCCAGTTCCTTGGATTACGTATAAATATTTATGGCATTGAAGGGGATTTTTTTCTTTTTAATATTCTTCCTTATGCTCTGGATCCTTTTTAGATGTCCTCCTGAGCCATCTGGTGTGCAGTGGTGCTTGTTTAACCCCCAGCCTGCAGTTTTCCTGCTGGGGCATCTCAGAGCTCTCACAGCCACTCTGTGGTTGGGGGGGATGAAATCTGCTGGGGCAATGCTGACGTGCACACTTTTCCTGCTGAGCACTCCAGACCAGGGGTGAACACTCTGCTCTTGTCCTGCTGCAGGCATCACACTGAGCTATTTACCAAAGGTGGCAAAAATAGGAATTCCAGTAGGAGCATGGATGTTTACAGAGCCTTCTCTATCTTCAAAAATCCTTTTCTCACTAGTGTTACATAATCCATGTATTGAACTCAGCTCATCACCATAAAAAAGTTTAAAAAAATTGTTGCCTTTTTTTAAAAACTCACAAAAGTCCAAATATCTAAGACTGTGACTGCTTTGAGGTACATTATGTTTGCCTTAACAGCTAATTCGTGGATGTTCTGAGTTTTTCTTTGCAGTACAGTAAATTGAACCCTGTTTGAGTTCAAGTGTTTCTCAATTGGTGCATTTAGCAACAAGTATGACAACAAACATTTTAATGCTCACATTTGCATATATTTTTAATCCTCTCTGCAGAGTCCTTGCTCTCAAAGAAGCCCAGTTAATGCAACTTTTAGCCACCCCTGTGAAATAAACAATGAGTGTTATCCTTATTTACAGTGGGGAATAAAGAGCTATAACTGGTTGAACTCACAGAAGTCTGGGATAAAGCTGACAGCAGCATTCCAAGTGCCTCAGTTGGAATATTTTGCCACAGCTGCTAAACTTTACTGTGATCTCTTAGTAAAGAAAATTGCTTTTACTGGTTTG
This sequence comes from Oenanthe melanoleuca, assembly GCF_029582105.1. Lineage (NCBI taxonomy): Eukaryota > Metazoa > Chordata > Aves > Passeriformes > Muscicapidae > Oenanthe > Oenanthe melanoleuca. The sequence continues at coordinate 17,709,172 of NC_079346.1, read as the reverse complement.
AGATGTTCAAGTAAAATATGTCATTAATCAGCCAAGCAGGTAAAAACAATGATTCTTGGGCTGATGCTGTATGGACTTGATCCTTACTTTGTGCTCAGCAGTCAAGGGGGGAAAACTGGCTTTTGGACCAAAACAGTGTGACTTTGGTCCCTCTATAGTGCACCCCACCCAAAGTGAGGTGATGGAATCTCCTTCAGTGGATGTAGTTGAGCCTTTTAGCTGATAAAAGGAATGAGGCCTTGCAGACAATGCTGGGAAGAATTTAAAGTTCCCTGTCTGAGCCACAGGACCTCCCCAGGTCTGTTCATTTAGATCAGAGCCTGCTGAGTTGGATAAAAGGAATGTGCCCACAGATGCTGGCAGTTAATTTTTATATTCTCTTTGCAGGATGAGTTGGGATCAGAGACTTAATGAAATAGCAGTCCAGCTGTGCTCGTGCAGTGCAAGCCAGGCTGAGCCCATTTATGAGCTGAAGCAGGGCTTCCAAACTTTTTAATTAATAATGCAGTGTCTCACTGCCCCCAGCATTGCTGTTTGGGTCCATTAAAAACTTCTCAGTGTCTGCTTAATTATGGGGTGGAACATCTTTAACGTGGGATAAGAGGGTAAAGATCTGCAGAAATGTTTCCCAAGTGAGATGGGGGAGCATTTAACAGGTGATTCACTGGGGAATTATGTCATAGTAATGCAGTGAGAGGTTTGATTCCTGGCTCCTGTGGGGATAGTGTGATGTGACTGTGGGTCACAAACACACAGCTGACATATTTTTGTTACCTTTGTTCTACCAACCCATCTGCACTTCCCTGTCTTTTCTGGGTTCTGTCAGGACTGAGTTGTTTCTGCAGCTCTGAAATAAACAGAGAAGGAGCCTGGAGAGATTCAGCTAAGGGCTAGTACGTATAGGGCAGGGAGACACAGCCCTAATTAAAGGTCTTTGAGCAGCAGAGTGTAACTTTGGTGCTGCTCACCCCTTCCAACCCCATGACTGTCAAGATAACTTCAAAAATAAGAACGTCTGCTTGTTTTTCCAAGAGTTCTGGAAAACCTGTCCTCAGTGCCCAGAAAACTGTGAGAAAGGCTGCCCAGGCAGCATGTAATTTCTTGGTAGCAAGCACAGTCCCTCCCTCCCTCCATCTGCCCTCCCCTTGGAGAGAACATTGATTTGAAGTGACCCTGCAACTTGGCCCCACAAAGCTCCCCCTGCTTGTGAAATAAACAGCTCTGGGCTGGGCAGTGCTGCTATCCATCCATCCCTGGCTCCAGGGCACTGGCTCCCTTTTATCCCTGGGACAGCCTCCAGCAATTCCAGCACTGCTGCTGGGCTGGCTGGGAGTGCTTGAGTTCACATCCACCACCTTCAGTCCTTCTGGGCAGGAATTCATTTTCTGCTACCACCTTTTGCACAGCTAAACCTTACAGTGGAGCAACAGTTCTAAAGCTTTTGTGCTCTCTGGTTAGCTAAAATTTTTCTGTACATCTCTTCATGGCCATTTTCTTTTTCTCCAGTAAAATTAATGTAGTTGTGTGTCATGAACCCAAGATTAAAAAATGCTCTGCCAGAGGCACAGATTTGTTGTATCTTTTTCCTCAGAAGAGGTGCTGTGTGTCTGTTTGTTTTGGAAGACAGTCCTGTCAGGAACAACAGTGATATTTTATCTTTTATATGTTTCTTTATACCAGCACCCATAAACCTGGAGAAATGATATGGAATCCTTTCCTTTGAATCTCATGAGCTGCACTGTTCTCTGGGTTCTTCTAGAAACCTTCACAAGTTCTTGGTTGTTAAAACCCTGCAGGAGAGCAGCACCTGAGGGAGTGTTGAGCTACATCTCAGAATAATACAAATGCAGAGGATTGGAAGTCTTACATTGTGCACTCTACAGGGCTTGTGCTGAGGCTGAGGCAGGGCCCAGCCACTGGCTCCCAGTAAAAGAAAGCAGAGGGAGCACAGAGGAAGGGGCAGGCTGGCACATGCTGCTCACTGGCCAGGCCAAAGAGGATCTTGTTTTCCTCTGCAGGCTCCCGTGGCTGCTGAGGATTCCCAATCCCACTGCCCTGCCCAGTTGTTGCGGCTCTCCCTCTGCACAGGGGATTTTGGAGCCCTTCTGAAGGACAAAGGGATTTTGTTCTCCACAATGGATTCTTTGTGGGAGATGGGTTGGGATTGTTCTGCTGCTCAGTGGATTAAAATCTTGGATATTCTGTCCAGCTTGGCTGGAGGGGCTCAGTGTCCCTCATCTGGGAGACCATGAGGCTGCACATCAGCAAAACCAAAGTGGAAATCCAACTTTTCCTTGTGTTTGTGGGGCCAAATGTGACTTTTCTCTCATTTCACTGTGGTTTAGGGAGAGGATTTGGTCACTTGGATGCAAGTCCCAGGGATCCCCTCAGGATCTTGCACAGTGACCCTGCTTTATTCCAGATCCATCCCAAAGGCAGCACCCACCTGTGCATGTCTTTTCCTAACGTTTTAAATACATCTGCTTTTCAGATCATATTTTAAAGCATTTCTAACCTCTCTTGAGGGCTGTTTAACCTTCCAGGTAGGGAATTTGGGGAGAAATAAAATGGGAATAAAAGAAATATTGCTGGAAAGTGCAATATCAGATTTCACATCTCTTTTAGAGAGCTCATTTTCTTGATGGTCCAAATTTTTCCACATGTAGTGAAGGAGAATAATGTGAGAAAAGGTGTTCAGAGCATGTTTATTTTAAACTGCAATAAAAGCCTGTAATACTTCTAAAAATAGGCTCCAGTTGAAATAAGTGGATTTTTTTTTTTACCTTTCTATTACACCTTTTGCTTCAAAACCTTATGAAGGAAAGTGTGCACAATTTATTGGATTTACTTTTAATATGACCCTGTTGCAAGTGAACATCTCAAAATTAATGTTTGAAGCATGATTTCTGTAGAACATCCTGACTGTGTTCATACCCACAAGGAACACTGAGAATTTAATTTATATTACAGGATCATATCCATGGAATATCAGCCATTGGAGCAGAGGTGTTTAAACCTGAGTATCCACTAACAGAAACAACATCCAAAAAAACCCCAAAGCCAACCAACCAAACCAGAGGGAGGGTAACAAATATTTTCTCTTTAGGGGTAATTACTCAAATCTGAGCTTTCACAATTGAATTTGTCTCTTTTTGCCATCACATGACAGTACAGCTCTAAGGTGGGATTTAGTGCATTGAAATAACTGCTTTAGCCCTCAGTCCTACAATTTCTTCTGTAGTGACCTTGCTGTGACTCTGATTTACTTTTGGAATAGATGGCAGGGCTTCTGGCTTTGATTGTTCCAGCTGGTCTTTGATTAGTTTAGCTTTGCCATCTTTTATGTAATAAGGTCATTTAAAACTCCCAGTCTTGATGACCAAAAAAAGAACACCTAGACCTGAAAACACCTTTTGTCTGGGACACAACATCTTCAACATGTTGCCTTACTTATATTTAATTCACCAAAAAAAATTTTATTCATAATGCTTTTACATTTTCAATAAAATCACATTATCACATGTGTCTTTTGCTGCCCAGTAAAGAGAAATGTCATGTTTGCTAAGCAAAAGGAATATAGAATTTACTGTTTTCTGCAGGAAGTGTAGATGATTCTTCTCCCTTTGTCTTGCTTTCTTCCCTCCCATGTCTGGGATGCCCAAACTGCTGCCCTTGGCTGGATTCAGGAGCTGGGCTTAGCCCAGAGCTTGGTTCTTCTCTGAGCAAAGACAAAATGATAATTATGCTAATTTTTAGTCCCTCTTAACTGACTTTGGATGGTTGATGCAGGTTTTTCCTGGGAGAGCTGGCAGAAAGGCTCAGAGGCTGTTCCTGGGGTGCAATCCTGCTCCTTGAGCACAAACCCATCCTGTGTCAGAGAAATCCTTTGCTGACATTGATGTGACTGGTGTTATGTATCTGGAGATCAGTGTAGTTTCAGCATTGACTACATCTAAATCTTGCCTGCCAGATAATTGAAATCTTGTTTTAGCCACAGTTTGCACGAGCAGAAAAAGCAACACTTTTTTCAGTTTTTGTAAGTTACCTAAATGGGACTTGATCTTAAGTGAGAGCTGAGGTAATCTCATGGTCTAAAGTTAGACCCAAGCCTGAGTTCATTGTTGGGCTGGAACTGAACACAGCCTCACAGTCACAACTGTTGAGGTGTGAAAGCTGCAGTTTGACAGAGGAAATATTAAGGAGCTCTGCCAGACCACAGCATTAAAATTGATTCCACCCTGCTTGCTTTGTGGCACATCTGCTGCCATGTTTCTTCCCATGCCATCAATTCTTGCCTCCTTACCAGGGAGACTCCCTCAGCTGAAGTTTTCAGGGGAATTTTTCAGCCCTTGTTGAAGTGTTCAGCAAAGACTTTTTTGTTAATCTTATGTATTTGTGAAATAGTTTGTGGAATTGAAGCAGTTGATGTAGCCATAGTATTTTGTACAGCTGTGCTTTTACACTGTGAGGAGAGAGAATTTCAGATGAGTAGTCAGTTTTTCACACTACCTTTGGAGGAGCAAATAGGGTCATGTTGGCTTGAGGGAGGCAAATTTGCCATTTTCTGCCTGTTGAACTGTAGTTTTTGGTACATAATGCAACGTTTTCAAGACCTACTAAGTATAAATCATCTCTAATTTTGATTACCAATATATTTTTGGAAGGATCCTCAAGCCAGCCTGCTGCAGGCTGCAGCACCAAATTCTGGCTCCTTTGTGAGGCTTTTGAAGGAAAGTGGGTGGAGGTGATTGAATGCAGAGGTCACTATTTAATGTTCCTGCCTGCAGTGTGGAGCAGAATGTGTCCCTGCTTGGCAGGCAGGGGCAGCTGGAGGAGCCAGCACAGAGCAGTCGCTTGAATCACTGTATTTTGGTTTTGGCCATGGGTTTTCTGGCATACAGATCCCAGCACAGTGGTAGCCAGAGCTTGTTTCCAGGAGTAAGTGCTTTTCATATGTTTTGTAAACGGAGGAGAAGAGGCTTTTGCCAATTTTTCTCCACATGTGTATGTGACTTTCTGGTTTCCTAAATTAGCTTTTTGTTATCATAGCAGTAAAATATGTGGCAGATAAAGGAATCAGTAAGTTGGCTGCTGAAAGAAATCTATCAATTATAATAAAGACTATTTCCAAGATCTGATTTCTTAGCAGCATGTTTTAATCAGGCTGTTGCCATTAATACTTAATTTTTTGTTGTTCTGTAGTTTGCTGTTTTATTATGCTCTCCAGATAGGCCTGTTTAATGTACTCTAAAGGAAATACAGACTACTGTGACTCTGTTTACAGTGGTTGATCTACTACTTCCCAGAATTAAGTCTTATTTAAGCTTGTCTTAAATCATTTCATCTGTAGAAGCAACCCAGAAATAAAGTAGTGGTGCAGAATGCTGATTTTGGGAATAAAAGGTCTTGGTTTTTTTTCTGAGTGGGGGTTGCAGAAGTGCTCAGCAATGATATAAATAATATAATTAGTGATTCTTCTTGGGATGTCTTTCACGGTGACCAAGGATTGCCTGCTGAGAATGGATTTATTTGTTGCCTTTGGTCGAGCAAGTGAAGCAAATCTGCCTGGAACTGCACACTTTCCAGACTGCCTGCAGCCTGTTTCACACAGACCTGATTCTGGGGAATTTCCCAGTGCCAGGGCTATCAGCACTGTGCAGTGTGAGGTGAAATCACACCCAGAGCAGGCAGCTGGCAGCATCTGCACAGGGACTCTGCTGCTGCACTGCAATTCTGTGCTGGTAACTTGTTTTGATGACTTGTTGAATTGAGTAATTTGTGGTGACTTCCCTGCTTGGTATTTGATATCTCAAATCATGTGATTATTTTTATTTTGTGCATGAATTGGAATTTTTATGCCATTTATCCCAATTTATGTTGGCACAGATTGGCTTCTGTATTTGCCATAGTGGAATAAAACATGCAATAGTTTGGAAATTTGTTCCAATCTATTTGTTATTCAATCTCCTAATAATTTTTAGAATAAAGCAATAGAAAAAAATTTATTTCATAGTATCCTTTTCAAATCTATATTGCTTTTCTGAAGATCTTGGCTTTTCACTATATGCCATGAAAGTAAATTTTATCTTGAATCAATAGAAAAAACTGCCCTTGAAGATCTTCATGTACTACTCCTGGGAATCTGGCCTTAAGAACATGAGGCAACTCCTCTCACTAAAGAGAGCTTGTCTGCAGGTATTGGAAAAAGTAATTAAAGGTGTGATGCCCGTTAATTAAAGTTGGTTTAATGCTCTTGCCCATGAGTTTTTTAATTAATAGAGTGGCCTGAGGTCATAGTAATTCGATCCAAGACCTTGAAGGTAAGGACCTTGATGGCAAACACCACAACTGAAGAACTTTAAGTTGTTGGGTTTTTTTCTAAAAGTTAACAAACTTGTCAGGAATTCACTCTTGTGGATAAATCCATTTGTTAGATGCAGAGCAAAAAACAGGCGAGGGCAGTGCTGGGATTTTCTTTCAAGGAGTTTTACTCTAACCTGCCTAAGGTCTGCACCATGTCAATCTTCAGCTGGCAGGACAAAGCCTTTCATTTCTGGGCTGTAATTAATGCTCAGCCTTTGTGCATTAAGAGCAGCCAGCAGGAGAGAGGAAATTGGGAGGGGGGATAGGATATGGCAGCCCTGTGTCCCTGCAGCCCAAACCGAGTCACAGGAAGGAAGCTTGCTGCCAGAGTAGTGTATATATATTTTTTTTCCAGTCTTTGGTGACTCCTGGAGCTCTCAGGCAGATTTCAGACCCCTCTGGTGTCTCTCTGTCAAGGCACACTTGTAAAAACACGACTTTTGCTGTTGTGCACGCTCCAGTGGGGCCAGAGCAAGGCAAGCAGAGCTGGACATCCTCTGTTTACAGAGCTGTCCCAGGGCTGCCAGGGGCTGGGGAGAGCCCTGCTGGCCTGACAAACATCGTGGGCAGTGGGAGCACTTGCAGTCAGGCTCCTAAGTGGTTAACATGGAGCACATTCCTGCTGACTGCATGGGCTGGTGTCAAGTGAGAGCAGAGCTGCTCTATAGGCAGACACTACGTCACGGTGTTATCTTTGTTTAGCTTGTCTGTGCTTTATCATGTTGCCCAACAGTTTTAATAATAAAAGAGAAGGAGGAGGAGAAGTAAAAAAAAAAAAAAAGACTAGTATGAATAGTTGTAAGTAGAAGTATCTGAAAGCAGCAGATCTGGAGTGCCTTCCACCAGCTGCTGGCTGAAACAAAGAGGAGCATTATGAGAGGCACAATAAATGTGTTTGCTATCTCTGCTCTCAGTTGCAGGGCAGACACAAGCCGTCACAGTAATGAATTTCCAAGCCTGGAGTTTGGACTTGGGGAATTTATAAAACACAGTTGTTTTATCAGAGTGTTGCCTTGCCAGCTGTGTGATGGGAGTCTGGTTTCCATGGAGTGTGGTCAGCTGAGGGAGACAAATCTAGTCCCTGAAACAGCATTTGGGGCCGTAGTCTCCTCTGTGGTTTCTTTCTCTCTGCTTCAAATTCATGTTTGGTAAGGAGGAAAGTAGGGGGGAAGGAATTTTATTTAAATGAAGAGCAGTTTTAGCCCTAATCAAATGTGCAGGCCCCATGAATACTCGAGGTGCTGTGCAAAACCAGTATAGGAATTTGCATTTTATCCCTCTAAACAATGTAAAGAGATTTTTCCTCGTTTCCTTCATTGTCCCTGTTATCTGGACTCCTTTTGGCACTGTTCTCCTGCCTGGTGTGGGCAGGAGGGGCTGACAAATGGAACTGTCCTGTCTGTCCTGTAAGAGACTCTCACTGCTCCCACCTGTTCAAAGTTTAGTTAATTTGATTAATTTTGGCCCAGTGCTGCTGGTCAGATCCTGGTATGTTTAGCTGAAGTCTTGGTGTTCTCTGCATAGTCAGAAAAATGCATTACCAAATTGGATAGGCTTTAATTAGAAGACCTTCCTTTCTTTGCTAAATTTCTTTAATAGCATACAATAGCATTTTTACCAGATTTTATACTCAATCTGAATGTAATTTATAAATGCTGTTGTTACCATACATAGAAGAAGTGAGTTTTTAAATTTTGAAATAAAAAAGCCCCATGTTGGTAATTGTATAGCATCAGGTCCTGTTTGGGGGAAAAGAGCAAGTTCTGATCTACTGAATTGAATAATGTCTGGAGATTTTTGGGGTTTTATGAACACCCAAGTTATCTTTACATGGGTATTTAAACTGCCCAAGGTAGAGTTAGGAGATCTCAGGAGTCAGGAGGAATTAGGTGCCCACATGGGATTTGTAATTGCTGTTGTGGAATTTTGTGTTGGAGTCCCCAGAAGTGATGGGAGATACTGCAGGGAGAAGAGTGATCGTGCATGGGTGGGAGGACACAGCCTCCAGCCCCAGGTGCTGAAAGCTTTATCTTTTGACATTGCTCTTAAATGATTCCTTTTCAAAGACAGGAGTGAGGGAGATTCCTCATGGAGAGGAACTGGTGTGATGTGGTTTGCTTTGAAAGTTTAGAACACGAACACTCCGTAGGTGGGGGTTTCTATTGGCAAAATACAAAGGAAACATGCACAAATTTACTGATCTGAAAACAATTTCCAAGAAATGTTGTGTTGATGAAAGCTCTTTTCATGGCACTGGGATGATTGTGGGGGCTTCTCAATTAATGTTTGGTTGGAACAGGAGAGCTCTGGGTGTCTGTCCCAGAGCATTTGCAGCAGGGCACAGTTTTTGCTATTTAGAGCTGAGATGGAAAGTTCCTATTTAGATTTGGTGCCAGAGTCTTTAATAGAAATCATGGCTTGTGGTGTATTATAGGTCAGTGTATATTTGCTAGTTTATATTATGCTGACTAAATTGGCAGAATGCTTATTTTTACTGGTAAACATTCAGGAGGTTTTCTCCTCACTCCTTTTTTTTTTTTTTTCCAACAAAATGTTATTTGTCATGTGTGGAATTAAAGCAACATTTTATAAATCATCTGCCTCGGTGATGATGTGAAAATGTGTGGTGGCACACAAAGATTTCCATTGTCAGGTACCACAGGGCTCTAGATGGAGTTAACTCAGGCCTAATTTTAGGTCTGGAAATTATGGCTGTGTAGAAAACAAAATGCTTCTGGCAGTGTAGGAAAAATACAAATTTTCAACTCCAGCAAAAGCAGCTATTTCAGGGATATTACCAGAATAGGTAACCCTGGTTAATTTAGTTCCTCTCCAAGCCCCTGATGGAGCCCCAAAAGCACCTTTTAAACATCTTTAAATCCTAGGAGGTCTAAATATGGCCTGAGGATGTGAGTTCCAGTAAATTCCATAGGTGGGGAAGTGCAGCACTGTGTTCAGGCTGTAGGAGCAGTGAGACATTTAACTGAAATGGGAAAACCTTTAATGGCTGTGTCCATGTGTTTGTGCACAGCCAACTGTAGCATTGCTGGAATCATTTATACACAGCTCCCATATGCTGGGAATGGCTTTTTCTGGGAAGTGTTGTTGTATAAAAACTTATCATCTACTCAGTCTGCCACCAGTTGGAAATAAGCATTTCTGTGATTCCTCTGCTGAAGAATTTTGCTCTTTTGTTCATAGGTCCAAACATAGTTTTAAAGTGCAGAGAAAGATGCTTAAGGACATATTTAAAATTTGAATCAGCAAGTTCCAATTTCCCCCCTAATTTTTCCCTTGCATAGTTATATACCAGACAAGCTTGTTTTGGACAGCTTTTTATAAAGGGAATCATTGGAGAATCCCAACGTTTATTCAGTTTTAGATCTGGAATATTTGGCATTAACGTGAACTGTAGTTCTGGAATTTATAACCGCAACCGTAAGAAGAGGAACAAAGCTTTTATTTCCCTGTGAATAGTCATGGTTTGCAGAGTGAGGTAATCACAGCCTGGATTGCAGCCTGCCAGGGGAGGACTCTGAGTGACAGAGCTGCTGCAGAGATGGGTTAGCTGGGATCTCAGGCTGGGATCTCAGCCCTTGGGGTCAGCTGGGCTGCAGAGATGGGTTAGCTGGGATCTCAGGCTGGGATCTCAGCCCTTGGGATCAGCTGGGCTGCAGAGATGGGTTAGCTGGGATCTCAGGCTGGGATCTCAGCCCTTGGGATCAGCTGGGCTGCAGAGATGGGTTAGCTGGGATCTCAGGCTGGGATCTCAGCCCTTGGGATCAGCTGGGCTGCAGAGATGGGTTAGCTGGGATCTCAGGCTGGGATCTCAGCCCTTGGGATCAGCTGGGCTGCAGAGATGGGTTAGCTGGGATCTCAGGCTGGGATCTCAGCCCTTGGGATCAGCTGGGCTGCAGAGATGGGTTAGCTGGGATCTCAGGCTGGGATCTCAGCCCTTGGGATCAGCTGGGATGAGCTGCCCCTGTCTCACTTTGTTCCAGCACAAAGCGTGCTTTGGGTGCCGTGTCCATCCTACAGCCCCATCACACGTGTGCCGTTTGGGAGATGTTTCTGTGGTTTGGGGGATGTTGCTGGGGAATGTCGGGGTGTTTTGCTGTGTGCTCTAGGGGGTGGTTGTGCTGTTCTATTAGACTGTGACCCCCTGTGGTGTGTCCCCGGGCAGGTGAAGCGGCGCTGAGAGGGGAGCCCCGAATGCAGCCCCTGCAATCCCCCGCGCTCAGCAACCACCGCACGGGCCCGCCGCCCATCAGCCCCAGCAAGAGGAAGCTCAGCATGGACCAAGGGGACGAGGAGCTGGACTGTGAGAGCGACCACGTCTCCAAAATGAGCCGCATGTTCAACCCGCATCTGTAAGTGCCTCCATCCTGTCCTGCCTCACACTTTGCGCTCGCTTTTCCCCTTTGTTCCAGCTGGTGTGGGAGATCTGCACAAGAGCCGCCCATTAGATGGGTTTTCATGTTTTCCTTTGTTTTCCTGCAGCGTGAGGTAACAGGAATTAGCTCAGCCTAACTATTTATAGCAAGCCATACGTATTCACCTTGCGATTTCTGCAGTATTGTTCCCTCGTTCTTTGTAAGGCGCTGCTTTCACTTCCCCCCATTCTGAGGCTCTGCCTGGGGGTGGGGAGGCAGCAGCAGCAGCAGGAGGAACACAAGTGCTTTGCATTTTTCCGAGGCCAGGAGCTCGGAGCCAGCTGCTTCCTGGGCTGCCTTGACAACTGGGCAAGCGGCAGTTGTTGCTAAACATTCCTCTCTGACAGTCAGGTGTGGAATGTGCGGCCCAGGTAAGGCTGAGAGCGCCTGTTGGGCAATCAGCAGATGCCTGCCTGGGAATGCGAGCCTGGCTGGCACTGCTGCAGAATTCCTGGCATTCCTGCCTGCAGGAAGCCATGGATGGAGCTGCTGCGGCTGCTGCCTCAGCTCCTGCAGCCCCGGCATTCCGCGCATTCCACAGTCATGGGATGTGGAGCAGGGATTTATCCTCCCATAAATCACCGCTGCCTTACTCACAGGCTGGGCCCGCAGTCTGCAGCCTTGGAATTTGTTACAAATCGGGAATCCAGCGCTGAAGTAATGCAAAACAATAAAAGCTCCTTCTCATTTACAACATGCCTCCTCCTCTCCCCAAAATTAACTATTTATAGCCTTTCTCTGGGACCAGGAGTGCTTGGAAAGAGCTGTGTGCTGCATTTCTGGATGCATGACACAACTGAGGAGATTGATGGCATATTTGAAATATTATGTAACTTTATGGGGAAAAAGTGTGATTTTTTTTTTTTTAAGGCTCATTTTCTACTCATGAAATAAAACACAGCTGGCAGTTACGTACATTATAACACTTTATATAGCGGAGGTCATAAAAATAATGAAGTCTGAACCAGCAGACTCATGTGCAACCAAGGTTCAAAACTAAAAGATGCAGGCACTTATTTCATGTGATCCCTTAGCTATATGTCAGGGCTGTCTAATATTTTCCAGTGTGGTACATTTTTATGGTTTTTCTCAGTAGATTCTTTCTGTGATTTTGTATATGAAACAGGCATCTTTTCTTGTAATAAAAAGCACTGGTTTTCTGCCCAGGGTTCATGTGACTTAATCTGTTTCAATTAAACCATCTGCTGCAGATGGATTATAATCTAAAATAGCATCCATGAGGCAATCTCTTTTTCTGCTTTATTTTGTAAGTGTGATCTGGCCATGCAAAAATATGCTTTCAGTGAAATATTACAAAAACTCAAGCATTTGTGATTCATCTGAAAAGCTGAATTTCTGTGTATTTCAGATATATCAGAAAAGTTCACAAACATTCTCTGAATTTTATTCTCATTTCCCTGCCACTGCCTCCAATGAAGTTATTTTTTTTGACTGTTTTTCCTCTTTTCCATCTTTTTTGGATTCTGACTTTCTGGTTGAACAGTAGAATTGGATTACTCAGACCACGTGGATCTGTCCTAAGAATTTTGGTTGGGAGATGGGAAGTGTGTTCTGGAAGCTTGGCTTGTTCACACCAAAGAAAACACAATAGATTTGGGGAAAGAATTATTTTATGGAGCCATTGCAGTGACTTGGAGGTTCTGGAAATTTAAGATTGACAATGTAAGGTTCAGTTTTGAAATCCAAATGTGTGAGAGATGTGGAGTGTAGTGTGATCAGGTGGCACAGTGCCTGTGGTGGCAGCAAGACATTTCTGTGACTGGGACTGTAAAGTTTGAGGCTGTGAATTTTGAACTTTTCAGGGCCAAGTGCCCTGAAGCCACAGGATGAAAGTGTTCATGATACAAAACCTGAGCACAGAAATCTTTATAACCTCCAGCAGCAGCTCTTGTTCAGGCATTTGGGTCTTTGTGATGGTGCTGGTAGAACCGGGAAGCAGTTGTGTATTCATTCTCTTAACACCAGCATCTTGTGGCTGGAAATGTAATTAAATAGGCCAAGAATTGTGTGTTTGGTTCATTATAAATGGTGGAACCTCTTTGTTAGCAATTTGATCTTAACTCTGAGGTAGCAGCACCCCACTGTGCTTCAGTGGGAATGAATCCATTGAAAGGCTTTGGATGTGTCATTAGAAATCCAGTTACGTCAGCCTTTTGTTTGGAAACCGAGTGCTTTGAGACATTCCCTGCTCAGGTGTAATTCCCTGAAGGATCATTTGTGAGCTGTACTTGGGTATGTTTACTTTTATTGTGGAAAAACACAACTATTGGAGTGCAGTCTCTGGAGCAGAGTGAATCAAATGCCCTGGCAAGCCTAGCAGGATCCTCAAATGTGTAATGGAATTAATGTGTAAAGAACAATTTATCAAAAGTGCTTTTTCTCAGTGTTGGGATAATAAAATATACTGGATAGCTTGTGGATTAATTTAAAAAGCCCAGCACATGACACTGCCTCCTTTCATATACTTTTATGGTTTGTGTTTTTGTGGTGATAGAAGTGGTGAACTCCTCGGCTGGGAAGAACAAGTACTTCCAAATTAAAATATAGTGGCAGGGAATAGGGAATTCCCTTATTCGAATTTCACACTTTCTGGTGTGTCCTCCGGGTGTTCCGCTTGAAATGCAGTCACTGAAGTTAAGTCTTGCTGAAGTAAAAGGTGCTTTGGCTTCGTGAAGGGGAAGGGAGCTTGTTTTGAGGCTCGGCTTTGAAACATGGCTTTGTTTTCCCGTGAATTCACTCAAACAGCGATGGGGAACTAGGATTACGCGAGAATTCTGTGCGGTGCAGGGGCGGGTGGCTCCGGGGGTTCTGATCCCTGCGGGGAGCGCTTGGGGCAGCGCTGCGGGGCACAGATCTCCCTCCTTCCCTGGCTCCTTCCCGGGGTCCTGCCCGAGCTCCCTCCTGCTCGATCTCCCTCCTTCCCTGGCTCCTTCCCGGGCTCCTGCCCGAGCTCCCTCCTGCTCGATCTCCCTCCTTCCCTGCCTCCTTCCCGGGGTCCTGCCCGAGCTCCCTCCTGCTCGATCTCCCTCCTTCCCTGGCTCCTTCCCGGGCTCCTGCCCGAGCTCCCTCCTGCTCTCTTTCACTGTCTCTCTCCTGCTCTCTTCCCCCCGCCCCCCCCCGCCCCTCCTTCTCCTTCTAGCTCCCTGTCGCTCTTCCTCCCGTGCTCCCTTCCCTCCCTCCTTCCCTGGTCCCTCTTTCCATGTCTCACTCCCTCTCTCTCTCCCTGTCTCTCTCCCGCTCTCCTCCCTCCCCTTCTCCTTCCCTGTCTCTCTCCTTCCCTTCTCCTTCCCTGGCTCCCTCCCTCCTTCCCGCTCTCCTCCCCGCTCCCCTTGCTCCCCCTCTCTCTTTTCCTTCCCTGCTCCCTCTCTCCTGCGGGTTCTTTGCCTCCCTGCAGGGCTCCCCGCTCCCCTCCCGGCCTCTGTGGCTGGCTCCCTCCCTCGCTCGCCCCTCTCTCCTCCCCGTCTCCCTCCCGTTCCAGCCGCGGGCACACAAAGGCCGCCTTGTCCCGGCCGCCCCGCCGCCCTAAGAGTCCCCGGCGCGGCCCGCGGGCGCAGCGCTGCCCCTTGCAGAGCCATGTCCTTTGGAGTTCAGCCGGGACCATTATTTCTGTTCCCTTGTCGCAGAACGTCAGCCTGGGAGCTGGCGTTCGGCCTTTGGGACCGGCGGGCTTCTGCGTGGAGAATTTTGCCCTTGTTCCCATTTGGTTTGGTGACATTAAGATTGCAATGGCAATTAATTTCTGTATAAAATTCTTCCTTCGGCTAAATATCAGCAGCTGTGAAGTCGAGGGAATAATTATCTCTTGGCTTGTGTGATAAATAATTTGGCTTTTTTCTTGTAAAAAACGGTCTGCATATGAGTATCATGTAAAATTATGTGTAGTTTTAGACTCTTCAAATTCTGGGCTGTCTTCAGTTTTGTTACACTGAAAAATGATGTCAATCCCATCCAAACACTCCTGAAGCTGCCTTACACCACAAGGTTTTTTTGCCATAAATATCCAATGGCATTTTCTCACTTTAATGACACTGTGATAGAAATTAGTGAGGCATCCTTTAAAAAAAAGTGTGCTAAAAGTTACCTGTATTTGAAGACTGTGGAATGATTCAGGTTAGAACAGACCCATTTCCTCCAACCTCCTGCTCAGAGCAGGCTCAGCTGCAGCCTCAGCCAGTTTAGAGTTAACTCAAAGGATAAAACTTTGAGTAGGAATTGAAATATTGAATAAATGAAGTTCCTCATCAGAGTGGGATTCTTGTCACCTTCCTCATTAGCTTGGCTGAGAACACAGGGTGGAAATGTTCTGCAGAAAATCAGGTCTGTGTTGTGGAGGAACGTGGCTCCAGCAGGGCTTGAGAAGAGGCAGAACTGGCTCTCAGAGGTAGCGTGGGAGTTGTCAGAGAAGCTCTTTGCTGCAACTGCTGCTCTTTGGGTTCCAAACTTCATGTGGTATTGAGAAATATGTTTTCACTGTCATTTTATTGTGACAAATTGGAGTTGGGAAAAAACCCCAGCACACAGCTAAGAACACCCAAAGTGTCTCTCATCTGCTGAGAGAAGCATCTTCACCCAGCCCTCAGCACAAATGTGCCCTTGAAGGGTTTTGGGGTTCACCTGGGGCTCTCCAAGCAGCCCTGATGGAGCTGAACTCCTCAGTGCAACTGAGGCAATGTAGCTCTTGTTGTTTAAGTGGACAAAGGATCACAGAGCAGGTTTCAAACTGCTTTTCCTAATTTATTTTTTTTCTTTTCTTGTCAGCATTGCATGAATGATGAGTGAATAATTTTCTTATTTATTAATAAGGATCACACACTGCACAAAATTAAATTGTTTTCAGGAAATATATGTTAAATTTTACCTTCAGAGACAGACTTGAAAGAGCCACCACATCTAAGTTAATATTTAACACAGAGTTCTTAGCCAAGGGGCAATTTCAGACAGCACTTCAGTCCCTTTACTTGAAGCACACGTGAAAGGTTTGTTAGGAACAGTTTCAGGGCTAAAAGCAATTTGATTGATAGCTTATCAGTACTTCACAAAAAGACCTATCTGTCAAAATTTGGGTAGATGTTGAGGTACTTGAAAACCCAGGCAATGTTAGCTCAGGTGTCTCCTCCACTTGCAAACAGAAGGGATTTGTTAGCCAGCTCCAGATTTCTGCTTTGATACCATGTTTTTAACTTTAATTTTCCATCTTTTGTGGAGGAGCATGACCCTTCCATGGTGTGGAAGGCTCCAAGCTGCCTCTCCAGGGGAAAAGCCATGCTAGTGTGGCACAGAGGGGTTTGATCACCCACTCAGGGAAGGCACTGGGGTCCTGTGCACTCAGGGGGGGAATGGGAACCACAGAATCACAGAATATTCTGAGCTGGAAAGGACTCACATGGATCCTCAAGGCCAACTCTTAAATGAACGGGGAATCCCTTAACCCCTGGTGTTGGACTTTTACCCCAGGGTAAAAGCAAAATTTTACATTGTGTGAATCAACCTATATCTCTGGGGGGTGAAATTCAGCACCAATCCAAAAGCCTGAGATCTTAGAAAGAAGCAAGAAAAGAAACAGTAACCTTTGCAAACACTCTGGATGTATATCCAATCCCATGGAAACAAAGGTTTAATCTCACTTCTCTCTATTTAACCATTTTCCCAGATGTTTCCTACAGTTTGACAGATGTGCCTTTTACTAGAAAGTTGTGCTCTTGAGAATGAGAGTGTTATGGACACGGTTGCTATAGACAATGACTGTGTGAGGGTAAGGTTTGGAATAAAAACTTACATTAATTTCTAGTTGAATCAGTAGTTTTGTTCCCTAGGCTGGCAGTGCTGATGCTATGGGATGGCAGGCACAGCCTGGCAGGTTTAACTCCTTCTGCAGCATTGCCAGGTGCTGGCACACTGCTGGGATTCCCCAACAGTGACCTGGGGGAGGAGGCTGAGGGATCCCAGGGAATCCTTGAGCTACAGGCTGGAGGTTGTGGGATGCCCTGGGGGCTGTGCAGCACTGGGGCTGGCTTGGTTTGAGGTTTATGCTCAAAGAAAGAGGAGGGGGATAAAAGAGCTCTGCTGCCATTGGGGTCTGGAGGGTTTGATCCCAGTAATGGGATTGTTTTGCCAGTGGGAATTCTGCAGAGATGGATCCCATGTAGATGGATGCTGGTGTGAGTGGGTCCCACGTGGGTGGATCCTGGTGTGAGTGGGTCCCATGTGGGTGGATCCTGGTGTGAGTGGGTCCCACGTGGGTGGATCCTGGTGTGAGTGGGTCCCACGTGGGTGGATCCTGGTGTGAGTGGATCCCATGTGGGTGGATCCTGGTGTGAGTGGGTCCCATGTGTATGGATGCTGGTGTGAGTGGGTCCCACGTGGGTGGATCCTGGTGTGAGTGGGTCCCACGTGGGTGGATCCTGGTGTGAGTGGATCCCATGTGGGTGGATCCTGGTGTGAGTGGGTCCCATGTGTATGGATGCTGGTGTGAGTGGGTCCCACGTGGGTGGATCCTGGTGTGAGTGGGTCCCATGTGGGTGGATCCTGGTGTGAGTGGGTCCCATGTGTATGGATGCTGGTGTGAGTGGGTCCCACGTGGGTGGATCCTGGTGTGAGTGGGTCCCATGTGGGTGGATCCTGGTGTGAGTGGGTCCCACGTGGGTGGATCCTGGTGTGAGTGGGTCCCACGTGGGTGGATCCTGGTGTGAGTGGGTCCCATGTGGGTGGATCCTGGTGTGAGTGGGTCCCATGTGGGTGGGTCATGGTGTGGAAAAATCTCCAAGTGGATTGGTCCCACTGTGGATGAACCCTATGTGGATGGGTTACAGAGCCACAGAAGATTCCATGGTGAAAAGGACCCAAAGGATCATCAAGTGCAGCTTCAGTGAATGGCCCACATGGGGACTGAACCCACAGTTGTGCTGGTGTTAGGTGTGGCTGGATCCCATGAGATGGATCCCATGTGGACAGACTGACACCACTGACATGACTGATGTTCTGCCCAAATTCTGCTTCATCAACTTTTGTCAAGTTTTTAATCAGTAACTGTCATAATTCACAGACCAATACCTTCAAAAGGGAGTAAGCAGAATCCCCAAACATTTTTGCTTGTGATTTGCTTTTCTAGTTGTGTCCCCTAAACCAGAAGCTGCTGTGAGAGGAGACTGTTGATTGCAGAGTGTGGGGTGCCTAAACTGCAGAAATGCCCTCCAAACACTCATCTGCTGCTGTTGGGGTCCATTTGGTTACCAGCTTTTCAAGGAAATATTTTACTATATTGGTCTGAATAGTTGTGCTATATACAGTGAAGCTGTTACTGTTTTTATAGTGCTTCTAGAGTTTTTGGTAATTCAGATTTTATTAGCAATTACAAACAGTTACAATAAACTTTTAATGAAATGTTTATTCCTTCTTTAAAACACCCTGTGAAAAAAGTCTAATTTCTTAAAAACCAGTTGTTCAAACACTGCTCTTGGTCTAAAGGCCTAAAGAGCCTGGGTTCTTTTTTGAGAATTTTTGAAATGTTTGGAAGTGAATTATTGTAGTTTCTCAGCTTTTCCTGCTTCACCTCAGCTAATGTTACAGTGTGTATCTGATGGATAGAGACCATTATTTGTAAATGTTAAGGATCCCAGGCCCTTTTTGTCATTAGACCCAGTGAAGCTGGAAGGGAAGGCTGTGTAGTCCCATTTTCTCCTGATGATTTGGCACAGTTAATTCCAGCACTGTGGAATTTCCAGAGGCTGGTTTGTGTAGTTAAAGCTTTTACCAAATAAACTGGCCATGCTCATGCTGTTGATATCTTTTATTTCCCTTATCATCTGATTGATGTAAATTATTCTGCTCCTCTGCTCTGCTGTAAAGTTCAACCTGATGCAGTCTTTTAGGTGGTGGAACTAGGGAAAATCCCACAGACTTGTGAAAATTTGAAGTTAAAGGATTGGTTTAATCTGTTACTGACTTTTACAAAAACAGTTCCATGACAGGCATCAGGTGATGATTAAAAGTACTTTTTCCAAATAAAACAAAGTAAAAAAATATTGTAAGGAACAACCCAGTGAATCCTCTAAGAGAACACAGCTGGCATTTTGTATTTCCTTTAACACTCCTGCTAGGTTTCACCCCAGAGTTTGAAGAGCAGCAGGTTTTCCCAGAGCCTGCAGGACAGCCTGCAGTGCCCTGGCAGTGCTGAGTGCCCCTGGCTGGTCCTGGTGCCCTGGGACACAAGCACTGCTGCATTTGATGTGCAGCCTTTCCTCTGACACTGGCCCAGGGTGTTCTCTGGTGATCATAAATAGTTTTTACAGTATTTTCCAGTGACTGGGTATAAAAGGCTCATTGCATGTGCCAAGTTTGACTTCAAAAGGAGTTATAAAAGCTGCACATGACCCCTCTGATGGATGGGTAGAGTGCAGGAGGAAATGTGTGCCAGAGGTGTTTGGGTGGGCACTGCAGTGGGTACAAATTAATCCTTCACAGCATCTGTCCCTCTGACCCCTCTGACCTTGGAGATGTTTCCATTAAAGCCTCCCTGCTCTTTCCCTACACTCAGGTTTTCCTTCCTGCTTGTTTGAAATTTGGAGTGTGTCTTTTACCTCATGTTTTTATCATTTGCTCTCCTGGAAGTTCTCCCCTCCAAGCATCCAAAGTGCCTTAAGCACTTGAAGCAGCTGAGTTCTGCAAGGATAGTTTTCATTTCCTTTCCAGCAATGGTTTGCTGTTCTAGATCCCATCCTATTCAGCCCAGTGCCTCCAGTGTCCTGCCTTGTTCCACTCCCTCTGCTCCACCAGCTCGGGTACCTCCAAGCATCCAGGCACTGTGGTGGCTTCTGCAGGGCTCACTTTGGAGCCAGAAAGGAAACCTGAGTGCTGGGCTGGACTGGCAGCTGCAGGATGGAGGTTCTGGCACACTTTGATGTGTCTGAGTTGTTTGCTGAAGCTGACAAATGCTCTGCAAGTGCAGTAGCAGCATCTCCCAAGGACAGACCACATCCTCTGCAGGGCCTTTCTCAGCTTCCCAAACACTCACTCTTGTGCCTCCTGTCATTGCTCTTCACTGCTGGCAGAAAGCATTCCTCCTTGCAGCATTATTCTGGTGTGTGCTGCAAGATTTTTCAGAGGCAACTGGACCTATTGTTCTTTGAAGAGAGAGTTATGGAGAGGTGGCTGAACAAGATAAATCCCATAGAGCTGATTCCTTGTCCTGTCTCCTTTCCAAGAACTGCTCTGGGACAAGGAAGCCAGAGGTGCAGGTTAGAGGATCAAAAACTTTCTCTTCTTGGACTGACGGGAGTGGTGGGAGGCTAAAAACTTTTTGTCCTCAATCCTTGAAAAGTAAGTTGGATCTAATGGGAGCTCAGCTGCTGATTCCCACCTAGTAAGAGTTAAACAAAACTTTGAAGATGTGGCAAAGGATTATGTTTATTCTCTAGGAATCACTGTGCATTTTAGGAAACTTTCTATGGTTGCTGCAATATTCATTTATACCTAGACACTTGTTGTGGTAACACTGAAACCTGGAGCTTTCTCTAGTTCCAGCTCCACTTTTTGAGCCATTCATGATTTTTAAAATTTTCTTTACAGTCTCAATTATGTTAAAGCTACCTCAGCAGAATTAATGACATCAGTTACCATTTCAGAAGTTTCCTGGCTATTTATTATAAGATAAATTTCTGTTGTTTGTGTCTCAGGAATGACCTCACATAAAGGCTCTTCAAAAAATGATGTAAATTTAGAATGAGCAAAAGAGAACCTAAACATAGGAGTTGGAGTAGGTTTGGAGTGGAATGTGTTTGGAGCTGAGCAAGGCAGCAGCAGTAGAGAACAGAGAGATTGCTGAATCTGTTTATTCCCCTTTTTTAAAAAAATTGAGTTGCAGGTAATCTGCAGTCTGTACCTATTGCAGGGGGTAACTTGGTCATTGTTTCTGCATTGTGTTTGTACAAATGTTCCAGCAGACAGAACTTTTTATTTAATAAATCCCTGAGTTTTGCTGTTACAAAGCAACCAGTGCTGCCTTCTAAAACCATGCTGTGAGTGTTGGAGCAAAGATGGCCAAACTTTAAAAAAGAATCCTGTGAGAAAAACTAGTAGGATCTGAGATGGTGTTAATTGATTTTACTGTACATTAGATTTAAATTTCAGTTTTGTGGGTTTGGCTTTGGACTGAGGTCTTACATCATGTGGTTCTCTTGCATTCTTTCATACTTGTGAATATTAAGGCTTCAGGAAGGGAATTTCATCTGTATCTGAATATCTGTGCTTGGTGCAGGCTGTAATGGGACACTCCTTTGTGCATTTCACAGCTTATTATTGATTTATTTCTTCTGCTGTGAAATCTGTTCTCCTGGTTGGTTCCATTTGCAAGTAACTGTCTGTCCAAGGTTTATCTCTGAAAATCCTGTTTTGGTGAGGATAAATAAAGAAAGTCTGACTTGTGTTTGTTTATATGTGAGATTATCCCATTTCTTTTCAGTGTTTCTTCAATAGTTTAGACTTAAAGGTCTTTCCTTTGAGGGATTCATTATGCTTCTCAGGAAACCATACCTTGGTTCTGTGGCAGGAGTGATTCCTGCAAAAAAACAAGGATCTCTGCAAGTTTTGGGATGGAGTACTGAGCCAGAAAAGGAAAAGGCTGCTCAAAGGAACAGGGAAGCACAAAGCTGATAAAGTGGGGTGGGATGAGGTTTTGTATTTAGATGACAGTCACTTAAGAGGGCATTGGGCTGCTTTGGCATTTTTTCATGTTATGAATACTTCAGATAATTGGCTGACACTCAGAGCAAATTGCTGATGCTTTCAGATTTTATTGGGGTTTTTGTTTGTTTTTTAAATGAATTTGTATTACTTAAAAAAAAATTGTGTAAGGAACTCTTAGGATTTTTCTCCCTGTATATACAGAATCATATTTTGAAATACCACTTTCAATTCTAGTTTTCCCATCTCACAGTAACAGAATTAAAGCAAATGGAAATGCAAAGGAAATGCTGCTCATCTTGTGGAGCAGATATTCTGTATCAGTGGGTTAGAAATCCTTAAGCAGCTGCCCTCTTTCAGACTTAGTTAATAGAGGCAGTATAAGATGTTGGAAAACAAACACTATAAAGATGCTGAAAATGCTCAGATGGTATTGGAACTGGGTTGCAGAATTGCAAGTTTGCTGTTGAGCAATGCATTGTGCTAGTGTGAAGAAAAGGGGGTGGCTGTTCTTTGTGCAGTGAAACTCTCCTCCGGAGCTTCCATTTCAAGCCAGCGCTCGGGTTCTGCCAAAGGGAGTGAGAACCGTCTGTGATTTCTTGCCTTGGAGGTACAGTAATGCTTTTGGCAGCATTCCTGGAGGCTCTGCAGCCTGGAAGTGAGTGCAGGCAGCGCTGTCCCCTTCGCGGGCCTCTTCTTTCCCTTTTCCTGCAGCAGCTGGCAGGGGCCGCCTGTTGCCGTGGGCCGGCTGTGAATTCCCCCCTGGCGGTGCCAGGCAGCAGAACAGCCTCGGGGGGAGGTTCTGCGGCACACAACGCTGAGAGCACGGGGTTTATCCCCCCTGGAGCCCAGCACACGGATTTATTTATCCCCCTTGCAGCCCCCTGAGCAGGGCTGGGACACTGGCATGGCAGCGCCTTTGGTGACAGCCACCCCAGCACACCATGCTTGGTAAGTGCTCTGATCACTGGGCAGCAGCTGGAAAACCATGGCTGGTTTATAAGGATTGGAGGAATTCACTGGAGGTTGGGGTCGTGTCTAGTTCTGTTAAAATAAAGCTGGAGGTAGCTGTGTTAGCAGGGAATGGGGTGGTGGCCATGGATCCCTCTGCCCATGGGAATTGCTGGGTTTTAAGCACTGCTCATGGACTCAGGGTTGGTAAAATATGCTGATTTTTAAGACAAACTGGATGGCAAAGCTGTTTGGACAGCTGGATTTGTTTGTAGTATATATTTTTAAGTTCTTTTTCAAGCTTGCTCAGAAATCCTTCTTTGTGATTTTGGGCCCTTATGTTTGACTTGAAAGATTCATCTCTGAACTTGTTCAGAGTGTGGGGAATGTTTGAGCTCATGCACTTCAGTGAAATATGATTATCTTCACACACTTACCTTCTGATTGCCCCTTCAGATAAAGTTTTTAATAGCAAAACAAGAATCATCATCATCATCATCATGATAGTAACAACAAATTCTCCATAGAATTTTTTTTTAAGTGATGTTCTAAACTAAGTTACTTAATAACATGAAATTGATGAATGCCCTATAAATAATCTTACAATTGTCTGACAGATCTGTTGGATTTGCTTTTTATGTATGAATAGGAGGGACTCAAAAATGCTGCTGGATTTTCAAGAGGGCAGAACTTTCATGGTACTGTCCTACACAGTGCTGGAACACTTCCAGAAGAAATATTATCTGATGTGGAAGTAGAAGCTTCAGGTGTTTTTCATTTCTTGCAGAGACTGTATGAGTTGAAGGTGAATGAATTGAGGAGAGGATTTTTAGGGAGTGGATTATAACCAGTCCCTGCCCGGAAGAGGAGTTGTTCTAATTTAGGAAGAGGGAATTATTTGCCTACAGAAAGGCCTGGGGTGTGGTCTGCTGAGATGGCTGAGATAACTCCATAATTTTAGGTGTCTTTAGGGAAGGTCTGCCTGCTGGGCTTGTTCCTGGAGACAAGTTGATCCCATTACCCAGTTTTTTTGGTCCTTTCTTCCAAAAGTCTTCAGGGGAAATTTTGGATGAGTTTCTCTGTGTTACAGTTTTTGTTAGGATTGGGTTTTTGTTTGGGCTTTTTTGTTGTCCTTGTTGTTTGTTTGGTGTTTTTTCTGGCAGAAAACTTGCTAGTTCAGCAATATTAGGGCTGTGACTCTTCATTTAAAGTGAGGATGGGTGAAATAAGCACTGTTGTGTAAAATGGAAAACTTATTTTGCTTGGGAATTTCAGTAAGTTTGTTCATCAGTGGTCACTTGACAGCCCCACCCCCCCAGTAAATGCAACACTAAGTTGTTGAAAAGGGAGTTCTAAGACAAAAAACTCCAAGCAGCTGGTGTAGGTACATGTTTTGTTTCATTTCATAACCATTTTTTGGGGAGCAAACAAAATGTTTGCTTTGAAAATCAGCTTGTGCTTACTAAAACAAAGCAGAATAATTCTGAGTAGAGATTCTGTTTTTCTTTGAGGCAGTGAAAAGTAGGAATCTCCTGGAGCTGTTGGTGGTTTTGCAGTTTCCAAATTGCAATTTTAATTGTAGTAGCCCAGCTAATACTTAGTTAATTATTTAGTTAAAAAGGGAGAATTTGGCTCGCAGCCAGCAGAGGTTCTGCAGTGCAGCAGCAAGAAGGAGCATTGGCTGAGCAGTGATTTTAGCCGTGGTTTTTGGTGTTGCTGTTTGCCAGGACGTGCCAGGCTTTGCCCAGGCTGTGTGTGAGGTTCCTGCTGCTTGCTCGGGGCTGGGGTGGGATCACTGCCGTGCCCAGGAGCTGTTTCCATGCTGTAATCCAAGAGGAGCTACTGTAGGTTAAATATAGAGCCCTTGTGCTGCCATTAACTCCCCTTGGCATCAGGCATTAGCTCAGAGCGCTGCAATCCCAAACCTTCCTGCTCAGGCTGCTCCTGCAAGGCAATTCTCCTGGAGCTGAGCTGGGACAGTGATTCCTGGGGAACTGTGAGCTGCTGCTCAAATGCAGCCTGGAAAATGGCCTCGAGGAACACACAGGACCAGCTGTGAAACCTCCAGGCTTGGATTTTACGGTGGATTCTCCTAATCTTCAGCTGCTAATTTGTAATTAGTGGAAAGGGCCAAAGGGATGCAAAGGGTTACAGACTGTATTGTTGTGCTGTTGGCTCTTCCCTCCCCTGGCTGCCAGGGGAATTTGGCACTGAGTCCCTGTGTCCTGAGCTTCCCAAGTCACTGGTTGCCTGGCATCGTGTTAACCCAACTTCTACCAAGATAAATGAGCTGAGATTTGATTCAGGAGCAGTAATTTCTCTAGAGCCAGGTGGCTCTTGAGCAAGCTGAAATAGCACAGGAGAATTGGGAGTAGTTCAGCCAAGTTCCTGAATGCAGCAGAGACCTGGATCCTCATCTCCAGAAAGGAGATGACTTTTAGCTCTTACCTGACAGGGGCCACAAAAATGACAAAGGTAAAGGTTTTATTTGAATAAAGTATTACTGGAATAAAAAGTTTTTGAAGAGATAAACTTGGGAGTGGCTGCAAGATGACGAGAGGGAAGCAATGGCTTTGTCTCTCTCCTAATTCAGAGTCAGGACTAGAGCAATCCAAGCCATTGGATTTTAGGTAGAAAAGAAACAAAAAGAGCCTGTGAAGAAAAGTTACTTTAAAAAGTATGTAGTTTAAAGGCTGGAATCCATGACCCCGGGTTGTTGATGCTGAAGGATTTAGGGCTGGGCAGATCACCATGGGACATCCCCACCCCTTGTGTGGGTGTTTTAGGGGCTCCTTATTTCCTCCTGTTGGCAGGGAGTTGTCCCTCAGCCTGGCTTGTGGAGAGACTTCCTCAGACACTGAAACAGGCTTTTTGGACTTGTAACTTACCTCAGCATTGAACACTGATTCCTTTTCTGTATCTGCCTTTCATCTGAGATTGTTAAAGATTGTTCCTGCATATTAATTTGCCATGATTGGCTTTAAAAACTGGGGGGAAAACCACCTTGAATTTCATACAGAGGACACACAGGGTGTTTCACTGGTATTCAAGAATGGTCCAAAGAGAGTGTGTTGTTTTTATTTTCCATAGAGCCAGTGGTCTTCTCTGGTGGTTTTGCAGCTGGAATTTGCTGTTCCCCACTGCAGTGTGTGAGCTCTTCCAGGCTGCTGGGGATGCCCAGTTCACCTGGTGATGAGGGAAATGCTTTTCCCTTCAGTCACTGGTTCGCCTTTAATGACAATTCTGTTGCAATGTGGAAACTGAAATCCCTCATCCACAGATACAAACCCAGCTTTCTTTTCACTGCAGTGAATGATGGGCTCATTATGTGAGCACATCTTCAGGTACTTGCTGCTCAGGAGTAGTCTTTTGAAAGACCAGTTGTAAACAAATGATTCTGAGATAAGTGCAGTGTAGTTTGCTTTTCCTTTATTTTCTCTGAAAATTTTGCTTCTTGCCTTGACTCTCTGCATTTTTGCTGATACCAGCCACGTCTTTTCAGTAAAATAAATTTACTTTGGGCTTCAGCGATGCTTAGAGAATATTGCAGTGTTAGTTGGAGTGGGATTAAGAGTATGGTAAAGAGGAGGAGTCTGATGTTGAAGAAAGTCTAGATGAGCATCTGAAGAAATTCTAGGCTGAAGAGAAATGTTGGTTGGCAAAGCCGGCAGATGTGGGGGGTTGGCTTCTCTTGGGCTATCCCACCGAGGGATTCCAGTGGCAAAGTGCACTCCTGCCAGGGCTGGTGGGATGCTGCGTGTCTCAGGGCAGCCTGGCAGCACCTGAATCCCTGTTTTCCTCCGTGCCAGAAGCAAGACTGCCAACGGGGATTACCGGAAGGAGCACCGGGAGCGGAGCCGCAGCCCCATCGAGCGGGCGGCTGCCCCCACCATGAGCCTCCACGCCAACCACATGTACGCCTCCATCCCCAGCCTGAGCATGGAGCAGCCCCTCGCACTGACCAAAAACAGCGTGGATGCAGCCAGGACAGTCGGCATCTCCCCCAGCCTGAGCAGCGTGGAGCGGCAGCAGGTACGGCATCGGCCCGGCCGGCCCCGGGGAGCGGGGCGGGGAAGGGAGGGGAGGGGGGGCTGAAAATGTACTGAGTGTCACAGCTCAGTGTCCGAGCTCGGGAACGTGTGAGCTGTGCTTGGGAAGGGATGTGCTGTGTATGGGAATGTGTGTGTTCTGTATGGGAATGTATGTGCTGTGTATGGGAATGTGTGTGTTCTGTATGGGAATGTATGGGCTGTGTATGGGAATGTGTGTGTTCTGTATGGGAATGTATGGGCTGTGTATGGGAATGTGTGTGTTCTGTATGGGAATGTATGGGCTGTGTTTGGGAATGTGTGTGTTCTATATGGGAATGTATGGGCTGTGTTTGGGAATGTGTGTGTTCTATATGGGAATGGATGTGTTCTATATGGGAATGTATGTGTTGTATTTGGGAATGTGTGTGTTCTGTATGGGAATGTATGGGCTGTGTTTGGGAATGTGTGTGTTGTATATGGGAATGGATGTGTTCTATATGGGAATGTATGGGCTGTGTTTGGGAATGCACGTGCTGTGTATAGGAATGTATGTGTTGTATTTGGGAATGTGTGTGTTCTGTATGGGAATGTATGGGCTGTGTTTGGGAATGTGTGTGTTCTGTTTGGGAATGTGTGTGTTCTATATGGGAATGGATGTGTTCTATATGGGAATGTATGGGCTGTGTTTGGGAATGTATGTGTTGTATTTGGGAATGTGTGTGTTCTGTATGGGAATGTATGGGCTGTGTTTGGGAATGTGTGTGTTGTATATGGGAATGTATGGGCTGTGTTTGGGAATGGATGTGCTGTATTTGGGAATGTGTGTGTTCTATATGGGAATGTATGTGTTGTATTTGGGAATGTGTGGGCTGTGATTGGGAGTGCATGAGTTGTATTTGGGAATGTGTGTATTGTATTTGGGAATGTAGTATTGTGTTTGGGAATGCATGAGTTTTTGTTTGGCAGTGTATGTGTTGTATATGGGAATGCATGTATTGTATTTGGGAATGTGTGTGTTGTATATGGGAATGCATGTGTTGTGTTTGGGAATATATGTATTGTATTTGGGAATGTATGTATTGTTATGGGAATGTATGTATAGTATATGGGATTATATGTATCGTATTTGGGAATGCATGAGTTTTTATTTGGGAATGTATGTATTGTATCTGGGAATGTATGAGTTTTTATTTGGGAATGCGTGTGTTGTATTTGGGAATGCATGAGTTTTGTATGGGAATGCATGAATTTTATTTGGGAATGTATGTGTTGTATATGGGAATGTATAGGTTTTATTTTGGAATGCATGAGTTTTTATTTGGGAATGCATGTGTTGTATTTGGGAATGTATGAGGTTTTATTTGGGAATGTATGCATTATTTATAGGAATGCATGTGCTGTATATAGGAATGCATGAGTTTTGTTTGGGAATGCATGAGGTTTTATTTGGGAATCTATGCATTGTTTATGGGAATGCATGTGTTGTATATAGGAATGCATGAGTTTTGTTTGGGAATGCATGAGGTTTTATTTGGGAATCTATGCATTGTTTATGGGAATGCATGTGTTGTATATAGGAATGCATGAGTTTTGTTTGGGAATGCATGTGTTGTATTTGGGAATGCATGAGTTTTTATTTGGGAATACCTGTTTTAGCTGGGAATCCATGTGTGTTTTAGCTGGGAATCCAGTGTGGTTCAGGCAGGCTCCAGCAGATGCTAGGCATCCCCTGTGATCCCTGTGTGCTGCCCTCCCCTCTGCCTCAGCTCTCTCCACCCTCTAGAAGGGGTACAACACGAGGGAGGATTTGACACTGAATCATCTTAGTTGTTTTAGCCAGCCAAAAGCATTTGCTGTATTGTTCACAGCAATCTTGTACCACTCATTCCCTTCTCCTAAAGCCCAATTATTTTATGCCCAATTTCCATGAGCTGGAGTGGTTGTTAAGGTTTTTTTGTTGGTTGTTCTTTGGTTTGCCATCTTGCACATGACATTTGTTTAGCTGCAGAAGTGCTGAAACTGAGCCAGTTCTGTAGGCAAGAACAGTTTTTCATGTGTCAGACTCAAATTTATCCCTTCTACAAGTGGAGAGACAAAGAGAACTGAGCTGTGATGAGCTGCAGCACTGAGAAATCAAACTAGCCCGTGTAACCAAGCTCCCTTCCCTGGATCCCTCTCTTCTGTTCTCTTTGACATTTTGAACCAGATTACAATCATTTTTCTTGTGAAAATAGGATGTTGAGGCAAGGCCTTACTAACAGCACAGGGTAGAAATCATACAAAACAAAAAGTGTACCAAAAAAAGAAATCCTAGTTTGATGATTCCTTATTTTGGGTTTTTTGGTTTTTTTTTTAACTTCAACGTGTTGAACGAGGTTTCATCTCACTCTGTTTCAAATAAAACAGATGGGAAAAAATACCTGATTTGCTGCAGGACAGGGTTATTCAGCTGCTGCAGTTAGTGATTATTACTTAATAAATTCTCAGTTTATCTCAATATTTTTATATAAGTTTCTACAGTCTGTACACACACAACCATAGCAGAGGATTCTGCAGGGTGCCTTATTGGGTTCTTTAAGGTGTTGGCACCTGCATTTCTGAGATACTCTTACCTGTCTCTCTCTTCTTCCCACCTCCTGCATGTCCCAAATACTCTTCTGAAGAGAATTAAATACATGCCTTTCTCAAAACCACTTCAGAGAGGCACAAAATCATGGTCCCTATAGAAAATAATTACTCCCACATGTGAACTGCTTACAGAAAAATCAAATAATTCTTCTGTTTTTCTTTATTTACTTTTTGACTTTGCTGCCAGTGCAGTAAGATGTAAATAATCTCATTGATGTTTTGTCCTGGCAAAAATTGTGCTAAACTTTCCTGGAAAGCTGAGCTCTTTTACTTTCTGGCCTTGTTCTTACTCTGACTAAAGTACCACCAAAGAAGGGAAATTCCCTCCTTCCTCACTGACCTTGTATGGGGGTAGGTGATTTTTTGTGGGTAAAATTTTGTAAAATGGTCAAGAAATTTAATGACATCAATTCTATTCATCTGTTGAACTCTTACTTCTTAATTTGCATTGAGTAGAATGAACTCTTTGCATCATCAAATATATGGAATTTATTCCAATACCTGTTATTTTCCTTCAGCCACCTGGAGAAACTGGGACATTTCTTTTCCCAGGGCCTTTTGTAAATTTCCATAGTAAACAGCTATGAAAAGAGTATTTTATGGTTACATTTAAAGTACAGATGGTGGAATTCTAAGCTAATGTAGCTGTGAATAGACATTTTGGGGAATTTGCATGTGCTGAGAATCACAGTGATGTTAATTAAGTATAAATTAATTGACCTGCTGGAAAGGCAGGTGAATTCCAACAGGAAAGGATTTGTGGCCTAGACTGGCTCAGAGTTCTTCATATTAATTGTACATCCCATGGGATTAGGATGCAATGTGGAATACAGAGGTAGGGCTAGGAAAACTCAGCTTCTGAATAAAAATTATAACACCAAGACAACAAATACCTGGAAAATCTGCAAAACCCTTCCATGTGTGGTCACAGAATAAAACAAACATTTAATGTGTTGGCATTTAGTGCTGCATATGGACCTCAGTGAAGCTGACACAATCAGTGTAAAATCACATTTAAGATTTGCTTTCACATTGCCCTTTTTCTGTTCACTTACATAAGAACCCTTATGAAAATGTGATGTAGATTTTTATTTTGATCATAGAAATACTGGGTATAGAAATACTGGATATTTAGGGGTTTAATATGAAATGGATAGTTTATGGGTTTAAATGCCATGCTGTGAAGTTGACACAATCAGTGTGAAATCACTTTTAAGATTTGCTTTCACACCACCCTTTTTCTATTCACTTATATAAGAACCCTTATGAAAATGTGATGTAGATTTTTTTTTTTTTTTTTTTTCATAAAAATACTGGATATAGAAATACTGGATATTTAGGGGTTTAATATGAAATGGATAGTTTATGGGTTTAATTGCTGTGGCTGTATAGTTGCAACAATCAGTGTAAAATCACATTTAAGATTTGCTTTTTTTAAGATTTTGCTTTTTCTGTTCACTCACATAAGAACCGTTGAGGAAACGCGATGTGAATTTTTACTTTTCGTAATCAAGTATTTTATTGAATTTTTCTGTTTCTTAATCAAAGAAAGAGCTGAATATGGGGGGTTTGAAATGAAGTGTGTTTAATGCTGCTGCTGAGTGTGCCTCTGTGCTTGTGTGCCCTGCAGAACCGTCCCTCTGTGATCACCTGCGCTTCTGCCAACAACCGCAACTGCAACCTGTCCCACTGCCCCATCGCCCACAGCGCCTGCTCGGGGGCTGCCTACAGGAGACCCTCCAGCTGTAAGTGCCACCCCAACTGCCCCCCACAGCACAGTGACGGGGAGAGAAGGGCTGAAACAATCCCTTGGTCTCCTGAGCCAGAGCAGGAGGTACCGCTGCAGAACTAGGGGGAGAGAGGTGTTCTTTCTTCTTGTTTTGAAAAGCTTATTTAAAAAAAAAAAAAAATGAGCACCCCACACAGACAAATAAGTCATTATGTTTATTTTAGTCCAGCTGACAAACAGCAGCCAGGGCCAGCAGATCCCCCCACGCTCTTATTTTAGGAGCTGTAGCTTCCCCTGCACTCTCAATACCAGGAGACTTGTGATTCAGCTGCAGTCGCAGAAATCTTTGCTGCAGCCACAAATCCCCTTCCAAAGCCCCCACCCTCCACCCTGCTCTGCATGGGTAACACAAAAACCTTTGGAGGGCAGTTGCTACAGCAACCCAGGCAGGGAGCTTTAGCTTTCTGCCTTCTGTGCAATTAGTACTGCTCATGAAATCTGCTCAGGCAGTACTGGCTGGGAAAGCTGGGCTGTTTCTGTTCACTCTCACTGCACAGAAAGCACAGGGGAAGCTCAGCCCTTTCCTTGCAAGTCCTTTACCTGCTGGGGCAGAGCTTTAACTTGGAGGGCAGCCAGGATGTGTCCATGGAACAGCACCAGCATGATGTAGGCAGCAACCTAAAGCCCATAGCAGGGTAATGATTAGTATTTTATTATTAACAGTATTTTTTTTTTTCTGTTTTTATAAAGATCAGTATACTGTTGATAACTAGAATTGGGAGCTGAAGGAGACTCTCAGACTCTTGGAGAAATCAGTCACTGGGGAGCTCAGATGTTAAAAGTTTTCTCACAAGCTGGTGCTACTGGAGAGCTGCTCCAGTGGGCATTTGTTTCCAAAAAAGATTTGTCTCCTGTCAGGTGAAGAGGTGTCTGTGCATGACACTCATGTTTATTTTAGGACCAATCCAGCACTGCTTTAGGATCAAGCAGGGGGGCTGTGCCATGGATCCCAACAGTTCAAGTATTTTTGGAAGGACAGTTCTTATTAAGGCACACAAATACTGATTCTAAACTGTAAAACTGCAGTGCTCTTATATTTAATCTGAGGAATTACTACAGTTCTTGTTCAAAACCTGTCTTTTAAGGGTCCTAAGATAGTCTTAGAGCACTTAGTGCAGTGCTCATGATTCAGTTAGTTCTGCTCCCACAAGTGTGTGGAGTAAGATGAAACTCTGAGCTCAGCTTTTGGCATGCTGCAATTTAGGATGAGGTCTCCTCACACCTGACTGCTATCAGCAGGCTTGGGAGCTGATTTTAAACAACTCTTTACATCATTAATTCCATTTAAGCCTAAATATAAGTTCTGTGTGATTGTTTTGGGAGAAGATTTCCATAGAATTGGAGCTGGAGCTGTTAGTTCCCTGGGGGAGAAATACAATTATAATTAAATGCTCACCTGTTCCAGATCACAGAAATGCAAAAATACTTAACTCCAATTGTTGTTTTTTTTCATTTTAACTCCTTGCTTCCCACCTTCTTGCTCACCCTTTTCAGGGTTGTAAGGGTGTGAGGAAAGTCATCTTTGTGACAGGGACTTGTAGTGACAGGGCATGAAGCTACAGGGGAGATGCTTTGGGGGCTGGAGACAGGCTAGGAGAGATGGGAGGGTGTTCAGCCTGGAGAGGAGAATGCCCTGGGGAGAATTTAGAGCCCCTTCCAGTTCCTAAAAGGGCTCCAGGAGAGCTGGAGGGGGGACTTGGGAGAAGGGCCTGGTGTGATGGGATGAGCAGAATGGCTGATCCAGAGGGCAGGGTCAGTTGGGACACTGTGCAGGAGTTGTTCCCTGGCAGTGCCCAAGGCCAGGCTGGACACGGGGAGCGCCTGGCACAGGGGGAGGTGAGCTTTAAGGTCCTTGCAGGCCAGGGCACTGGAGGATGGTGTGAGGTGAAACAGCCGCAGGGTACCCGCGGGTCGCGGCAGGGTTTGAGCGCGCCGTCCTGTCCCCGCAGCCAGCGCCGCGTGTGACCCGGTGGTGGAGGAGCACTTCCGCAGGAGCCTGGGCAAGAACTACAAGGAGCCGGAGCCGGCGGCCAACTCGGTGTCCATCACGGGCTCGGTGGACGATCACTTCGCCAAGGCGCTGGGGGACACGTGGCTGCAGCTGAAGGCGGCCAAGGACGGCGCGGGCGGCAGCCCCGAGGCGGCGGCGCGGCGCGGCCGGGCCTCGCCCTCCTCGCACATGCTGAGCCACAGCCACTCGCCCTCCGTGCTCTCCTGAGACCGCCCCGCCTGCGACCTGCCTGCGGAGCGGCAGCGGCTGCCGTGCCGGGAGGAGGGCTCCAGCGCCTGCTTCGGGCTGCTCACCGCCTCGGGCTTCTGTTTGGAAAAGGGTGCCCTTAAAGATGATAGCAGGAACTATTTCATAAAGATTCATATGATGTAGCATCCTTTTTTTTCCTGCCTCAATTACCAAAGAAACCTCTGATGCAAATCTGCTGCCCCCTAAAAAAGTAATGCACGCTAATCCACAAAAGCCATTACACTTAGTTGGTTGACCCAAGTGCTTTTTTTTTTTTGCTTTTCTTAGCTTCTCAAGACTAGAATTTGTCTGGTTTGCCTACATTGCTTTTTTTTTTTTTTTTTTTTTTTTTTCCCTCTGTGAAGTAATTTTGTATGTATATACTTGAAAAGAACTGTCATGTATGATTTGCACTATTGGAGGAGGACTGAAGTTGCACAGCAACTTTCTGGAAGAGCTAATATTTTGAGGGCAAACTGCTGAAAAAAGGGTTTAAGGATGACATTTCTACCAGTTTGATTTTTCTTAGAGCAAAACAGCTTTGGAAGGGGAAGTCTCATACAGGTTATAGGTCTTTCTCTCTTTAGATTTCAGGTGCTTAGTGCTTGCAACTGGACTGCATAATTTACAGAACACGGGCATTTTTTCCTAAACACTGCAGTTTGTTAGACTAGAGCTGAGGTTGGAGGGTTCCATAGTGCTTAACGATGCATGTTTTATGAAAAATAGCTGGTATCTATTAATGTATAGACAGTAAGAATCATAATACTTATTAGCTTCTCTTCAGAATTAGTTTATTTTTGTCAGTAACAACCCTAGATATACTTACTGCTGGTACAGTTGTACTCTATGATATTTGTATTTGCTATTCACTTTAGTGGCAGCAGCAGCGAGGGCAGCTCAGGACAGGCCTCGTGCAGCACTGCTGCTTCACAGGGATCTGCTTCCCAAACCCCAGTCTGTGTAATCCACCCTGAACTAGCTGCAGGAACTGCTACCCTTACGGATCTTGGCTGGACAACAGATTGTTACAGTTGGTGAAAGACCATCTTTCAGCTTGTTTATTTTATTTTGGTTTTTTTAAGCCTATCCATCAGCCTACGCCAAGTCGCAGCATACATTCCTCCAGTAGGTTTTATACAGGTATTACTGCATTTATTATCATTTGCTATATTAATAGCTACTAACTAGAGATTAGGCAGTAGAGGCAGGCATAAAACCACAGCTGTGCTAGTGCTAAGAGCTTTTCTTCTTGTTAAGTGTAACTACTCTCCCCAGTACATTCCATCTTCCCAGGACAGCTGCAGCCAGGCCTTGGTTTTTATCCTGGGCTCCCTGAAAGGATGGGCTCAGTGTAGGAAGTGAGCACTGGTTGGAAGATGAGCTCCACGTGATGTATTATGGACTATGTTACAGTATTGGGTCCATTGTGGCTTTTATTTTATGCTTTTTGGTTTCTTTTTTTTAAAGTTAAGCTATTTAATTTGGAAAAGGTGCAGGGTAGAAAGAGATTGGGAGATTGGCTCTTACTCTTGGTGAGAAGGTGGCTGCTCAGTTTTCTTTAAAAAAATGAAAAAAAACCCACAAAAAAAACCCAACCCAACACCTAAGCCCCCCAGTTTTACACATTTCACTACCATCTTACTGGGTAGTCAATGCTTCCTTGCTTTGGCATTCAGTACCCTACTTTCTGTAGGAAGATTGTTAAAAGAACACTTTTTTATATAGGTAACTTTAAGACCATCGTTACGCTGTGCGTAAAGAATGTACAGAGAAATTTGTAGGTATTTTTTGAGGAACAATTAATTTGTTAATGATATGTAGCTATTTAATTTTTCCCTTTCCTTTATTGTAATCATTCTTTTTTTTTTTTTTTTTTGTTTGGAGAAAAAAGTTGATCTTTTTTTTTTGTTGTAGATTTGTCTGTAATACAGTAAAAAGTGCAGGAACACAGTTATTCTATGAGGACACTGCATTAGCATTAATAGCCACTTGTTTGTTATTGCTACAGGCTACTGAGCAGTATAACAGTCAATACTAATACTGTAGATGGACTCTGTGGAAAATGTGACTCCTCTATTTCTTTGTAAACACAAATAAGATAATGTTTTTAAAGCTAATATTTTCAATAATAGCTCTTTTACAAGGTTACATTTACTTATCTGAGATAGGTAAATGGATTTGAGGGCAATAAAGATTTAATGTGCTATGTCCAGTCTAACAGATACTGGACACAACAATGTCATGAAAGCCAAAGGGTTGGGGGGAGGTGGAAGGACACTAAACTGAACTCACCATCACGAGATGTGGTGAAGTTTCTTCACAGAGCCAGGTTCTTATCTACAGTTCAGTTTGAAAGATTCTCTCTGTGTTTGTAAATCTGTAATATACCATTCTTTTGTGGCCTTGTTTCACCTGGAAAAAAAAAAAAAAAAAAGGTTTGGCAGGCCATCTTTTTTTTTTGTACTTAAAAAGTAGCCTTAAAGAACAATAAAGTGCTCTTAAATCACAGGTGTGTTCCTAAGCCTCTGTATTGCCTGGTGAGAGAGGACTTGGTGTGTGTGAGGCAGAAACAAACCTCTGGCCATGTCCTGCTTTCCTTCCAAGCATCCCTACTTCTTTTAGGACCAGAACCCACTGGAGCTGCCACAGCCTCAGTCTGGAGTTCAGGGGGTTCCCTACAGGAGCTTGTCAAGAAATCCTTTACAGCAATAAAAACCCTATTGCTGCCCCAGCAGCTGTGCTGGGCCTTGAGGAACTCACCTGGACAGGTTTGGAAAACACCAGCTGCTCCTGCATTTCTGTCCATGAAAAGACCAAATCTGTGACACTTGGCTTGTCCCTCAATTCCTTCAAGGAATCCTTCCCTGGTGAAAATTTCAAATGTTGACATCACTGTCCTCTGTTCTGGGTGAGCAGCACTCCAGTGGCACTGGAGATGGTTAATCCTTAAAAAGTAGTGCTGATTACCTGAGTTTGAGAAAACCCAGTGAGCCAGGCAAGACAGGGGGCTCCAAAATGAAAATAAAAAGCCTCTAAAAGGAGCAAGACACGAGGCTGCTGATGGCTCAGCAGGGCCTGAAGGGTTTGGGAAGACCTGGAGAGACCAGCCAGGCACACATTGCATTAAACCCCCAGTGTTTGTAATGTTCTGTGAGCTGAGAGAGAGGCACCTTCAGCTGTGCCTTCACCTCACCCCTGCACACACACATGGTTTCTGTCATTTCAGTCATCACTGCAGTTCCAGACAGCAGCATCACAAACCTCCTCAGGGAGGCACAGCTCAGGAACTGCCCTCCCCTGAAGGCCCTTGGCTGCATTTCAGGCTGGGTTGGTGTGGAAATCTCCTTTGCAGACAAATACAGAGAGTGGGAGCAGGAGTGGCACCGTGGTCACAGTGGCTGTGTCCTGACTGGGGTGGCACTGGGAAGTGAGCACAGTGAGCACAGTGAGCACAGTGAGCACAGTGAGCACAGTGAGCACAGTGAGTGAGCACAGTGAGCACAGTGAGCACAGTGAGCACAGTGAGTGAGCACAGTGAGTGAGCACAGTGAGCACAGTGAGTGAGCACAGTGAGCACAGTGAGCACAGTGAGCACAGTGAGCACAGTGAGTGAGCACAGTGAGCACAGTGAGCACAGTGAGCACAGTGAGTGAGTGAGCACAGTGAGCACAGTGAGTGAGCACAGTGAGCACAGTGAGCACAGTGAGCACAGTGAGTGAGCACAGTGAGTGAGCACAGTGAGCACAGTGAGCCCAGTGAGCACAGTGAGTGAGCACAGTGAGCACAGTGAGCACAGTGAGCACAGTGAGCACAGTGAGTGAGCACAGTGAGCACAGTGAGCACAGTGAGCACAGTGAGCACAGTGAGCACAGTGAGTGAGCACAGTGAGCACAGTGAGCACAGTGAGCACAGTGAGCACAGTGAGTGAGCACAGTGAGCACAGTGAGTGAGCACAGTGAGCACAGTGAGTGAGCACAGTGAGCACAGTGAGCACAGTGAGCACAGTGAGTGAGCACAGTGAGCACAGTGAGCACAGTGAGCACAGTGAGCACAGTGAGCACAGTGAGCACAGTGAGTGAGCACAGTGAGCACAGTGAGCACAGTGAGTGAGCACAGTGAGCACAGTGAGCACAGTGAGTGAGCACAGTGAGCACAGTGAGCACAGTGAGCACAGTGAGCACAGTGAGTGAGCACAGTGAGCACAGTGAGCACAGTGAGCACAGTGAGTGAGCACAGTGAGTGAGCACAGTGAGCACAGTGAGCACAGTGAGTGAGCACAGTGAGTGAGCACAGTGAGCACAGTGAGCACAGTGAGTGAGCACAGTGAGCACAGTGAGCACAGTGAGCACAGTGAGCACAGTGAGCACAGTGAGTGAGCACAGTGAGCACAGTGAGCACAGTGAGCACAGTGAGCACAGTGAGCACAGTGAGCACAGTGAGTGAGCACAGTGAGCACAGTGAGCACAGTGAGCACAGTGAGCACAGTGAGCACAGTGAGCAGTGAGCACAGTGAGCACAGTGAGCACAGTGAGCACAGTGAGTGAGCACAGTGAGTGAGCACAGTGAGCACAGTGAGCACAGTGAGCACAGTGAGTGAGCACAGTGAGCACAGTGAGCACAGTGAGTGAGCACAGTGAGCACAGTGAGCACAGTGAGCACAGTGAGCACAGTGAGTGAGCACAGTGAGCACAGTGAGCACAGTGAGTGAGCACAGTGAGCACAGTGAGCACAGAGAGCACAGTGAGCACAGTGAGCACAGTGAGCACAGTGAGTGAGCACAGTGAGCACAGTGAGCACAGTGAGCACAGTGAGCACAGTGAGTGAGCACAGTGAGCACAGTGAGCACAGTGAGCACAGTGAGCACAGTGAGTGAGCACAGTGAGCACAGTGAGCACAGTGAGCACAGTGAGCCCTGAGGTGCCCAGCTGGGCTGGGGGAGCTCAGCAGCCTGGCTGGGGCACTCAGGCTGATCCCTGGGAATGGAGACTTCTCCAGTGTGCAGACACTGCCACAGGCTCACGTTCTGAACACAACACCCAGGCCCAGAAAGGCACTGCCAGTGCTATTTGGGGCACACTTAGGCTGGGCCCAGGGGGGTGCCCACACTCTCTTCAGATCCTCCTTGAGATCTAAACCTTCTGCATCCTCCTGCTGCATGTCCCCTGGCATGGACACAGCCCCAGCTGTGTTCCCTTAGCACACAGGGATTCCACAGCTGGATTACAAGGCATGATAAAGCATGTTGTATCCCTGAGGAGCTCTTGATAGAAATTATATCCATTTAATGGGTTTTTTTAACCTCTTTTTAAATGGGAACATTCTGCCCCTCTCTGCAACAGCTACCTCAGGTGCTTCCTTGGGTGTAAGACAGCCAAGATGATTTAGTTTTGTATTTTTAAGCTGCAGTTAGACACAGTGGGCCCAGTGCCAACCATCAGAGCACTCCCAGCACAGGGAGCTCCCTGTGGGCAGTGCCCTGCTGGAGGCTCCATCCCCATCCAGCAGCAGCCCCCAGCCCTGAGGAACACAAGTAGGAAATTCTCTTTCCCTTTCTCAGGAGCCCAGTTCAGCTGACAAGGGGCAGGCTCAGGGTTTAGAGCTGCAAATTGCTAATTGGGCACCCATAGCCAGGGACATTCCTCTCTGCTGGGAATGGTTGGCATGGGATTAGTTCTACATGGATATTCACACAGAGCTGGAAAAAACAGAATTTCTTTTTCCACAGGCTAATTTCCCATAATGACAAAGCAGTTGTGACTTCCACAAGAGCACATTTCACTGCAGTCACATGAGACCCTTCCAATCCTTTCTTGCTCTCAGCCCAGCCCGTTCCACTGCTCACTGCTGCACTGTTCAGTCTAATTTTACATTTTATTTTGCTAAGCAGCAACTTTCTTAAATGCCAGGGAGAACATCTGTCTTCTCTCCATCACAAAGAGACAAAGGCATCTGTCAGCACGAGGCTGTGCCAGCCAAGTGCCTGCTACATTTCATAGTCAAAAGCTGCTTATCTTCAAACTGTTTACTCAGTTTGGGGAAACACTCTGCACACAGAGCCCTTCTGGGAGCCTCAGCCAGCCTGGGGAATCCAGGTTACCTTTTTTAACCCAGCAAACACAAAGCTCTGATCTGCTTCCTGAAAATAGTGAAATGCTGTGGGTCGAGCTGTGTTAATGACATCTGCCTTGTGTGTTAAAATGTAAACAATATACCACTGAGGTTAGAGAGTTCTAGGTAGTTTAAAAAGACAGTTTTTTTCCTTTCAGAGGAAAAAATTATTCAACACATTTAAAAAATAAAATTTCTCAGGCTAAGCCTAAACCTTTGCTCTCACTGCAATATTCACATACCTTTTTTAATTTTTTTTTGGAGGGGGGAAGTAGAGATGAAAATAGTGGAAAGAACTAACAATACTTAAGGATCAAAGCAAGGGCTTTTCCTTTTCCTTTTTCCTTCCAAGGAATGAGTTCTTGGGCTCCTGCTAAGAAAATCCTACAGAATTCTCAGCTTATCAACTTCCCCAGAGGAAAGTGTGAGTTCAAGCAGCACCACAGGGAACAAAGGCTTTTCTCCTCATTTCCCTGACATACCTGCAGTGAAGCTGATGCAATTTTTACTCCTCCTGGCCCTGTCCTGGCTGCTCCATGCCCTGACACAGACACACCTGCTCAGGACACACACCCCAAATCAGAGCTGCTAAACAAAATCACCCTCTGCTGGGAAGGTTTTCACCTTAACAGCAACCTTCTGCCACTTGTAAGTCCCTCCTTCCCTCAGGAATTGGAAAATCAGGATTAAAGGGAGTCATTTATTAACCTGCAAGTCCCTTTCATAAAGTCACAGCAATGACCAGCAGACCTAGTTCTTAAATGTGAGCAATATTCTCATTTTTCCCCCAGAACTCAGTCACACATAGGTCCAAATTCACCTTTGGCTGTGAGAAAACCCCAAGGATACATCAGGAAAGTGCCCAGAGGAAAAAAACATCTAAGAGCACTCCAGACATTTTCTTTGTTGTGATAAAGATGTGACTGGCTGAGAACAGGGCCCAGAATCATCAACCACCTGAAGGCAAAATGCACTTCAGCTTTAAAGATGTTGCATAAATTGTTCTATTTCAGAGTTCTTTGTTTTGCTCCCCTCCCCTGAAGCTAATTCAGCCTCCAGCTCCCTGGTCTGGGGAATGTAATTAATGTCATTAACTCCAACGTGGAAATGAAGAAAAAACCAAGAATTGCAAAGGCACCATTTAGAAGAATCCCAGGGCTTGTTTTAAAGATTTTCTCACAACAGAAAATAATGCTTTGGTTGCTGCCAGGCTTACAAATGCAGCCTGTGAGTCAAGCTCTGACCTTTCAGGATGATGCAAAATCAGCAGCACTAAATCAAATCATGACTTTGCTGACATGTCTGTACCTCTGAGTGATTAATCCAGCAAATAAACAATTTCTGCCTGGAAATGCAGGAAAGAGGAGTGTGGGACTCTGCTCCTGCTCTGCCCTGTGGCAGCTGAGCTCTGGATGCAGTTTTGGTCCCACCAATTCTCACAGGAAATGTGAAAAATGCCTGGGCAAAGGCTGAGGATGAAACTCAATACAGATCCACCCATCAGAGATCAGGAAAGACAAAGCAGGGAAGGCAGGAAATACTCTCTGGTTAGATGAAGTTTGTTCCTTTTAACAGTGCCCCATGACAGATCCCATCTCTCCATCCTGTCCTGGGACACATCCCCAAAACAAATGACATGGATTTTCCCATTTTCCCAGCACAGCTCCAGAGCTCACACACCACTCTGGACTTTGGAGACTTTACACAACTCCCCAGCCATTCAAAAATTGCTTTTCTGCCTTTCTAATGCTAAAGAACAGATACAAGAGCATTGCTTTTATATTCCTGCACAAACCTCCACTGCCCTGCACAGACACCCAGGGACAGCAAACAGAACAACATCAAAGTGCTGCAGTGCCTGGAAAGCTTTCTTGCCATCACTTATTTGGGTTATAACTGAGGTGATCCATTCTAAAAGATGTCTCACAACTTATGCACTCCCAACACTCAGAAAATATTTTACTCAAATTGTTCAGGAGTGAAATGAAAGTCAGGTTATTCTAAATAATGACATTTGGAATTCATTCTGTTCTTGAGGCATTCAGCTTCACATTTTCAAGTCTTTTTGACAGGGCCACAAAACAGATGGGTTCGTTTTGAAATTAAAGAAAAAAGAAAACAGATCCTTGGGAATTGCAGGAACACAAAACAACAAAACCTCAGCGCTGGGAGAGCAGCAACATTTTGAGAGTTGAGAAAGCTGCAATTTACCCAGACTGGTGAAAAGCAAAGATTCTCCCCCCAGGAAACCTCCAGTGCTGAGCTCTGCATCCCCAGGGTGGGAATCAGCTCCACCCCAACCTCAAACCCAAACTGCAGGGAGTCCCACACAGGAGGGTGTGGGGAGCCAGGGACTGTTCCTGAGGATCACACAGGAACCTCCCAGCTCTGGGCTGATTTACTGAGCTCTGGCTGGGAGGCTGCAAATCTGTTGCTTTAATTGCTCTGCAGGTACAAATTCAGAACCAAATTCAGAGCAGCAGAGGAGCTGGGTGACAGGAGCATCCCCTCATTTCTGCCCCAGGGAAGGTGCAAGCTGGCTGGGTGACCCTTTGAATCCTTACAGCCACCATTCCCTGCAGTTCCACAGGTCTGGAAACCCACAACAGTGTGGGAGCCCCCCAAAAGTAAAACATTGATGCTGAGCCTCAGGAGAACTCCCCAGAACCAAACCTGGGCAGAAGAAGGGATGTCAGCAGCCAGGGAGATGAGCTGGAGCTCCTCAGACCAGTGTCAGCACCTGAGCTGGGAAAGCTCCCAAGCTGCTCCATCCAGCTGTTTTCCCTGGCTCTCCTCCAGGTTCCTCCTCTTCTGCCCCTTCATATCTCCCATCTAGAAGTGGAACAAGGGAGGGAAGGAAAACATGAACGTGGTGGGACAAAAGAATTGCTGGAGCTTCACTACACCAGAGATCTGGGGCTGTAAAGGAGTTTTCAGATCGTTTGTTCTCTCATAATGGAAGTTTTGTATTTTTTTTTTTTTTTTTAATGAAAAGTTTAACTGGGGAAAAGAGCCAATGACAACACTGGGAAAGGTTTGTGAAACACAAAAATATCACTAACACCACTGCAGAGCCCAACAAATTACAGGTCATGGCAACTTATTTACACTTGGTACTGAGTTCATGAACACTGCTCTGTAGTTCACTCAGGAAGGGAACAAAACCCCCTTTTTTCCTCTCCTCTGGAGTGTATTTATAATATATGATCAGAATTAATAAGTGCTTGTTAATTAAGAACATTAAAAAAATCCCAAGTCTAATTCTTACTTGCTTCTTAATTCTGTTCCATTACCAAAGTCAGGGCACTCCAAATGAATTTAAAGCTTTGGTTCCTGTCAGTGCAGCCTGGGAGGGCACAGCCAACATTTCCTGCCCCTCTCAGCCTGGGCTGGGCTCTTCTAGCCCCAGTTCCAGCTGAGAGTGGATCTGAATCCCTTTGGGTCACTGACTGTGAGACAAAGCCAAGCTCCTGGCTCTGAGGTGGGTAACAAACACCAGGAGCCTCAAAACCAGAAACTCCTTTTAAAAAGGAGCATTTCAGTAACATTCCCTTTCCTGTTGTTTGTTTTCCACAAGAACACCAAAGCTCTTTGGTGACTCCTCTCTATTTCAGCTGATTTGTGACACAAAGCCCATCCTGGACATTGCCCACAACACACCTGCAAGGAAGAGCCAGTTAAAAGTCAAGGACAGATTTATTTAATCCTCTTGTACACACATAACTTTTAAAAACACATGCTTAGTGTAAGATTGTCTTTACATCTGACATCAGACTTCTCTCAGAACTTTGAAACCCAGTTCAGGACACATCTAAGAGCATCCCAAGCTGGGGATCCAAACCCAGAGGAAATGAATTCCAGTATCCACCCTGGAGCAGTTGCCAAACTCAGCTGCCAGGCACTGCCAGTGTCAGGGAGCAGAGCTGCAGCCCCTGGAGAAGCTGCTCCATTGATTCTCTGCCCAGCTCTGCTCTGAGGCTGGTCTTGTGTCTTGTGACACTCAGAGCCCGGGGAGTTCTGCCCCACCCACCTCCAGTGACAGCAAGCAGAGCTTTAAAAACCCCAGAGATGAATGACAGCAAACTCCAGACTGAGAGCTGGACAGAACACCTTGGCCTAGACCATTTCTGGGATCACCTACAACTACAGAACAACTCAGAAGCCTTTGAGGGCTTTGGTCATTCCTGAGACATGTTGTGCTGCACGTCCCCAGTCCTCAGGGTCAGCCCCTCCTGGCACCCCGGGGACATTTCAGCCCCATTCAGGAGCTCACATCCACAGGTATTCTGTATTCTCTGCTCCCAGAGGACTTTTAGGAATTGCTATCTCGAAGTTATCTCCCTGAATCTCTTAATGACATTTCCAAATACCACCCACAGGAAAAGAAATGAACAGATCCTGTCATGGCTGGAAATGAAACCAGAGTCTGTCCAGCCACAGGGCAGAGCTGGCCATGAACCAGTGACCTGCTCCAGCCCTTCCTTGCAAATCAGGCCTAAAAAAAGCCTGGCTTAAGCTGCTAGTGTTACTGAACTAACCTGAGTTCATGGGGCAGAATTTACAGCTCAGTCAACTTCCCCAAGGAAAAATCACAGATAGTGGCTAAATGCATGCAAGAGACATCAAAAAGAGACAGCAAATGTTTTAATTAGAGGAAAATTGCCTTTGTGTAACTTAATAATTGTGATGTTATCACATTCACACCACCTGCATCTCAGGTGCCAAAAATGATAAATCACTGGGATACATCAATGGGATGGATCCACTGGGTGGGACTTGAGTGAGAGCTTTTTGTTAAAAGTCATTTAGAAAATAAAGGACCCAAGGGAAAGTCAACAGCAACTTTAGGAAGGTGAGAGGAATTAAAG
Organism: Oenanthe melanoleuca; assembly: GCF_029582105.1. Lineage (NCBI taxonomy): Eukaryota > Metazoa > Chordata > Aves > Passeriformes > Muscicapidae > Oenanthe > Oenanthe melanoleuca. The sequence continues at coordinate 17,665,061 of NC_079346.1, read as the reverse complement.
AAAGAAAATGATCAGAAAAAGTAAAAAGAGATACAGAAGAGATAGGGAACTTTTTTTTTTTTTTTTTTTTTTTTTTTTTAGAACTTTGGTCTGACGTGTCATCTGAAAAATAACTTTAGTAGTGCCAGATTTTGACATGACTGGAAGAAAGGCCATTCCCTGGAGCAGCCACTGACCCCACTTCCCCTGGAGCTTTGCTGTAAATGTCCCCAGGCTGTGCCTGCTCAGTGAGAGCCCTGCAGAGAGGCTGTGCAGGAGCTGTGCTCAGCCCAGACCTGCTGCACCCCAAGCACAGGGACCTGTGCTCTGCACAGCAGCCAGCACAGGGAGCTGCCCAGGACCCCTGATCCCTGGCCACACACATTCCTGCCATGGCCAGAATTCCTGGCAGCAGCTCCCAGGGCTGCTGGCCAGGCAGGAGCCACTGGCAGCTGTGTCCCTTCCTGTGCCACCTCTGGCTGCCCAGAGCTGCCCCTCAGCCAGGCAGGCACTCACTGCTGCCTGGGGAAGGGAGCTCTGAGCCTCCCTGCAGCCCCTCACTGCCCAGCAGCTGAGGAGACACCTTCTGTTTGCATTGCTTCCAAAATAACAGCAAAACAGTGCTCAGACCTTCTCCCCCCTCCAGACAGGAGTGAATGAAGCCTGACTTACACCAGCACCTCTCCAAAGGCCTGGCTACAATTTCATTCATACCCAGCTGGAGTATCAACATGGATCTCCCAGTTTAGAACTGGTGATTTCATGGCTAAACCATGGATCCTCAGAATGGCAGGGCTGCCTTAAGGAATGGAACCCTCACCCCTCCCCCTCACACACAGAAAACCTCACAGCAGGGCTGGGATGTTATTAAAAGCAAAGGCAGGAGCCTTCTTTAGGAAAGCAGCAATTCCAAGGGGAGCTGCTGGTGATGTCACAGCGTTTAAACGTGCCTGAGTCACAGGTTCCTGAGGAAGTGGCAACACCTACAGAATTACTGGATAAAAGTCAGCCTTGGAAGCAGGGAATGGAAATAAAGACACTCACAGACAAAGCAGAAACCTCCAGGAAAACCGTGCTGCTTTACAGAATCCCTCCCTGCTAATCTGAGGGAAGTCTGTCCCTGGAAATGAACGTGGGTGTCACTGAGCCCTCACTGGGGATGTGGGAGAGAAGGGAAAGAAAAGAAGGGACATCAAAACCCAGGGTCCAAATGCTTCCCTTCCCTTCCCTTCCCTTCCCTTCCCTTCCCTTCCCTTCCCTTCCCTTCCCTTCCCTTCCCTTCCCTTCCCTTCCCTTCCCTTCCCTTCCCTTCCCTTCCCTTCCCTTCCCTTCCCTTCCCTTCCCTTCCCTTCCCTTCCCTTCCCTTCCCTTCCCTTCCCTTCCCTTCCCTTCCCTTCCCTTCCCTTCCCTTCCCTTCCCTTCCCTTCCCTTCCCTTCCCTTCCCTTCCCTTCAGGATGCATCAATGCAGCTTCTGAGAGGTGAGTGAAGACCATCACAAGACTATTAGACCAAAAGAGAAATTAAGGCAAGAATCTACAGCTGTCCAGTTTAATGCCTCCCCTGTCCAATTTCCAGAGTCCAGAACAGTATTTCACTAACAAATCAAGCAGTGAATCACTCTGCTGAGATCCTGCAAGTCAAGTGTCCCAGTGCCAAGGACTGAAGTTACACATGAGCCTGGATTTTTGCATGCTCAGGCTACTGAAGCAGCAACCCCCAGCCAAGGAATGTAGGAACAGAAAGGAACTGGCTGGGAGAGGAGGGAAATTACAAGGAGTAATATTTGAAAACTCATTGATTTGGATTTGATTTGGCTTTAGATTTGGAGCAGCCCAGCACTGTACAGTTGCTCCTGTCCTTTCCTGTTAGCTCACTACAGAATTTTGTTGAGAAGCAATTTGACATTTTTTGCATTTCAAATGAGAGGCACGTGTGCATGTGACCTTCAGTGCAGAGACAAAGCCCATTGTGCTTCCTATCAATGTGCTGCACAAACACCCATGCCCAGAGCAGGAGGAAACACCATTTAGAGAGCTGCAGGGGATGGATGGAAGGAGTGTGTGCTCCCTGCCAGCCAGGAAACACAGCCCAGGCTGTTTTTACAACTCCTGTTGCCCTTTTTCTCCCTGAGCCCAAGGAGCTCCAATGGCCTGATTAAGCAGAGAGAACCTGTGCTGGTCAAATTTTGACAAATACCTGGTGGGTTCTGAAAATCCATCCTAAATAATTGCACTGCATTTGACAAAGTGCTGTGGTTAAGTCACAACAGGCTGATAATCTAATTAGTGAGGCTGCAATTAGAGCCTGAACTTACATATGGATGGAGCAGACATCTGCATCCCCATCCTGGGTGAGATCATCTGCACTGGGAAATGAGGTGAAAAAACTGCTGCCCTAGGACTGGAATTCCTGAAGGTGCTTAAAGCACATCCCTGCCACTCCAGCTCAGTGCTGGGAACCCTCCTGGGAGGAGCTTCAGCCTGGTTAAAATAATCCTCAGGTGACTCACTGCAGGGATTCCTTCCAAGCTGGACTGGTGGAAGGGTGAGGATTGCTGGGTGTCAGTGCTGGCCCCAAGAAAAAAGGGGGCTGCAGTTTGGTTATTGAGCCTTCAGCATGGCAACAAAACAAGTTTTGACCCAGGATAACTGAGAATAAAGCTCAGAGAGATTCTTGATAGGTGACCAATAAGAGTAAACTGAGAGAAAAAAAAAAGTCAATAAGCTGTTAGGGTTTTTTACTTCCAAACCTGCCAAGCATTGCACAGGTAAGAAAATGAACTTTCCAGAAATGATTATGCTGGAAAGCTGAAGAGGCAGCAGAGGGGGCAGGTCAGATGAATTTCAAACCTCAAGCATGACCTGTGTGGTGTTCTTAGGCTCTGAGAAGGCCCAGGCAGCTGCAAGGGTGGGAGAGCTGGAAATGGGGCAGGTAGGCAGGGATTTATTTCATGGGTCAGGAATTTACAGCCTGGCACAGAGCAAAGTCCCCCTAGTGTGGTAGTTGTGCCTTTTAAAACAGCTCATCCAGGTGCTCTGCAGGGGCAAAGGTGCCCAACAGCCTCTGCAAGGAAAGATCCATCCTGAGCACATCAGCTGCACTTAACATGGAACAAAAAGAAAGGAAAAAAGGAATTAATGGAGCCAAGTGGCAACAGGCTGGAGACATCTTCCAGACTCTGTTTCTTATGAAGTCAGCTAAAATTTCCCATGTTGCAAATATTTCCTTAATGGCTCTCTTTGGAGTAGAAATGCTTATTTGTTTCTAAGGAAAGCCTTGCACTGTTATTTCAAAAAGAAATTCAAAATGTGGCAGTAAAATCCCAGCCCAGAGCTGCTCCTGCTCTCTTTTCCTGGATGCAAAGCCCCAGAGCAGCAATCCCTGAGCAGGGACACCCAGAGTGGCCTGGAGCACGTGGAGGGAGCACAGGCTGGCTCTGTGCCAGCCTGAAATGGATTTTCTGCTGCTAGAATGTGAGCAATCCTTCCTATTCCCACAAGAACAGAGCTGGGACTCGCCTGGAACTCTTAAAATTTGGTTACACTTTGAAGAGGAACTGTATAAAAATAAGCCCATGGATTCTGTGAGAGGCAGTATCACCAGCAGTGACCTCATCCATCCCTGGCCTCACTGAGAATCCTGCAAAAAACCCAGAACCCATCCCAGAATCTCACTGGTTTTATGGTGTGGCTGGACAAACAGGCAGAATCTGAAAGGGAAATGGGGGTTGGGGTGAGCTCTTCATGCACAGTCCCAGAGCAGAGTGAGGATGGAGCAGAGGCTGAGCTGGGGCAATCCTTGCACTTGACCACCTGAAGGGTCTTTTCCAACCAAATCTGATTCCACCACCAACCCCAGCTATGCAAGTTAACAGGAAGAATTTGTTCACTAAGAAGGAGAAACAAGTGTTGTCTCATGATTCCACAGGGCAAAGCTCAGAAATGAAACCCATTTCAGTGAGTGTTCTACAAGAGCTCAAGTGAAAAATGAAAATAAAGTGCTTACAGATGGCAGTCACTCAGTTTGCAAACACTTCTGTTGCATCTATTTAAGGTGAGCAGCCAGAATTTATACAAACAAACAAACAAACAAGATCTGAGTCATGCAATGTTAAGGGGCTGGAAAGGACCTTTAAGATGATCTAGTGCCACCCCCTGCCACGGGCAGGACATGCAGGAAGCGAGATAGGAACATCAAAGATGACAAAATGGGAATTTTGGTTTGTCTCACTGGGCTCCTCTGAGGACACAAGGAAGGGAAAACATGTTTCCAAGCTCTAACTCCATGATTTTAAGGTCTGGAACAGTCACTGCAGTTTCCTTTGTTGTGCCAAAATACCTCCAGTGCTGCTGCCTTCTACTGAAGCAGAATCTCTTCAGCTTCCTGGGGATGGAACTTGGTGGTTCCTTCTTAACCTGCCTGGCCCATCACAAATCCTCCTCCATGATCTGATTTGTGCCTCTCTCCCTCACACATCCCAGTGCTGAGGGCTCAGACTCAGAGCAGCCACTCTGGGAAGGGCTGTGGTGGCACCAGGACAGTGCCAGCTGTCCCTGAGGGAAATCCATTCCCCATAGTCCAGGGCTCCAAGGAAGAAAACTCCCACAGAATCCCAAATTCCTCACTCTGATGGATGGGGCCCAGATAACAAATTCTAAACCTCAGCAGCACACACTGCAGGGGTGACACAGCTGGCAGCAGTGTGAAATCACAACAGAAGCTGGCATTCCATCAGCTCTTTAATGCTCAAGTACAGAAGTGGTGTCACAGCTCTCCACTGAGATCTAGCAGAATTAAATGTCCCAGATGAGGCATGGGGGTGGCACAGCTGCAGCTTGCCATAAAATGCCAGTAGACTCCCATTAGATAATTTAGGAATATGAGCAGGGTCCTCTTAGGCTGCTCATTCTCTTTTCCCAGATTTGGTTCACACCTGAAAAGCCCTGGCTGGGCTCTCCAGTGGAAGTTCAGGCTTTTCACTGTTTACTGATTAAATTTACTGTTTAAAAGGAATCACAGATAGCATTTATGGACTGTTGACTGGCACCAATGGAGAAAATTCAGTGTTTTCCTCTTTGCTGGTGCCATGGTGGAGGGGCACAAATAACAGGAAAATCCCAGCTCCTCCATGGAGAAAGGGGAAGTTTAGCTTGTCCCATTAAACAGCAAGCACTGGAGCTGGGGTCTGTGCAGAAATCCTGCACTAAGTGCACACAAAGCAGCAAAGAAATGTCTTTATCTGCTGTTAGTATTTGAATGTACATTCACTCATTCACTGGAATGGATTCTTGGGATTTCCCACTCAGTAAATGCCCAGAAATTCAGGAAAAGTGAAAGAAGAACAATCCTGGTCTGCAAGGAGAAAGAAAACAAGATTTTTTAGTGAGCCAAGGGCAGTTATTCCAAGGCAGAGGAAATGTTTCTGCACATCAGGCACATCTGGGAAGCACATGGGCAGGACAGAGCCCAGCCTGGGAGAGCTGGTGGCACGGGATGGCAGAGGAAAGGAAACAGGGAAACATGAACCTGAACCCTGAGCCCTTCTCCTCCTGATCCCCTGCACTTCCCAAGCTGAGCTGCAGGTATTTAAAACAATTATTAATGTTTACCAGGCTCAGAAAGATGTGCAGCTTTCAAGTCTTAGATAACCCCAAACTGCAGAGCTGCTCACACTCCACGGGTCAGCAGCTCCCAAAGATAAAAAAAGATGATTATTCCCTTTAAACTCCCCTGGCACCAACCCATGGCTGCAGCTGGACTATGGCATGGCTAAAAACATGGCTGCAAAGTCAGGGTGCATTTTAAGTGCCTTAAAAATGCAGATTTCAGGGTTTCAGTCTCAGTCTTCAGTGCCTGACCACCAAGAGATGATTTGCTCTGATTACCAGCTCTGATTTCCAAAATATATTGCATTCATATATATTTTTATATTACACTGAAGTTACCTAAATTAGACATTCCCCTAGGTAGGAAATAATGTAAATATAATGGCTATGATTATAAATAAACAGAAATAATGGCTATTTTAGACAATAAGGGCTATTTCAGACACTTGGTGCAAACCTCAGCAGGTTTCAATAAATCTTCTTTTCTGATCAGAAGATGGGAGTTGCAGATATCCTTGACCTGACTGAACTTCTTCTGATGAGAGAGAAGCTGGGAAATTGTCTATAAAAAAATCTTCAGGGCTTATGTTAAGGAAGGAACTAAAATAATTGGATTGACCAAGTAATTTTCATAAAATAACTGGGAAATAGAGGCTGCTTGGCAGATAAAGTGATTTGCATTTCTTTCTAAGTGAGTTAACTCATAAACCCCACAATATAAAGCTATGAAAGGGATTTCAAATTTCCTTCTAAAACCTATTCCAAGTTAAGACAAATAAATTCACTTTCAATTTTGCAGTAAAGCACTTTGATATTTTCAAACTCCTTTCTTCTCAAGCTATTTTTTTAAATTCAAGGATTCTCAAACTCCTGTTTGTGCTCAGCCATAATCTCTGAAGCCACTTGAAAAAATTAAATTAACCAAAAAGAGAATTGCTCTTTTGGAACACCTGCAAGGTTCTGCACGACCACACCCAAGAACAGCAAAGTCAGAGAACAAATTTCTCATTTCAGTGAAGCATTTCCCTGCAGGTTTTGACTGAATCAATGACCCACCACCCCCTACAGCAATTTTTTACCATATAACAGAGCCTTCTCTGAGCCTCAGGGGAGCCTAATCATGATATAAATGTTCTGGTCTTTCCTGGGCAAAAATCAGTCCAATCACTTTGTTTCCACAGCATAAAAAGATCTTTACAGGGAACAACAATTCCATGGGCACATCCAGAACAACTGCACCTGAAATTCTTGTTTGCAAACAATTCCTGTGGTGGAGGCAGCAGGTTCAGGTCCTTACCCACTCCTGCCCACCTTTAAGCATTACATTTAACTCCCAAGAGCAGAAATTGCTCAATCTTCACAAATTCCAACTAAGTACCCCCAAATCTGAGAGAGATGAAAAAAGTCATTCAGAAATGCAGCTTGGACATGGCTATTGACAAGCAAAATAAAACCTGGCCCAAACAAACCACCCAAATTTACTTAAGCAGCATTTTTTATATGTAAGCCATATTTAGATATTGAAAAAGAAAAAATACCCAACCCGAAAAAGAGAGACCAGGTTTAAACATAAGCACATTGCTGCAGTTATTTACACAATAAAAATGAAAACATGGTGAGTTCTGTCCATAAGGGACTGCTTTGAAAGTGAAGTTATTCATGGCAAAAGGTGGGTTCTGTTTGTTTGTCTTTGCAGCAGTCAGGAGGGGTGAGCAATCATTAACTCCTCAAAGCACAGATGAAAGGCAGGGCTGCACTCCAGAGCATCCTCCTCCTCCTCAGCACCTGATTTCAAACTGTTTCATCATCACTCATGTCCCAGATCTGCAAGGAAAAAAAAAAAAAATTTAGCTTTAGTGGAGTTGAAATACGCTCTTAAAACACCCCTAAAAATTCACATTGCTGTTTGAAAGGAATAATTAATGGCATTTTATGAACTGTTGACTAGCTCCAATGGAGCATTACAGAAAACTCAGTGCTCTGTTAACAACCTACACACCAATAATTATTTGTCATCTTGGGGGGATTTTTAACATCTGCTTTTCAGCATTTGTCACTTTGGCTATTTGGTATTTATTGTCATTTACAGATAATAAATAAATTTGGCTATTTGCTCTTTGCTATCATTTACAGAGAGGCTCAGATCAAACCCCCAGACATTTTGGGTTCACTTCTAGCTTATTTTACCAAACACAAACACTGCAGAAAAATTTCTAGACATTCATGAAGAATTCATTGGTCATTTTACACATAAATATTAGATCTCATAAACAGCAGCTTAAGGACAAGAAGTTATATGGGAATTTGTACCTTTCTACTGCTTAACAAAGAATTAAACTACATCATTTTTCCCTGCAGTGTAACATAATTGTACTTTTACTTTCTGACTTGCCCTTGGCCAGTAAGTGGTTACAGAGTGGGAAAAAGTGATTATTTTCACAGAATATTGAGTTGTCCTTGTGAACACACTGAGGTGGAGTGGCAGAAATTCAGACCAGGGATTTGCAGAGCTGTCTGGGGGCAGAACATATTCTCAATAGATCCTCTAAGCTTTTTCTTCCTGAGAAACAGGGGATGCTCCTAAAACACTTTTTCTGATATTTTAGAAGCTTAGCTCATGGCCAAGACCCTCTTTCCACCTGGCAGGGTTTAATCTCAGGACTAACATGGGTTGAGCTGGGTTTAACATCAGTAACAAGTTTATAATACATAAATACATAAATACATACAATACTATATATACAATATAATACATATAATACACAAAACAGCAATGGGAGCATTTCACACTTGCCTGAATTACCTGCAGCACTTGTGGAGTGCTGCAGATGACACATGACAAGTGGTTTGGATGAGAAGCACAACAATGCCATTTTTCCAGAGCACCCAGCCCCCAGAAATCCCTCACTGGCCACGACCTGCCCAAAGGAGCAGCAGCATTTCTGTGCCCCAGGGGAAATAAAATTCAGTTCCTCTGTTCCAAAACACAACTTGTGTGCTGGCACTGAGTGGCCAGCTGAGTTATTCTCTCATTTTACATCCTGACCACTAAAATATCTCAAAGCCCTCTCAGCAGAGCATGAACAGTTATTTAGGCTGTAAATTCTCCAGGGCACAAAACAGTGTTTTACATGCACACAGTGCCTGGGACAATGGGGCACTGTTCTCACTGCACTGGGTAGACAAATAAAAAATACAAATAACCCCTTTTCTAGACAGGCAACAATGCCTATTGACCTATAGCTTTAATAAACCCTTACAGGAAAAAAAAATGGACTATTTCTGGAATTTAAAAATGTTCTTAAAAAAGCTCTTTGAATCCAACCTAGGGAAACACATAAAATCCAACATTTCCCTGCAGTGTAAAAGGAAAACTCTGAATGGCAAGGTTTTCTCCACTCCTAGAAGCAGCACAAAATGGTGGTGTAAATCCTTATGGAAAATACTGAAGGAACAGTTTGTTTACAAAAGGAAAAAAAAAAGAGTTTTCATCCTGCCCTAGATGAGCACTCGGAGCTTGCCAAGGCAAACACAAATGTCCAGCTCGCCAGTCAGGGTCAAGGATGTGGAAAATAAATACAAAAAACAAAATCTTTAAATAGAGTTTAGGGTATGATTCAAGCCAGAGAAAAGCAGAAATCTCAAATTCAGACAGTCCCCCCACTCAGAGCCTGAAAACAAAGGCCACAGACTGCAGCCCTGACAAGGAGATTTTCTCCTTTCTAAAGCACAGCTCTTTTCTAGAAGGCTCTAACAAAAAATATTCACAGAAACACTGAAAATGAGGTGCCCAGGTATTTAACCAGCACTCAAACATCCTGGATTGAGGAGGATGATTTTTAAGTGTTTGGAAAGTGTTTCCCCTCCAGAGAACAGAGAATTGTACAGAGTTTACACTTCATGCAATCTCAGAGCAGTCAGAGCCATTAAACCACAGAATGGCCTGGGCTGAAATGGACTTAAAGCTCATTTTGTTCCACACCTTCCACTATCCCAAACTGCTCTAACCCAAATCCAACCTGGCCTTGGACACTTCCAAAATTCCAGCACAGCATTTTGTGTCAAATTTACAAAGGTTTATACAGAACAAAGTAGTGGTACCTGAACAAAGTGGATGTAGAGAGAAGAGGAAAACCCAAAACAAAAGGGAAAAATTCAATGCAGAAGTTAACAATTGCAAATCACCTTCAAGAAAACAAGCTCCATGGGATTGTGCAAAGGAAGTTGTGAGAAATACTGACAGCTGAATTATCACAGGCTCCTGACTAAGAGCAATATATGTTTTAAAAAAGAAAAAGATGTTTAAACTTGAATAGATGATGACTACACAAACTCTGGGGATCACTTCAAAAGAGTGAACCTTTTAAGAGAGGAAATAAAATACAGAAAGCCAAGAAACACAACCTGTGAAATGACTGTCAGAAGAGCCTGATTTCCAAACCAAGCTGTGAATTTGGATTTTTTTCACCTCTCTCTGTGCTGCTGCACACCTGGGTGAGGCAAACCCAAACACAGCTACAGGCAAGGACAGGAGGAGTCAGAAATGGGAAGGGAATGAAGCAGCTGCCAGCCCCACCCCAGCCTGCACAGACCTGGGCACATCATCTCAGTGCACCTGTTCCTTCAAATACCTGCTTTTATATTCAAACTGCTTTGGAGAGCTTCCTAAATTGCACATGAAAATTATGGCTATTCAGGAGAAGAGAAGGATTCTCACACTTGTTTTCCTGCAAGTCCAACTATAATTTTCATCAATAATAGGAAGAATGAGATGAGAAAAGACCAAAAATTCCCACAGATTGATTTTCCCCAGCTCCAGACTGCATATTAAATATATCAATAAATAAATAAATATCAATAAATGCAATGGAATGGAGAATTCTGCATTTCCTCCCTGGCACAGCAACACCTGGTACCTGCAAACTGAACAGCTCCAAAATTGCTGCTCCTTAGCCAGGCTTTGCATCTTCAAATTAACATCTGTGATTCAAACAGATACACACTGTTTATCTTATAAATAAAGCTGCAAGAATAGAAATGCACCTTGAGGGCATTCTGAGAAGTTTTTTGCCTCCAAACTGCCAAAGAACCAAGCAAGCCCCACACATGTTGTTTTCTACACACAACTGAGATGAATTTACAGACACATGGACCAAACATGGTGCTCAGGAGGACCTGGAGGAGATTTTTTTTTTATGCAGATTTGTGGGTTATAAATGCTTCACATATGGTGAGGAGTAAAGAGTAAAATTCTAAAGGCTGAAAATGAAATGTCTCATCAATCAAACAGCACAGCTGAGGATCTCATGAGAACACAGCTTCACAGAGCAATTATCAAATCTCAGCCTATGATTTTTAATGAAAAGAGAACCCATTCAAGCAACTTTTTGCTATTTTACAGCAATAAAATGTGGGTTTTTTGCTAGATATGAGGTAAATCATGTTCTTGCTCTGTGCTTTACAAACTCAGAGAAGATAGATCAGGATTTGGGGCAGCCTAAATCCATATTTGCAGTGTGGGTATGTGGCTGAACATCCCCATGTGTGTGGCTATGTGGCTGCATGTGCTGCAGCGTCCTGGCCAGAGCAGCTGTGGGACCTGCCAGGAACTGCACCAAAAATGAAACTGCACCTTGAAATTCATGAAATGCCTGCAAGTCCCAACCTGCAGCCTTTGCAGACAGACTCAGGGGGATAACTATAAAGTGCAGCACCCTCCTTTCATGGCTGTCCCTCTGCACTGGCAGCATTTCCCTCATGTCCACAAACCAAGCACACTCTGAGCATTTTCCATATTCAACAATTCCCCCCATGCCCCTTTCCCACAGGAAAAAAGGGAACACCAAGGAGGAGCAGTGCTCTGCACTGAGGGGAGATTTGGCTTTGCTCAGAATAAATAGAAATAATAAATAATAGCAACAACAAGGGGGGAAACCCACAAATTCCCACAGATTGATTTTCCCAAGCTCCAGATTGCACATTCAATAAATGCAATGGAATTGAGAGTTCTGCATTTCCTCCCTAGCACAGCAACACCTGGTACCTGCAAGCTGAACTTTCACAACAGCTAAAACTGGTGTTCACCCACCCAGCCTTTATTATTTCCCCATGTTATGGCTTCTCCTGTGGCTGCCTGCAGCTGGACAATGAACTCCAACCAGGATCCACCTGTGCTCCCAGTGCAAGACCTCCTCCTACACTCCTCCTCCCAAATCTTTTCTTCAAAATACCTTCTAACTTCCTCTCATTCAACTATATCCAGAATCAGGCCATAATCTGAATAATTAACTATCAGATAGTTTTTCCCTCAGCTGACACACAAATTCCAAACTTAAACACACACAGGGAAATTACCCTAAAATAAAAATCAAATCCAAGGCTTGTAAAAAGTGCATTTCTTTCTTCAAGCTGCTTTATTTAGGCAGCAGGTGGAGAAAAGGGTGGATAACTTCTCCAGATCCTTGCATACAGTGGCCCTATCCCAGCTTGGCTGACAAATCCCTGGCATCCCTTGTACCTCCACAAATTCTCTTTTTCTGTGTCTGCCCCCACAGCCTTCTCCTCACTATCCTGCAATAAAATCAAGTCCATCAACCTCATACCTTTTATTTTTTTGTTTTTTCCAATGCTGGTGGCTCTGACTGCTGCTTGCTTTGCCCTTATAGCCTTTCCAAAATTCTGTATTTTCAGCCCACAGCTTGCAAGGTCAGGGTGATGGGGCATTCTCATTTTAATTTCAACAAACAGCAACTCTTCTACAAGCTCCTCTTGCATGAACATTTTTGAAATACATGTACAATACCTAAAAGCACAGAATGGACTGAGTTGGAAGAGACAAAGTCTCAGTATCTTGTAGAACTGGTATCTGAAGGACTTTGAAAGTTATTTTTAAGAACAAAACAGAAAAAAGCAATTAAGCAGCACAGAAAATACTTATTTACAAATAAACTTTTAGCTAGGAAATCTTTTTAGTGTCTCCAGTTCCAAGCATATATACAAACAGTAGCACCAAGCAGTAATTAGTCCCTTCTGGGGCAGAGCAGTTTTCCCAGGTATTCATCAGAAAATGACATGAAAACATTCATAAAAAGGACTTTTTTTTTTGGTCATGACTAACAATTAATGAAACAATACAAAAAAAAAAAAAAAAAAAAAAAAGAGAAACAAACACAAAATGCACACGAGGGTTTTTCTGGTATAAAAATGCCTCAGACAGATTTCCTTCCATTGTTCCTGGTTTTATGAGGGGAAGAAAAGTCCCAAAGCACAGAAGCAGGAAACACAAAGCCAATTTCTCTCCTGTCTGGAAGTGCTCTGAGTGAAAAGGGATTTTTCAGGGCACAGCACTGGAGCTGTTGCAGTGTCTCTAAAGGAGACTTTGTACTACTCAGCCTTTTCTTCAGGCTCTAAAAAACTGCAAACAAGTGGAAAATAAATAAACACACCCCCAAGCACGTTTGGTGATTGCCATTATTCTGTTTTGTGGGGGATTTTCATTTTCCTACCACCAACAGGCAGCTATCCAAGGAGAATGTGTGCTTGAAGGAAGGCACAATTAATGGAAATTCTGTCATAGGAATGATTAAATCTGATAGAAAGCCTTTGACTGAAATGAAAATAAAACATTGTAGTATATAATACTGTATATTTGAATTCCCCCTTTGATGTGCCCAGGTTTTACATTCAAAATGACAATGTAAGTTTATATTCATCACGTTTGTAAGTCCTGCAAAAAAACTGCTAACACAGATATAAAAGCAAATTTATTTTCAAGGCTTGTACAGGAAATGTGGATTGGATACATAAAGGGATTTCAGAATAATTAAACCATTCCTACACCTGAGTCTGTGCCACTCCAGCTGCCAGGCTGTATTTGTTTTGCTGTAAATCCATCCTTGCCTTGACCCTCTGCACTTTTTTACCTGCCAGGTGATGCAGAACTGCTGTCAATAATGAGATTTCAGGTCACAACAAACAGTTGGTAGCTAGTGGTTAGAAATGAGCAGCAGATCAACTCCACCACTGAACTGCAGGAAGAAACAACCCAGAAATAATGAAGAGATTATAAAGGATGGGCTCTAAACATGAGGCACAGAATCCCTGAGCTCCAGAGACACCTCTGGACATCATTCTGTCCATCCTTCACCCAGAGCAGGACCAACAACCTCAGGGTGTTCAGGCTCCTGTCCATAAAACCACCACACAATCAGAATGGTTTGTCCAGCTGGGTTTTCAACATTTCTGAGATTGCACAGCCTCTCCAAGAACCCTGCTCCAATGGCTTTACATCCAAATGTGAGATTAAATCATCTGAAACAAGGATCATGTTGGTTAAATCAGCCCACAGCTACCAGAAATCCATCAATGTTTTCTTTTATCATCATCACCCTCACAATGCTTCTTCACAGCCCTGCAGAGCAACACCCAGCTCACTCATCAGCCTTTCCAACAGCTCAGAGATGCTGAATTCTACAGTTCTGTTCACCTAAAAACCACCTAATCCTCATTTCCTGGCCAGGCAGGGAGGAACAATCCCACCACTCCCCATGGAATCAGAGATTTTGGGTGGCAGAAGGGATTTGGATTGACTTTTGCACATCAGATCATCAAGGGACACTGTCCCTGACAACTGGGAAAATCTTCTTCTTTTCAAAAAACTACCAAATTCTACAAGGGGAAAAAAAAAATCACAGAAATCCTTGAGGCCTCAGTGACTGATTGAAGAGCACAGATCATTTTCAGTTGAGACAGAGATTCCCATAACAATAAAAACTCTTGACTCAGATATGAGTCAAGTTTCAGCACTTTGATGTTTGATCAACCACTCCATCCTCACAAAGTGTAGCTGGCAAACACAAGCAAAATATGCATTATTGTAAATAATTCCAACCCCAACAACAGGGATCCTTTTCAGCACAATTCCCATTATCAGGAAATAACTTTTGGCAGAAAAAATTAACACATGTCCCACATGCAGTTATGTCATCCTACATGTGAACTGTGTGCACAGCTTTAGTATAACCAGACTTCCTCTCATGCACTGTCTGAAACACATAAGTAACAGAAAACTTGAAATGCAATCAAAATATGAATTCATGAAAACTTGGATTTATCCAGTGACCTCCCAAATCTCATCACTGCTTCCATGGAGATACATGTGGTGTATACACAACATTTCTAAATTGTGGAGGAGGCAGCAAGGAGATAGGGAAAACTTTCTCCTCTCTCCTCTTTTACAGGAGGAATGCTCTCCATATAGTTAGAAACTAAAATAATTTCTGAAAATCTGAATTGAGGGAATAAAAGAACATGGTTTGCAGTGCTAAATGCTCAGAGGGTTATCAGATTTATTTCATGTTATTTACTTCAGAAACTTAGGGAAGATAAATCCATTTGTATTAAATTCTTATGTGCCAGTTTCCTCCCTGATTAATCCTTTTCTCATCAGGTTTATCAAAATAAATATTACCCAGAAAATTGCAAGTGCTGCTATAAAAGAAAAAAGAGGGAAAACAATTAGTAATTAAAGGTAAGGGAATGATGGTCTAGAAATAGAACAGACAGATCAGGTTTCTGGTTTGGTTTTGTTTCAAATGGACAGAAAAACCTGAAAAAGCAAAGATGCCTCAGCAGAGAGACCTCTGCAAGCACCTTGCCTTGCTCTGGAAACATTTGCTAGACCCATGCAATAAATTAACAATAAATTAACAATAAATTAATTAACAATAAATTAACAATAAACAACAGAGGCAGCCTCAACTTCACTCAAAAAACTTCTGTACTGATTTAAAACCATATGTCCAACCCAGATCCAGCTGAAAACTTGAGTCCAAGTGTCAGGTTTATTCCTATGGCATCTCAATTAATACAGGAACAACTGAACAAACAAGAATTTTGAGACAAACAAGAAAGATGAGACCGTGCAGAGATTTTGGGCCTGGAGGCTCTTGCAGGGATCTGGATTCTGCAAGACCTTTCTAAATTGCTTTTGATTTTCTGACCACAGAATTTCAACATTTTGTCAACAGATTGTCTGCAAGTAACTGTGTCCCAGCTATCAAATCTCCTTGTTTAATTCCCAATTTTTGCCTGGAGCTGCTGTAACAAAGTGGGTGCCCCCATGCTCTGCTGCTGGATTTTCATTCCCAGGAATTTCCCAAGCTCCTGATGGAGGGTGAACTTCATCCCAAATCTGCTGGAGGAGTCCATAACCACCCCAACAAACTGGTGTCTCAGAGAGCAGCAAATTGTTCAGCAATCCCAAATGAAACCCACCCTGCAGCTCCCCTGGGGGTGTCCCAGATGTGCTCCAGCAGAGGCTCCAGCTGTTTACAAGGCACACAGCTTGTCCTGGCTCACAATTCCCTGTTCCAGCTTGTTCCCTTTCCCCATCTGGGGTGGCTCTGATCCTTTGGCCTGCTCTGTGATTGCCATTCTGTGAGTTTAGGGATCACAAGGAATGAGTGAGTCCAGCTGGGAGAGACAGGGTGAGAAGCCACTTTAAAAATCTGATTGCAGGCAGCAAATAGAGTGAGTGTGGCTTCAAAATGGGAATACAGAACTAGGATGTTCAGTGGATTTTCCACAAAATTCATCTTTAAACAAACAACAGATCTCCTGTACTATGAGAACAAACTTTACTTCTTCAAGGCACTAAATCTCCATTATCCTAAATATCTCATTTTTGTCACTTCACCTCTTCCTCCCCTGCAAAGAAAGATCTGGAACACACTTATGAGGTTGTTGTGAATAATTTTGAAGAATGAAGAGTTTCAATTCAAACAGAAAGTGGTCAAACACTGCAGGGCCACCCCTCTGCAGCTGGGATTCCCAGCAGGATGCACAAGCCAGGTGATCCCAGGCTCCTTCAGCATTCAGCAGGGACACAGCCCAGAGCACCCAGCACAGAACTGCCACCCCAGCTCCATCTGGTGCCAGGAGGAGCAGGCTCCAGCAGCACTTGGAGAATAGGATATACCATGAGTGACACCTTCAAAGGTAAAAAAAAAAAAAAATTGTATGTATATAAAGAAATATATTTTTTTTCTTTTCAAAACCTGATTTATACTCTTCTATAAACATTTAAAATCATATTACACTTTGGAATCACAGAATCCCAGACTGGTTTTGGTTGAGAGGGACCTCAAAGCCCATCCAGTGCCAGCCCTGCCATGGAGGGACACCTGCCACTGTCCCAGGCTGCTCCCAGCCCTGTCCAGCCTGGCCTGGGACACTGCCAGGGATGCTGGGAGCTGCATCCCAACTTCAGCTCCACGTGGAATCACTTCATTCTCAGCCTGTCTGATTACACACCAAATCTTCATATTCCTTTTTCTGGCTCAATGGAACACTCTTGCAAAATGTCAGTGCTGCATTCAACTGTTGAGTAATGCAGAGACTTCAAAAAAAAACCCAAACCCCAACCCAAACAACCCCACAAAAGACATGTAACACAAAGCACAGTTTTCCCAGGAGCAGCATTCCACCCAAACATCCCCACTGGGAGCTCAGAAAAGTCAATTTTGTATTTTCAGACCCCCTCTCCTGCATTAACCTTTCAAGTGCTACTACTTTAGCACAAAATATATTTATAAGAGCTGTTATGTACCTCTGATGGTGTGATAAATAAAAGCATCCTTATTCTACTGAAGGAGTTCTTTGTCCTCAGAACTCTATAAAAATTTTATATTGCAACTAAAACCTGAGGTTTTAATCTCTTCTACATCAGGGATGGCTGTTTTCCCCCATTTTATTTTTTATTATGGGTAGCAGAAGAGATTTGCTAATGAGCTAAATCTGAATTAGAGACATTCTTCTCTGCCCCTCTGCACAACATTTAATATAGTTTAGTTGCACTGTGGAGATTAAGCAAAGTTTTCCTTCATCTTTGAAGTCATGAGCTGTTTCTTCCACAGATAAAAGTTTGAAGACACCAACACCTGACACAAGCAACCTTGATAAATTATTCCAGACACACACAGTTATAATGGAGAGAATAAATCTGATTACAGTGGTGACTTTTACAGATCAGAGCTCTATCAGTGCACTCTTTAGATACAGCAAACTTTGACTCTCCCTGCTCACATAAAATTCACCTAAAGGAATAAAAAGCAGTTTCTTCCTTCTCTAAGATAAACTATCAATTTAATAACTTAAGTTATTAAACAAATTAAGCTGCCATTATGATGTTACTCAGATGAATCAGTTATATTTGACATGAACAATTTAATCCTTCAGTGGGTTTAGCATCTTAACTGAATCTTTCTTATTTTAAAGCCTATTTCTTGGAGGGATTGCTATGGGAAAGAGGGGTGGCATTTGTTTTCCATGTGCTGCTCAGCATGCACTGCAGTGAAGCTCCATTTCCAGCTGAAAAATCTAAACAGCAAATTAAAATATTTAACCAAAGCTGTCTAATTATTTTAATAAAGAATCTATAACTAGTATAAAATCATGCTTTATAACCCTTGTTTTGAGAGTCAAGGAGCTGTTTTCTAGTTCAAAAGGTTCCTGAAGGACTGAATGAAGCTGTCCTAGGGTGATGTACTCATTTCCTCCTGATCTGATACTCAAACATTGCCCAGAGTGATGTTGGTGATCATGGAAACTCTTGTGTCCCTCTGAGCAGCCCCACTAAAACCCCAACAACAACAACAAAAGTTCCATAACATTAACAGCAATACTGAGGGGCTAAAAACCATGCAGCCTTTAACACTCCTATCTCAGGTTTGCATCTGCACCCTTCATTTTCTGGATGAAGAGCAGCCAGGACCTGAGAGGCCCTTCAGAAAACTTCTCCAATTACCAGAGAGAAGAGGAGCATGAAGCCCTTGTGAAAATTCCCTTTGTGTGTGTTCAGCTGTGAGCCTTCCCCAGAGGTGAGGGATTCTCCACTGCTCCCAGCTCAGCAGGGATTGCTCCCAAAGCAACCCCAGTGCCAGGGGAGCCAGGTGATCCCCTCATCCAGCATGGATTTATTTCTGTCTCAGCTTTAATTAGTGATTTCCCTGCTCCTTCTCTTATTACTGGTGCAGAAAGCTGGCCCTGCCATCAGCTGCAGTGTCAGCTCAACCTGCACCCCAGGGATGTCCCTGCACACACTCAGGAGTCTCTACAGGAAATAAAAATCTGAGCAGAGGTTCTCAGGGTCTTTCTGTGAGTCATGACAGAGAGTTGTTGTGGTCATGAATAAACAGCACTGGATTTTCTGGCTTTGTTCTCACCTAAAGCAAGGCCTGCTTTTGGGCTGTGCAAAGTGCTGCTTCCAGGGAATTCAAAAATCCAGAGGCTGGAAGTGAAGATTAAGGTGTTGCTTGAAAAACTAAAGTTCTTCAATGAAGAGGCCATGAACAGCTAAAAATCTGTGCACAGACTGGAAACTCCTCTCCCAGTTGGGAGCAAGCTGGAACTTGCATGGGGCCCTGCACACCCTGGCAAACTCCATAATTGCTGGGAGCAGACACTGTCTGTTTAGTCATGTCTGCCCAGGGAAAGGAGGGTGTTACCCACATCTGCACTGCCTCTTTCACACTGCTCTCCAAAGCTGCTTTTCCCCACCTAAGAACCCCCTCAGCCAGGCTGGTGGCACAGGAGGCAGCTGTGACCTGGAGCTCACAAAGGAGCAGTCCCAGGGATGCCTGGAGGGATTCTGAGTTTAAGAATGCCTTGGGGAGATCTCCAAACTGAGCTGCAGTGCCCCCTGAGAGCAGCCATGGGAGCCACAGATCACAGTGGGACAGGAATTCAAACTGGGCTCCTCATTTCTAAAAGGATGGAGCAGCCAGCAGGATTCTTTCTAAATATTCTTGCAAGGTTTCTAATCCCTACTTATGGATTAGAATCCATTATTAATAATGGTTTCCAAACCAGTCAAGAGCTCTTCCTCCTCCACAAAGCTGGGTTAATGTCCCACAACCAGCAAAATATTAAACCAAATAATATATAATGTATGATACATAAATAGCACACAAATCCTACTGCTTTGGAAATCTCTGTCTCATTGGGAGCATGGTACAACCCGAAGGTGGACTGATTCTGCTGGAGTTTTTATATTTATATGGAAATATCCACTCTTCCCTTCAGCTTAATTCTGCATTCTGGAGAATTTTAAGCCTTGCACGTGATACAGACAAAATTTATTTCACCAAATTCTTAATTAGTATATTAAAAAAAATTAATAAATTGTTTAAACTTACTTTAAACTTCATCCCTTCTGAACAAAAACTATGTCTAGGCTTCATGTCTCGTTAAAGAACTGAGGAGGATTTATTTTTCACAAGCAGAAAACCCTAAAAGATCAGGTTCAATAAAAGAAATTATTTATCTCCATCAATGTCTCCAAGTTCTAATCTGGGGCAGTGATAACATCAGTGCCATTGGTTTAGAGACAATTGCTGTTTGCTTTATTTAGAGCAGCCAATCAAAAAGGGATTCCTCTCAACTAGAACTTTTCCCACACCAAGGAGAAATGAAATTCATATGTACAAGTGCAAAGCTGGGCAGGCACATCCCATTATTTCATTGGGGGGAATTTGGTTTTTAAATTCTGGCACTGCTGCCAACAAGAAGAAGAAAGAAGTCAAACCCCAACAAATCATTCAAGAGGCAGAACAAGTAACAATTATTATAAATATAAAAGTTCATGCCAAGATGAAAAGTGCCATAAAAACTGATGGAAAATTGTGCAGCAAGTCAAGGGTTACTGAAAGGCAATGGGGAATGGGGTAAGTCTTGCATTTCTTCATTTTTGTAACTGGACTCAAAGGGCACCAGACCAGCAGGATAAGGGATGAACCCTTGACTTATTCACTATGGCACAATTGCATTAATAAAGAGAATTTTTGTCCCTCTGAGATAATGGTGGTGTCACTTTGATTTACAGTCCATAAAAAAAGGAAAGTAGAAGCATCTCCAGAAAGGGCAGCACCTAAACTGATGAAATCATGCAGCAGTGAGACTGAAGGATAAACATGTTTAGATTGTCTGATTATTGGTGACAGCCCTCTGAAAAATGAGTAAAAGGAGATTTATTAGAAGTGTTTCATAGAAAGTGAGATGAAAAATTTATTGCCTGTTCTAAAATCATGGCAGAGTGGAAACATCCTGCAGGAGAAGGAAGGTGTCAGAATGCTGACAGCACTGGGGAAGAGTTCAAGAGGAGATTGAAATGAAGTAAAATCATTTTTCAGACAAGCTGAGAGTTTGGTGACGAGATGCAGGGATCAAAACATGGAAAAGCTTCTGGTGACTGACAACATAAAGGAGAAAAGTGCTAGAATGAAAAAATCCTTTGTGCAAAACATGGGTAAAACACTGGAGACAAAACTGTGGGGACAGTGCCACAGGGGGCTCAATAAAAGAGAAAATCCTGGAGATGAAAACAGATCAGTGCCACAGGATGATCCTCCTGGATCAGGAAAGTCATCTTCAGTACTGGGGACATCTGTCTGAAGAGTTAATTTTCCCTTTGGAAGGGTCAAAATAATGATCTGGACCAGCATCTTTGGGAAATACTGTGATATATGGGAATATTAGGATTTTTGAAGTTTAGGAACTGGATTGAACAAAAGAAGTGACTTTTAAATATTGGTATACATGGGAGTATTATGATTATTGAAGTTTAGGAACCAGATTAAACACAGTGAGTGAATCTGAAATATTGGGATTTTTGGGAATATTATGATTTTTGAGGTTTAAGAACAGGATTGAATAAAATAAGTGAATCTCAAATATTGGTATACATGGGAATATTAAGATTATTGAAGTTTAGGAACCAGATTAAAGACAGTAAGTGAATCTGAAATATTGGGATATATGGGGATATTATGATTTTTGAAGTTTAGGAACCAGATTAAACAAAATAAGTGAATCTGAAATATTTGGATATATGGGAATACTATGATTTTTGAAGATTAAAAACAGGATTAAACAAAATAAGTGAATCTGAAATATTGGGATATATGGGAATATTATGATTTGTAAAGTTTAAGAACTGGATTAAATGAGATAGGTTAATTCTGACAGCTCTAACAAAGCAGATCACAATTGTTGTGTTCCAGGACTGGTGGCCACAAGCTCGTCCCCACCCCACCAAGCAGGGCAGCTTTTATCACTTGTGGCTGTGACCAAAAACTGCTCCAGACTCTTATTCCCAAAGGGCTGCACAATGGGAATTCCAGCCTTCTGCTGAACCTCGTCCTTCCAAATTGCTTTGTCTGTTTTGGCCCTAGGCTGTGTATTAGAAATGATAAAAGTGCTTCTTTCAAACTCAGAGCAAGACAGCTCCAGTGCCAGTGTCAACATGACAGAGTGCTCGTGGCTAGGAGGGGAGCAGGAAAGGGGCAGGAGAGAACTCTGCACTTAGTGCTGGGCAAGTAGGAACAGAATCTCTCCTGGCTGAAGCCCAGGCTTATCCCACCATAGTTTTAACCTTCTCCAAGTTGACTAGACTGGAATAGTTGCTCTGGCAGCAGTTGCAAATCAAACTCGTTATAATTGCTCTTACAACATAAGAATGAGGAAAGGTCCCTGGAAAGGGTTCTGTGCCTTTGATATGAGTTCAGTAATCAGGGTTTGCCTCATTCAGAGACACTGGAAAGAAATAATCAACCAAGAAATAAAGAGGATTTCTTGAAAGGAAGCCAAAATGCAATGTTTTGTGCTGACCTACACATATAAGGTAAGGAGGGGTTTTTTCCCCCCTCAGTGAGTGAGCAAAAGTTCAGTTTCAGGAGGAGAATACCTTTCTGACAGCACATAAATTAGAATTTGGGACAGACAGACACACAACCCCAACAGAATGTAGAGGCTTGTCACAATACTCAAGAATCACAGAATATTCTGAGTTGGAAGGGACCCACAGGAATGTCCAAATTACACCCAAATAAGACTTTTCAAATATAATAATTAAAATCATGACCAAGATCACAGAATCATAAAATGGCCTGGGTTGGAAGCACACAAGTGTTCACCAAGAGCCAGAACTGAAAGTCTGAACAGTCACCTATTTAATCCTGAAGAATTATTCCCCTACCCAAGAAGAAATATTTATAATTGCAGACATTATAAGGTCCATGGAGAATGTGTTTGAGGAATTTGCAAAATTCAAAGGGAGTTCACAACACTGCAGTGCCAATTTGAATTTTTAAATGTTTTGACTCGCTCTGTTGTTAATTTTTATGAGCAGAAAACACTCTAAAAAACACAGTCAAAACATCCTGCAGACAAATGCAGGTAAGATTCAATTTAAAATAACACACTTTTTATTTCCATGATGTGCATATCTCTGTGGAACATGGCAAAATTTTCCACAGAGCACAAAGCCCAAAGCAAGACTGTGAATGCAAACCCAGCAAGTCACCTGGGCTATCCCCTTTGAGACTCTCCATGGCATGCAGGATTCTTACCTTGGATTTTTGTTTGTGTACAGAAAGCTTCCACAGATTTTATTTATAAACTCTTGCTTGGAATTTTCAATTATTTTATTCCCCAGTGCTTCTCCTTTTATGGCCATCTGTTTCTTCCCATATCTTGCCCCAAGGCACATCAGCTGTCTCCACAGCTGAATGAAATTCCCATCTCTGGCTCAAAGGAAAACTTGATTTTTTGTTTATTTGTTGAACTAGAAAGAAGCCACCCATCAAAAGGAGAAATCTTTACCTATGAGTTGGATCTGGGATGCTGCACACATGCTCCCCACAAATATCTGTATATTCTGACTTTGAAATAAAAGAAAATAAACAGGTTATTGAGTGTGGGAGACCTAACTATCATTACTAAAGTTAAAACTGCTCCTAAATGTTTTATAGTAGAGTTAATTAGTGAAAATTTTCCCTTCAATCCATGGTTCTTAAATGGATCATTTCTTCCATGTATTAATTGAGTAGAAGGAAAAATAATTATCTTAATCAGTGCAACTTAAAAAAATCCTGGTGCCTGGCTTGGCACAATGCAATAAAATTATATTTAAACTAGAAAATGATAAATGGGCATAGCTGTCATCATTGACTCAGAAGAGAAAGTGAGACACAGGATGGGAGAGGAGATGTGGAGAAATTTGGAAGGAGGAAGTTAACAAAGAGCTCTATTTAGGCTTTTTATCTAAAATCTTCCAGAAAATGTTTTACAGTCAAGAGTCTCAAGATGAATGGAAAGCTGCTTGGAATAGGAGAATCATCCAATAAAAGAGTTTCCATCAAACCATCCACCAATCCCCACAAATCAGCCCAAATTCACCAAATCCTCACAAATCAGCCCAAATCCATCAATCCCCACAAATCAGCCCAAACTCATCAAATCAGCCCAAATCCACCAATCCCCACAAATCAGCCCAAATTCACCAAATCAGCCCAAATCCACCAATCCCCACAAATCAGCCCAAATTCACCAAATCAGCCCAAATCCACCAATCCCCACAAATCAGCCCAAATTCACCAAATCAGCCCAAATCCACCAATCCCCACAAATCAGCCCAAATCCACCAATCCCCACAAATCAGCCTAAATTCACCAAATCAGTCCAAATCCACCAATCCCCACAAATCAGCCCAAATTCACCAATCTCCACAAATCAGCCCAAATTCACCAATCCCCACCAAATCAGCCCAAATCCATCAATCCCCACAAATCAGCCCAAATTCACCAAATCAGCCCAAATCCACCAATCCCCACAAATCAGCTCAAATTCACCAAATCTCCACAAATCAGCCCAAATCCAACAATCCCCACAAATCAGTCCAAATCCACCAATCCCCACAAATCAGCCCAAATTCATCAAATCAGCCCAAATCCAACAATCCCCACAAATCAGCCCAAATTCACCAAATCCTCACCAAATCAGTCCAAATTCATCAATCCTCACCAAATCAGCCCAAATTCACCAATCAGCCCAAATCCACCAATCCCCACAAATCAGCCCAAATTCACCAATCCCCACCAAATCAGCCCAAATTCACCAAATCCTCACCAAATCAGCCCAAATCCATCAATCCCCACCAAATCTCTGAGCTCACACTCCTCATTTTGCCCTGACCACCCAACCCTTTCCAGTCCCCTGCTGAACTGGAGCCCCCAAACCCTTCTTGGAGGGACTGGCACTGGGAAATGGGGTGGAAGGAATAAAACCCAACCAGAATCCAACAGCAGTCCTAGGAGGCAAAAAGGGAATGGGGATGGCTGAGGATGGAGCTGTGTGATCAAACAGAGCAAATGAGTGAGCTCCAGCCACCCCAAAGTTTGAAGTTTTTCTTTGACATGTAAATATTCTACACCAAGAGCTTGTTTTGCTTTTCCAGCTATTCAGTGCCCCTACTACAAGGAATTTCCTCCCCTACTACAAGGTTTTTCCTTCCCTGTCAGCCTGTGCTTATTCCTTAGCCTGCCACTGCTGTAGGACGTTCATTGTTCCATGACACCAGCTCCAGGCTGGAGAATCAGATTTAAAAAGATTGAAGCAAGCAATAACTTGGACAATTGGATCACTGAAGGAGTTTTCTTGCTCAGTGTTACATCCTGACTGCCTAACAACACATCTAGAGAGAAAACATCTCTAAAACCAGGCTCAAAGCAGGCTCAGCCCAGGCTTCAGTGATTGGGACACTGAGGAATCACTCACCTCCCTGCAGGTCCTGGTTCCTGCCTGTCAAACAATCCTTCCCACCTGATCCTGCTGGTCAGGAGATAAAAATCACACTGTGTTTTTTGGGGACTGAAATCTTAATTCTGCTCCCTTTGAAGTCAACTGGGATTTTGGCATTTCTCTCCATGATGAAGGATCAGGTCCCAAAGTGTTTGTTCAGCAGTTCTGGAAGGATGCCAGCCTTAATAAAATCAATCAAAATGCATTTTAAAGACATGGCCAATGCAAATATTTATTTGCAGACTCCCAGACTCATCCCAGTATCTGGCATTTCTCTTCCAGCTGCAATGCACAGTGATGCTGCTTGGCAGAGGCACTGACATGTTCCCCACATTTCATGAGCCAACATTCCTGTTCCTGCAAGTATTCAAATCAGGAGCTTGTAAAGACTCAGCAGGACTGAAATACTGTTCACTTTCTCATCTTCACTAATGGAATAATGTCTTTGATAAATCTGGCCCAGCAAGATCTTAATCCTACCGTTGGAAGAAGTTCATGAACTTAGCAAGGTTTTCCCCTTGAGAAAGAGCCCTCCTCAAGATAAGCTATGATATTTATTTCTCCACAAATTAATTCTATTGCTCCAATGAAAAACAAGAAGGCAAAAAAAAAAAAAATAATGCTGAGGGTGTTATTACCTATACCTTCTAAAAGTACTGAGTACTAATTAGAGTGGAAAATAAGACTTCAGTCCCTGGTGCTGGTTACCACCATGTCCTTACATTTTCAGGACACACCATACTAGAACAATTTGCTATTTTCTGGATTGTTTAGAATCACAGATGGAATTAGAAGCTGAGCTGTGAGGACAGCTGAAGGCTTCCAGGGGAAGAGAAAAGGCAGCAGCCATTTGCCATATCTGCACAACCTGATGCATTTGCAGAGTGCATGGGTGAAAAGCCCAAGTGAAAAAAAATCCTCAGCACAACCACTCCAGAGTTCTGAGAGCTCTTGCATGAACACATTTCTAAAAGACTGACCTCCAGCACTCCTTGTATTCTTGTTTTTTTCTCTCTGGATTAGTTACATGCATGAATTCTCCAGAATTTCAGTTTCTATAGTCTTTTGAAAGTTTTAAGATTTCTATAAATATCAATTCCTCATCTTGCTGTCTCCACTATAGGCATAAAGTCCAGCACATATTCTCCATCATCATACTTAATCCATCTTAAAATCTCCTTTCATTATGTCAAGAATTGCTAGTTTTGCTTAGAATTATAGAAAAAAATTTAAATTAGGGACACCTGGGGGTTATCTGTTGTATGGGAAACTCATCCCATTTAAACCTTCTCCCATAATGTCACTGTGTTCACCTTTTTGCTTCCCCACCTCTGACAGAGTTTTCTGCTTAGACAGAAATGTTGTCTTCCAAGTGCAGAGCCTTAATTATGGAGTTATTAAAAACTATTTAAATTAGATTAAAGTGTGAAAGTGTGGAATGACATCACTTTTAAACCCAAAGCCATTCCTCAGGACCCTATGAAGACCCCCTCTGCTTGCACTGGAAATTTAAAATCAAAATCTCAACACTCACCACAAAACTGTGAAAAAAACCATAACTTCTGCTTTGTAAAATCACAAATATTTATGACTAAAGGTTTTTTATTCATGACAGCAGAATGATTTTTGTTCAGCCTCACACAAATGAAGCCTATCCTGTAAACTGCCTTTCTTCTTTAAGCTTCACCTCAGTCAGAAATCAGGTTTCAATATAAATTAAAGGATGTGACTTCCCTCTAAGCAATATCATAACAAACCCTGCAGTAAAGGAAACAATGGACAGGTGCAACCTTATTTTTTTAACTAGGAGGGAAAATTCAGTCAAAACAAACAATTTAGAGGTTGTTTTATTTAGTTAAGACAAGTAAGTCCAAGCAAGCTAAAGACATAAAGATTATATTCCTCCTGGCAAAAAAGGAAAAAGAATATTTTTACAGTCAAATGACATTAAATTTTTTTTTTTCCTTTAAATATTAAAATATCCTTCACACTTAATTATGAAAATCCTCCAAAAGACAGCTTGGACACAATAAAGAACAACTCCCTGACTGCTATATATTTTTCTATTTGAGACAACTAAAACAAAGGCAGCATGACAGCATAAATACTTCCAAAATCCAGCACTGACTGAGCCTTTTCAGAGAAGCTTATCCCTGTTAATTTTCAAACCAAATAGAAGCTTGATGTGCAAATATATTACAAGCTTTCCAGGTGCAAATATATTCTACTACACTCAATTTTGGTCAGCATCTTACATAACCCAGAGCCAGAGATGCATCTCTACAAAATAAAACTAATACATAGAATTTCATTTCTGTCCCACATTCCCAAAGCCCACAGCTCCAGTTCTGATTCCCAGGTAGCTGGAAAATTAAAAAGCCAAACAGAGAAGAATAAGCCTGGATGAGGTCCTGGCAGCTTGGAATTGCACCAGGACCCTCCAACCAGGCTGGGGATGAGCAAGGGGGGAGCAGGAGCAGGAGAAGGGAAGGATTAACTCCACATTTGCTCCTCAGGGAACACCAGGCAGATGTATCTGCAAAAAGTTTTCATAATTGAACTGCAAGCCTTGCACTGGGTTTATTTTGCAGTTTGTGTCCTTGCTGGGTTGATTTTGCCAAATTGCTTTCCTGTGCCTCTCCCTGGAAATCAGAGAGGGCTCCTGCTGTGTGCAGGAGCTGGAAATGATCAGCCACACCCCTCCTCTCCTGCTCTTACCCAAATATTTGCTGAATAACATCCCCAAATGCTGGATCCCCATGCAGAGGGTGAGACAACCTCCAGCTTTCAGGTTTGGTTATTTCCCTGCCATTGCTCCATTCACAGTGCTCTGTTTAAATTGAGATATGAGGCTCTACAGATACCAAACTCCAGCAGTTTGGCTGAAGAATAAACAACAAAACCTCCCTGGAATAAGAGCAGCAGGAATGTCACTGGTAGCAGAACTCAGGAGCTAAGTGCATACAAGAGGCACTGTCCAAATCTGCACTTAGTGCTATTTTTATCCTACAGAAACCCCCAAAATATTTGAAGATGAATATTTTAATGCATCAGAATTTTAATACATTTGACTGTTGAATGGAGAAAAATAGATTTCAGCCACTTCCAACAGAGGTTTTATACTTTGATTTTTCCAAATCCTTTCCACAGCAACCAAGCACAACCAAGATAAATACCAAAGTGGATTTGTCACCTACATCTTCACTGAGAAAGTGGCTTCTTCTCTCTCCTAGGCAGCCAAATGTGGCAGATTTCCCTAAAGAAAAGCATTTCTCAGTGAACTGAAGGAGAAGTTGGAACATTGGGGTCCCAGCTGCTGAATTTTTTGTACCATTTTTTGTATTTCTTCCTCCTTGGAGGGGGGAATGTGAGAATGGTGTGAAACCACTGACACTGGAGACAGGAGAACTGAGCTGGAGTGGGAGACAGTGCAATTAGGAATCCCATTTTGTAATACCTGCACTCCTGCAAAGTTTGAATTTCTCTGATTTTCCCTAGAGAAGTTCTGGAGGACAGCTGGGAAAAGTCTGCTACACAAGCAAGAGCTCTCAAGAGTTCATTAATTTCTGTCAAAATTCCACCATGTTAATTAGGAACTAATTTATAACCTGAAGATATTGACTGGAATTGAGTAACTTCAAGGAGTTCAAGATGCCTGCATGTGAAAATTCTGATAGATATTGAGAAATACCCCAGAGGCTTCACTTCTCAAATTAATCCTTCAAAAAGACACAATTGTACTGCAAGCATCACATAAAGACTTCAGATGTTATCTCCTCTAATTCCCTTCCACAGAACAAATCAAACAGAGCTGTCTGTTGTAAAGTTATCTGTAAATATGTAAATTGTTTGAAATTGTTCAAAACACAATGGCTGCAAAGTTACTGCACCTTATGACATTAAAGAAAATACCACTAAATACCTTGAAATGATAATTTTTCAGCATTTGATTGTTACTACAGATACCTACTTTAAATACAAGTAACAGGATCTGCCTGCACTTTGGGAAGAACTGCAGGAATAAATTAACTTTGGAGTTTGGATCATGAAAAGACCTTGCCTTAAAGGCTGACTTTATTATCAATAACCACAACAAGAAAGCTTGAATGAGCATTTTTTGAGAGCCACAGCCCTCAGCAACTCTTTGATTCTGATTTTTGAAATAAAACCCTTTCATAAAAGGACTTGTGGTACAAGTTCTGTGCAAAGACCCTCTAAAACCTCACAATATTTGCATGGGAGTGCCATTAACATATTTGATTAGCACCAGGTTCTTATAAAAA
The DNA here is from genome assembly GCF_029582105.1 of Oenanthe melanoleuca. Lineage (NCBI taxonomy): Eukaryota > Metazoa > Chordata > Aves > Passeriformes > Muscicapidae > Oenanthe > Oenanthe melanoleuca. The sequence goes on along the minus strand of NC_079346.1, from coordinate 17,635,557 downwards.
CATTCTTATTTGCTACAATGATAGAGTGCCATATACATTTCAGAGCTAAGAGGAACCCAAATCTCATTTAATTCACCGTGAGTTTTTGTTGTGTTGCTGTCAGACTGTAACTGCCCATGTCAAATCAAGTACAGCTGCATTTCCAACCCAGCACAGAACACACAGCAATGCTGAAATACATGGTGACTGGAAAAATACCTCTCCTTTGCTGGATTCTAGAAATAAATGGTAAAAGAATGCATCTCCAACTCACAATATGCAATTTCAATGTCACTACTTTTCTGTTTGGAACTAGAACTATCACACAGCAAATAAAGATCAACATTTGGTTTTGTTTTGACTTTTTTTTTTAATTTTAAACGAGGTTTGGCTTGTTTTCTAGCTTTTATCCCTTCTCAGAAATTATCATGTTATCTGGTAGGATTAGCCATTTAAATCAACTTAATAAATCTTAGTTATTCTGTGAAAGCAGACAAGTAGATATTTCATTAAAATACCTTAAGTGTATTTTTAGTTGTAACAATATAAATCCACCTCTTAAGTGAATGGCCCACACAGGGATCAAACCCAGTTTTTAGCTCTGATAAACTGAGCTAATAATAAAACAAATCACCTCAGAATATCTCTGAGGGTCAGATAAATAGTCTGGGGACACTCTTGATTTGCATTCAGTACAACAGGAAAAGCTTTATTAGCAGAAATTGTTGCCTTTCAACCCTCAGCAGCTCTCAGGAGATGCTAGCAGGTATAATACGCTATATTATATATATATATATTTATTTTATATATTTATATCTATGTATGCATATATTTCCTGAACCAGGAATAGCTCAGGATAATTTTTCTCACAATTGCCAGGAAGCCACAGGAGCAATTTTCTTCCCCAAACCATAAATTCTCTGTGGGCCATGCACAAGTGCCCAGTCCCCCTGGACAAATGTGCAGTTGCACCACCCAGAAACCTGGAATAAAAACCTCCCTGCTCCCTTCCAGAAGAGAGAACTGATAAACATCTGGGCTCTGGAAATCACTTTGGGATGTTTGGATTTTGTAGCAGCAAGCTGCTCTCACACACTGTGGTACATCATCACATGATCCTGCACTTTTCCAAGAAAAACCCAGTCAAGTGAAAAGACTTCATTACCATCAACTCCTCTTTTTTTCTTAAAAGTTACATAATTACTGTGCAATCTTTTATAAGATCTCATTTCTTTAAGCTTTAATTACTCACTTCAATGAAAGGATTATTTAATAAAACATATCTTTTCACTTAAATAAAAAACACAGCTCTCTTTGCTGTATATATTTTGTTTACCACTTTGCCAAGATGTTATTTCACATATGTGAAAAGAGAACTGGACTGAACACATGTGAAATAAACTCTTGGCAAAGGCACTGCAAGGGCTTGCCACTGAGAAGATTAGATTCACCAAGAAAAGTTTTTACTTTTTCTAAAATCAACAAAGGTATTAAAAAAATATCCTCATAAAAAGGAAAAGAAAGGATTTTTCAGGTTCCTCTGAATTTCCAGGTTATTGAGATTTGCTCAGAAGACCTGAACATCTCAATTTTGTGTCCAGCAGAATGTCAGGGCTCCCATGCTGAGGAAAGGCAGGATTATAAAGTCCTGGCTTTGTTCCAGTCTGTGTTCCTCACTTACTTAACAAGCTGAAAACTCTTGATTAAATCATCAACAACTCTGATTAGAATTGGTTTTATTGATTGGAATTGTTGTTGTTAGAATTCCCATTAGAACTGTGGGACAGAGCAATTAAATTCTGCAGCTTTCCTTGATTTTTGCACCACCTTTCTCAGCCCACAAGCCACATTACCCTCTATTTCAGTCCATTAGAAATGTTTCAATTATTTATTCAGGAGCTTTAATTTGAGAGATGTTAAAAAGCAAATTTCTGACCTCCTGTATGCACAATTCCTGCAGACCAACACTTAACTGCAAGACAGGAATTTGTTGCACACACAATGTTTGCATCTCTTGAATTTTCAGCTGGGGCAGAAAGTTGTTTTCAGCCAAACAGATGCTTGTAAAATTGAAAATGAAATTATTTCATTTAGCAGCTTCTTCTCACCAAATGTGCACAAATTCAGGAAGTTTTCCAGGTGCAGATTTACTGGAATGTATCTCAAAGATGGAATTTTAGGAGACACAATTAAAAAAAAAAAAAAGTATTCCAAAGCTGCTACATAAATTCAATGTTACAAAGAAATATTTTCTAATATTTATTAAAATATCATGTATCTACTTTAGGTTATCCATAAAATACTGCTAAAATAAGATTAATTTACCCCATCAGCTATGCCACACTTGTCCATAATAGTTCAACTGTGCAGCTTGGACAAACTTCCATTTATTTCTTTCAGCTTCCCAACAGCCAAAATATAAAAGTAAATGGCACAAACACCTGTGAAAAACCTCCCTTTTAAAATAATTTTAAAGCTAGCAATTTTCTCACAGTTTTTCCAAACTTTTCAGGTGAAAAAACAGCAAGAGTGAGATTGAGCACCCTGATAAAAAAGCCACAAGAGCAGAAACAAAACTCGGAAAGGATTCGGGGATCCCCGATTGCTCCTTTCCTGCAAGAAATTCACATTTCTTCCTGACCTCAAACAAAAATCAAAGATCTGAGGAGATTGATGACAAATCAAACTGCCCTTTTATCCCTGTCACAAACCACAGATTTTGGTTCAAACCCAGTTATTATGGGAAAAAAATCACACATCCACAACAGAGCAGAAAACACTGGCAGATTAGAGCCCTTCAACATCTTATTAGCAGAAATTGTTGCCTTTCAAGTCAGTTTTCTCCTCACCCTCAGCAGCTCTCAGGAGATGCTAGCAGGTAGAAACATGCTTTCTTTTAATTACAGAACTGGATTACTGCTGGAACTGATTCCCAGCTCCAGCAAATTATAATCAAGTGCCCATTGTGCATAACAATCATTTAATGGCCGACACGCCATAATAAAGCAGCTTTAATGAAGAAAGCTGGCAAGCTGCCCGAATTTTATGGCAGCACACTCCAAAAGAAAGAGTTACAATCTGTATTTAAGATTAAGAGAGCCTTTTAATCCAGATGGCCAGAATTAAACAAGGCAGTGCAGGGAAATTTTGATCAAAAGCTAGTGCAACATGAAAGTCCCAAAATTCCCCCAGTAAACCACGGCTAATTATTTCAAACAGAGGCTGCACGTTCATTCTGTATTGGGAAGAACTCAGAGGGAAACACAATGTGGGTATGCTGCTTTCTCTGTGATAATTCACTTTACCCATTAGCTTTTCTATCATAAAAGAAAGCAGCAAGAAATCTCTTTGCAGGCAGAACTGTTTGGACAGTTAAATAATACATTTTCCAAGGAATTTGCAAAATAAAGGGGAAATTATTGCAGATTAGTGCACATGCAGCTTTAAGATACAGCTGAGTAAAACTGATGTGGCTGCAACTGGAATTTGAAAAAGTCCTTAGTTTCAGTATTGTGTTATTAATTAATAAATGACACCCAAGTTTTCTCCCCTCTGCTTTAATTGCCTTGGAAAAGCTGAAACACTGCTCAGAATATGTTGTTTCCCCTGTGATAATTCACTTTACCCATTAGCTTTTCTATCATAAAAGAAAGCAGCAAGAAATCTCTTTGCAGGCAGAACTATTGGGACAGTCAAATAATAAAATTTTCAAGGAGTTCACAAAAATAAGTGACAAATTATTCCAGATTTGCAGCTTGGAGATACAGCTGAGTAAAACTGAATCCCACTAATTGTTCCTAAAAGTACAAATAGCAATTTTGAGTAGAGCAATAAAGCAGCAAGAGGCTCTGCTTTTCAGTGACTCTCCTGCTGCTGCTGGGGGTTTTGTAGAAACCCCAGAGTGGAGAGGTACACAAAGAAGTTGATTGCTCAGCTTCTTTACAATAAAAACATTTGTCTTTTATGCTGATGAAATGAAACCTCTGTAAAATTCATCAATTAATTAGAAATTGTAGAGTCCTGCCAAGTTTGAACTTGCACAAACCCAGCTTCATTTCACCTTCTGAAAACACCCAGCCCCAGTTTGGACACCTACTTCTTCTTGCTCTGATGTTTCCATTGCTTTGATCTGTTTGCTGAGGCCAAGCAGTGCTGAACTGTGACATAAATCACTTTGTCACAGTCAGAAATATTGATTCAGACAGAAAAATAAGGAGCTCTGTTGAGAGTGGGCAAATCCCAGGAATAATAGGGCAGCTCTGCTTTCTGATGCTCTGCAAAATGGAGAAGTGATCTGCTTTCTGACACAGTGACTTTCTGCTCTTGCAGAGATGCAAGGAGATCATGGCAGCTTTGATTTTTTGGTATTTTTTTCTGTTTCATGATTTTCTGACAGCAGCAACCTTTGAAAGTCTGCCAGGCTCCCTTGAATGAGGAAGGACTGACAAAATCTGATCACTGATGTCACTGCTGTCCATATTTATATTTTGTGTTATTTATGTGCACACACAGAAGGAACTTCAGTTCTCTCTCCTCCCAAACACACATCAAGGGATGCTGCAAGCACAAAATCTGTTGGTTTTTTCTGCAAAAAACAGCAACATTTCTACCTCATGGATTAAAGGAGCTGAGGAAAAACTTGCTGAGAACATAAGTGACACACACAGAGGTTTGACAAAAAGGAAATCAAGACCCAAACATCTGAAACCCCAGGTTCATCCTGGCTGCACAACATCTTTCATTTTCTAAATGCTATTATTTTCCCTCTGAGCTCTCTCAGGGTAACAAAATATTATTGAAAAAATACTGCAGCATCTGAGCATGAGCTGAATCACAAAAACTGCTGCTGGAGGTAACAGCATCTCCTGGATTATCTGCAGATTGAGCAGCAAAATGTAAATCCTGTCCAAAAGCAACAATGATGGAAGTGCTGCTCCCTCTGGGACAGGGAGCAATCCAGGATTGTTCAGTCCCCCTTATCCCCATTTTTCAAACAAGCCTCTTGTGCAATGTCAGGGCTTGTGCTGCTGTGGACATGAACAGGGCACTGCAAATCAGAACTGCCACTCACAAGGTTTACACACATCCAGTGGGGCTGTGACCATGGTCAACTATTCAGCAAAAACAGCCCTGAAAGGAGAAAAATCAAACAAAAGAAAAATTCCATGTGAAATTTATTAATGAGAGACACGGGAGGAAAATCTAATTGAGGAAAAGAGATCAAAACTGCCAAAACAAGATGCAAAAAGAAGCTGAAAGCAGCTGGCCTGAACTATTCCAGCTCTTTTCCAGGACTCCTGGAAATCTGAAATTCCAGAGTCAGCCCTGTGTCTGCACTTGGGAATTGGCTCCTGCTCCAAAGCTCTGCTCTCTGCTGTACAAGGGAATTCTTAGGATAACTAAGCTAAAAATTACAACATACTATTCTGAAAGAAACACTGGAGAACAAATAATTATAAACTAGCCATTAAAATGCCCCCCCAAATCAATGTATTGTTTATTGTGGAGTGCCTGTAATTGTTTTTTTAAGGGAGCCATAAAAATTCTTTGCTCACCAGGAGTCTGTCCATGAGGGCAATGAATTTCCAGAAAATCTGATTTTTTATACAGCTCAAGAGAAATATTTTTGGATACAAACTTAAAAAAAAAAAAAAATAGTGCTTTTAACCTAATAGCTTTATTCCTTATTATGAACAAAGACTTCCCTGCAATGTAAACAATGAAAATAAAATTTAAAAAAGGAAGACCACAAGACTTGTAACCCAAACACAATACCCATTGTCTGGACTTCCCTATTTCCATGAAGAACATCTGATTTTCATTTGGGATTAGAACATTCTGCTAAAGTTACTAATAGACTGGGATAAAACTTAATTTAAAATTTCCAGATGAACAACTGCAGCTACAATCTGATGGCTGTTCCATAAGTGAGAATTCCCATTTTAACTCCAGAACAACGATTAAAATCCAGTATTAAATCCTTGCTGCAATAAGTTTTGATAATCTCAGAGAGAACAGTAGAAAAAAACACCACATAAATCTCAGATCCACTTTTGCTACTGCCTAGCCAGGGAAAGCTTGGCTCATGGCCTGCTATGTTTGCAATTCCAGGAACTTCCAGTATTTTTCTGTGAAGAGATATTCAATTGCCAGGGATAAAAATTTGACTTTCAATGTGCTGGAGTTAATGGTGAGAACAAGGATGACAAATTTCTCTCTGATTTTCACTTCCTTGGCTCTTCTGCTCAATAAAAAGCTGTGGAGAGACCTGAGTTGAACAAAAAATGGGAATATAAATGGGAATAGAAGGAGCTCCTTTTTTTTGTTTTGTTTTGTTTGTGTGAGGAGAGTGAAAACAAATTGTTGGTGATGTCAGCAGGCTCTGGTTTGTAATAAAAACACACACATCCCAACAGCAGCTTTGGTACAAAAGCTGCAGCACAAGAGATTTAGCTCAGCTTTTATTTATGCTCCTCTCTTCCCATGGAATTGGGGTGAAATAACAGCAACTCCTCCAGTGGAAAGTCCAGAAAAGTCTGTAAAAATCCTGACAGAAATAACAGGGGCAGAAACAGATGGACTCACTCTTGTCTCAATGAGGGCACACATCTGATAATGGAAATAAAGTATTTTTTAAAAAACAGGTATTTGAGGCCATCAGTAGCCTGTGGATACTGCCTTAAATTTCCAAGAAATTACATTAATTTCAGGCATGGTGAAGACAGAGGAAAAACAAGATCTAAAAAAGCTTTTTTTAATATAAATGTTAAGGATTTCAAGTGTAACTTTTGATGTTTAATTGTCAGATGTGAGGTAGCAGGCCTTGGCAAGAGCTGTGGATTAGAATAATTCCCCAGGCACACAGGGCTCAGGGAGGCTGCTGCCAAGGGGCAGTGGGCTGAAGGAATATTTCCCAAAAATGCCTGGCAAATTACACCTGATACTCAACAGGCAGGAAAAACAGGTACTGACAATTTCTCATTGCACAACAGGGATGCAAATATTGGAAGGTGCATGTTTGTACAAGAAGAATGGAAAATCAACCAGAATATTAAGTTGACTTTATAGGGAGAACAGAATAAATGTTGGGCAAGGCAGACACCTCTCACTAAAGGAACAAATAGAATAAAAACAGGACTTGATCCTAGCCTTAAGTCCACTCTTTGTACAGAACAAATTTAAATATTTAAATGCAAACAAAAAAAAAAAAGAATAAAAATTAAGTATTAATCAGCTAACAGCACCACAGCATTACTGATGTAATTCATTTGTCCAGTAGCTGTTTAAAATGGAAGTGTTTGCAATCATAAATTGAATAAATGCTGCATTACTCAACCAGGTTATTGTGAAATAACAGAAAGACTAAAGAGAAATTATGTTTTTTTTTTTAACATGACAAAGCTCAGGAAAAGTGCAAGAAAGGGCCAGTAATGAACAGCATTTTTTAAAACATTCTGATAAAAAAACTAAGTCCATTATTGAAAAGTAAATTGTTTGGAAGCATTCCTGTATCAGCTTACAACTACCATGAGAACAAAAGAATACAAAAAGAACAGGAAGCTGCAAGTGTTGATTCTGAGACTTTACCATGAAATAACTTGAAGTCTGCAAATCTGGAAGATGAAAAGGTGAACATTTTTATTTAAAATCCAACATCCAGAGGATGCAAAGGAGACATTCAAAGCCAATGCAGGCAGGTGTGAAGCAAACAGAAACTATGGAGCACAGAGGACATGAGGGCAGAAGTGAAATCCAAAGGAAGCAAGAGATGGGATTGAAGTGAGTGAATGAGACAGGAGAATTTCACCATTAATTCACAGCAATGATACATCTTAAAGAACTAAAGCAAAACTGAGAAAATGTTAAAAATAACAGGAAGGGAGGAAGGGTTAGACCAAACTCTATTGGATGGGGCTGGAGCACTTTATAGTAAACTGGAAAGGCACAATAGGAGGATGGGAGGTTTTGAATGCTTAACAGAAAACATTTGTGGCCCATGAATGAAATAGCTCCAGCTCCCAGCAACAATGACAAAATTGTCACAGCAAAAGGGAAACCAGGAAAGTACTTAAGAGCAAAAATAATACAGTGGTTTGCATAGCAATAACATCTGTGACTGTGTCAATATAAGCACAATAAAGAATGAGAGCTGTCTTCATTCAGCTTTAAAAATACCTTTGGGTGGGATGCAGAGAGAAACAGGAGGGCTGGAGAAATCCCAGCTCTTGGGTTTTGTGGACTAACAGGTTTTTCCTAACTGCCACTAATTTATAATCTGTGCAAGAGATTATTTCCATTCCTCCCTTCTGCCCTCCAACTCTTAGACATCCAGAACAAAGAGATTCTTGCATTTGAAGATTCTGATTCTGTGGTCCTCCTCAGAGCACAGAATGAGAGGTCCTAAATTAAAATATTCCAGTGCCACTTGGCCAATGGGTTCTGCAAGCCAACACTTCAGACCAGGACACCCTTTCCACACAGCTGGCTCTGCAGATCTGATTTACCTCCAAAAGGTGAGAAACACACTGCAGCACCAGGCTGGGCTGGTTTGGTTTCTGAGCTGTGCTCCTGCAGGATCAGGAGTGATGCTCTGTGCTTCCCCACCTGTTTCCTGGGAACAGGAGTGCCCTGGTGAGTCTCACATGGATCACACCACACAGTGTCTGAGGCTCCTGGAAAACCCCTCACTGGGTTTTTCACTTGGCTCCTCATTCTGTACACCCCATAACCCCACTGTGCTGCCAGAGTTCACCCAGCTCCTGCAAATCCTCTGGAATGTGTCCAGCCTGTCTCCCCACCACACTGCAGCGTGCACACCTGGATTCCTTTGTGCTCTGTCTGCTGTACCTACCCTGGGAGTCACTCCACAGCCCCAAGAGAGAGATTTCAAAAGGTACAAAAGACAACAGGTATGAAAAATTACAGGTTTTACTCTGCAGGGAAATGATTTATTGATGCTGAGAGCTTCAGACACCATCTGAAGACAGAAAAACTCCCACTCAGCCATGGAACAGTTAGATGAGGAAGCTGTTCCAGCTTTTGATGTAGTTTTGTCCCAGATTCAAAGCTAAAAAGACTGGGAAAGAAGTTATCCAATTTACTGAAATCCAATCTCATACTGGATTTCACCCAGGGCTGTACCTCACAGGCAAAAGGAACTTAGTCATATTTTTACATAACTGAATTCCTGAGTCACATTACAGAGGGGAGAGTCAAAGGGAGCTCAAGAACAATTTCTGCCATGACATATTTTCTCTTTACGGTATTGCTTGTAAGGAATTGATGTTGTAAGACTTATTTCAAAACTTAAAAACCTTTCATCATTGATTATGGCTCATTTCTCATTCAGACTCATATTAATTCCCACAGCACTAATTTTGCATCATGGTATCAAGAGCAAATGATGACTGCTGAGGTAATTTTAAGCAAGCAATAAATAATTTGCAATTAATCATCTGTTAAAGCAATAATCCTTTTGAAACATCTCTGCAGTAGTACAGACTTCACAGAAAGGAGTGGAATGCAGCTGTCTAGAAAGCATTTCTGGATGTCACAGCACTTCTGAGCTGGGTTAGGGAAGCAATGTCAAAATGCTGCCAGTTTTATCCAGCTGAGAAATGATCCAATGGATGTGAGATGCACAGAAAAGAGACCTTGCAGCAGCCCAGCACACCACAGAGCTGTTTCACATCTGCATTTCCTCTCTAATTACACTACCTGTGACTAAACGTTGCAGGGAATAAAGCCAATTTCAGTCCTTTGTTTCCAAAGCCACAACTCCCCACCTCCTCTTGCCTTGCTCAGAGCCACATGACCACTGCTGTCACTCACCCCTGCAGACCCCCACTGCTCCCAGAATGTTTTATCCCAGAGGTCCAGCCCATCCCCAGCAGCTCAGGCCATTTCCTCCCCCACAAGCCCAGGAATTACAAGTCATTTCAGAAATATGATCTTGAGCCCATCAACTCTGCTGCAGCTCAGTGCACTCATTAAGCTCCACTTCTCTGTGCAAAAGCTGGGTTTATCCCTTTCTGTACATTATCCAGCAATCTGGAGACCTGAAGAATGCTCCCATAAAATTCATCAGTGCCTCTGTGTCAGTTCAAAGCTGTCAAAGCTGCTGATTCATTCCTGCAGCATTTACTGTGCTTCATTAATTCTAGATCTCAATGTTTTCAACCAAATAATGAAGTTATATATAACTCAAAGCAGCAGCACCAATAAATCCTTCGAGCCTTTGGCAACTCCTTTAATCCAAAGTAATCATGTTTCCCTGTATAACAAGTCTTGTGATGTGTGTAATAGCATCTCACTATAGTAACACCAGCCTTCATGTTACAGCTCTCTGCATGCCTCCAGTATTAATCAGATCCCAGATTTAAATATGAAATTAGAGAACTCTTGATACTCTTCCTGAAACAGATATGCTAATCAGAGCCCCCCCTTCCTCCCAAATGTAAAAAAAGTCCAGTAAAGATCAGGCCTGTGGAATTGTTGATGCTGGAGTCAAAGATTGCAGCTTGCTGGTTATTGCTGTGCTCTATTACCTCATCCCTTCCCATTGAAATAACAACTCTAAACAGCCAGTCTATTCTATAGGCAGTTTTCTCTGCCACAAGCTTTTTCTTTGCTTTTAAACAGAAGAATAAAAAAAAAAATTACATACAAAAGAAGGAAGGATTGCAGACTCCATGCTGGAACTGGAAATATCCCCCCTCAAATTCGCCCTCGAATGCAAAGGTCACAATCATCAAAACATTTATTCTGCAATTTAGAAATTTGTTAATGAAAGCAACATTCTTCTATTTCCTAAGTGAGCTTAAATCCTAGCAATTTCCCAAATACACTGACTTTTTTCTAGTGTTGTCCTGAACATCCCTGCAGCATCCTCCAGCAGTACTACTGAAAGAAATGTTACTACTGACCAACCTTGCTTGGATTTAACCTCAGCAGAAACCTTTGTGACCTTCATGCCTCAACTTAACTAAAATGGGATTTAAAGCATTACTTCCTTTTCCCAAATCTCCCACAACCATCTCTGATTTCCACTGTATAAAAAGGAAAGTCACAGTCAGCTCCTTGGACTTTATCAACATGTTTGGCTATAATCAGGATTTTACTTGTTGAGAAATCCAAACATGATCTGCACGCATAAATCTACAAATTAAACAATATTAAATTACATATTAAATGCATTCAACAATTTGATCAGAATACTAAAATACAGATAAAATCCAGAAAGCAGAAGTATCAAATGAAAAGAAGTTTCTTTTACAGGCTGGAAACAATATCTTATTTTGCATTTGCATCTTCTTTGCCCACTACCCTTTTCAGATCTAGCAAGAATTAAAATCCAGCTTCAGTTTCATGACTGCCTGTCCCTGAAAAAAGCCCAAGGTATCAGAATTTATTAGATATGAGCCTATTGCCCGTGGAGGAAGAGATTAAATGAGTTTTAGTGCTTGAGTTACTCTTGCAGAAAGGTGAGCACAGCAATCCCAGGTACAGCACCAGCAGTGTTTTCATAGGCACCATGTGTGGCAAAGGCAGATGCAGAGATTAGCACACATAAATCACTCACCCAGGGAGAGAAAAAAAACCTCCTGGACTGCCAGCTAAGACAACTAACACAAAATGCATGTTTTTACAAGGGCTATTCAAAGAAATAGCATTAGTGGGGAGAATGAGTCATGGGCCAGCAGGCTTCACACACTGCAGCTACTCAGAGTGAGAAGACAAAGGGAATTAGGACTTAGATGATTATTTTTTTTAAATAACCAAGCAGCATTAGCAAAACCAGCTGCTGCACTGCAATGTTTCTAAATAGCTTTGTTATGCCTTCATATTCTCTTCCAGTAGGAGTTTTCTCTTTCTAACTTGCATTGGGTTTGCTGTTGTTGGCAAGTTGTCTCAGCAGACATTAGACAAATAAACTTTTCAACAACATAAAGACTTTTAAAACTGTATCTCTTAACCCCTATCCCCTTGAGAGGCTGGAAAGTGGTTGCTTAATTCTTTACAGGTTTACTTGTGCCTTCCTTCTCCATTTCTGTGACTGACTTTCTTTAGTTCCCAAAAAATAAATAAGCCTCTGAGCAGTTATCTCCACCTAAATCACAGTTTGTATCTACTTCCTAACCATGGATTTTTTGTATTTGCTGGTTAACCTATTGGATTTCACACTTGACTTGCAGGGGATTAAATTCATTGCCTGGTGGGCTTGAGTCAGTACTTTACAATTACAGGAGTTTATTTTGAATATAACAAGTACTTCAACAGAACCCTTATTTCCAAATGACAAAGTACTGATGTATTTGCACATGTAGAGTTTTTCTCCAAATGTATTTCCATCATCTCACAGCTTTAAGCTCATTCCAACTAGACCAGTTTTATTCTGTTTACTTTTGTGTTTTACCTGGAATAGAGACAATTCACCTCTTGTCTTAGAGAGTCCTGTGCCATTAAAAAGCCATTTTGCAGTATTTTACACTTCAATAATCAGACAGCATCTGCACACACACCTTCCTGCACAGAGATGGCAGCAGAACTGCTACACACAGACTTCAAATCAGCTCTGGGAGCTGATCCTAATCCCATTTCAGCCACCAATTTCCTTCCTACCAGGGCTTGTAGCTCAGCCTAACTCTTAAAAAGTTCTGTTGTTAGATTTCCAGGTCTAGCATTTTCCCTTTACTAAAACCACTCCTATTTATCCAGTGAAATTGCACTATTATAAGGTTGCTGTGTAATAATTTAATGACTAAAAATCATCACCACACCTGTAGGATAACAAGAAGCTTTCCTGTGTATGAAAATAACAAACCCAGTAACTCACAAGCAGCTTTTGCTTTGTGAAATATCACATGTAGGAAAAGCTTTGGTGTCCCACACTCAGCACTACAAAATGCAGCAACTCATCACTCATTTGAAGCATTATTTAATACTTAGAGTGGGGTTTTTAAAGGTTGAGAGACCAAGAAAACAGATCTAAAACTTTTTTTTTTTTTTAATGTTATGCTCTCCAAACTTAAAGGCAAGACACTTTTCTCTTGGTTAATTTTTTATTACATGTGTAATTATTGATGTCTCTTCATGAGGTCAGGCACAACTTGAATTTACAATTTACAAAATTTAACTTGGACCTTAAATCAACTAAGAAAAGTCACTGGTAAGGAAAAAATTATCACAGAAGAGATAAGAGAGAACCAATCCTTATCTTCCCAGGCACAAAGTGGCTCGTCTTGGAATCAAAGCTGGATTTTAACTAAGAACTGGTCATTAATTTTTATCACTCCTAAGATATCAGGTGGTTTCTCCAGGACTCCAGCCAATCCCATAAAAACATCTGTGTTGCATGGCACATTTCAGCTGGGAGCCAAGTTTTAATGTGTTCCAAAAAAGTGTTGGAAAAAGGAAACTTCAGGAGAACCTGAACTACAGTGAGGGAAAGGAAACAGCAGCTCTCTGCAGAGATATTCATTAAAGTGCAAACACCAGGAAAATATTCAAATAGAAAGAGAGCTCAGGCCAGTAAGAGCTAGGTTAGTATGAATTTTAAAGGTTCTCAAATCTGCCTGTTTTATAAATCAGTGTCAAGCAAAACTCAGTAGCAGCATGGATGCAAATCTTTAAACACTCATGTTGGCAAAATGATTCCATTGTTCACAAAGGAAGAAACCTGGTGAGAGACATGGTGAAAATTGAAGCTGAGAAGTTGTTCACAAACAGTTTTCCATATGAGATTTCCACCCAGGAGCACATCTTAAAATTGATGTTCTGTTCTTAAAATTTGTGGTGCTTAATTTCCTCTGTGAATTAGCAATTACTGGCATTAAAGAGAGGCTGTGCTAAACCCACAGGATTTCCCAGCAGCTCTTCACATTTAAATAGACTTCATTTATTACCATTTCCTAGTTCCACCTGTATTTACAGGAAAATCGGTCCCAGAGTTGGTTAGAAGGCACTGCTGCTTGTGCAGAAAGGTTTTGTGGTGTGAATCAGATGGTGGCAATAACAAAGCCCCAAAGCACTTGGGGATGTGGTAATTGCCAGCATGAACTCACCCCACGGACAGAAATGCCTCAGGGAAGTTCAGGAGGTGTTTCCAGAGGAAATCTGCATTGTCAGGAGGAGACAAACAATGAAAATGTTCTGGTGGACAACAGTTCACAGGCTCCAAGATGAGCAGAGCACATTGATCCCTAATGAAGTGACTTAATTAACACTTGAGGCAGCCCTGCCCCAGGACACTCACAGCACCTCTGGGTAGGGCTACAACAATTGGTGCTTCTTGAAATCTGGCACTGATTTGGCCAGCAGCAAACTTTTCTATATTTTTTAAAAAATTTTATTTGAATGATCTCTACAAGGGTTCATAGACTCTTGGACTGAGAGGCACATTGTAGAATTTATGGTCCTTATTAGAATTAAAATTTCATCAGCATGTTTGTGTTGTGTAATTTTTCAATCTTCACATGAGAATAACAGAATGCATCTTGAACAGTCTATTCATTCTTCTTTTGGGACAAAGCATATTGGAATGGAAGAGATTTAATCCCTGAATTATAGTATTTCTCCTTTACTGGAGATTTTTCCTTCAAAGGAAGAAGAATCAGCAGAGTTTGAAACGCTTTCTAGAAGAGAATTGCTTCCCCAAAATAAAGATTTTACAGCTTCAGTCTAGCTGTTCCCTTCAAAAATTTGGGGTGCTGTGTCCATCATTAGCTACAATTACTCTAAAATCTTCAGTAAAGTACAATTTAACATCATTTGCACAAATCAAAACATTACTTCATCAGCTGAAATACTCCTTGTTTAGGTGCTGATCTAAGGAGGGCAATTAAATTGAGTCATAAAGAACAGCAGTGCACCTTGGCAATGGGGCTGGAGGTGGAGTTCTTACTAAAAGAGGAAAGGCCAGAAAACACAGAGCCCCCCTGGGAGAGAAAGGCTGATATTGATCACCTCCACTGATCAGTACTGTCCAGAAAGAGGAAAACCAGCCAGGAATTATTTATTGTCTGCAGGAGTTTCATGAAGAGCACAGAGTGAACACTAGCACTGCTGCAGGTTTTTCTTGCAAAGCCTCTTCCTCTCACATAAAAAAATAAAATAATAAATTTATTCCTATTAGCACTTTCCACTTTATAGTTACAGGAGACTGACTGTGGAATTTTACATAGAGATTTAAACTTTATCAATGTTTTGAGACTAAGACAGCAATTCAGTTAAACATGAAAAAAGCAAAACCAAAAACCCAACAAAAGCTGTTGCTAACCCAAATATTCCATTTCTTTCAGTGGGGTTTTTCTCCCACATATTTGACATTTCAAACAAAAATGATAACTGGATACCAACCAACTGTCCTGTCCTTCCCCCTTCCTTCCCTCCAAAAAAATGAATGTCTGCACAAGCCCCTCCCTGCCCTAAGGGACAAACACACTTTTATTCAGATATATCAGGAAACAGGAGCATTTGTGCACATCACTCACTGATGTAAGCCCAGGAAGATCATTTGAATATAATTTATGATAATAATTCAAATTATCAGGGAAGGTATCAGGGGAAAGGCAAGGAGCTCATGTTTTGGTAGCAAACAGTGGCACCACTTTACAGGTATTTCTAAACCCTTCCAAAAAAGCAGCAGAAGGCATCAGCAAGAAAAAAAATTACCATTATTCAAAGAGCTGGGAAAAATTGCCTGATGAATGAAGAAAAATGATGACACTAATTGACATCATGAGAACACTCAAAAAGAAAAAAACAACCCACCTCCTGAAAGAAAACAAATTAATCTCTTAATCTCTTAAGAAAGAAATTCCAGGGCAGGCCTGAATCTGTCAAAATGAATTTCTCCAGAAATGCACCAGATTAAAAACATGAAGGAAAACAAAAAAGCTCACAGTCACAAAAAAGTCTCAAATATTAATTTTGGGCTACCCATCAGTAATGATTTCCTTAGGAAGTTTTCATAACACCAAATAAAATTAAATCCTGAATAATACTTGGCTAACAGAGAAAAATTGTCAAGTTACAGAATTTACTGGTACAATATTGTTGTAGCTGGGCTCTTCTGTTTTGCTTGGTTTTTTGTTTTTTTTTTTTGGCTATTCATATGTTATTGTTTCAGCATCAACTGCACTGCATAATATAATGCAGAATCAGAAACAAGCAGGATATTTTTAATAGCAAAGCACACTGGAAATTCTGAATTTTCTTCCAAATTAGGACAAGCACAACGTTCCTTTTGAATACCAGCTGCTTATTCTACAGCAAAGCTTTGTTCCTCAAGAAATGACTGAAAAATGGTCAGGCACAAACCTCAAATAAATACAGAAATGATGAAATGGGACTGTCTGTATTTTCTCTGAGTATTTTACTCATTACTTACTGGTTTTTTTCATTAATAAGGGTTGTTTGGGATAAACCAGCACAGAAAAGGGATTTTGGAAATGCCAAACAAGCCTCATTCACAGACTATCAGAACTTGTCAGAGAAACTAGAGATACCACACTTCTTGTAAGAGACAGAAACTTGAAATACAACATTACTGCAGTAAAATAACACAGACATCATGAGCTGCTGGCACCAATACTTGCCCTTTAAATTCACATTCAAAAATAGGAACTCTGCTTCAAATTTGATTTTTTTTTTCCCCAAAGATTTTTATGATCCTCTTAGATTGAAACTTCTACACCTTCTTGTTTTTTCATCAGAAAACCAAGTGAAAATTTTATTTCTGGTGTGTGTTTTATAATCTTCTTCCATCCTGAGGAAAGCAGGAAGTGCAGTAAAGCATCCAAGTAATTCAGGAATTGAAATCCAAAGTAAGAAAAGTATATTTACACTTGTATCTTATTACAGAGAGAAATAAGAATCACAGAGAGAAATGGGTTGAGCATATCAGCAAAGCTGTGATTTAGGATGAGAAAACTTTAGATTAAATTAGAAATTTTAGAGGAAAAGCATCTTTATACCCCAAGCAGGGTTAATCTGGAGCACGTGGGGAGCAAACCAGTTGGGTTTAGGGATGCATTGATATGAACAGTCCTGGGCAGCCCAGCCAAGCTCTGACCTGGAAATGATTCCCTTTTGTGCCTCCCATTCCACACCTCAGCCCCTGATTAACAGCCCCAGGATGCTCAGGCTGTCTCTATTTTAAGCCCAGCCATTAAACTCGACTGCATGGCGAGCAAGGGTCAAGTTTAGAAGCTGAGGTTGGCAGAAAGGCACCAGAGTGATGTGGAAAACAGAAATTCAGAGCTTCCATCAGCTTGGGCAGCTCCCCAGATGAACTGCATCCAGTGGAAACAGGCCCTGAGTGCTGACATGGGAGTTTCCCACAGCTTCCATTGGCTCTCAGAGCTGTGTCATCACAGGCTGCTGCCCAGGCTGCACAGAAAGGTCTAACTGGGGAAAAAAACCAAACCAAAATGTTCCACAGAACCTAAATTGAAGCCAGATGTAGAAGGAGCAGATTCCTGAAATGTATTGTCAGTTCAAGACAGGACAGGAAAGCTTGCTGGTGTTATTATTTATTAATTGTCATGCTGAGGAAGTCACTGAGAACATTTATGGCTTCCTGATGCAGCTCATGTTGAAGAAATAGGTGTTCTATTGACCAAAAATCCTGCAATTTCTATCAACTTTAAACCACACTAAGTCTGTATTAAAATAGTATGGTCAACAGCACAGCCCTGGAATAGGAATTAAATATTGCAAGTGAAAAAAGATTTTCACTAAGTGAAAAGTCTCCCATATCTTCCTGCAAGTTGTGTTCCTTAGATCTGGGCAGACACACTCAGTGCTATTCATGTGGGGGGAGTTTTCATGGAAATTCAGGCTATCCAAAAATGTTGTATTCAACAGTCACTCCTGCAGAACATACACAACTCACCCAGATTCTCCTTTAGGCAAACTCCAAATTCAGAAAAAAGTTCTCATTAAAGCACTTTTACACACATATCATGAAAGCAGCTAAGCATTTAAGTGAATTGAAAATAAAAAGTATTAAATAAAAAACTGAAACATGAGAGCAGCATGACAGATTTTCTGACCACAACAAAACACTCTTGGCAAAATGTTCAATGAAATGCTCTGAATGAATTCACATTTTAACAGTGAACCTTTCAAAAAGAAGAACAAGGTATCAGATCCAGGTTTATTAGTGAAATATCAGGGATTTATACATGGAATTACAACCCAATGATGATGTTACTGGGTAAATATAAGGTTGGATGACATCTAACTTTACAAGTCTATTTTCTTTATAGTTCTGGACTAGCACTGGATAGATTTTACTAGACAGGAGGAAAGGAAAATCTGCAGTTACCAGAAGCCATTTTTATGGTCTCCAAATGCACCAATAATCCACAAAATCTCTCTGAAGAGTTTGAGTGCTGAAAAGCAGATAACTTCTCACCAGAAAAATGAAATATTCCCATCCCAAAGCAGGCCATACACACCTGATGAAACCTCTCACTGCCTTTGCTGCAGTCTTTGGAGTGTAACAAGAATATCTCAAATGAAAGGAGCAATTCTAGTGGCAAATCTAATGGCTCCATTTTAGGGAATACATTCTGCCAAGAGCAGCTCCAAAGCAGCCAGAAACCCAAAAAATCATTTTGCAGACCTCACACTCCCCAGCTGCACCGTGAGAAAAAGAAGCTTGAAATACAAGAGAAAATGAGCCCAAGATAGGAGAGTAATTCTGCAGGAAAATATATTAAAAGCAATCTCTTGTGCACCTAAAAAAAATTAAGAATTGTCTCAGATTACGAACTGAGGCTTGTGGAGGAGCACAAAACAACCTCTCTGTTTTACAGAGCCAACAGTGGCAAAATGTAACCAAGAACTGGTTTTTAATCCAAAGCAAGCAAGAATGCTCCAGAATCTACAAATAATCTGTCAGGGTCTGTCAGCCCTTGCCATTCATCACAGATTCATCAAGTCTATTAAACTGGTTAGCTGCTAAAAGAGATGAATTTTCCCAAAAATGCAGCAATCCTAGAGGGAAGAATTAAGCTCCCTGGCTTTATGGCAGTTAACCTAATTTGAAAGCATGAGCCCTGCAAGTACTTTGCATGTCAGATTTTCCACCTCTGAGCAGTGATTTCACTGCATAAACCTCACTAAGGTACCCCAGGATTTTTGAAAGGACACAAATTCTGGGTTTTAAGCAAAACTTTGAACTTCAGGAAGTTGCAGTAATCTCACACCAGACTCTGTATTTTGTAGAGAGTATCCAAAACTTCATTAACAAATACATATTCTGCAAAAGGGATTTATGGATTAATACCTGCAAAATAATACCTTACCAGTTTTAATTGGTTTTCCACTTCACATCAGCAGCCTAGAGACAAAGTCAGGCCTGGCAATCAGACTTTAATTAATCTTGCTGTTAATGAGGGGCACATGTTAAAGGGTGCTTGTTTTCCCTTCTTGCAACCCTCCCATATATATATTTAAATTTTTCCTAGGTATGACCATGCTGATTTCAGAATGCCTTAGGTATTTTAGAATTCATGTTTCCAGCATTTGCTACAATTATTTTTCAAAGGTTAAAACATGAAACAGAGAGCCAAGTCATCATTATCCACCCAGAACTTTATTGAGAAACACTGTGGAGCCCTTTCCAGCTGAAAAAACAGCTCCAGCACTTGCACAGGCTGCAGGGACTGAATAATCACTGCTTCAAAACCATCCCTGGGATACAGCTATGCCAAAATTAAATGATGATGTAGAAGGGTAGAGATTGGCAGAGGGAGGAAGGAATACAAATCATTGTTAAGTACAATATTAGGAGATACCTGTTTCATTTTTTATGGAACAGACTATCACCACTGCTGCTGTCCATGACATCAAACACATCCCAGTTTCTGCCCACATTCCATTTTTTGTCACCAGCATTGTTTCCCCCATATTATAATCCATCAAACAGCATAATTACATTTAACTGACCTAAAATTGCAATTGGTTTCCTCACACCACATAACCCAAGTCACCTGTTTCCTTTAAAAGTAATAATAACTCAGATTCAGAAAGTTACAATTAATTTAAGAGAATGTCTAAATCATTGTGTCAATCATTCTGTAAATGAAATACCCCTGCTTAATTCTATCCTTTGATCACATGATTAATTAACATCCAAATTTTATCTGCTTACCTCAGCAGCCTGTGTCTCCTGGTGTAATAAAGTCAGACCTGTCAAGTCTTCCAAGAAGGAATGTGAAGAATTAAAAACTTTAGCTAGGAAATTAAACCCTTCTCGTTCATACTGGTCAAGGACCTGCCAAATAAACAAAAAGAAAAGTATTTCAAATATAGTACCCATAATCTGATTCATCCTCATATTTGGCTCACAAAATAAAAACAATCTTTCTGAACACTCAGAAAATGACAGTATACTGCAAACAGGTAAAAATGACAGAGAACAGAACAATCATTTTCCCCAACTCAATTTCCAAGGTGAGGAAAGGTGGAAGCAGCAGGGAAGAGCAGTGGGGTTTAAGATTTCCTGCTTTCAATACATTTTGTAGCTTAGAACAAGACAGATGATAGAGGCAAGAAGGAAAACTTGGCTGCAGAGCCATGAAAGGAGCATTTGAGCGCCACAAAACACAGTAAGAGCCTGTTCCATGGATCAGCTCAGGAAAGGACCATGCTGGGACAGCCTGAGAAAATTCCCCGAGTAGGTGTCCAAGCCCAACATCCTCCCAGCCTCCAGAGATCTGTGGTATCTCCATTTTTCTGCTTTAATTTCCCCAGTTTATCTTTTATTTGGATAATCTCACAGGCTCCTACAAGAACTGTGAGGTTTCAGTGCCTCTCAAGCCCTGACCAGGAAGAAGTTTATTTCAGCTTTAGGGAAGGATCTGCCAGGCTGATTTCAACCCAGTGAGATGCAGATTGAGGGAAGAAAGATAAATATCAAGCATGAACACAATTCTACAAGTTTGTGACAGCAGGCAGTCAGAAAATGGAAGGAACTTATGTCCTGAGCAATCCCAGTAATCCAGTGTTTCCTGATTTTTGTTCCAAGTTCTGACCATTTCATAGTCTGCACTCACAGATGAAGCAGCTGAGCTTCATGCATCCCAAACAACTTTTCCTACAGAACTTCAAGGAGCAGAGCAGGATTTATGCAGGGACCTCAAATCCTCACAAATTTAATTAGAAAGGAACAGAATTTGTGACAGGGGAAGGATCACCAGGACCACCCTGGATCCAGAGAGGCAGGAATTTCACAGGAACAGAATTGATCAAATCACAGCTTACTCTCCCAATCTTACTCCTTCCTAGTTTAACAATTCCTAATGGCCCCAAACACCCATTTCACTGATAAAACTGTGGGAACTTGCCCAGCCCAATATTTTTCAGCAAAACACATCCTGTGAGCTTTTACACTGAGTCCTGCAGGAATTCAAGCTCATTAAAAACTGTATTTAGATTTAGCTGACAGGATTCTGTGTTTACTGATAAAAATAGACTGGGATCCTCACTCAGCTCTTCTTGCAAAACTATCTAATGCATAATTAGGTTTCAAAAAACACAAACAGAAATACCTGAAACACAACTATGAAGACAGATGTAGGTGATTATCCAGCATTTGGCACTTTCTTGACCACATTTACTTCTTTATAATAAAGAAAATCAGCACTTCATGTTCTCTTCCTGAATGTACAGAAATTGTTCTTCATACTTTAAAGATTTATGTGTGGGTGTGTGTAAAAATGACTGATAAACATAATCATGGATTTAAAAAGAAAAAGGGATTTAAAAAAAAATATTGGGAGCATTTCTTTGTATTTTTTTGGGTTTTTTAATCCTGAGATAAATGAAGTAAGGTGAACTGAACAACTTCAGCATTTGATTTGAGCTGTGTCCTCTCAATATTATCCACTAAATATGGTGGGATTGCACTTGTGGATTTACACATTTGATGAGAATTCTGGGTTTCAAAATTCCACTCAACCAAGTGCAGCAGTCTCTTGCATCTGGCTCTTAGTGGAGCACTGCACAGACACCCCAGGTTTCCAGCCCTGGTGTGTGCTCACAGCCCTGCCTCTGGGAATTCCTGACTCTGGCAGGGTTATCCAAGGTTTTTGGGGGAAGCACAACCCAGATTTTTGGTGCTGCAGGACAGATCAGAGTCCATGGCCCACTGAAACCATCCCCAGCCTGCACACAAAGCAAACCTCAACCTTATTTTAAATTATGACAGCACCTCAGAGAAATGCAGGGACAACAACAGTGAGGTATTTTGGTCTCTTCCCAGGGGTAAAACTTCTTAAAAGATGTAAACCACCTTGGGCTATGCAAATATTATGAGCAGAGCAGGGAATTGAGTGCAACCTTTCTATATACAGCTCATCCATCAAGCAGCCCTTAAACCTGGCTGGGTTTGTTACTCAGCAAACTCTGCTTTGATCCTCGCTCCCAAAAACTGGGACTTGAGCCTGGAGTGAGAATTTCCAGGTGCTGCTCCCTCAGCCAGTGCACAAATGCAGTGCCAGGGTGCTGGTTTATCTCAGGGATGGACCAACCTTGCCAGGAATTCCTGAGCTCACCCAGAGCCCCCCTGACACACAAGGTCCTGCACTGCCTGGGGATGGAGCACCTGGAACAGCTCTCCTGAAATCCAAGTGACATTTGTGTTGCCATCAGTGTGGACAATGCCAGGAAGTTTCTCATTAAGTGCCTTTTAAAGGATTAATATTAATAAAATATTAATAAGGTTGCAGATCCAGGAGTTGCAGGTATATTATTTTTGGGTTTTTTGTACTGGTACACATTAAGATGACTAAATCTATTGCTGTGGAAAGATTTAGACATTTATTTTTCCCTCTGTGTGGCAGAGCTTCCATGGTGCCACAATGGCAAATTGGTTTGGGTAATAAATCTGACCATATACACAGGATCTTAAAAACCTAAAGCACAACAATAAAGAACATTTTTTTCTTCTAGCAGCAACCACAGAAGGCTGAAAAGCTGTATTAAAAAGTGACCTTGCTGATTATGACTTGCTTTTAACAATGAGGACAGCCTGCTGAATGGAAGTATTTGTTAAGTAGTTTTAAATCCAGAATTCCAGCCACACAAGCCAACAAATGTCCTATCAGAGAGCCAAAAAATCACCTGCAGCACCACATGTGCTGCCTGAGCAGGTACCATTCAAGAAGATAACCCCTATAATGAAATCCTTTTAATATAGGCAGTGACTGGGAGAACATTTTGTCACCCTCAGGGACTTTATTTCCCAGTTGAGATGATTAAAACTTTCCAGTGCCACAAAAGGGAGCTGCCCACATCTAACCTTCCCCACCCAAATTCAGTAGCAGCTTTTCTCTGATAAATGGAACAGGGCACAGATTTGTTCAGCAGTCACTGAGCTGACCTCAGAAAGGAAAAAGAATGAGGCAAAATAATCTCAGATTCCTGTGCCAGGAGACCACACAGGGAATAATCACACAGGAATAAAACCAGCCTGGACAACAAACAGACAACAAAATAATGCTAAAAAATGTTTCCAGATTTAATGAGTAACCAATTTGTTGTTGCATGGAAAGAAAATTTTCTCCTATTTAATCATGTCCAGCAGAGCCCAAGGCCCAAGGCTGGCATGAATTTGCTTCTGCCCTTCTGAACAATTCCCCATCATCCTTGGTCCTACTGTGACCCTCCCAAGGAACAGCTTTATAGGAGCAAAATACTTGAGAGATGCTACAATTTTTATGATTCTTGATCTCAAACCAGTTACTGTCTGACCAGAGATGCACAAAATCCCACCTGAACTTTTTCAGGGAATAAACCCAGTCCTCCAGTGATGTGTCACTACGCAGCAATTCATTTGCCAGGCAGAAACAACACTATAAAAGCACAATAAAAAGAACCAGAAATACAGAATTCTTGCACCCAGCCTGACAAGCTGGAGCAGGAAGGATTTATTAAGGAACTCTTATCTTTTCCTCACCTGCAGGTCACTTTTCAGAACTTGGGAGAACTGGAAAACACCAATTCCTTCTGGATTTCATGGCTGCTCCAAACACTGCCAGGAGAATCCACATTTTCCCACCACCCTCTCCTGACATGCAAATCTCTCAGGTTGATGCCACAACCTTGATTTCAGTCTCCATTTCACAGAGCCAGAGCTCCACAATTTTTGTGTGGTTTTTTTTTTTTTTTTTTTTTTTTTTTTACACAATGGCATTTTAATAGAACAAATCAAGCTGTGGATGCACATCATCACAACAAGACCAAACCATGGATTGCTGGCCAAAGCTGAGTAAATGATACCCAGTAACCCATTTCATGAGCAATCTTTTTATTCTGGCCTGCTTACTGAAGTTAAAAAACGCCCAAATCTCATGGCAGAAGGAAAAAAATACAGGCTTGGAGTAAAAGGACTTGCTTTGAAATGAGAAACAGATGTTCAGCCTTGCTGTTATATTCCTTTTAACAGCATTCTGCACCAAGTTGTCTCAATTGCTGGGTACAAAGACATTCAGAAAGAGAATCTGGCTCCAGGATTGCTTTATAGCAAAAAAAAGTTAATATCTGGTTAAGCAAAAACACAAAAAAACAAGCTCCTAACCCAAAGAAACTGGCTACTGATGCAAAATTGGCTCTTGTTTTATTTCTGTCACATCAATTTCAAACTTTTTAACCAGTATTTACGTTTGGTTTGGCTTTTTTTTTTCCCCTTTTCAAAGTAGTTTGCATCTGCAGAGCTTGAACCAGTGCTGTTTACTTTCCAGGAAAAATAAAATAAGGAATGAATGCTACTAGCTGGATTATTTACACCAAATGAGATTTCTGGGTAACTTACCTCCAAAAGAAGTTTCTGGATTTAAACACTTCCCTCTCTCAAAGGGAGCAGATACTTCACCAAACATTTCAGTCACAAAAAATCCCAATATTTAAGGTTGTATTTAGAAATTAGCCAGGCCTGGATATATTTTCACACACTGTTAACTCCCTGCTTATCACAGGCCATGCAGCAAAGATAAAAGATTACTATTCATTGATGAAAAGATACATTTGGAAAGTAAGACAGATATCAAAAAGTCTTGCCAGCTCCACTCTTCAAAATTCACTGTACATCCTGTAAAAACAGCAATTTACCAAAAGTTTTATGCTGTGAAGAATCCTCCTGAATGAGAAGAGAATAAGCAGAGCCATTGATTTAATATTCAAAATGTTACCATACAACCCATAATTCTGGTTTCCTTAAAAAAATCCTCATTCCCAGACTCTTGCCTTTTCACTAAGTTCTCAATTTTTATTGCCATCTGATCCTAAAAAGTCATCAGGAAAAGTCTAATAAGGTGTAACAGCTATGAAAAAGAAGGCAATAAAACTGCACTTTTGTGAGGATCATGGAATGATTTTTCAGGGCCTCAGTTCATGGGTTTGGAACAGGAAAATCTGACAATATAACACAAAAAAAAGATAATACTCCAAAAATGACCTGAAGTGAAATTACCTAAACTTGTGCATTCACACATGATTAAGCTTGAAGAACAAAGTTCTGCAGAAAGCTGTGCTCCAGGTGTGCACTGAACAAGGCTGGAAATACTGGAAATTTAGAAACCACGAGGCAAAAATGGCATAATTTTGGGCTTGTGTCCAAATCATGAAATCACCCTCTGCACATACACAATCCTCTCCCATAATCAGTATCAAAAATGAAAGCAAATCAATATAAAACTTTAACTAATCCATGTACAGTGTGCTGAAAAATCACTTAAGGAAGAGATTGTTGGTTTAATTTAGAGTGATACAAATAAGCTTTGCCTGCTGTTATTTCCTACTCTGATTTTAAATTGCAAGGGGCAGAAAATGGAGAATTAACTCACTGAAGAATCAGCTCTGAAAGGTCTCAACAGGATTTTTTTAGCATAGGATTTTTCAGTTTCTTCTGAAATAATAATGAAAAGAAGGAAAGCAGAGTTCTCAGAAATTTAAGAAATGCCAGTTTTAAGCATGGCCTTGTCAACATTCTGTTCTTGGGAGATGCATGTATTGTTTTCTGGAATAATCTTGATGTGCTTCATCAAGTACCCATTTTCTCTGATAAGAATATCTGACAGATAAAACTGCAGGATTTTGATTTTAGCTGATATTTCTAAAATATTTCTCACAATTGTATTTTAAATGTAACAGCATGCCCAGACTGCAGTCAGTCTAAGGAAATTGCATTGCACACAAGCTGAAAACATTCCCTGCCTGAAAACAAGAGTGCAGAGATATGAAAGAGAGGGATAAAGAGAAAAATCAACATCTCCATTTTAGAGAGTGGGAAAGAGGCACAGAAGGGGTTTCTGGAAACCAGCAGCACCAGGTCATGTGTCCTGACCTCCCTGAACACGTGGGATATCCCTCAGTCCCCTCCCTGCTCACTCCACACTCTCCACAGGATGGATGTTTACAACTGGGATATTTACAGCTCCAGTTATCCCCACTCTGCTTCCTGTGCAGAACTGCTGCTGCTGAGCTCATCAGCAGCTCCAGCTTGGCTCCAGCTCCTCCTGGCAGCAGTCACCCTCTGTACAGGGAGGCACAAACCCTGAGCCCTCCCAGCCCCAGCCCACAGGAGGAACAATCTGGGGCTGCATCTTGTGTTATCCATGCACAGGGACAGGCACCTAGTCCCCAAATTTTGAAGGAACAGTCCAGGAGCAGCATCCAGTGCCTGCAGAGAACCCCTAAAGCTGGGAGAGAAGCAAGAGCACTTCCCAACATCTAAAGAAATTATTCTTCTTCCAGCAAAGTGATGCTGAATGATGCTCTGGCTGCCTGCACAAAATGTGGATTTTACAAAGGCAGGAGTGGCCCAGCCCTGCAGGGTTGGCTGGAGCCAGGCAGCAATGCCTGGGTACTGCCCAGAAAAAGCCATTTATTCCATGCAGCCCTCCCCTGCCAGCAGCACTTCAACAAGAGGGAGAACTGTCACACACTGAGCACCCAAAACTGGCACTGCCTCAGGCACTAACTGCAGCTGCTCAGTGCTCCAAAGCCACAGCTCCAGCTCCAAAATCCACATTTTGTGGACTATTCTAGAGCAGAGGCTTTTATTATCTGATATTTATTATTTATTATTTTATTACCTATACAAAACAGCATTTTCTTCAAAACCATATTTAAGGGATTTCAGCGATTTCTGCTGTTAAATTCCCTCCACTCTTCCAGTTTCAAACAAAACAAACAATTCTATAAGGACAGATATATCAGCACTGTAATAATGTGGAAAAAAAGTCAAACTTAGCTTAAACTGTTCAAAATATTTGCAAACCAAGACCAGCTTTCCAATAAAGCAAGGATGATGATTAGCTAAGTTTAAAAAAATGGGAATTGGGGTAGACAGACACTTGTCAAAGACTGCATTGAGAATGCAGAAAAATATCTGAAAAATTAGTACAACAATTGAAAGAGAAAATATAATTAAAATGAGAAACAAATAATCAAAAATATTGTGTCTCCATGAATCCTTGGAATAACTGAACAATGAACTTGGGAATGGAAAGCACTAGGCTGCAAAAATGCAAAAATCTTATGGAAGGAAAAAAGAACAACTACAAATTGCTCATATCCAGCAAAATAAAGAACTGATCTTTTGAGTTCCAGGTGGAAATCCTACAGAATGAGGGCTGGAATTGATGGTGGGATGAACACCATCATTATCATCACCCCACACTGAACATTCCTGAATTTTCATCCAGTTCAGTTCTCCAAGCTTGTTTCTGCAGTTCTTGTAGGCAGGTATTTCAAGCCAAAGTATTTTAGTTCAGTTTTGTTTGAACTGACAGAAAAGGAATTGTGTAACAGCTTCATAGACAGATGACAAAACAGCACAGATTATATCTAATATAAATAATTAAAAATTATATTCAAGGCACAGGTAGATATTGAACATGTCAACACCAGAAAACTGCAGTGATATTGTCTTTTTCCTCATTGATAGTCCTTTACTTTGTCCTAATTGTAGTTAGAATTTCATGAAGAAATACTGGGAAAAAACCCAAACAAAAAACCTTTAAGACCCATAAAATTTCATTTAAATGCAAGAGAAATACAACCTGTCAGAAATTATTCCATTGTCTTAAATAATGGCAGGTTTCTTCTTTCCTTTAAACCCTACTACTTTGAAATTTAAATGTAACAATGGGAAAATGCATTTTTATTCATTTCTAGGAAAAGTTCTACATTTAACTCAGTATGCCCTGGTGTATTACTGATGCATTCTTCAAGTCCCAATGAAATCTATCCAATATTAATACAGAGGCTGCACTGTACAGAGGCTTGTCAAGTGTTCACATATGTAAATTCAGGAAATAAGGAAAGTTATAAATGGACTCTGTTTCATTGACTTCACATTACAGCACAGCTAGAGAAACAACTCTTTTAAAACATTCTCCTAAATTTTTGAAATGTTCATTGCTGAAGGACAAACATTTCTCCCCATTTCCTTCATCATTTCTGCAAGCTCTGCAAGAGAATTTTTTTTTTTTTAAGTACAGGAAAGACCAAGGCTTTTTCCCCCCCATGACTTTTACATCCACACAATACTTGAATTGAGACATGTATAATATAAGCAGATTTAAAGGAGTTTCAGTGACAGATCACCCATTGCTACTGGGAGAAAGCAACCAGGAATATCTTAGTGCAGTCAGGACAAATCTGAAGGGCCTGGAATCAAAATCAAAATTATCTCAACTGAAAAACACCAGTGAGTGACTGAATCTTGCAGGTTGCTGTCATAAGTGATCAGAACAATTTCAATAAAAATGCAGGCACAGCAGTCAGCAGAGGAGAACAATGGGAGCATTGTTGAGGCTCCACGATGACAGATTCCCAAACTGAAACGCTCATTAATAACTTACACAACCCCAGCACTCAGTAAATGTCACAGCAAAAGGGTTTCATGTATTCCTGGGATGGTAAAAAGGGAAAACATCTGCAGGGCCAGGGGAACATCCTGACTGAAACCAGCAATCGTAACAGAATGCCAACAATACCATCCCTGATGCCAGTGTCTGCCCCTCATTCCCCAGGAACTCAGGGGGTAAAAAGCCACTGCTGCAGCTCAAGTTCCCAGCACACCAGGGAGAGAGTTGGGAAAGAGCTTGGAAATCAGCAGAGATCCTTGTGCTGATTTTTATAAATTTCATAGTGGGGGTAGTTACACATGAGAATGACTCTAATAGGGGAAGGAGAGAAATCTCTTTAAGGAGAACAAGTCAGATTTCCAGCACTTGGGTGCTAAATCCTAACTCTGGGAGAAATGTGAGCTATATGTAAAATAAAAGGGCTTTACATCTTTATATCTAGGTTGGTTGGTGGCAATTATGTTTTGTAACATTAAACTCTGGATCTGTGGGGTCTCCTTGTCCTTTCCATGATGCACAAGAAGTAGAGGGGAGCAATAAAAGGAAATTTTCATTGCCCTTATTAAAATAGAAACACTGAAAGTTTTGCATTAAAGTACATCCATATTTTAACATCCATGATTTAACCAGTGTGTTGCAAGATTAGATCTGTTTTCCAAGGAATTGCAACACTTCTCACCATAATACAACAAACAAACAGTCTCATTTTGCTCCCAACAGGGCAAATAGGTTAATTAGCCCTGTCACTAATAAGCTAAAGGTTCTCTCCTGTAAGTAAAGCAGTTTTTACAAATAAATATCCATCCTAAAGAACTCTGGAGTCTCCCTAGTCGGTGCCAGAACAAGTTTGGCACCAGAAGAGCTCTCACTGTTCTCCCAGTGCCCTGAGCTCTGACAGGGATATTTGACATTCCAGCACTGCTTCTGCACAACCAGAATAAGACAGAGGGGGAATCATACAAGGAAAAACTGGCCCAGAATAGAAATAGATTGGTTGTGACCACCCCAAAATTCCTGAACACTTGCCTGCAGGAAGCTGCTCTGGCACGTGGCCTGGGCAGGACAGTTCTGGGTAAGGAAAAGTTGGCTGCTTGCAGGTCTGGCCCCTGCAGCCTCAAAAGCAGAGAAATGAAGGAATGACTGAGACAAAATGAAAAGGATTCAGATCTCCAAACATGCAGATCATCAGCAGCTTCTCCTGAGTCCTCCAGCTGGACTGGGCGGCTTCAGGATGCTCTGGAATTCTAGAATTCCTTAGTTTTGTGCTTTAACAGTTGCAGAGTGACAAGAGCTCAAGAAGGAGAATGCTGACCAAAAAACCCCACAATGAACACAATGCCAGCAAATTCAATTCTATCTGTGCTGAAAGTCTGAATCTCCAGTAATTCTGACATAGAGCAGGATGAAATGATGCTAAATTACCTTACTAAAAAACAAACCAAACCAACCCAACCCTCACACAACAAACCAACATACAAACTACAATTAAATCCTAATTGGATTTGTCATTTCAAAGTATCAGCATCAGATTTCCACATAATGCAGGGTGACATATTCTTATGCTAATAAATAAAGTTAGCAAAGTAAACAAAGGCTGTGTTTCTACTGTAAGGAAATCTGTGAGCCAATGGAGCAACCTTTTCAGCACACAAGTAATTCAATCTCCAAACCACATGAAAAGTGATCTCTCTGGGAATAGCACAGCTGCTAAAATCCAAGGCAGTTTTTATTAAATCATCAAGTCTGTTTATGTAAAACGGGGCTCTCTTAAAATGACCTCCAAGAGGAAATGATTTGCTAAGGAAAAATTGATCCCTGCATTGCATTTATCTGCATGGATGTACATTTTTATTGTTCTTGCATATCAGTGTTTCCTGAATTGGAGATAAGGTGAAAATAAGAGAAAAAGAGAAAGCAAAAAGCTTCTTCTACCAGCTTAAATTCTCCACCATCAAGGTTTTAGCTACTGCTGAGCTTTCAGCTCTTCAACAGGGTAGATAAAACTGCTGTTATTTTTAGAAACACTCAACTTTAGTGTTTCAACTTGAAGAGAAAATGCACATTAAGAGTCCTTCAAAACTTGTCAGATGTACCCAGATAGCCCAGAGGAAACAAAGGAACACTGGAGAAGGAGATATTGTGCAAGTTCTCCAAAAGATGCCATTGGAGAACATCCCATTATTGTCTGATGGCTCTTTGAAAGGAGGACAAGTGCAGTGAAAGGAACAGAGAGAACTTCCTGCAGTCAGTCTCCAGGTACAGGAGAGTGAATTAATGGCACTCCAAGCAGTTCAAACCATGAGTCAAAAACCCTCTGAAACTCCCTGCTGAGATATCCCAGGGAAAACTTCTGGAAGTTGCACTCCACAGCCAGAAAAAACTTGCCAGAGGGAACTTTTCAAGGCCAGAGGAGAGGGAAACAATGCAAGAGCTGCCCCAGAGAGCCAAGAAACAGCTGGGAACTCTGAGGTGACTCAGGACTGGCAGATCCAGCAGCAAAATGAACAATCTGCTCAATAAAGCAATGGTAAGAAACAATTTTTTCCCCTCAATTGTTCATTATTTGTCTGTTTTGTATCACAAACCAGAAACTTCAACTATTTTGCCCATTTGGAAAGACATTAAGCTGCAGAAGGCTAAAGGGGTATTTATTCAACAGACATCAAAAACGATTTCTTAAATAATACCAATCTCATTCCTTTCTACAAAGCTGAAAGATAATGACAGTATTTCTGTAATAAACTTTTCAGAAATGTTTTGGTCAATCTCTGCTTGGATTCTTCAGCTGATGGCAACATTTACATGGAGATAAACTGCAGCATGCTAAGAAGTGATGCCAAAAATTTGGAAAACAGCTCAAAAAGAAAGCTATGAGGGCAAAAGAACTTTAGCTGAAGTGGGAACAGACCCAAGCCCTAAGGAAGTCAGAGAAAATGTCAAAAAGTTCCCCATAATTGACCTGGAAATATAAAATTAACAGAAATAACAGACAAACTCAGCCTTACCTTGGCTGAACAGGCTGTGCACTTATCAAATGCCAGGCTGACAGGCAAAACATTATCAAATCTGGATAAAAATCCTCGGATCTAGATGAAAAAAAAAAAAAAAGAAAAGAAAAAAATTTACATTATTATTTTAAACATTTCCAAAATTCAACATGGACACATACCCTATAAAAAAGAGCATCTATTATGTTCTAACAGTCATTCCCAGTAAAAGTTGTAGTGAATTTATCCTAAGCACCTATTAATGCTTTTTGATGTACAAACAAATGCAGTATTATTTCACCAGAAACAGAGGCACAGCACCATCTGCAGTTGGCCTTTTCTGAGTGCAATGTTTCATGAAAAATTAAAGGTCATGCTGTGACCAGTTAAACACTTTTTTCTCCATCTCTATAATCTGAAGTTTGAGCATTTAACTGTTGTGCATTCCTCAATTATGATGTTAATATGATATTATTGATAGGCAATTAAAAAATTCCAGCCCACTATTTCTGCTAACAGAGGGAACACTGAAAACATTTTGCAGCAGGGTTTGATCACTTCAGTTGTGAACTCTTTGGAGTATTAGTCATCCTTTTTATTCTGTTTATTACAATGAAAAGATGTCACCAAGAGCAGAACTTAAATAACTCTGCAATACAAATAATAATACCTCAATTTTGAAATTTTAAAACTGAATTTTTAAAAATCTGTAACACATTTGTAAGTAGAGTGTGGGTTGAACTGAAGAAAAAAAGTGCTGTATGGTACCAAAACAATACAAATATTTTGTGATAATAATAAATAATAATTACAATCAGCCAACTCACATAATAATTGGGAGTTGGCTGATTTGAATTGTTTTCAAAGTGAAGAGATTTAAGAAGTAAACTTTAAGATGCTCATATTGGCAGCTCTGATGGAGAACAGAAAAGTCAGAAATTGCTTTATTCACACAATTTCTGCTCCAAACAAACTCCTGCTCAGTATGTAGCAGGAATTTTGTGTCCATAAGTAGCACAACCACAATGCCAGGAACACCCTGCCTAAGCTGTGTGATGGGTTAATATTATTTATATTTATTTTTTAATAAACATGGAGAGTCAGTCCTCTGGGGAATGGAATCAGCATTTTTTTAAGGAAACAACATGTGGGATGATCAGTTCTCAGCTCTTAAACAAAAGGTTTTATCACAAATCATTTACCTGGTGAGGAACAAGCCCAAGAGAAGTGGGTGGTTCATTCATTCTGTCATCACTGCTGCTGGCCACAGCATAACCACTGCCAAAAACCCAACAGGGAAAATCAGAGCAAGACAACACACTCAGAATTTCCACTCAGCTTCCAGGCATTTTGCTACAGCTTAGAATGAGGCAAGGAATCTATGTGGAAAGTCTGCTTCATAGGAAACAAGATTCAGCATGATAAATACATATAAATCACTCAGACTCATCTTCAACTCCTAAGTCACTTTTTCTCTCTCAGGTTTTAAAGAGAGAAAACAAGCCCCACATTCAAGGTGCAGAATTTCTGAGTAATTTCTGTATCACACACTGAGTTAGAAATAAGATTTGTAACACAGGGCTTATCTTGAAGCACCTCATGAGCCACATGTTACAACAGCTCCTCATCACACCCAAATTACTGGTCAGCAAAGGAAAGCCAAGATTACTAACAGCAACATTTTCTGCTTCTGAAAGATTCTTAATTCTCCTCTGTGGTTAAATTCAGAGAGAGGTGAAAATCCTAAGACTTGATGAAGCAGCTCCCTTAAACATTGCATTAATTTACAGATAACATTACACTGACAGAACTGTCCTCCTTTAGGACATTCCTCCTCCTCCCTGCAGATTCTGTGAAATTCTGTGACTCTCAGAGGACACCTCAGAACAGCAGCAGTGGCTCACCCTTCTGGATGCTGCAGGACAGAAACCATTAGCTCCACTGCCAGGGCTCCAGCCACCATGGCCAGTCCAGGCCGGCTGACCGTGCACTGCTGGTCCAGTGTCCGATCCCTGGTGGACTGCAAACACAGACAGGGCTGAAGGGAGGCAAAACAACTCCAAAGTAACCAGCTGCCCTGTGCAAAACACCTCTAGTGCCCTGCAATCAGATAAAAATCAGCTATTTCTTTACCTCATGTACACCGACATAGCACATGAAACACCATTAAAAACAAATAAAAATTCAAGCTGCAACAAAAGAGATATAATCACCATCTGCAAGGTTCTACTCACATCCCCTGGTGCCACAACATCATTGCAGAAGTAGCAGCCCAGTTTATAGCCAGGGATATTTGAGAAGAGTGAGGATCCCAGCAGATCAGAAGAAGCAGAGGCGTTGCTGAAATGTGAATCACCAGATTCTTGTTGTTTTGGCTTCTTTAGGCCATGTCTCATAACAACAAAAGTGTCAAATCCCAAGGCAGCATTGATGACCAACTGTGAACAATAAAGGGAGAACAACAGATTTTAAGTGAGCCAAAAAGGGAGGGGGAAACAAACAGCCTTGAGGTTTTTATTCACTATAAATGCCAAAAAACCCACACACTGTGGATGGACGAGCAACCCATTAACTGCACCTTAGCCATAAACAGAGTTTCTGAAAGGTGCAGAATTCCAGATGTCAAGCACTTAGAAAAGAAACAAAACCAAAATAAAAGTCTGTTTCAGAAAGGCACAAGCCCTTGTCTTTCCCTGTGCCTTTCAGGGCAATCTGATCCCAATGAATGACTCCCTCTAGCTGTTACACAAACTTGTGACAAGAAAGCAACAGCAACTTCAAGCAATGAAATGCCATCTGTTATCCAAACCAATTTCTGCTCTGTAAGGAAAGCAATTAATGATTACTTATGGGCTTCATCTGCATCTGCTTAGTCACATGGGGAGCAGGAGCAGCTGTGCTGCACAACTCCTCTGTCCTCATTTCCCCCTTTCTCCCCACTTTGTGGCAAGTGCACAGAGGAATCTGAAGCACAATATCAACATTACACTTGACTGGCTGCAGTCATGGTTAAGGAAAATGTACTGCTTCATCTGCAGATACTGTGGATAGAAATTCTGGGGCAGCACTTCCTCCTTTTCCTTTCTTCCAGCCAGGAATTATTCTTGAGAGAGCTTCCCTCAGTTCTTTTAAATTAGTCATCTTAATTAGCAAGCTTTGAATCTCATCATCATTCTCAGTATTTCCAATTATTTCTGCATATTCTCTTTCAGCCTTGGAGCAGTTTATTTTCCTCAGTCCTGAAGTGGAACCCTGCTGTTTAATCCATCCAGGGCTACAGCAATTAAAAGACTGCATCTACCTGTGAAACCTGAATATGGTGTTCCATTTTCAAAATAGGAGTAAGAGCTGGTATTAGCAGAAATTAATGATGTTGTTAAACAGTTCCCACTGCAATCAACTGTTTCTCTCAGTTTACTGGCAGGTAAACTATTTCATTCTAACTGATTGAGCCTTAATTTAAAAAATCATCTGGTTTTGATAAAGAGACAATGGAAAAGTACAAGAGACAAATGGAAGAATATCTTTTGGCATGGATTAACAAAAAGAAAAAACAAGCAAACTGTAACAAGTTCCAGTGCTCAGCAGGAACAGAGATTTATCATCTGACATGAGGATTTAACATTTGAGGGGTTGGTTTGTCTGAGGTACTGTTTCGGGGAAGGACTGCAGGAATGGCAAAGATCAAAATGATGAAGTGGGGAGAACAACTCCTACTGCTACCCACAGACCTGGTTTTGTGCATTTTACACAAATCATCACTCACCATGGCCTTTACTTTCTCTCTGCCTTTTTGAGACCTTTAGGACCAAACTGTGCATCACTAGAGATGTGCAGGTTTACACAAAATCATATTTGAAGCAGAGCTCTGGTGGAGTGTTTACCAACATAAAATACTGAGTATTTGTTTGGACACCTTGAGATTCCCCTGCTGTGTTTTCTCAGTGACAGAATTCCATCTCCTCAGATCAAAGTGATGGTGTCAAATCAACCACCTGTGATGCAGACACACTGCACCACTGAGTAACAGAGAAGTGTCACAAAAAAGTTTCAACCTTTATGCCCAAAATTATTTGAATGCTGCAAGAAAAGATGCTGCCAGGGGGAGGAGCCAAGCCTTTCCTACCCAGATAAAAACTGAGATTTTGGACACCAAGGGACCTTCTTTCCACTGGATTCCAGAGGAAAGCCAGACCTTTGCACATCATCCCTGGAGCTTCAGAGGAAACTGCACCTTCTCCAGGAGCACTGCTCCAGCTGAACCACATCTGCCCCTGCAGGAGGATGCAGCCACCATTGAATGGGACTGTGCCAACACCCTGACTGACTGACGGGTGTCAGCTTGGATTCTGACTCTGGCAGGGCTGGGATTGTTCTGTGTAATACTGCATTGCTATTTTAATTTTCCTAGTAAAGAACTGTTATTCCTAATTCCCATATCTTTGCCTGAGAGCCCTTTAATTTCAAAATTATAGTAATTTGGAGAGAGGGGGTTTACATTCTCCATTTCAAAGAGAA
Source organism: Oenanthe melanoleuca (assembly GCF_029582105.1). Classification (NCBI taxonomy): domain Eukaryota; kingdom Metazoa; phylum Chordata; class Aves; order Passeriformes; family Muscicapidae; genus Oenanthe; species Oenanthe melanoleuca. The sequence continues at coordinate 17,599,187 of NC_079346.1, read as the reverse complement.
GCTTCTGCCTTTATTGGCAGACACCTGTCCTCCAAACCAGGACACCAAGCTACACACACACACCTGAAGCTGTAATTCAGTGAAGCCCTCACTAAAGAGTCACTGATCTCTCCACTGGCAAAGGGAAGTTCATTTGAGCTATAAAGAAATAGGAGTCCATTGTTCAGGCCAGAAATGTATTTGAAATAAAGGAAGAATGAAAGGAAAGAAGTGGGTTAGTGCAGTACCTTCCTCTTGCTGGCTGCAATGACAGCAGGCAGCCAGCGACTCTCCCGCGTGTCCATGAGCAGGAACACAACATCGTGGGCCTCAATGAGCTCCTCCAGCTTGGCCACATCCTTCTGAGCCTGGGCCATGGTCACCTCAGAGAAATTCACTGGGTGGCCTGGCATGGGGATGCTCATGTTGTAACCTTCAGAGCTCTAGGGGGAGGCAGACAGAAAATCATGAGCTCAGAAGGTAATCTTGTGACTGACAGGTGTAAAATTCAATAAAAATCAGAGTACAAATTCAATTCCTGTTTGTCAGAATGGTAGCTCTGCTCTCTGCAGCTCTCTGTGTGGTAGTGCTGTGCACCAAAGCACAGTGCTGGGGTTTCTCAGTCTGCATTCAGCCTAGGAAATCACTACAAGAACAGAGTGGAACTGCTCCTGATCCCAGGGGTTACAAACATCACCCCAAAGCCAAGCAAAGCCAATCACATTTACATATGATTATGATCAGGAATTAAAACCTGTGCTCTGGATTCTCTTTCCAGCTCCTTCCCACAGAATTTTAAGAGGCTGCAGTTTGTATTACTGACTCAGGCACATCAGACATGTGCAGTATCACACACTCTGCTCCTGAGGAGAACAGCCTTGGATGATGTTCCTGTAATTCCCCAGCCTTGTGGGAACCTGAGACAGCAAAAAGCACTTCTGAGACTTGTCACTGCAGAGCTGTGCAGATGCTGGAGGAGTTTGTTCCTCTGGCAGAAACATTTCCCTCTTCCAGCCCTTGCTTGGGCAGGACATACTGAGAGGCAATATTGAGCCAAATAAGCATCTACACAATGCATGTACAATGCAAACAATTAATTCACTCCTTTGGAAATGTGTCAGCACAATCTGCCAGCCATCTGCTGGAAGGGAAGGATGGATCTCTTATTTATGTTAAAGAACAATCCTTGCCAAAGCCTCCCTGCTTAGCACTGCAGGAAAAATTCAAACCCAAAATGTAAAAACTGGATGAACCAAACATAAAATTCCATGGGAAGAGAGGAAAGGAAGGTTAGTGGAATGTACTTTTGCACAGACCAATTAATTACCAGCACAACTCATAAATCCAGGTGAGTCATATTACCAGGAGGCTGAACATACAGAAATATCCCTAAGGATAAAAAGAACCAGGCCCATTTAGCAGCTAAGAGAAATGACTGTGGGTAATATCTGCATTAACCATACCAAAGGATACACCTTTTTTTCCTCTCTGTACCATCACCACAGCCATCAGGAAATTACTGGGCAGGCTTTAATTTCAGAGTCATTATCTCCTCCAAAAGGTTGTGGTAGGAATACAAAACTTAATCCATGCTGTGCCTGAATATTCATGGATAACTCATCATGCCTGAGCTGCAAAGTGCTGATTGATTAGATCAGCTCAACTGACACTGCTGGTGACTTAGGAGGGCAATTTCTGTTTAATAAATTAAAATAAATGAGCTGGACATTAGCTGCCCCAAAAAATGGTTAATGCTGTTTGTAAATACTAAAATCCTACCAGAATTCCAAAAGAAAAAAAAAAAAAAAAGCTCAATCAGGCATTGTAGCTGTAGGAATACAGACAAGTCTGGCAGCTTCAACAGTTTCATTTGAATAATTGTCACTCAAAAAAAAGACATCAGTCACCAGCCAAAGTGGCTGAAATGCACTTTGGTAGCCAAACAATGGCAAAAGAGCTCAAAGGACACCTTGGTATTATTTTAAGGAGGAGTAAATGTCCATACATATCCCCAAAGAAAGATTTTGCTCATTCCACAAAATCCCAAAGTCTCAGTAATCTAAGAGAAGTTCTAAAATGCCTCCAAATTATCCAAAATATTTAGTTACCATCTCATAAAATATCAAAATGACATTAAGAAGAGGGGACTAGTAAGCTATTATCTTCTAATGAAGAAAATCAATTTAGAGAAGATTGCAAATTTGGGGTCTAAAACATAATAGGAAATCTCAAAAATACATTTATTACTTCCCTCAAGGCCTGCTCCCAGTGCTGACAATTAATATGTCTGACTTGGCATTACTTAAAGCTCCTTAGGACATCCTTGACAGGAAAAAAATATCACTTCACAATCAATAAGCTACAAGATGACTTTATGATCCTTAATTCTATTTCATTACTACAAATAGTTACCAGAAGCAAAGATTTGAAGTAAAATATTTCATTAACCAACAGAACACCCGGGTTGCATTTTCAATATTTAACTACTACAACTTGCAATAACAATTTAAAGTCACTTTTTTTTTTTTTCCCTAGTGATAGTAACATGGAAATGATGATTTTACCACTCCTGGGAAGATTTTCTGCAGCCTGTCTGCTGCTGCCAGAGCCTTGGGCTTGCCCCCACTCAGGCAATCCTCGAACTCGTAGAGCGGCTGCCGCACGGGGTTGGAGTAGGAGATCTTGGCATTGTCCACAAAAGTGATTTTCCTCACCCCCCAGCCCTAAAGGAGAACAAAATTTTATAAAGATTGTTACAACAGCCCTGGAAAATCTTTTTGAGGAATGCCATACTCAATGTTGAGTTTTGCCCACTTTAAGTTCCAAAAGCTTTTGCAATTATTCAAAGGAACTGAAATAAGGGAACAGAATATTTGGGTGGTCCAAATATAGCATTTAACAGGAATCCCTCCAACCCTGCTGAATTGAGTGGAATGTGGTGAACATCCCTGAAAAGAATTATCAGCACAGTTATTTCAAGTGCTTCACTGTGAATTTGGTCTTTACAGCTTGTTAATTTGCTCCAGAATCTCTTTTTTAATATAAATTCAAAATATTCTGCCAAGGTTCCCTTACTATCTCATATTAGCAGAACTTCAGTTATTTATTTAGCTACAGATCTCACCTCTTGCCTGCAATTTATAATATAACTAACATGCATTCTGTGTATTTTGATGCATAGAATGCAATTTGCCTCTGTGTCTTGCCAGATGGACAAAAAAATAAAGAAATACAGAATTTATGAGAAACAGGGGATTATTTGTAAAATTAAGAATTTACCATCAAGGTCCTTGCAACACTACAGCCCAGGGTGCCAGCTCCCAGCAGCAGACACTTGGCAGCCACAATCTTTTCCAAATCCAGAGTAGGCACCAACCTCCAGCACATCAACTTCAAATTCAGATCCACGGATGATTCTGCTAACCTGTGCCATGGAATAAATAACAACTTCTGAACCCTCCTGTGCTTCTCCAACAAAGGAATTACTGATTTTTCAGCTGAATGAGTTAATTTGTAAAAATTTTTTTAAAGGAGAGAAAGAATTCAGCAGTGGGTAATATGAAAAACAAACAGGCAAGGGCTTCTGAAAAAGTAACAATGTAAAACTAAAATTTTAGTAATAAAATTGATGCAAGCATGAAAATAAAAATGATGTCTGAGCCAAGATTCCTGTTAAGCTAAGACAGACAATTTGTCCATACATTTTTGTGGGTTTTTTTAAACCTGGTTTCCTGTATCCAGTTACACCTGCCCTTAACATGAAATATTCCACTGTGCCCTAAAGCATGTGGGCAGCTCTCTGTGGAAGTTTGAGAAAGAAAAGGAGGCAGGAAATCTGTGTTCAAGCAAGGGGCAGATTTTTACACCCAACAGAACACAGGGTGTCAAAACTCTCACCAATGCAGGCCACTACAGCTCTGAGATTCCTGCAAGCTTCAATCCCTCACACATCATAAATAAAATCTCTTCAGCATCCAGTAAATCATCTGTCCAGCCAGGATTTAACCAGCAATTGTCAAGGCTGGCATTTTACCAACACCTCTGTGGGAAGCACTTATATAATTTACACAAGAAGATCAAGTTACCTAAAGAATTAAGAATTCTGAGCTGAACTTTTTGAATATCTGTGAAGACACTGAGAATTTCCACAAATGCTTGACAAAATGGCTTTGCTTGATGGGCAAAAAATCAGACCAGTAAGTTTTTCCAAGGCAAGGACACAGATGCAGACACACTGTGTCCCTATTCTTTTCAATCCATTGCCCAAACATTATGTACAGAAAGATAAAAATTATTGAGGTCACATTTCCTGAGCTCTTTTTGTCCCACTCTGAAAAATCCCAAATGCTTCTTTTCATAACACCCTGCAGGTTATGGAGTTCAATGAAATTACCACAGGTAACACTCTGACCTACATTTCACCCAGTTTTAAATAAAACAATCAGAATTTTCAACTAGAGTCCAAAATTGCCAAGATTTCTGCAGCAGGCAGTGCACTACTCTGTAAAGGTCCTTACCTCCAAAAGGAAAGTCCAGACAATATCCAGTGTCTGTTTTACTGCACATTTATTTCACATTCCAACTTGCTATGGATTAAATACAAGTAAAAAAACTATGGGAATTTAAAAGATAAAAAACAGACCTTTTTGGATCCATGCATTCACTGAGATTCACCATCCTTGGCCCCATGCCTCCCTTTTGGTTCTTCTCCCATCCAACAGCTTTTGGACAATCTGTTTAAAACATTTAAACCAAAAACAAACAAAAAACCAAAAACCACCAAAAACAAACAAACAAGCAAGAAAAAAGGAAAGAAAGAAAGAAAGAATCAAAACCTTAATATCATAGGACAGAAAAAAAAAATTTTGCCTGGACTTAATCCTATTGGAAAAAATTTTATTTTAAACCTGCCAGTAAATAACCTGTATTTTAACCTGCTATACAAATTGTGCTGTTTACATCAGTTGAAAGTTCCTGGAGAATGTCTTTGCTCTCAGGTGTCCTCTGTGCTGCTTTTGCCTGTTCAGCCTCAAACCCAGCACACAGCTGGCATCATTCCCCCTCAGATCTTTGATGTCAAGCTCAGTAAATTCAGAATTCAGTAGATTTTGCCAATTTCAGCCATCATTTCATGGTCCCTAGACCCCATCTGCAAATCCAGTGGAGAATTACAGATCTTAATTATATATAATTAAATAATTTGCAGCAATGACATGTGAAGCATTCAGAATTTTTTGCCTGAGGTAGAGAAATTTTGTGATACTGTCCTGTACCCAAAAATCTGAGATTATGTTTTAATATTTCAAGTCTACTGCTTTAAAATACACCTGGATGTGTCACTATGGGATTGAAGGAACAGTTCCACTCTGAGGCAGGCTTTTATCATTAAGAAATTTTGCATCCCATAAATTCACTATCACTTTTTTCTACCTAAGGGACTGTATAGAAATTCAACAAGAAAAAAAAATGAGAAAAATTGCTGTTTTATTGTATTTTCTATGACACCAGCAGGACTTTTCTTGGTTTTTTTAATTAGAAACACAATTAGAGGAGGGAAAAATTAAGAGAGGACATTTCCTCTCCCTTCTTTAATGAAAAAGGAACCATTTCACAGAAATCCAAACAATTTAAAATCCATTTGAAATAACTTAGCATAAGTAACAATTTTATAGTAGTAATTTATTTTGCCATGTCAGCAGGGATTAAGAAGAAAAAAATAAAAAGGGAAAAAATGTTTTGAATGGATTACCTGGGCCCAGGGGTGTCTCTGGCAGTTTGATTTCAAAGATGATGCTGTGTGAGATGTCTCTGACCCCCTGCATGGTCCTGTCTCTGAAGCAGAGCACCTCAACCCTCTGCAGAACACTGCCCCTGCCATTAAAATAATAATAAATAGAGACACATGAAACTTCTTTAATAGAAAAGGGATTTGTTTTAACCTCCATGTCACACAGGTTCTGAATGAGGCTTTTAGTCTTGGTACTGAACACTTGTCTTTATCAGGTATAGAAAGGAAAGAATTCCTCAAGTGTAAGAAAATTGCTGGTTTGGTGTGAAACAGCTCCAAAGCAATGCCACTGTCAGACTGTCCTTGAATTTATCCTGCACTGCACAAACTGCAGATTTAGAAGAATAAAAAGCAGAAAAGCACCAGAGCACACATCAGGTGACACAGTGGGACTTGGCTGTGGTACCAAGATCCTCTGAGTTCTCAATATATGTAATTTTTCCTCTTTGTGATTCCAATTCCCTAACAAAAAATGAGAATTTTAGTGCCTAAACCCCTCTGAACCCCAAAGCTGTGTAAATGTAACACTCAAAACTATGGAAATGCAATTTAATTACATTTTTGTTACAGCAACCCAAATTAATTTGATCATTTAAATCCTTTCTTTCAAAACTCAGAGTGTAAAACTGTGTCTTGTCTTCCCATCTTCTCCCCAAAAAAAAAAAAAAAATCAAGTGGTACAAGAAGAAGCCCTAAGAATAACTGATTTTTAAGATAAGTCTGCTATTATTTGACATTAATTATATAAATTTACAGAGTATTTTAAACAAGATTTGACACAGCAGGGTGTGAAGCTGCCATTTCCAGGTGCATGCATCCATGTGAGGATTAGTATTAATAGGAATTTGTGACTGACAGAAATAAAAAACAGAATAATGCACAAAATCAGAATCACTCCAAGTGGGTAATGTCAAGGGAAAAAGCAAAATCTTAGGTGGGTGATATGACTGAAATGCCATGGGGAGAAAAAAAAATCTCATTTAATATCAACCAATAAATAATGTTTGTGGGAAAGAATAAAACAGATACCATTTGTGGGCTGCCAGGATCAGGAAGTTTCTCAGTGGCCATCCTGGATACTGGGATAAATTACAGGGATCATAAACTCCAACTGTCACCTGCAAATCAAATTGTTCTACATGAGAAGTCATCTATCCACAGTCATGCAAAGGTTATTTGGCATTTTTAAATAAAAATTCTGGACAGGGCAGGCCTACACATACATTTTGAAGATTTATAAATATTTAATCCATGGCCACATCATGTTTTCCTGAAGCTTTTGCCACATCTTTGAGATTTATATTCAGTTTGGCCTCTTTAGGGACACTGGATGTTCACTGCAATAAATACATTTTCATTACCTTAAAAACACAATTATGAGGGAAGTCTAGCAATTGAAGCCTTGCTCCCAAGCCAAAATTCTGCATTGATTTTGGGATGATCAAAAAGAGAAAGGGCACAGGCCAGCAAGAGATCAAATCAAAGGGAAAACAGCATAAAAATCACTTTACAGCCACCCTGAGGACACAACCACTGTGCCCAGCTCAGTATTAGAGCCTCAAACCATTCACAGATTAAATATTTAATTACAGAAAATTATATAAAATTCTCATTACCTTTTCTCCTTGGTCTTGAAAGAAGCCATCCCACCTTTTCAGCAGGGATATTGTGACAGAATTATCATGATACTTAATTAAAAAGTAAGGCAGGGCTGTCACCCCCTCCTCCTGGCAGAGGTCATCATAGGCTTTCTGCAGGGCTTCAATCTAAGGGTGAGAAGAAAACCAACAGTTTTAACAATTTTGCACTTTAATATGAAAGAAACTAAAAATTTTTAAACTTTTATATAAAAAATTAAAATTAACTTCTTTTTCTTGTCTAATCATGTATTTTCTTTTATTATTAATTTTTTTTTGTTTATTAATTTTGTAATTTTAATGAGTTGGCTCAAGGGATGCCCCTTTATAAAGATTTTTTCAAAATTAGTTTCAAAACCAAAGCTATATGCATAACTACACATGAATTTTAATTTTTATATACAGCCTAACATATCTATATCAAAAATAAATATATAATATACAGCTTAGCATAATCACCTCTTCAAGAATTGTTTGCCATGTCTGCATCTAAACTGAGGCAATTCAAACAATCATGGAACAACAGGTAAACAAAAAACCAACGTTAAAATTTAAAAAAAAAGCAAAGATTTTAAAAGAAATTAGAGTCTTCAATTAATTCAGTTTGCGGCAACAAAAAAACCTGGGTTTTAAAGCTCACAGAAGTTCTCAGTGTTGCAGAATTCACAATGTTTAGGATTTTGAATACCTGATTTAGTGAGAACCTGTCCCCAAGACACACAGGTTTCTGAGTTATATGAATTCCATCAGGGAAGCAGAGAGCAGGGTAGCAAAACCAATAATAGAAATGATACTTTTTTAAATCCTAGAGAAAAAAAATTGTAAAATTACATAACAAAGAGACAAAGTAAATTGTATAATACTAATTAAAATCAATGGGTTATGATTTTAAGTATGGGAACCACAGGGATCTTTACCTCTCAATGACTTTAGAAGATCATAAAAATACTAAAAGACTTTCATCCTCTGTATATGTCTTAATTTAAGATTTAAACAATGTGTGTACAATCCTTCAGGTTTTGTTAGTTTGAGAACTTAGTAAAACTTTCACTGTATTAAATATTAAACTCTTTTACTTAATTTTACTGATCTCTATAACCAGCTTACAAGTTTACCTGTAAAGATTTTTATAAAGAATCTTTACAAGATTACCATCAGGTAATCTTATACATTTGAAGAAAATAATATAAAATATATATTAATACAGCATTATTATGAATACAAAAGATGCTAATACTCCTAAAAGAAAAGGAGTAGTAGGAGACACAAATTATCTGTACTCACTGCAAATGTCAACAGCAGGAACCTGTTCAGGAGCATTGGGTTCTCCAGAGCAGCTCCAGATTTGATTGATTCCCAAATCTGCCACAGATTGAGGGGACAAGAAGGAAGAAAAAGGGCAGAGAAACACCAAGAGAACATGAGAACAGCTGCAAAAATCTGTAATTTTCCCAGCTACCTTTAAAGTATGCAAATAAACATTCACTGTGATCTTCTCTAACTGAATTTGTCCATTATTATCTGTGTTAAAAGCATTTTAAAGGTCAGACAACAGGGAATTATGAGGAATGCAAAAAAAAAAATTCCTAGTTTGGAGTGAAGATGTGCATAAAAACCTTATTACTCAAGGCAATTAATTAAAGGAATCAAGGACTGCTCAAAGTAAAGCATCTTAAATTTGACTTCACATGTCCCCAGGCCATGAAATTAAATTTACTGGTGACAGTGCAGGCAGACCTGCCCCTCCAACCCATCTTTCTCTTGCTTTATCTCAGGTTTCTTGCTGCTGTGGAGCTTCCCCATCTCTTTGTCACACAAATAAACTGCAGAAATCTGAGTTTAAAATCAGACACTGCTGGTTTTTGGGTATGAAGACAAATTTTAATAATGTGCTCTACAGAATTCAAGTCCCTGGCAGCTCCAAGAGCATTGTAGAGCTTAAAATGTGATGGAGCTCTCCAAGTAGAATTAGTTCTCATTAATTAAATTAGGTTCTACTCTCTTGTAGAGAACAGTAAAAAGCAAACACCAAACTCTTCCTCCCAGAATAAGCTAAATCTTGAGGCTGCTCAGGACTGGAGTACCTCTAAATTTGGGGCAGAGTGTAAAGCACCTCAAGTGGTAAAAAGGATTTGGAAACACTCAGTGATTTGATTTTAAATCTTACCTCATTTGCTTCCTTGTCCAGAAGTGCTTTCTTATCACAGGATTTGAAAGTCTCAAAAGTGTTGGTGTTATACAGAGTTCCAAAAGCAGGACAGCAACGTGCTGGTATTGAAGCATTCCTGAAAAAAAAAAAAGGAAGGAAAACTCTGGGCATTAATACAGTCATCAGCTGCAGTGCAAACTTAAATCATCAAATGATGAGGCAAAAAATTAACATCACCTCTAAGGAAAACATCTTTATGAATATGGATTGATGGAATAACATCATGCAAACACACATCACCATCATGGCCTCAAAAATACATCTGGCATCTGTGTTTGCTCCAGGCAGAGTGACACTAAATCAGGGACTGAAGCTTTTAAATTCTGATCAAATAGAAGCTACCCATGACAAATGGGATTTGCACTGAGAAAAACGAATTTGGGCTAAGCTTAGATGTCAGTGTTGTACTCACATAAAGAGTTAGTTAAAATTTGATGTTTAAAACATATCCCCAAAGGAAACCCAAGCCAGACAAAAGACTGAGCAGCTTCTGTAATTTATAACATCAGCAGCTGGAGAGGCTGCTGTTTGCAAATAGTATTTGATTTTTGAAACAAAGTAGGTAAAAACCCTACAATGTTCCCTTAATTTACAGGTCTGATTGATTTCATTGTCTCCTTTAACACTGTTCTTAAAACGTGGTTATTTCCCAGTCGCAAGAGAGAAACACTTTGGAAGAGATTACAGTGTAACAACCAGGGACTGTAAAAACTATTTGAAATCCTAATTAAAGCTGTAAGGGAAGGAGTCAAATTACTAAAAAAACCTCCCTAATGCAAAAAGCTGAGGAAATGGGGAGGAAAAAAGCCATTTTATATAAACATACATACAGAAAGTGAGTGAATCTGAGAATTCAGAATATTTTAAATTCAGCCAGAAGAAGTTAGTTTTTTGTGACTCAAAGCAATCTCTCTGCTGTTATAAAGTTCATTAAAATGTTATTTATTCTAATGTAGAGTTTCTCTAACTAATACATCGATTTTATGCCAGGAAAGTGTTTTCACACCCAAAAGAAGGTAAACCACAGCCTGTACTTACATATCAAAGGCACTGAACTCCAGTGTCAAGCGAGCTGGCAAACCCAAAGGATCACCTGGACAAAAAAAAAAAAAAAAAAAAAAAAAAAAAAAAAGCTCCTTTTAAACTGAAATATTCGGGTTTTTTGTTGATGTCAATTTCCCAGTGAAACATTCAAAATTCCCAGCCATGCTTCCTAGTGTTTTAGCAAAACATCTGAACCGTGTCAGATGCTCAGAGGAGACACCTGAGCCGGTACAACACGGTCAGCTCGCACCCACCATTGTAGTAGTAGCCCTTGATGACTTTGGGGGTCTCGTCCAGCCGGTACTGGTTGAGCTTCCTCTGGGTGAGCTCGTGCCAGAACCCCGCATCCAGGGCGCTGCTGAAGGGAGCGAACTGCAGCGTGGAGAGCGCGGCGCGGCCGGGATCCCCGCCCGCAGCGGCCATGGCGGGGCTGGGAGCGCTGCGCGGAGCCCTGCAACCGAGAGAGAGAGAGAGAGAGAGCGGGAGTGAGGAACGGCAGCGGGACACGGCACCGGGACACGGCACCGCTGCTGCGGGGAGCCCTGCAACCGAGAGAGAGAGAGAGGAGTGAGGAACGGCAGCGGGACACGGCAGCGGGACACGGCACCAGCACCGAACACTGATACCGCACACTGACACGGCACCGAAGATGGACACGGGACTGACACCGGCACCGGACACAGACACGGCACCGACACCAAACACTGACACGGGACCGACACTGCACACAGACACGGCACCAGCACCGGCACCGAACACCGCACACAGACACGGCACCGACACCAAACACTGACACGGGACCGACACCGAACACCGCACACAGACACGGCACCGGCACCTGGCACCGAACACGGACACGGAACCATCCCCGCACAGCGACACGGGACCCACAAGGGACCTACACGGGTCCGGGATCGGGACCAGCCCCACACAGCCACACGGCCCCGACACCGGCCCCACACGGCCACACGGGCCCCGACACCGGCCCCACACAGCCACACGGCCCCGACACCGGCCCCACACCGCCACACGGCCCCGACACCGGCCCCACACAGCCACACGGGCCCCGACACCGGCCCCACACAGCCACACGGCCCCGACACCGGCCCCACACGGCCACACGGGCCCGACACCGGCCCCACACGGCCACACGGGCCCCGACACCGGCCCCACACGACCACACGGGCCCCGACACCGGCCCCACACAGCGACACGGGCCCGACACCGGCCCCACACAGCCACACGGGCCCCGACACCGGCCCCACACAGCCACACGGGCCCCGACACCGGCCCCACACAGCGACACGGGCCCGACACCGGCCCCACACAGCCACACGGCCCCGACACCGGCCCCACACAGCCACACGGGCCCGACACCGGCCCCACACAGCCACACGGGCCCGACACCGGCCCCACACAGCCACACGGGCCCCGACACCGGCCCCACACGACCACACGGGCCCCGACACCGGCCCCACACAGCGACACGGGCCCGACACCGGCCCCACACAGCCACACGGGCCCCGACACCGGCCCCACACAGCCACACGGGCCCCGACACCGGCCCCACACAGCGACACGGGCCCGACACCGGCCCCACACAGCGACACGGCCCCGACACCGGCCCCACACAGCCACACGGGCCCGACACCGGCCCCACACAGCCACACGGGCCCGACACCGGCCCCACACAGCCACACGGGCCCGACACCGGCCCCACACAGCGACACGGCCCCGACACCGGCCCCACACAGCGACACGGCCCCGACACCGAGCCCACACAGCGACACGGCCCCGGCCGCTCGGCACGGGGCAGCCCCCGCCTCATCTACGCATGACTGCAGCGGCGGGGGCCGGCTGAGGCGCGGACACACGGGCCGCGGGGGCTGCAGGGGGCAGTGCGGGGATGGTGTGCGGGGATGGTGCCCGGAGCCGGCAGGACCCGCCCGCTCCATCCCCGCTCCCCTCACCGGCTGCGCCGCTCGCTCCGCACTTCCGGCATCATCGGCCGGCGCGCGCCGGTGACGTCACCCCGCCTCGCCCACGTGACGGGGCGGCGGCGCAGAGTGATGGCGTCACGGGGCGCGGTGGGCGGGAAGGGTGTGAGGCGGGGGCGGTGCCTGTCGCGATTCTCGTCCCGATCGCGATCGCCGTTCTTGTCCCCGTCCCGGTCCCAGCGGGATCCGTCGGTGCATCCTTTGTCTCGCTGCAGGCCGGCGCAGCCGCGGCTCAGGCGGGCCCGTGTCCCGCAGCACTCGGAGCCGTGTGTCCAGTGCCGTGTCCTGCTCCAGCCTCCCCGGCACACAGCAGAGCCCTCACAAAATCTGCAGTTGTTTTAGATGGTGGGGAAAGGCCAGAATGTGCACCTGCACTGTCCTGCCCGCAGCATTTCCTGAAAACACGGGGAAAAGCGCGATGAAATCTGGCTGCGGCGTGCCGGGATTCACTCCTGTCCCAGCAGATGTCCCCACTGGCGTGAGGAACGCTCCCTGAGGGATTCTGTGGTTTTGTAATTTTGCGTGTGATAATTGAGAAAAGATTTGTCTTAATCATAAAAGTATTGGGGTTTGTAGAAACCAGAATACTTAGGTCTGAAATGAAGCATGACATAAAGAAAGGAAAATATATGATTAAATTATTTTGGTTTAAATCCTCCTGTTACGAATATTATGTTTCTAAATAAGTTGTATTTACTGACAGCTTGCAGAACAAGGCTTTCACACAGCCCAACAGATTCTACAAAATCAGGTTTCCTGATTTGTGTGATCGATTGCAGCCTATCCCTGAGACCAGATTTCCTGACTTCTGCCATTCCTTATCTACCAAGAGCAGATGTTATCTATGGGACTTGACAAATTTTCTAGAGACTCACATCTTGCTCTGGCTATATAAAATAAAGCAATCTGAATTTTGCTGAATATTTATAACATTTATAACATGTGCCTGCAAAACCAGGTGCACTCCCACCACACCTCCATCCCAGCACATCTCCCTGAAATCCCCAGGCTCCCGTTGTGTTCTTTAGAAGCTCTGTGTCCTCTGACCTTGCTTGTGAACTGGAAAAAGCTGAAAATATTTTGCAGGAAACCACGCCTGAAATATTCTCCTGAGCCTTGGCCCCACGTTGGTGGGAGGCTTCTCCATTTCTTACAGTAATATGCTTTTCTCTGCTTCCCTCCCAGAGCAACTGGAATTGCCTGCTCAGTGAAATAAACAGACATTTTCTTAGCTACTTGCTGTTTAAATTATCCCATTTCCCTGTTTTATTGTTCTCTAATAGATCACAAATCCCCTGTCTTTGCTATTAAGTTACACAAAGATCATGGGCAAAATGACTTGAGATTAAAAAAATATTAAGGCAGCTTTATTTTCCTGGGTTTATCCGTTTGAATGTCCTTTATTTTTACCAAAGGTTTTTGTTGTTACAGTCACCATCATTTTAGACCAATTTTCAATGATCTTGCTGAGGTTTTGTCATGTATTAGTACATTTTAAGGTCAGAAAAGGCAATTTTCATGATCAACAGGACAGGTTTCTTGATAACTCCCAGCAGCCTGTGGGTAAATGTTTTTTTTCAGCACTAATAACTGTGGCTGGCTTTTATTTCCTCAGGGATCATCTAAATTACCATCCATTTTGGCCAGAATTGCTGTTGCAAATCAGAATAGAAAAAAACCCACAATTTAATGGCTGTGAACTTCAGCAATTGTTTGTGAAAGGCCAGGGATTAGAGCATGTGTTTCAAAAGCTTCTGTTCTCTGCTCCAAAAGGTGCATTTCACTACCTGTGCAGGTGTTCCTCCTGCAGTGAACCAGTTGTCTGAATTCTGCAATGAATTGTGTTGGTTTTGTCTTCTCTCCCTGCATTTTGCCTCATTGCTCCTAGATTTAAGTTTCCTAACTGCAGTTTTTCCCGTGTGCAACTTGAAACCAAAGTCAATCTCTGAGCCTTGCATAATACACTGAAATAGACTGAATTTTAGTTTATTCCTTTAGCACATTTCCCAGATTTATTAAAATTCAGATATATCAGGGCTTCATTTAATATTACATCCTTTAAATACAATTCAGAAAGTGTTCAGGACGTGGGAAATTCATCAGCACAACAAAAGGAACGAGAGAACTTTATTTTTTCTCTGTAACACCAAAGCCAGCCCTGCTTTCAGCTGCACTTCAACACCCTCTTGGTCTCTTTTCCAACACTGAGTATTCTGTTGTGGTTTTTTCCCTGAAATATTTGACAGCAAGATTTATGAAATACAATTAAATATAAAGGGTAGAAAAGGTAAACATATTTCATGTATAATCAACTATACAAGTCTAGAAACAGCAGCACACCCTTCTGCAGTAGATGGTGACAGTATATTGAGCATGGAAACTCTTTTGGGACATAAAAATTCTACTTTTTTCCAGCAAAGTTAATGTACAGTTAATATAGGCATGATATCAAAGAGATACAGTAAGATACACAGTAAAACTTGACATTTGATGAAAAGTTTGTGATTTGGAGGAAGCTATAAATAAATAGGGAAGTTTTTTTAAACAGTTGGAAGTTCTTTCTTTGACTGTGCAAAGTGCCTCCACTTGCAAATCTCACTTCACAAGCAATGTGTTTAATGGAGTAAGTTGAAAGAAAAAAAAAATGCTTTTGGCCAATCACAGAAATGTGATTTCTTCTTTTTCTGTAGCTGAATAATTTATAATTGCTGAAAACATCTATTTGCATCTCCATTTCTGTGATGGAAGTGGTGATCTAAATGGTAAAATGTTGACAACAGTGTAACAGTTCATATATTGACCTTGAGTTCTTCAGATTCTTGATCTGAAGTGTTACAGCTATTAAATGCACGTTTCCCCCTTTTACTAACACTTCTCTGTAGATTACAGCTTGCCAAAGTCTTTTACTGTACCCATCCTTTGAAACTGGAACATTTTGTTTGGTTGAACTCCTGAGCTTCACTTAGAGCCGTGAAAAAACCCCAGCCCAGCATCAATGAATGTGAAGGATCTTTTTAAAAGTCTTCTTGAAATTGTGGTTGCAGAGAGGATACAGGAATGGGTTTAGGGTGGAGTTGATGTAGCCCAGCCATATGGTGACCCTGTGCAGTTCTGAGAGCTGTTGGTGGTCCTGGAAGGTTACCACCATGAACAGCACGAAGTAGGGGATCCAGCAGAGCATGAAGGCTGCCATGATCACCCCCAGCTGCTTGGCTGCCTTCCTCTCCCTGTTCCTGTGCTGGTGGATGCTCCTGGAGTGGCCGTGCAGGGTGTGCCAGGTTTTCCTGAGGAGCCCCAGGGCCCGGGAGTCCCTGCGCTCGGTGCTTGCCTGGGGGCAGCAGGCTCCCGTGGGGCTGGGGCTGGGCTGCTCGGCGCGGGGGGTCACCTCGGTGAAGGTGTGGGTGTCAGATCCCACGCTGGAGTCGCTGTCCTGGCTGTCAGGCTGCTCCTTGTCCCCAGCTTTTCTCGTGGCACACACCCCCTTCTTCCCTGCTGTGTCCGAGCCAGGCTCGGGCTTGGCTGTGCTGAGAGACAAGCAGCTCCACTTTGGGACCTTCCCGTTGCTCAGTGCCTCGGGAGCCTTGTCAGGGTGGCTGAAAGGAAGCTCTGCCTCTATTCTTTGGGGCTCTGCTTGCTTGTCTGTGCCAGGGCTGTCCTCACCTAAGATTTGCTTCTGGAGGCAGATATTTTTCTCACCCTTGGTCTTGGTCTGATGCGCGTTTTTTTCCATGGCAGACCAGTAAGAGCCATCGGTGAGCTCTCGGTGCTGGCAGTGTTTCCGAACAGTTCTGAAGATTCTGCAGTAGAACCACAACATCAGCAGGGAGGGCAGGTAGAAGTTGAAAATGGCCGTCAGCACTTTAAACCAGGTGACCTGGAAGAACTCCGTCTCGCACTTGTCCGCTGCCACCTTCCTCTTGCCGCTGTTGGCAAAGACGTGCCAGCCCAGGATGGGGATGACCCAGGTGAAGGAGAGCAGCCAGACGCCCAGGATCAGCAGCGACGCCCTCATCTTGGTGCGGTACCTCAGGTACCCGAGCGGCTGCTGCACCGAGCGGTAGCGGTCCATGCACAGCACAAAGAGGTTGAAGATGGAGGCTGTGCTGGCCACATAGTCCATGGAGAGCCAGAACAAGCAGGCTGGCAGCCCCAGGGGCCAGCGGGGGCTCAGCAGGTCCACGATGTGCAGCGGCATCACGGCCGCGCCCACGACCAGGTCGGCCACGGACAGGCTCACGATGTACAGGTTCCCCACCGTCTGCAGCTTCTTCTCCGTCTTCACAGCACACAGCACCAGGATGTTCATGACAATGGTGATCAGGGAAATGCTTCCCAGGAACAGGCCCAGCAGGGCTGAGGGAGCGTTGCTGGAGTTCTCTGTTGTGTTGTTGGACATCCTTGCCCTGGACAGAGTGGGAATTGCAGTGCACGTCCAGGCCTTGGGTGTTCAGTCATGGTTTGCACTCCTGGATGAAGACGTGTTGGGTTGCCTGGGGATTTTTATTTCCAGAACTAGAGAAAAGAAAAAGATACTCAGTCACTGTGGTAATAAGATAATAAAGCTAATTTGTGCCTCAGCTTAGCACTCTCCCTTTTAGGGCTTTCCTAAATAACAATTTTTTACAACATTTTACCTACAGGTAGTTTGTGTTTTATGAAACCCCACCAACCAATCCCAAACAGTTTTTATAGAGCTTAATCTATTTCTGACCCCAGAATCTCAGAATTCCTCACAGTTTTAATTCATTATGTCTCAGTAAACAGCTGATCATGAACCATAACATAAACTCCATATTGGCAAACCAATTTAAAATGTGGTAGCAAAAAGCAATATTAACATATTTTGTACTAAATGATTTAAACAAGCCAGTGCTTATTTACAACTTCCATCTGACAGTTTGAGAATCCAGGATTTGGCAGTCAGTAAGCAGTCATTCAAATTAGAGGTAATGAGTAATCTCTTCCTACACAATTTAGGCTCACACAGATTTCAAACATTTAAAGATGCCAGGCCTATTTGAGATCAAATGCAAAATAATAGGATTTTTCAGTATTAATTAGCATCTTCTGCTTCCCAACTGCTAACTTCATGTATTGATCCACAGTGCAGAATTGATTAATAGTATTTTAGATCTTGGAGCAAATGATCAATTGACCAAATTCTGCCTCCAGTCCATTGGTGAAAAATGTCTGTGAGAGCAGCACACACTTTGTGCCATTTCATAGCTTGTCAGAGTTTATGTTCTGGTAAACCTCTTAAAGCAATAAGGAAATAAAATTGAGACTGTAAATATATTTGCTCAAAGTGTTTACACAACTAGCATTGAGGATGTACTCACCCTCATAACTCTAAACATGGCCAGAGCAATACAGTGCAACAGATGGTTCAATAATCAGGATTTCCTATTGAAATTCAATGGTGCAATACTTCATTTTACTTTGTCGTTTTTATTCCAGTAATCAGGGTTTAAGCTCAAATCATTTGTGCTTCCTTATGAGAGGTCAAATTCCTTCTTGCCTGGGCTTTACTCACAGGTGGGTGTTGGGAGAGGAGCTGTGTCCTTGGGGCCAGCAGCATCCATAGGCAGAGGAGACAGGAGCAGCCTGGGGAGTGCTGTGATCCTGGATTCCTTCAGGCTCTGCCAGGACAATTCCTCTGTGGCAGCTGCTCACAGGTCCCAGAGCCCTCGAGCATCTCCTGAGAACAGGGACAGAAATTACTCCATGGATGTTTGGGACAGAAACTACTCCATGGATGCTGAGGACAGAAATTACTCCATGGTTATTTAGGACAGAATGTTGAGAATAGAAATTACTCCATGAATGTTAAGGACAGAAATCACTCCATGGATGTTTAGGAGAGAAATTACTCCATGGATGTTGAAAACAGAAATTACTTCATAGATGTTAAGGACAGAAATTATTCCATGGATGCTGAGGACAGAAATTAATCCATGGATGTTTGGGACAGAAATTACTCCATGGATGTTGAGGACAGAAATTACTCCATGAATGTCAAGGACAGAAATTACTCCATGGATATTTGGGACAGAAATTACTCCATGGATGCTGAGGACAGAAATTACTCCATGAATGTCAAGGACAGAAATTACTCCATGGATATTTGGGACAGAAATTACTCCATAGATGGTGAGGACAGAAATCACTCCATGGATGTTGAGAATAGAAATTAATCCATGGATGCTGAGGACAGAAATCACTCCATGGATGTTAAGGGCAGAAATTACTCCATGGATGTTGAGAATAGAAATTAATCCATGGTTGTTTGGGACAGAAATTACTCCATGGATGTTTTAAATCAGCGAGTCTGGAAAGTGATTACATCCCAGTCTGTGTCTTCCTCTCCACCTCTTCAAGTATGTTCAAGTGTATGGGGCATAGTCAAGGCAAGGAGCTGATCTAAAAACTTGGAATGAGTGATCTTTACTCTCACATATTCCCATTTAAAAGTATGGTAAAATAAAGGGAGAAAAAGCAACTTTAATTGAGCCTTCAACTGAAAAAAATAGCAGCAGAGAAAGCTGCCTGGTTAGACAGCTCTCCTTGGTTGCATATGGAATATATGAACTGCATTTGGGCTTGGACTGGCTGATCTCCAGAGCTCCTCCCAACACTAACAATTGTGGGATTCTGTGAATAAAACAGCAGAATGCAGTAAATGGTGTTCACTGCTTCCCAAACTTTCTCCTGAGCACTCCTGTGGTTGGATGGGGCAGGATTTAGGAAGCAACTTGCAGAATTGATCAGGGGTACTCCTGCTCCAAAGAAGGTTAGTGTGCCCTTTCTTCAGGAGCCACTGATGTAATTCCTTATCTCTAACTCTGCTGCCAGTAGAGGAAAGTAATAATAATAAATGAATGGGCTTTAGTGTTTGCACAGTTTAATTACACTGAAACAAAGTTCACTAAGGCAGAACAGACTTTTTAAAAAAACCAGCCCAAAACTTTGAATTGCTTTGTGGAAATTCTAAACCCTGACCTCACCATGAAATGCCTCTTTAATTTTTGCTGTCTGTGAAGAGCTTTTCCTACAGGGAGGCTCAGCAATCATGATTTGTTATTGTATTACATTTCCAAGAACAAGAATCTACAGGGAGATGCTAAGTGGATGCCTTGGTGCCTCATTAGTGCAGGTGCAATCTATTAAGCCCTGACTGAGTGGGAGTAAGTTTCTAGAAACTGATAGATTTTTAAGAAATTACAGCTGCAAAGAGCAAAATTCTTGTTTATTAAACTAAACTCGAGACAGAAAGTGAGATTTTAATTCAGATGGCCTTTACTCACCCTGTGGTACTTAAGAGACATTTTTATTTTATTAAATAGTGATTTTTTTTTCCTAAATCATCCTTGAGTTGTTGAAAGTATTAACATGCTAGAAGTTTGATTAATTTCCCTCTCAAAAACTCATTTATTTCGTTGTAGGGGGACAATCCATCTGCAATTCCTGCCAATATTCAAGGAATATTTTTGATAAAAAGTAAATGAAAAAACTTGGTAAACCTGCCTGTTGTTCCCATTCAAGTGACAATGTCTCAGTCCAGCCAGCACAGTTTGGAAGTGTAGTTTCAGTATCCCTCAAGAACACAACCAGCTACTTAATTAAACAATATTCTACACACCACTATTTACTTCCTATTTTTTCAAAGTAAATTTATTGTTTTTAAGTTTCAGCCTTAACCTGAAATTACCAGGAGATAGATACAGACTTTTTTGACCCTGGCTGGCATTTTTTTAACAACTCTCTTTAACACTTGGCCTGCATTCCATGAATATTAAAAAGAAGATGGACACATTCCAAAGAATGTTTTGACCTTCCAAATGTAAGCTCAGACTTCCATGAAACTCCTCTTCCGGCAGCTCAATTTTCTAGTTTAAATTTTTCTAAATGTCAGTTTTTCCATGACAAAATCCAGTCTTGTTCTTGTGACAGCATTTCCCAAATATGGATTATTTTTTTTGCCAAGAGATTGGAGAAAAATCTTGTCTTGACTAGAATCCCAGAGCTTCCAGATATGGTATTAATTTTCCCTGCTAGTCTAAACATTATCAATATCAACTAATTGGTCATCAATGTGACCTCTTAGCAAAACAGTATTTAAATGTAATTTTCCTTAAGTGCTGCTGTGCTGTGTTTACTCCATTACTGTAATAAGAGAATTTGCTATAAGTGCCAGACCTGTGAAATCACTTCTGTAATAGAAGAAAAGTCCTTTGATGCAGTAAATAAACCCATGAGCTGTAAAGTCCCATAAAAACAAAGGGGAATTTCCCAGGAATGTGGTTCCTTCAAAGCTGAGCAGCTGCAGTGGTTCCTTTCTTTTCTGGGTTTGGAACCTGTTATCCCAACTCAGTCTAACAGGACATCTTTCCTACAACGACAGCAAAAAAAAAAAAAAAAAAGATTTTTTTGGACTCCACCTTGTGCTACTACTGACTCCAATCCCTGACAACTGGAAAACTTTGTGGGTTTAATCCCTCTGCATCTGAAATACAATGAACTTTTAAAATTGTGACTCACCCTGTCATTCAAACATTAAGTTCTGGTTCTTTCCAAGTGGCTTGGGAAATCACTACTCACAGAAGTAAAAAACAATGTACGTGACTAAGAGTTGGCAGTTCTTTCAGCAGTGAGATTGATCACTATGAAAACTCTGGGGATGTACTTGAATTCACCTCAAGTGAACCTTTGGTGCCTTGGAACTGCATGAAAACCATCACAAAAAAGCTTAGATTTAAAAATTCTAGTAGGTGTGAGAAGTCACTGTCTCTTTGTAGTGGGAATAAAATTAAACCCTGTTACTGAAAGATTTATTTTACATCACTTTTTTTTTTTTTTTTTTTTAATCTCTAATTTAGAACCCCTATTTTCAGTCTCTTGAAACATCTGGTGAACTTACTGTAGTAATTCGATGAGTTCCTTCATAATTTAGCAATAACTCATTGAAAAAACAAAGCTTTTCCTTTCTAGAAATACACATCTGACTTAAACAAGCTCCTTTTATTATTTTTTTTTTACTTTTTCTCCTCCCCCTAGGCGGCTTTAATGTTTTTTGTTGGATTAAGCTGATAGCAAAAGGACACAGGGTCTCTTACAGTGAGAGAGCCTGGTGCTTTGCAAGTAAAAACTTTAAAAACATCTTATCCAAGATTTCCTATTCCTCTCCATCATTCCTGCCTGCAAAGGAAAGCCAGGGAAGGCTGCATTAAGAATGGGATAAGGTTTAGGGCAAGTTATGTCCCTGCTATAGGATCAACCCCCTCAGCATGTGCTGGACTTGTATTTGAGAAAAGATCTGTATGAAAATAATGCATTTACGATTTTTCCTCAATTGTTTTCAGAAGGGGGTGAGGTTTTAAGTTCTTTCTCTTCCTCTTTCTTCAGCCAAGCCACTGTTCTCCCTTGAACGAGGAACCAACCCCTCCCTGCCTGTTTTTCCCAGCCACGTACCTTTCCCTTCCCTTCCCTCACCAGAAAGATGCTTGAAACAAAACCACAAATATTTTCCGGGCAGACAGGAACTCCCCCGAACCATCTTAATTCAAGCGTGGCCATTAAATACAATGGAGAGTCTGGACTTTATCCATCTATTTCCCTTGCCTTCCTTTTCCACTTCCATCTGAGCATCCCCTTGCTGGTCTGACCCGCAGCGACTCTTCTCTGCTCCGGGGGCAGGGGGCAAACCTGGAACCTTTGGAGCCGCTGGATTTGCAGCTTGGACAAGTGTCCTCCGGGGCGGAGAGCTGGCTGAGCTTCCTGCAGGCTATTGATGCGCTTTGGGGATTTTCCTTCAGCTTGGTTTGCCCCTACGCGAGACCCTTTGCTGCTCTGGGCTGGGATGCGCCGGGTAAGGAGCAGCCAAAATCTGCCGCGGCTCCCAGTTCCTGCTGAGGCAGAGTTCTGGGAAGCGGAGTGTGTTTGTTGGTGAGTTGTGCTGCTCCTGTTGGCTTTTCCCCGCTCCTCTCGCTGCGCTCAGGTACCGCCGCAGCCTCAGCCGGGACTAGCGAGCACATCCAACCCCTCCAACCCCTCCAACCCCTCCAATCCCTCCCGCTGCCCCTCGGGCCGGCTCCCTCCGCCCTGTGCCCGCCGCTGTTCACTCACCGGAGCGAGGAGGAGAGCGGAGAGCGGCCGCGGCAGCTCCGGCGGCGGCGCCGGGCGGAGCCAGCCCTGCTGCCCGGGGCTGGGCTGGGCACGGCGGGGACGGCCGGGGGAGGCGGGCGGCGATGGGAGGCGATGGGATGGATGCGATGGGAAGGGATAGGATGCGATGGGAATCGGTGGGATGCGGTGGGATGCGGTGGGAGGTGATGGGATGCGGTGGGAGGCGGTGGGAGGCGGTGGGAGGCGGTGGGAGGCGGTGGGATAGATGGGATGGACGGGGTGGGAAGCGATGGGAGGCGATGGGATAGATGAGATGAGTGCGATGGGAAGCGATAGGATGCGATAGGATGCGATAGGAAGCGGTGGGAGGCGGTGGGATGCGCTGGGAGGTGATGGGATAGATGCGATAGGAAGCGGTGGGATGCAATGGGATGCGGTGGGATTCGGTAGGAAGAGATGGGATGCGGTGGAATGCGATGGGAGATGATGGGATAGATGCGATGGGAAGCGCTGGACGAGGTGGGAAGCGATGGGTTGCGATGCGAGGCTGTGGGAGGCGCTGGGATAGATGCGATGGGAAGCGGTGGGGTGCGGTGGGAAGAGATGGGAAGCGATGGGAGGCGGAGGGAAGCGGTGGGAAGAGATGGGAGGCGGTGGGATGAGATGGGAGGTGATGGGATAGATGCGATGGGAAACGATGGACGGGGTGGGAAGCGATGGGAAGCGATGGGATGGATGCGATGAATGCAGTGGGATGCGATGGGAGGCGGTGGGATAGATGCGATGGGATGCCCGGCCCCGTCCCGCCCCGGAGCACGGGCACGCTGCAGGGGGATGTTCTTATCCTGCAGGGGGATGTTCCCCTCTCATAGAGCGATGTTCCCCCTTGCACAGGGATGTTCCTCCTTTCCAGAGGGATGTCCCCCCTTGCACAGGGATGTTCCGCCTTGCACAGGGATGTCCCGCCTTGCACAGGGATGTCCCCGTTGCACAGGGATGTTTCCCCTTTCCAGAGGGATGTCCCCCTTGCAGAGGGATGTCCCCCTTGCACAGGGATGTTTCCCCTTTGCAGAGGGATGTCCCCCCTTGCACAGGGATGCTCCCCCTTGCACAGGGATGTTCCCCCTTTGCAGAGGGATGTTCCCCATTGCACAGGGATGCTCCCCCTGGCAGAGGGATGTTCCCCCCTGCACAGGGATGTCCCCCCTTGCAGAGGGATGTCCCCCCTTGCAGAGGGATGTTCCCCCTTGCAGAGGGATGTCCCCCCTTGCAGAGGGATGCTCCCCCTTGCAGAGGGATGTCCCCCCTTGCAGAGGGATGCTCCCCCTTGCACAGGGATGTCCCCCCTTGCAGAGGGATGTTCCCCCTAGCAGAGGGATGTCCCCCCTTGCAGAGGGATGCTCCCCCTTGCAGAGGGATGTCCCCCCTTGCACAGGGATGCTCCCCCTTGCAGAGGGATGTTCCCCCTTGCAGAGGGATGTTCCCCCTTGCAGAGGGATGTTTCCCCCCTTGCAGAGGGATGTTCCCCCTTGCAGAGGGATGTCCCCCCTTGCACAGGGATGTCCCCCCTTGCAGAGGGATGTTCCCCCTTGCAGAGGGATGTCCCCCCTTGCACAGGGATGTCCCCCCTTGCACAGGGATGTTCCCCCTTGCAGAGGGATGTTCCCCCTTGCAGAGGGATGTCCCCCCTTGCAGAGGGATGTCCCCCCTTGCAGAGGGATGTTCCCCATTGCACAGGGATGTCCCCCCTTGCAGAGGGATGTTTCCCTTGCAGAGGGATGTTACCCCTTGCACAGGGATGTTCCCCCTTGCAGAGGGATGTTCCCCCTTGCAGAGGGATGTCCCCCTTGCAGAGGGATGTTCCCCCTTGCAGAGGGATGTCCCCCCTTGCACAGGGATGTCCCCCCTTGCAGAGGGATGTTCCCCATTGCACAGGGATGTTCCCCCTTGCAGAGGGATGTCCCCCCTTGCAGAGGGATGTCCCCCCTTGCACAGGGATGTGCCCCCTAGCAGAGGGATGTTTCCCCTAGCAGAGGGATGCTCCCCTCTCCCGGGGAAGAGCCCGCTGTGTTCCCTCCGCTCCCCATGGCTCGGCTCTCCCGCCCCGGCTGCGGCTGCCAACCTGCGGCAATCCGAGCTGGATACAGCCGGGAGGTGACGTGGGGCTCACCCGAGGTGACCCCGGGAGGCAGCGGGGGATCAGACACACATCCTGCTTTGGGATCATCCCAGCCCTCCTCGGTCACTGGGCTGTCCCTGCTCTGTGACCAGCACCGGGGCTGCACAGCAATACCTACAGTTTCTTTTAGTGCCTTGCACAACGACTTTGAGACCTGGAAAATCCCAAATGTGTAACCCTTTATTGCACATTTAGCTAAACTGGTATTTTTGTGGTTCACGTAGGTCCAGTACATCTGCTCCGTGTTAAACATGCACAGGGTTTGGGGGATGTTCTTGCAACTGACTTACCAATATTCATTCCTTTCTTTAGGATCATGCTTATTTTTCTCTCATTTTTAAAAACGTTTTGAAATGTGTTTCACAAAACTCTCCGTGGGTTCAAAGGGGTGATTTTGTTATCTAAGTCATGAAGAACTTGTGCAATGATGTTTTTTGCAAACAGCATTGTTGGGCACTTGGTAACTTCATTGTTTGTGAGACTGGTGAAGAGGAATTGTAAACTTTGCACAATTCCTCTCCACCATGAGCAAATAGGAAAATACAGGAAATCCCCATGTTCCTGTCCTTAATCTAAAAGGATAATATCCACTGCCCAAACGTGCAACTCTCAGCAAAGTGTTGCATCTATTAACTCCTTTTTTGGTGTTACTAGGGCAATCTTTCTGCTCTTGGCTTGTTCCCTGTCCCATTGCAATCGTGCTAAACCCAATTTCTAAGCAGATGTTAGCTTGGGTCCTGTCTCTGGGTGTCAGAGCAGGGACCAGCCCATGCCCAGTGGTGCTGAGAAATAGAAACAGGCAGGAAGTGATGCCTGGGAAGTTCCACCAGGACAGGAGGCAGAACTTTCTCCCTGGGCAGAGGCCAAGCACTGAACAGACTGTCCAGAGAGGGTGTGGAGTGTCTCTCCCTGGGGGTATTGCACATCCCTTGTGCCCTGGGATGGCCCTGCTGGGGCAGGGAGGTGGCTCCAGCTGAGCCCCGGTGGTGCCTTCCAGCCTGACCCATCCTGTGCTGAGAGGCTTTACCCTGGAAAGTGGCTCTGCCAGAGATGGATGTCCTCTGGCTCGTGGCTGTCACACAGCACTTGAAGAAGCCCTCGTGTGCTCCCAGTCCCACTGCCCACCCAGTGAGGTTCAGCTCCACCTCTGCAGCAGCTTCCTGCTCAGTCTCCTTTTGTTTGACCTTTCTGTGAAGTGCAAACAGGTTTTAGGTAGAACACTGTAAATCAAGGATGTTTATAACGTTCCATATAACACTGATTTGCAACTGCTCCTTGTGTTTATTCTCCTTTTGGACCTCTTCCATCCAGACAATGTTTTCTGCAAGCACAACCAGAGATGGAGGCTCTAACCCCATGCTGAAGTGTTGCTGTGAGATGTTCCTGTCTCCCAGCAAAAGTGTTTGTTCCAAACTGGATTTAACCTCCTGTAGAGTGCCTGAGGCTTTGTGCTGCTGACACTAGAACTGGGATTTGCATTTATATGGAAAGGACCGAAGTAAATCACAGAACCCCAGGATGGGCCAGGCTGGAAGGCACCACTGGGGCTCAGCTGGAGCCACCTCCCTGCTCCAGCAGGGCCACCCCAGGGCACAAGGACAGCTCTGCAATATCCCCAGGGAGGAGACCCCAGAGCCCCTCTGGCCTCTGTTCAGGGCTGGGCAGAGGGGCAGGATCACTCCAGATGTGCCCCCAGGGCTGGGGAGAAGGGCAGGGTCACTCCAGATGTGCCCCCAGGGCTGATCACAGGAGCAGAATCTCTCCAGATGTGCCCCAGGGCTGATCACAGGAGCAGGATCACTCCAGATGTGCCCCCAGGGCTGGGCAGAGGGGCAGGGTCACTCCGGATGTGCCCCAGGGCTGATCACAGGAGCAGGATCACTCCAGATGTGCCCCCAGGGCTGGGGAGAGGGGCAGGGTCACTCCAGATGTGCCCCAGGGCTGATCACAGGAGCAGAATCTCTCCAGATGTGCCCCAGGGCTGATCACAGGAGCAGAATCTCTCCAGATGTGCCCCAGGGCTGGCCCAGAATCCCTCCCTGCCCTGCTGGAGTCTGTTCCCCGTGTCCCCAGGGTGCCACCCCCTCCCTGTCCCAGCCCCTCTGCTCAGCACACCTGTCCCAGCAATGACAATTCCCTGGGGGCTGTGCCTCTGTTGTCTCACGTCCAGAGCTCTGTGTTTATTTTCAAATTGTGATTTATTTTGCCAGGCAAAGTTCCAAATTTCTCATCACATGAACGAGCTCACAGAGGCTTGTAAATAAGGATTTTTCTTGCAAGATACTAATACAAATTTAGCAGGTTTTCCAAGCTTCCTGGTAAAAACTTCCAACCCAGAGCAGTTTTGCTGGAGGATTCTGAAGAGATCCTGTTTCAAACAAGCTCTGATGGAATTTCAAACAAAGCAAACTGATTATGGTCTGAGCCCTCTTGATTTACACCACCATTACTTTTTATTTGGGAAAACTGAGCAACAGGCTAATAATAGTACAAGTGTTGGAGTGTTTGTCAGGGTTTTTAAATTTTGTTTAAATGTTCATTGAGTGTCTGCATGCCCACTATTTTTGTTTTTAATTCTGCGTATTAAGCTTCAGAGTACTGCAAACAATTATTAAAGTAGATTTTTAAATTTAATTTGCAGATTCATCTTTATAGTAAATAACAAATTGATCCACCCATGCAGATGAATAAATCTTTGTGAATTCTTTTTGCTGACCATTGTTCCAAAAGTTGTAATATAGTACTAAATAGTAATAAATAACTCAAATATGTGCTGGGGTTGTTTTTCTGTATTTTCTGCTATTGATTCTTCGGGATGCAAGCAATCTTCTGTTGCCAGCATGTATTTGAAATATCTGTAAGCTTTATGTCTTTAATGATATCCATGACTTGCTGCTTCCAGTGCACATAAACCATGAAATTATTGTGTATAGTTTTCCAGTTTGGGACACTACTTAACATCATTAAACTCACCTATAATTTTTTTTTTTTTTCCTGATTAAAAATTGCCCTTTGAATTGGCTTTATCTCTGTCTCTTTTGGTGTTCTCTCTTTTTATAATTACTGTAACATTTACTTCATATATACACTATTCATATTTCCATTATTTCTATTATGTATATTCATATTTATGTGGCTATTGCTGACTATAAATGTGAAGCAATGCACCTATAGATTCTGGGGCTGGAAGATGAAGCTC
Organism: Oenanthe melanoleuca; assembly: GCF_029582105.1. Classification (NCBI taxonomy): domain Eukaryota; kingdom Metazoa; phylum Chordata; class Aves; order Passeriformes; family Muscicapidae; genus Oenanthe; species Oenanthe melanoleuca. The sequence goes on along the minus strand of NC_079346.1, from coordinate 17,571,033 downwards.
ATGTTTCTTAGTCTTAAATTAAACATTTGCAAACCAAAAGCTGAGATGCAAGACATCATCTTAAGGAAATCCCAAGTATTTGTGGAGCTGAAGAAGGAGGCAGGTGGGTCCCAGCCACATTTGTGATATATGTAATATTTATAAATGCTTTTATAAATGAACTTATAAATGCTTTTCCATGGGGATTTATGGGATCACTCATATCCCCTTTCCCCCAGCTCAAGGCTGCAGGAAAATGAGTCAGGCAGGTTAAATTTGATACTCCACAAACAGGAATTCAGGATTGAGGTTTGAATTCTGACTCCCCATTTGTTTTTGGCTTTGGACAAGCTCTGTGCTGGTTCTCCATCTGTTGGGTGTTATTTTTGTCCTTAGGGGGTTGTTTTGTTATCAATGGATCCATGGCATTGCTGTATAAATTTGAAGTATTTAGTGCAGGCAATTTTTCTGGTGCTGCCTTTATAGAAGTCAATGAACAGAGGTGTGATGGTTGCTGGTTTTTTGGTTTTTTGTTTGGTTTTTTTTTGGACAGTCTGGTGAGTGTTTTGTTTGGACAGTGCTGCCTTCTGAGAAATGGAGCTCTGGGATGGACATATAAAATTTCCATTATATTTTCAACATGCCAGGTACCTCTGAGAAATCTGTTTAAGTGTAGCTGAGTGCCCTACCTGTCCATTTGGGTGGTCAATTATTTCAGTCATAGATCAAACACATTCACATGGAAAAGTTATCTCCAAGTTCTTGAGAATATTAAGAGAAATTACACTCAGAGGTCTGTGATGTGGTAAAATTTCCCTAGAAATCTCAAAATAGCCATCTCCAGAAAACACTTGAGAACTTGGCTTCTGGGAGTGAAATTAGATGATTTTTGTCTTGCAGATTTGTGGCAGGCCCTTCTGATAAATGAGGAGATTTATAAATATGCTCAGCATTTCTTTGTGCTTACAGCAAGTGATTTATCCTGGAGCAGGATGAAACAGTGATGTCAGAGAAACTGCCTGGTAAAGATAAACCAGGGGAGATAAGAAACAGCTTTCTAACCCTTCAGAGGGCTCTTGTGTGCCACAAGGGCTGAGTGGATATTAACCATAAGCAAGGGGGGGAAAAAAAAAAAAGGAATTTTGCTGTTTTACAGCTCCTTGGTTCTGGAATAGGGCAGGGAGCAGAGGGACAAAGGTTCTGTGAAATCCCTCAGCTGCACATTCCCAACACCCAGAGCAAGGAATCTCTGCTCATTCCCTGTCTGCCACCTCCCAGGCCCTGGATAAATGAGATTATGGGGTAAAACATTAAAAAAGTGTTGTGATCATCCTTTAAGTGTCTCATTGGGAATGGAATTACAGGAAAGGATGAGAATTCCACCTCCTAAGGTGAAATTCAGGTCCTGAATAAATGAGATTATGGGGTAAAACACTAAAAAGGGGTTGTGATCATCCTTTAAGTGTTTATTGGGAATGGAAGTGGAGGCAGGGATGAGAATTCCACCTCCTAAAGTGAAGTTCAGGCCCTGGATAAATGAGATTATGGGGTAAAAAAGTAAAAAAGGGCTGTGATCATCCTTTAGGGGGCTCACTGGGAATGGAAGTGGAGGAAGGGATGAGAATTCCACCTCCTAAAGTGAAGCTCAGGCCCTGGATAAATGAGATTATGGGGTAAAACACTAAAAAAGGGTTGTGATCATCCTTTAAGTGTCTCACTGGGAATGGAAGTGGAGGAAGGGATGAGGTGGGCAGCCTGAGAATAGTTAGAACATTTTTTAACACCATAAAATAAATATATTATGGCAGTATATATTTAATAAATATATATATATATATATTTATATGGCACTGTATATATTTAATAAACCTCTCACATTTTAACCAGGGGAATGAGACTAAGAAAGTGTCATTCCAAATGCCTTTTAAAAATGCTATTTTAGTCATTCAGTTTAAATATGGAAAGGAGAATTTTTGGTGTGGGAAGTCATGCTTTCATCCTGAACTCACTGTTTCCATCTGTGGTTAAACCTCTTTGCATGGTTTGGGGGTAGCTGAGAGCCAGGGGACAGTGTCAGCCTGCAAATGATGATGGGTCTGGGATTGAGTCACAGACTGAGCCACTTTGGGAAGGCTGGACCAAATTTCATTGTCATTCATTTCTCTGGTGTCTTTCCATTCAGTCTGAGCTTTTCCAAAAGGGTAGAGACTGAATCTCTGGTGAAAACAAACAATCCTCCTTCCAGACCCTCCAACATTTCTGTTGTGAGCAGAACATAATCCAAAAACTCAAAGGTCACATCCATGATTAATGACAAAGAAAGAAACCAGATTCAATTTTCTAATGCAATTAAAGTCAATATTTCCTAGTGAAAATGCTTCCACTTCCCCATGCATGGATGTTGATATGCCAAGTTTTCTTCAATGGAGATGAGTTTAATTTTTTTTCAGACTGCAACAAGAGAAAAAAAAAAAAAAAATCAGCTTCCAAAACATGGAAGCATTGTGGAAGCTCATGAAAGGAAGAACTAAAATAACCTTGATCTATTTTCAGATCTGTGACTATGCTATTTTTTTCTTTTTATAGTTTTTGCAAAGAATGGAAACACCTTGTGGGTGGGGGGAATTTTTTAAGAGTTCTTTGATTTGTTTGTTCTTTCTAGTGTTCAGCCCCTATATAAATAGATTTTTCTTATTAATGCTTTGCTAAGAACTGCTCCAGCATCTCTGCTTCTGAACTTCTAAGAGTTGGCTGTGCTGGAGATTTCCAGAAATTCTGGACTTTGCTGTTTCCCACTGTCTTTCTGTATTTCTGATGCTGTTGAGGTATTTTATAACTCACCACTTCATTAATTTTTATTTTCTTTTTTCTTTTCTTCTAGAGTTGGGATTGAAGCACGAGAGATGGAATTTTGTGTTTGGACTCAGTTGTTTATTAATTCTTATCTATGTTGCAGTGAGTGCTACAGCACTTCTAGCCAACAACCTAAAAATGGCAAAATGGTGATGTATTTCTCTTTTTACAAGGTTTTTTAAGGCTAAACAGTCTAATTAAAAACTAACACTTAAATTATTTTTACTTTTGACCCAATGACCAGACACCTGTGACCCACAGTGAGGCATTTTCTCTCTAATTAAAAAAGTACTACCTAGACCCAAGAAGAAAAAGTGAAGAAGAAACTTCACCCTAAAACTTCTATCTTGCCTTCTACATATTGCTATATTTTAAAACCCCAAATTCTAAATTTTTCACCATGTGACATTACACTCTTCTATTCAAACTACACACTGGTGATTCTAGTTCTTCATTCAACTTCAATTCAGCACAGAAAGTTCACAACACCCATTCTGCAGGGTTCCAACACTGAGGGAATGTTGTTGGCTTTACATTGATGTAATTTCCAACAGAAATGTTATTTATTTTCTTGCCTCCACACTGGAGCTGTTAAGGTGGGGGATTGCCCATGAATTTTAAACAATACTGGCTGATTGTGGATGAACAGGAGCTGGCCAGGAAGAGGATTCTGTTCCTTTCTAATTCCATCTGTCTGCAGGAGATGGATCTGTTTTTAGCTGGAAGGGAAAGGTGAGGCTGGTTTCACACCAGGCACTGATACAAAAATGCTTTTTAAAAATACACAAGTGCTTTTTTAGTGAACCACAGAGCTCTTTTTAGCCATTAAGCCACTCATAAAGTGCTCATAGGCCACTGTCAGGCATTTATACTTCTAAAATATTAATTTAAATCTGTATCTTATTGATACTAGAAAACATGAGGAGCTTCATGTCCTGAAAAGCAGTCTGGGAGAATGTGTAATCTTGAGAAACTTCACTTTTCCTGGTCAAAAGTCCTAAGTTTTAGATCCTTAGGGAAGTAATTAATGTTTTGTAACTGTGTTTTGTAAAGGAAGAAGAACGATTTTCATGTTCAAGGAAAGGGAAACAAAATTATGATCTGCCCCTCTGTGTTGAATGAAGGTGGTGGAAATGAGAACATTAAATTTGTTTTCATTGGCAGGGAGCCAGGGACATGAGGAAAGGAAATTATTTTAGATCCTGGAGAGACTTGGAGGAGCTGAAACTTGAATTTGGCCTTGACTGAATTCAGCAAAGAGAAACAAAGTTGTTTTCACAAATACCTTTTAGTTTTCAAGGATGAAAATTTGCTTCTTCCCTCTCCCTGCTTTTCTCCATTAGGAAGTTTTTGAAAAACTTTTCATCCTGAAAATTGCCAGATAGTCCTTGACTCAAGAATTCCAACATATCCTGGATATGTGTGTGTATGTGGACAAAATATATGCTAGATCCCTGTAAACATACACATTATTTCTGGATGGTATATTCAGAATTAACCATGTACAAAATGATATGGACCTGACAGAAGAGCTCACTGATTCATGATGTGTTTCAGATTTTTCTGAGATGGTTTTAGCAGGAAGGAGCAGTGGCTGATTGCATTTCCTGTGCAATATTCCCCAGCTTCAGGGAATTCTGGTGCTCAGTACTCCAAAGAAAATAAAAGATATAAATCAGTGTTGAGGAGCCACTCTCCTTTGTGCCTGCAGTGCTCACAGATATCTTTCCTTGGAAGAGGAGGAGTTTAAGGAGGAGTTCACAGTTTTTCCCCTTAATTAAGGTGGTTCTCAGCAGGCTTTGTGTTCAGTTTCTTATCTCAGCACCTGGAGAAGTTCTGCTGATGGAGTGAAGAGTTCTTCTGGTCCCTGATGGAAAATAACTAGTGATGCTCATTTTGGTGATGCTGAGAAACCCTGGAAGTGAAAATGGGTAATTTTCATTGGCTAGATCCACAATTCCCAGTGAATGGGTATATTTATAAATGTTTTATTTAGTGTGGGACTGTGTGTCTGTTCCTCTGTGTGGCTTTATGTACGTCTGAAGGATATGAGCATGGTTTTATTCCCATTACATAAATAAATTCAGCCATTATTTTTTCCCTCAGGGCATGCTATTTTTCATGTTTAAGTTTCTTCCCAAGCACAGCACACAGGATAAGAAGCAAATATTACATGTATGAGTTTATAATTGCAATAAGTGATGATAGATAATATATATATATATTTAATAATTTGACTATACTGACTTCTCCCACTCCTTTTTCACACACTTGATTATGATTCCTAATTGCATTTTCTCTTCTGCCCCATTTGCACACAGAAATATAAAACCTGAGGGGATGCAAGGTTGGTTTTGCAGATGTGTGAGTTGAGTCTCACTGATGGGGTGGTTTTAGGAACAATCTGGTATTGATGCTGTGGGGATCAGAACACTCCTGAGTTTCCTTTTCAGCTCACTAAACCACGTTCCTTGGGTTTTTTTTTTAAGCCAAATGATGCTTTGTGGTGGACAGAGGAGCTGGTTCCAGGCTGGCTCTTTCTGACTCATGAGATCACATTGCAGTACAATCCTGTCTAGCTCACATCTCAAAGAGAAGCTGTAAAATTTCCTCTCAGTTGAGCAAAGCCAAGGTGCCCTTTATAGCTGTAACCATGGATTATTTGTGTTCCATCTGCCTGTAACTCTCCTGTATTTCTTGTCTGGATTTGATATTATTAATGGGGTTTTTTTCTCTTGTGATGCTGGGTAGTTTTTACTCTTCTGAAGTAAATTTGATGGGATTTTGGGATGGAATTGTTCCCTGTGAAGGTGAGGAGCCCTGGTAGAGGATGGCCAGAGCAGCTGTGGCTGTCCCTGGATCCCTGGCAGTGTCCCAGGCCAGGCTGGACACTGGGGTTGGGACAGTGGGAGGTGTCCCTGCCATGGCAGGGGTGGATTGGGATGAGGTTTAATTTCCCTTCCCACCAAACCAGTCATCATCTTGCAAAACAAATGTTCTCTGAAGTTAGCAGATGTTGCAGAGGGAAACTGCTGTGGGAATGTGGCATGGCTCAGGTACCTTAATGACCTTCAAAGTCACTAATTGCTATCCAGATCTACATTTGTTGTCTGAGAGGTAAATCATTTTCAAAGTAGGAAATGCACTGAAATTACCTCATTTACAAGAATTGAAACAGTAACTGGTTTTAATTTATCAGAAAAGTGGAGAGAATATTATTCTAAAAATATTAGTGTGAGTCTGAGTGCAGTTTTCTTTGTTTGCTAGATGAGTGTTGTTATGACAGGTTCTTTTGCTGGGAATTTTTTTTTTTTTTTTCTCATTAGACATTTATTTTCCGTAAACCAAGTCTTTAAGATATGATCAGCTGAACTCAGGCTGCCTTTCTAATTAATTATTTTACATGCTTCTAGTTCTTATATCTGACAGAGGAAAGAGTACAAGAGCCTTGTAACAAAGAAAATATTGGATTTGTTTGCAAATTGATGAGTATTTTAATATTTGTAAAATGTGACTTGATTCAACCTAAGATCTGCAAAAGCACTCAAACTTAAATGGACTTACCAAAACAACTTTTAATTTATTTTTTTTTTTTTAGTACTGGATTTGATTCCAAAACCCTGCACATATTTTGAGGGAGAAAGTGAAACCTGCCCACTAAGAATTATGATTAAAGCCAAGATGCCTTCCTAACCAAGCCAACAATTTTTATGAGGAAAAATTATTTTATACAACCTCTGAACATGATCACTTGTGGGGAAAGGTGCTGTAGCTGCAAGAGAATTGATGAAAAGGAAGCACTCTGGATTATGTCAGATCTCTGTACTTTCAGAAGTGCAGGGTCTGAACCTTGAACCACTCTGATTATTTTCCCCCCTTTAAAATTCTTTCCCCCCCCCCAGTTATTACTTGGCTCTGAAGAAGCAATAGGGGGAAATCTGGCAGCCAGGAGGAAATATTCATCTTTTAATTTTCCATTAGACTGTTTGTGACAGAGGAATAAATGTGTTTGTGCCATTTAAAAGGCAGCTGCATGTGCCACTCAGGGACATGATTTAGTGGTGGGCTTGGCACTCCTGGGTGTGACTGATGCTCTTTGAGATCTTTTCCAACCTAAATGATTCTCTGATCACACATTTATATCTTACAAATGCTTGAAGGGGAGAGGAAAACCATCCAAGGTGTTTGAAATGTTTCACTAATGCTTCTTGAGGATGGTGATGGCACAAAAATCATCTCAAGCACCTCAATGCAGGTTGGCATCAGCTCCATTCAGCACTTTGAGGCATGGAGTTGGCAAATACCTTTATTTTCAGCTTAAATATTCTTCACAGAAAATGTATTGAGGAATACTGAAGGAAAAGCTGATAAAAATTCCAAAATCTCTTTTTGACAGAATTAAACTTCAAAGGAAAATGTTGTGAGTTTCAACTTGTGTCCTGGTGTGAAGGACAGGTGTCTGCCAATAAAGGCAGCAGCTTCTCTTTGAAATGGAGAATGTAAACTCCCTCCCTCCAAATTATTATAATTTTGAAATTAAGGAGCTCTCAGGCAAAGATATGGGAATTAGGAATAACAGTTCTTTACCAGGAAAATTAAAATAGCAATGCAGTATTACACAGAACAATCCCAAACCCTGCCAGAGTCAATCCAAGCTGACACCCGTCAGTCAGTCAGGGTGTTGGCACAGTCCCATTCAATGGTGGCTGCATCCTCCTGCAGGGGCAGATGTGGTTCAGCTGGAGCAGTGCTCCTGGAGAAGGTGCAGTTTCCTCTGAAGCTCCAGGGATGATGTACAAAGGTCTGGCTTTCCTCTGGAATCCAGTGGAAAGAAGGTCCCTTGGTGTCCCAAATCTCAGTTTTTATCTGGGTAGGAAAGGCTTGGCTGCTCCCCTGGCTGGAGCATCTCCCAGTGGGATGATGGAATTTTATCAGCCATGCACTGGGACTGAATGGGCCAGCAGCAGATGATATCTCCTGGAGGGAGGGTGGGCTGTGGGAAGATAAAGATGATTGCCCAGCTGGTTTAAAGCTGGCCCATTAGCAGAGGATGTCTTCCACCTGGTTTAACAGATTGTGACAGAATACAAACTTTTGGGTACATCTTTACATTGTAACACAGCTGTTCTCAGGATTAAGGATTATTTTGGAACTTTTGGAGGCAGAGATTGTTTTCCTCTTTGTTTCTTGAGAAGGAATCTGAGTCCCTTCAAGGCTTGGTTTGGGCAGCATTTTGCATATTCCTTTTGCAAGTATTGTCTTTGGGAACAGTCTCTTCCCATCAATGAAATCTTCCTCGTGGCTGCTCCTCATAAACTCTTCAGGGCTGAAAGGTGAAAAATGTTAAAATATTTCCAAGTGGTTTGTATCCAAATGATCTGAGTTGAGCTGTGGGGAATTTGACCAAAGAGGACAGCAAAAATCTGGTGACAGGTTTCATTTAACATCCCTGCTTGTCCTAATGAAGTTCTTGAAATGGGGAAATGTAGAAAATGTAGAAAAAAGGGTAGAAATTTTTTCACAGATCCTTGTGCTACAGACATAAATTCAATTTTATAGCTGATTTAGGGCTCTTTCCAGTAAAATCCATAAATTAACTTCAGGATAATGCAAGAATATAGGATAATATAAGAATATAGGATGATATAAGGTAGCATCCATGTGTCTTGATATAGCTGAGAATTTTTCTTCTCAATAATCAGACTGATTTTTTGTTTTCTGTGCTATGAGGAAGAGCAATGAGGCCACCCAGGAGAATCTGTGGTCAGCATCTTGGATTGGGCTTGTGAGGGGGAAAAAAAGTACATTAAGAAATTCTTTGTGCTCTTGAAAAATGTAAAAAACAGCACCAGAAACTGCTGCAGTGTTTTGCTGCTGTTTTGTGCACAAGGTGTGGTGTTTGTGGAATTCACTGCCCTGCCCTGGATTTAAAAGTCCACTTAAAAACTTGGGTATAAAACTTATGTAAAAAAATATAAATATTTCTGAGTGATAAAAAGGGTCCTTAATAATTGCAAGGCAGATTCAGGGAGACAGAAGGACTTTTAGTGGAAGATTATTTTAGCCATTTGCTTTTATCTTCTACTGCATTTACTGTTTATTATTTTGCTTAAAAAAAAAAAAAGTTGGTCTCACCTGTGCACTTATTATTGCAAAATTTTATTAGTGGAAAGCATTCTGAAAACAGAATGCTCTGAAGTGCAAGGAATTAAGTTAACCTAAGCTTGGCCTAGGAACAAGTTTATTATATATGTGACAAAGGAGGTTCACTTTGCTGGTAAATTTTAAAAGGTTTAATAAAAAAAAGACAAACTGGAGACAAAGACAATAAAGGAAAAGGTTCTTAGGGTGAGGTGCTGGACATGCAGCCAAGAGCACACCCTAACTCAGAGAACACTTCTTTAAATGCATCAACCTGTTGCTTATTCACAGACCTTCATGCATTATTCAAAATCAATCCCCTAACCTGTAAATCAACTTTTTTTGTGTCTCCATCCTGTTGTCTACTCCCTGATCAATAAATTCCTTCCCTGGAGTTCTGGTTATCTTCATCCAGATAGGATAATCCAAGAATGTGAAGAATTTCATTATTATTTTTTTACCATTCTCTGAGTCAGTTACATGAACAAAAGCTTTTTGCATCACCATGTTGTAGTCCAAGAAAAATATATTTATCACACTACTATTTCTAAGGTTTGTTGATAACAGCACTAAAAGAAACTATATTCACACTGCAAAGTTTTCCAACATTATACATAAAGCATTGATTTTAATATTTGTGAAAAGCCAATAATATAATATGTACTTATAGCAATATATATATAATAAAGTGAAACAAAATAGGAAATCATCCCAAGGGAGAAAAAAGCTACTAAATAAACTATTTGTCCACTGCTCTCAGGTATGCACTTGAACATTATTCCATTTAATTTACACCACAGGGTATGGGGAGCAAAATCTGATTTTCCTCAGCCCTTCTGCCTCCGTGTCCCACCGTGTGCTGCCTGCAGTTCTGTGTAAATGTTTGAATTGAAGGGGCAACATCACCTCAGCAGCCCTGTAGAGGAGAGAAACTGAGGGCATTTTGTTTCTGCACAGAGTGTTTTAATGTGGATTTACTCCAGGAACCTTTGTGCTGTCACAGGTGAGCCAGGAGCTGCAGTGGCTGTGGTGACAATGGAAATTTATACAAATTTCTGCTCTGCGCTCCCAGAGTTTAGAAAGTGCTCAGTAATGAAGGATGGCACGTCCCCAAAGCTACTTTTCTCCACATAAAATCATAAAAATTGGAAAAGAGCTCCAAGGTTGATGCCCAATCCTCACCTTGTCCCCAGCCCAGAGCTCTGGGTGCCACATCCAGGAATTCCTTGGGCACTCCAGGGATGGGGATCCAAACCTCCCTGGGCAGTTCCAAGCCCTGAGCTCCCTTTCCATGGGAAATTCCTGCTGCTGTCCCACCTGAGCCTGCTCTGAGGCTGTTCCAGGGAATTGTGCAGAGCCAGGAATTCCCCCTGAGCCTCCTTTTCTCCAGGCTGAGCCCCTTCCCCAGCTCCAAGTGTGAAAACCCAAGACCCATTGTCCATTTTTGGGTGCAGTCCCTGGGGACTCCACCTGCCCTAAGTGGGCTTCAATAAGTAGAACTGCTTTTATTGCCTTAATTCTGTTCTGGCCCCTTTTTTTGGGTAACTCTAAAAGGCATCAGCTCAGCCTCTCATGGATCTTACATCATCATTTCATCATTCCACTTTGCAGCTATTGCTCTAAATCCAGAATATTTACAAACTAAGACTTTTTATGGGTGTTGTCCCTGCTCTCCCCCAGTAAATTAGCAGGGCTAAATCACCTCACTTTTCCAGCCACAGGGCTTTAGTTATTTCCTTCCTGAGTGCCCTCCAGTCCCATTTTCTTCCTGATCACTCCAGGCTGTGGCTGGGAATCAGAACAGGAGCAGGAAACAAAGGAGCCCTGGGTTTGCCCCCAGGGAAATCCTCGTGGTCCTTTGACAAGAAGTGGTCTGTAAATTCTAGTGGGTCACAGGAAAGATGGAAACACATTTATCTGCATTTATATGCAGCTAATTATAGAGTGCTCTCATTTATCTAGGGGTGCACTGGAAGTGGCTTTGGTCATTAATTCCATCAGGTGTTTATGAAGAACCATCACAGAGCAGCAAACTGCCCCACAGGGTCCAGCTCTCGTTTCTTCTTGAAAAAGAATTTTTTATTTCCTAAGTAACACAGCAAATTATCATCATTATAATTACAATTGTAATCAGCAAATACTGAGATTTTTTAATTATAGGCAGGAAATAACTCAGGTGAATCTCTTACAACAGAATTAAATCAGGTAAACAATTCCCTTTTATCTGCTTTCGTGGAACTGAGGTGGCATCTTTGTTTTACAGGAGGGTTTTTTTCCCTTTTTTCCATGAGAAAGAATTATTTGGTAATGCTCTGTCCAAACTAAGATAATGTCAAATATACAGAAGCAAATTGCTTGTTTGAAAGATTTACACCATAAATATATAAAATATATCTGTGTAGGTGGAAATAATCAGGAAAAATTTAAATAAAGTCATAATTCTGGTCAGGACTGCATGGAAGCACTTTTAATGGGAACCATGCCCAGTGCAACACAAATCCTGTTCCAGGGTTACCTCAGGATTAGCAAAAATCCACAACTTCTCCAGAGATGATGACCATGGTTTACCTGAAGTCCTGTTTATACCTTTAAAATTGGTCATTTTTGGCTACTTTTGGATGCAAAGAAGGAGCTTTCTGCTTTTTTTTTTTTTTTTTTTTAATATTAACTTAATTTCTTTCTTTTTCCACCTGTCTTGACATAATAATGATGGAGACACGAGAGGAAGGACGAATCCTGGGAAAACAGAGGGAATGGAAATAAGGAAAACTACAGGAAGCATCAAGAAATAGAAATAGAATAATGTATTACTATTATTAATCTCTGTAACTACCAGCTGCAATGAGAAGACAAACCCAAAAAAGAAAGAGTGGCTGAAGACTTTATTTTGAGTTTAGAAGAAGAAACAGCCCAGGTCTGTTTGCTTTTTAAAGCAAACAAAGCAAAGTGTTGGCTGTGGAAGGAAATAAGGGCTGTGAGCAATATCAACAAACCCTGAAATGTGGTTTGCCACTGCTTTGAGCCAAACAAAGGAAATCTCTAAAACCTGCAGGACTGCAATTAGAAACCCGTGTGTTTCTGCTGGAATATTGGAATATTGTTTCTAAGGTTTTGTGGGGTCTGCTTGGTGCAGGTTAGCAGAAGTGAAGTGCACAGAGAGTTGTGGCTGCCCTGAATTCTTTTTTCCTCCCCAAAATTTGTTCCTGCAATGAGCTGGTGATGAAAAGCTGAGCACAGGGAGTGTCTGGGTTGAAGCAAAGAGCAGGTGAAGGAAAAGTCTGGTCTAGAGACAGTTATGGATTTCATCCTGCAAGGGACAGATATTCACAGATTTTAGCCCGTTTCCTCCAAGCTTGCACAGAAATTCAACCCTGGAGGAAAGCTTTTGGAGAAAAAAACTTTAAAGGTTTCCCTGCTAACTCTCACAAAGAGGGAAAACATACAAAAGCACAAAGTGCAGGGATTCTCTTAATTGAAATGAGGAGTAACTTCTCTGTGATGTTTCATTGGGAAAAAAAGAAATGAAAAGAGATGTAGAAGTACCTTTTAAAGACTGACTTTGTTCCTGTGCAGGTTCCTGCTCTCACTGCCTGCCCAAAGAGCTGCCAGTCCTGCCAGAGAGCATCCTGCTGTCCCTGCCAGGGGGGCAATTCCCAGGGGTGAAGGAGGTGAGAAAAAGGAGGGAATGGAACTCCAGCCACTGCCCTGGGGATCAGAGAGTGTCAGGAAAGGTGTGAGGGGCTGGGACATCAATGAGAGCTCAGCCCTTGGCATTCAGGGCATTCCCCCCCGATGTGTGCCAGGACCTGCTGTCCCTTGGCTCACCCTTGGAGCTGTGTCCTCACTGGGCTCAGGTGCCCAAAAACAGATCTGAGCTCCTCTGGGCTTGATTTTCAGCTGGCTTGGGTTCCAAACCAGAGCCACTTTGGATTCTGAGCCACCAGCATGCCACAGGATGGAGGTGAGTTGGAATATTTGTGCTGTGCTGCATTGCATTTTTGGGGCACAGGAAGGTGAGTTGGATTATTTGTGCTGTGCTACATTGCATTTTTGGGGCACAGGAAAGTTGGATGTAAGTGATTTGGATTATTTGTGCTTGGCTACATTGCATTTTTGGGGCACAGGAAGGTGAGTTGGATTATTTGTGCTGTGCTACATTGCATTTTTGGGGCACAGGGAGGTGAGTTGGAATATTTGTGCTGTGCTACATTGCATTTTTGGGGCACAGGGAGGTTGGATGGAAGTGAGTTGGATTATTTGTGCTTGGCTACATTGCATTTTTGGGGCACAAGGAGGTTGAATGTAAGTGATTTGGATTATTTGTGCTTGGCTACATTGCATTTTTGGGGCACAGGGAGGTGAGTTGGATTATTTGTGCTTGGCTACATTGCATTTTTGGGGCACAGGGAGGTTGGATAGAGGTGAGTTGGATTATTTGTGATGTGCTACATTGCATTTTTGGGGCACAGGAAGGTTGGATGTAAGTGAGTGGATTATTTGTCCTTTGCTGCATTGCATTTTTGGGGCACAGGATACCACAGGATGGAAGTAAATTGGATTATTTGTCCTTTTCTGCATTGCATTCCTGTGCAGCCTTTGCCAGTGAGGGGTTAACAAAGCTTTAAATGGATTTAATGGTAGGATTTAATTGTGCACTGGGGGACTTTTGGGAAAGCCTTCAGGACAATGGTCCTGGAACCACAAATGAATTTCAGGGAAAGGGAAGAGATGTGGACGTCTGTAGAGAGGGGGCATGAGGGAAAACAACAGAGGCAAGAAAATATATATTGCTTGCTTTACATTTTGCTGCTGAGATGGGGGACTGGGAATGTTCACCTTTCAATCCTTTTGTCACCACCAGCTCTCATCACTAATTAGATATCTCCAAAAAATCCCTGGCAAGATCCATGAGGAAGCTTGAACTGCATATGTCTGTATAAGTTATCAGCTGAAAATGTAAACAATATTCTCATCACTTTTTACAGGCTCCCAGAGAAACTGTGGGGCAGAAAATGTCTTGTTGACAGATCTAGCCAGGTTTTTGTAGATAAAAAATTAAATGTTTGATGCTTGTGCTGGCTGCCACTGAGAGCAGAATGTTGAATTTATGGGGAAGTTGCAGAGGATGGGTTTGATTTAATACTTTACAAGTTAGAGCCTCATAATCAAGTTGTTAGAGGAAATCATAACTTGCTAAACCCAGGCAGATGCACTGCAGGCAGGGAGAAGAATTCTCTTTTTCACCATGCCCTGCCTTTTCCAAAGTAAATTCTTGCTTTAAAAACATCTGTACACACACAAATATTGAAAGCATGGCTCTGAGGTGGAAATAAGTGTTAAAAATAAGTGTGTGAGGAAAAATAAGGGGGTTTAAAAACCCTTCAGGATTCAGATGAGGAATTACATCTTTGTTTCTTGCTGTTGGGAAGTTAAGGGCAATAAAAGCCATAAATCCATGGATGCATTTTGACCTTGCTGTGTTTGCTTCCCCATCCTTGCCTCCTAACCTGCTGCACAATGGGCATTTCCTGCTGTCCCTTACTGAACTAATGAAGTTCTTCACCTCCAAAACTCCTTCCAGCACAGGGAATAATGAGTGCAGGTTCTGCTGCTCTGGTTTTCTGCATGGATGGGTTGGTTCATCTGGGGGTGCTCACAATTAAAAGCAATATTTTCATGGTGATACTCAGCAGGAATAATGATGGAAGAATGTGGATGCTGATGTGGAAAATCATAAGAACTAGAGTTAGCTGTTAAAAGTGAAGAATTCTAGTTTCCTATTGGTTTTGCCTAGGAAACATTCTGGGGGAAAAACAGAATTGAGATCATGACCTTTGCTTAATGTAGCTATTTACCCTCTTTTTATGTCTGACTGTGTTTTCCTGTGTTCCTGGTCACTGATAATGAACCTCTGTTGTGCTGGGGAAGCACCAGAACACTTCTGAAGGATTTCTTGAAGCACTGAAAAAAATTCTTCTTCAGATGGTTTAAACATCATGTATTCAAATGATAGTCAGACACTGTGAGATAGTAATTTCAGAATTAATTGTGGTAGCTCTGCATGCAAAGCTTCTCCAGGCTTCAAAAGACAATTGAGAAATTGATAAGAAATTGTTTTGAAAGCTCTGATGCTCTGGCTGCTGCCTGTGCAGTTTTTACTTTACTGTAAGAATGCAGGGAATTTGGTTTGTGGTTTTTTTGTTGTTTTGTTTGTTTTTTTGTTGGTTGGGGGTTTTTTTGTGGTTTTTTTGTGGGTTTTTTTGTTTTTTTTTTTTGGAGGGAAGGCTTTTTCCCCTTCTCTTTTGGTTTGTTTGTTTGAAACTGGAAATGCTCTGCCCAGCTCTGTAATATCCCTCTCATGAAAGAAGAACAAGCAGAAGATACGATTCTTCTATCTACTTTAGAAAATAACTGAATATCCTTTAATATCAAGAAAATGTTGCTATTTAAAATCCCATTTTCCAATCCCAAACCCCACATTTCAAGCCCTGAAGTGTTGCTTGAATGGCACATTGATAATTATGCTACCACCTGACCTTCCTGTGTTTCTCCTAAGAATTTTGCCATAAACTTTTGGCTGGAATGTTTCTTCCACAATCTCTCAGCTTCCTTCTCATGTGCCAGAAGCCTGAACAGTGCCTGCCAAATTCCCTGCTTCCTTCCTGATTTACCTCCTGCTTGCACACCAAGATCAGGCTTTAATTAATCATCCATGATATGATTCATGAAGGGAGATACAATATTAAATCACTCTGACAAAGGAGCCATTTCCTTTTCCTTCTGACAGGCTCCAAAGAGCCTCTGGTTTGGATTTCTCTGTAGTTTGAGCTCTGCTGGAGGATGGGAACTCCCAGCCTTGAGTTCCCAGAGGGGATGGGAAAGGTAAATATTGCACATTTCTATAACAGAGGAGGATCAAGGGCATCTTTGGCCATTTTCTCCTCCAAATCCTTACTCCAGATAGAAAATTCAGACCTGATCTTGAAGCTGGATTGGATTCTGAACCAGGGAAATTTGGGGATCTTGAATGACACAATTCCACTCTGGCAGTGGTTGATCAGTTCCAATAAAAGAATATTATTCCTTATGTGCAGTTCAAATTTCCCTGGCTGCACCTTGTTCTTGGTGCCTCTCACCCTTTTTGGAAAGGCCCCTGAGGTGGGTCTGGCTCTTATTTTACCTTTAACCTGTTCTTCAGCCCCCTGATTATCCTTTTCTCACCAATGTGGTGGCATTGATAACCTGCAGCTGCTCACTAAAAGTTAATTTTGTACTGCCTAGAAAATAAAAATGCATCTTATGGTTTATGGTCTAAGTCCTGGGCAACATCTCCCTTCTTTTCACACACCTCCCTCCCAATTTTAATGCCTTTCTGTTCAAGTTTTCCAAGAATATTCTGCCTTCCCTGTATACATGGAAATAAAATTACAACTAAATTTTGTAATCTTTGGATCCTAAGGAATGGCCTTGACATGTGGCTTTTATAAGTTTTATTTCATAAGCATTGACAGTTTTCTGGAGTGTATTTTGGGGTTTTTTTTCCCACTCTGTAATAGGTTTCAAGAGCAGGAAAGAAATCTGAGGCAACTCAGTGCTGATGTGTGTCCATGAAGGATTTTCCTTTAGGTGAGGGTGGTTCAGCTAAAGGAATATTTTTACTCTCCTCACTGATTTCTGCAGACTAAGAAAACCCACTGCAATTTTAATATTCTTTACTCTCCTCACTAAGGAGACTAAGCCATTACCCACTGCAATTTTAATGAGAGGTCTTTGCTAGAAAAACACAGAAAAAATGGGTTTTCCTTCCCAAAAATTTATGCCCCTGAGGTACATAAATACCTCAGCAATATTTATTGCAGAAAAGCTGATAAGTATTGCTAATATTAATATATTTAGTGAATGAAGTAGCAGCTTTTAAATTCTCTGACCTCAAGGAAATAAAAAAAAATTACCTTTAAACTTAAGAAATTAAATTAAATTTCTCTAAGAAATTAAATTAAATTTTTGCTGAGAAACATTGGAGGATAAATGAGTGGGGTATGATTTAGAGTAAAGTACATGTTTGTTTTCTTAATTTCAAGTGTTCCTGGTTTCATTAGAATGAGCAATTTCCTCAGGACTTGATTCCCTGGATTTTTGTGTTTATGGGACTGATGTTTTCTGAACTAAAACAAAAGAGCAGCCTCTGCTGGCAAAAACCCCAAATGAAAGCAACACCAAAAAGTCATAAAAACCTACCCAACCTTCTAGAAAAAAAGTACTTTTCAGCTGCCTATACCAGCCTGTGGGGCTGAAAATGTGATTTTGAGGCTGCAGTGGAAGGAATGGAGATTTTTAGCAGCACTCAGTAAAGTGCAGTTCAAGTATTTATTCCTTCCTCCTTTATTCCTTCCCTGCCTTTGCCCTCTCCCAGAGGAAAGTTTTATTCTGCTTTTTTTTTTGTTTTGGTGTGTCTGTGTTAAATCTTTTGCTCACTCAAGGTTCTGCACCCTGTGAGAGGTTTTGCCAGCACTGGGCTGAGGAAAAACTTTCCATTTTAATGTGTAAACTCACTTTCCACTGTGTTTGGCCCTTGAATGTGTATTTTAAACCTTGTGCTCTGGAGGAAGTCTTCATGTTTGATAAATTGTTGTCAAGCAAGGGTTCCATGCTGTGGCTGAAGACTCATGATAATTCAGAATTTGTGCTGCAGGTGGAATTCCAGTTCAATTTGTAACAACTCAGTTTTTTTGGGGTTTTTTTTTTGGGTTTTTTTTTTTTTTTTTTTTTTTTTTTTTTTTTTTTTTTTTTTTTTTTTTTCCCCTAAAATAAAAAAAAATCCTGTTGTGCTAGGATGTAAAATTCATATTTTTTCCCTAAAAAAATAAAAACAAACTGCCAAAATTTCTACTGCTTCAACTGACCACTTCCTATCCTTTCTCTTGGCTAAAATATTCTTTCTCAGGAAAGCCAACCACCACTTTTAGCAGTAAAATGCCCCAGGAAATTTATTGTGATGTGGAAAGAATTTAATTCTAATCCTACTCAGGAAAATCAGCATCTGCAGCTGCTCAGGTGGGAATTTGGAATATGGGAATAATGAATGAGATGGGAGTAATGGAGAATTTGAATGAATGTGCAGTGAACAATTTCAAGGATTCTGAGCCACATTCAGGTGAGTGAAACTTAAATTATTGGGCTGAAAGGGTGGATTTTGCTGCTCCAGAAGCTGTTCTGTAAAAATCCAAACCAAAATGAGAGGTTTTGGTTCCTCAGTCCCTGTGATCTTTTCTTAACAATGGTAATGAGCATAATTAGAGGAATCTGCTAAAAGGTTAACAACTTGCAGAACTGCTGGGAATTTGAAAGCAAATGGATTTTTAATTTTTTTCCCCCCAGTTTCTAATTAGAAGTCTCATCTCCTGAATTTTCCTCCTGAAAATATCCCACCAGGAATGACTCTGAATGCTAAGGAGAATATGTGTCCTTGCTTTGCTTTTTATCCCTTATTTTTTTTTTTTTTTTTTTTTAAGGGGTTATTTAATTTACAGCAGCTCTTTAGTTAGTGGCTGGTTAAATGTTCTGGTTAAATGGGGGAGGTTTTCTGTAGGGGAAAGAGCTGAGCTGGGCTTGCTCATGACCACAGGAAACTGCAGGGGAGGCTGGGGATGGGTGGATCCTGGAATCTGATGGAATCTGATGGAATTTGATGGAATGAGATGGAATTTGATGGAATCTGATGGAATCTGATGGATTCTGATGGAATCTGATGGATTTTGATGGATTCTGATGAAATCTGATGGATTCTGATGGAATCTAGTGGAATGTGATGAAATCTCATGGAATCTGATGGAATCTGATGGATTCTAATGGATTCTGATGGAATCTGATGGATTCTAATGGATTCTGATTGAATCTGATGGATTCTGATGGAATCTGATGGAATCTGATGGATTCTAATGGATTTTGATGGTATCTGATGGATTCTGATGGAATCTGATGGAATCTGATGGAATTTAGTGGAATGTGATGAAATCTGATAGAATTTGATGGAATCTGATGGAATCTGATGGAATTTGATGGATTTTGATGGATTTTGATGGATTCTGATGGATTCTGATGGAATCTGATTAAATTGGATGGAATCTGATGGAATCTGATGGAATCTGATGAAATCTGATGGATTTTGATGGATTCTGATGAAATCTGATGGATTCTGATGGAATCTGATGGATTCTGATGGAATGTGATGAAATCTCATGGAATCTGATGGAATCTGATGGATTCTAATGGATTCTGATGGAATCTGATGGAATCTCATGGAATTTAGTGGAATGTGATGAAATCTGATGGATTCTGATGGAATGTGAGGAAATCTGATGGAATCTGATGGATTCTGATGGATTCTGATGGATTCTGATGGAATCTGATGGAATCTGATGGAATCTGATGGATTCTGATGGATTCTGATGGATTCTGATGAAATCTCATGGAATGTGATGGAATATGAAGATTCTGATGGAATCTCATGGAATCTCATGGAATATGAAGATTCTGATGGATTCTGATGCAGAAAGAAGAAATGAAGGGTTCAGTTCACATTTCCAGCCCAGACTGAGCTGCCTCAAGTGCCAGGGTAGGATCAGAAAAGTCCCAGCTGAGCTTAAACATCAAGGAAAATTAAAAAAATGCTTTTCAAACCTCAGCATTTGCTCTGATGAGCTTGTAGAGAGCAGCTTTTTTACCTACATAATCCTTCTGCTGTCTGATGTGAAATTAGGACTGAATGTGGCAGCAGGAAAGAAAATTAACAACTTTATTTGCCTGTGTTGTTTTGAGGCCAGGTGGCACTGGAAATAAAGACAGGATTTGTTAGTTGGCAGTGCCAACATTGCTCTTCCTGCCACTGGATGGCAATGTTTGACTAAAAAAATGAAATATTTGTGAGGAAATAAAAATTATTCCCTCTTCTCATAACACATCTTCATTTGGGTCTTTGGCTTTCTGAAATCTGAAGAGGAGGAAAATATAATATTGCATTAAACTACAGCTAAATTTCTTTGCTCTGTTTGTTATTATTATCCCAACAGTGCTTAGAAAACTCTTGGGTTCTGAACTCCAGTGGGTTGGATGTTGAAGAAAATGTTGGACACAGTAGAAAATTCACATTTTCCATAAGTGCTGGTTGCTGGCAGTGCCCCCTTTGCCATCCTGCCTCTTGCTAGGAAAAGCAGGTTGGTAATTAGTGCACATTAATTTTGCCCCAATGAATATTTATGCTTCAAATGGCACAGGTGCTTTAAAAAGTGAAACTCTCTGGTGTGTCAGGTGAGGTTACAAGTGGTGTTTGTCAGACAGGATTAATTTGAGGCAAACAAATGTAGGTTAATAGAGCTGTTTATTCCTGCTTAAATGCTGAATGCTTAATTTATGGTAGAACTCAGAACAAGTTTAATTGGCTGGGTCAAAGGGAGTGTTTAATTTAGCATTGTATCTTCAACAGGGAATAATGTAAGAGTTTGCTAAAAAAGATCCAGAGATCTCTTTTCTTCCACACATTTGTTGGAGGTTTTTTTGTTTTGTTATTATTTTTGCTTTTTAAAACTGAATCTCTACAGAGGAGCTCCACAGCTCTGTTACATTTTTGTGCAAACACCTCATTTCTTGTAGGTTTTGGGCTTATTTTGTTGTATAAAAAGAAAAACCTCATTCTTTGTAGCTCTGCTCTGCCATCAGCCAGAATTTGTGTGGATTATTTGGCTTTGGGCCAAGTCAGCAGTTGCTTGGGGACTCATTTTGTTTGATTTATTTGCAATTTGGCCAATGAGGAAGGAAAAAGTGGATTGCAGTGGAGATAGAATGAAATTCTGTGATTTTATCTGCACCAGGCTTGTTTGCAGGATAAGTTTGAGGAGTCTGGACACCAAGGAAGAGAGGAGTGTGAGGAGAGCAGGTGCCCACCTGGCTGAATAGATTTAGAGGAAATCCACAGTTACTTTAACAGGCCAGTTTCTGATTAAAGGATCCATTCATTTTTAGCACTGCTCCCAGTAAAACCTGCTAGTTCAAATCTGTATCTAGATATATTTGGGTTATTTCCAAAGATGGGGTGGGAGCCCTCCAGTCTGGCTCCCAAGGATGGAATTCCTGCCTGGAATCCTGGAATCCTTTTAACCCCACAGAAGCTCAGGCAGTGTGGTTATAAACACAGGGTCACCCCTGAGCACAGCACAGGGGGAAGAGCTTCCCATGGCAAGGTCCTTGCCTGGAATTTGGTGGGGAAAAAGATTTGGGGTGCAATTTCCTGTGGAAATGGACTCCAGTGACATCAGCCCATTTGCCAGACTGACTCCCATGGAAATGGGAAATGTTTTATTTTGTCTACATATGAAAATTTGCACTCTTCTCACAGAGAATAATATTTGATGAACTCATAGCTCCTTTAGAGCTCTCCCTATATGCCAGGAGGTTTTCCTTTCCTTGCAATAATCTGCTCAAAAGTAGAAGTGTCAGGGAGGTTTTGGACAGATAAATAATCTTTAAACTCCATTGGGGCTGAGCATGATCCACTGTAAATGTGTCTGCTTCCATTTGCCTCTCCAGCTCCTGAGACACGGAGCAGGGAACTGGAAAAAAAGCAAGGGAGAGTGATAAAATTTTTATTTGCTATCAGCTGTGACACCATGGAAACATTTGTGTTTGAAATCAGAGGTGTTGGGAGCACCAAAAGGACAGAAAAATCTGGTGTAGCATGAAGGATAATGAATTTGTGGTTTGTGTTTTATGTAAGTATTGAAGTGATTGACAGATGTTATTCTTAGAAACTTTCTGATATTAATCCACACACATCTGGATGCTTTGCAGCTGAAAAACTTGGCAAAACATCCTAGATTTTTATTATTTGGTGGGAGATCAGCTCCCTTTGCATTTCCATTTAAAATTTCCTTGGGTTCACACTGCAAAGAGGGTTTCAATAGGATGCCCAAGATTCCTGTAATTACAGAGCAAGGAAGGGAAGATTCTTCTGCATTTCTGGATAGTGTCTATGGAGATAAGAGGAATTTATCCTTTGGATTTACTCTAATGTGCTGCTTTTTGTCCAGATCAGAGTGTTCACAGGATTTTATTCTGTTTAGATGCTGCTCCAGTGCCATTTTTTAAAGTCAGCCTTCTTGGGTCCCCTCCTTGGGGTACAGGTAGCAAAAAACATTTTTTTTTCCTTTTCTTTTTGTCTCTGTATCTAAATTTTGGATTTGGGAAGCATGAGGTGTGGGAAGAGAGCAATACCAAATATATTTGACGTGGAGAAACAAAGAGGGAGGATCAGAAAACTTTCCTCATGCTGAGCTGCTCGTGATAATTCTATTTTTCCATTAATATCTATTTTTTCTGTGATGACTTTGATATGCTTCTCTGCCAGCTGCACATTTTCCCAGAGGATTTGGGAACATCTGCCTTCCTGGCTTGAGCTTTCCAGTATCCTGACCTGGGGAGATGCTGTTGTGGGGGTGATGAAGGAACCAGGATTCACTCTGAGCCAGAAAAGACTTGGTGATTAAGGGGGAAATGGATCCTTCCCTTTGGCTGTGGGGTTTGGTGGCTTTTCTTGGATTTTAATTGGTTGGTGGATTTTATTATTTTTTTTTTTTTCTGAGCCCTTAGAATGGCACCACTGCATTGGGAAACTGCTGTAGGTGCTGCCACTCACCAGGATTTCCATCCCAGCTGCATCCTGAGCATTTACCAATGTTAAAAATCATCTGAGCCTGGTGATGTGTAAATACCAAAGGCTGGTTCTGTGACTGTGCACGTGGAAAAAACCTGAAGGGAGGAGGATTCTGAGAGCATCTGAACTTCCCATGACCTGCTACCTGTTGATCACCAGCTGAGTCTGCTCCTGCTCTTGAAAAAAATGCCAATTATTTTATATGTAAAATAAGAAATCTTGACTAATATTTAAAACCCTGGTGTCTATGTAAGAATCTATTCCAAAATAGATTATTACATATTATTATATGTTATTGTATATGTATATTTATATTATTTATATTTATATTTATATTTATATTTATATTTATATTTATATTTATATTTATATTTATATTTTACATTATTATATATGTGTGCATAATTATATATTACAAAAATATTCAGTGTCAAGTGTACTATGAGCAGAGTAAAAGTCTTTAAAAGGTGATGCTACAGCAATGTAAAGAACAGTTTTGCCACCCTCAAAATTCATTCTTTACCTGTAAAAGTGGTTGTAACTTGTCCTATTTTGGCTGTTCATGGTCAGATATCATTGGCTGTGTTGCTCAGACCCCACCAAGTGTTTATTTCTACATATATATAGATATATTATATATATATATTTATATATATATATAATATATATATAGAAATATATATAATATATATTATATTTATATTTATATTTATATTTATATTTATATTTATATTTATATTTATATTTATATTTATATTTATATTTATATTTATATTATATATATATATAAATACATGTAATATCCTGTTATATACTCATTCTGGGAGGTGGGAGATCTCACCTCGGGAAGAGATAAATGCAGTAACAATTCCCCAGAGCTGCCCAGGCACTGTGAGTGCCGGTGGGGCTGCACAGAGGGGAGCAGCAGGGTGATTTTCCATCCATCACTGCCATCCCTGAGCCTGTGGGGCTCTGGCAGCTGCAGGAACAGCTGTACCCCAGCCCCATTGTCCTCTGACCACCCCACAGGAGGGTAGGAACACAAAAAATCGGAATATTCTGAATGCCACTGGCTCATTAGGCACATTCCCACAATGAGATCTAATTGTTGAGAGTTCGCTTGGCACGAGGAAAGGCGTTTGCAATGGGACAAGTGTTTCACAGCTTTAAAATGCCAGCAGCGTTTTCCCAGCCGGCACAAAGGGGGAGGAAAACTCTCCACAGATGGGTTTAATTGCTCCTTCTGGCCTTGGTTCCTCCCCAGTTCTCAGGGAAATCTCAGCCTTTATGGCAAAGACAAGAACTCCTGGCGTGGAGATCCAGGTGCCACAGGGGGATGGGGAAGGTGGAGAATTTTCTGATCCCACAGGCAGCATGAAACGAGATCTCTGTCCTATTTGTCATCCTGCACTCATGGGATTTCGGGATTTGAGCTCCACCTTCCTCCTGGCTGAATTTTTCTGTTTGCTGATTCCTTTTGTGCCTTGAGGATTTTGGGGTTTTCAGAAGAGCTGGACTTGTCCAAGGCTGTGCTGGAGATGGGATTTTTATTTAACTAAAAGAGGGAAAGAGATATTGGAGACCTTTGTAAATAAAGAACTTTTGAAGGGGAAGAAAGAATGATTTAGGGTTAGGAGCTGTCCCAATCTAAATTTCATCATCTCAAGAGGCTGAGCCTTGCTTTGCCTCCTTTCTCTTTCTCCAGTGCATTGAAGATATTTAATTAATTTCAGCATTTTTTTCCTTCAGGTTCAGCACCTGCTAAACTTTCTGTAGGGTTTGATTTTGGTGCTGCATGTCAAACCAAGCTCTAGGCACTCCTCCTTTTCCCCAGCTCATCATTTTGATGCAGAATTTTGGCTGCAGAGCTCTCATGGGTTTGATGAGTGTGTTTTGCTTGGCAGGTGTAGGAGCCATATGGAGCTGAAAGCTGAGACAGGCTCCAGACTTGGGGAGATACTGGGAAAAAAAAATCAAATCTGACACAGCTGCTATTTCTGCTTGGAAACTGGAGTGAATTTCTTACATGGCACTGCACCTCAAATCATGGCAGTAGTGAAGAATTAATTGAACTGGAATCTATGACATATATATTTTAATATATAGCAGAGCACTGCATTTCCAGTTCCTCTGGTCAAAGGTTGTTTCAGCTCTTTCTGTGGCTCTCACTTCATTTATTATAACTTCATTTATTATAACTTCATTTATTATAACTTCATGGCAACCTTCAGTATTTTACTTCAAGCAATGACAGAATTACTCTTTGCTTTTTATAACTATACAATGTGGAGAGTGTTGGTTAACAGTGCTTTTTACTTATTTATAGTAATTTTATTTCCTCTTCCTTCTTCTTTTTTTCTTCTTTTTTAAAGTGTTTCTGGCTCTGAAAAAAAATGAGAAGCTGCTGAATCCCAAGATCTCATTATTAACATGTAGCTCCTTTTATGTTTGTCTGTTCCACCTCTCTCTTCTCTGAAAATAAAATTCTCTGTTCCATAATAAGGTCCAGTCTGAGCTGAGAGCAGAACTCTAATGATGTTATAAGCATTAAAGAAATTTTAAAAAAAGTTATTTGGATTTGAAGGACAGAAAAACAAAGTGTGATGCTTTGGGATTTCCTGTTGCTGGTTGTTGGTATCTCCTGCCTCCTCATTTTCTTTGAATCTTCCTGAAAATTGGGCAGACATGAATGGTATATCTGAATAATGTACATAATCAAAATAAACAGAGAGAATGATGGTTGTGTAGTGTTTGCAGCTACTGAAAGACACTAAAACCCCGTTTTTATTTGGGTGAACTCACCCACATTTGTAGGATTTCACACTTCCCACCAGCAAGATTGCTTCTGTTGGTGCTGTTATTTCACACACATATCAAAACAACAATTGCCATGTGTCCTCTTATGTCATGGATATTAAAATGCAGCAGAATATTTTGGGTCTTCTGTAGTGATCTAGTGTGTGGAATAATTACAGAGAATTCAGAGCTATGGGTTAGGGCTTAATCTTCCAATTTTAGTCTTTCATTTTGAGAAGGTAAATGAAATATTTGACTTGTGACAGCAAGGAAGCAGCTCTAGCAAAGCTCTAGTAACTTCTGAAAATAAATATATATGTGTGTTATATGGAATAGAAATGGAAAATGTGTGATCCAGCTTAGCTGGAGCCAAAGGTGATCACAGGGATGGCAGATTTTGCCACTTCAGAGGGTGATTATTCCTCTGAGGAAGGGGATATGGGACATGGATTTATCAGATATTAGGAAAAATTATTGAAGGAACTCATAAAGAGGAGCTGCTTTGAACAGATGTTTGGGTTTTTCATGTTTGGACATATTTGGGCTAAAGAAAGAGGGAACTGTGAATGTAACACTTGTGAAAAACTGTGAAAAGGAGGGAATAAATGGGAATATTCATATGGACATGCCAGGGAATGATCCTGCATGGAGGAATGTCTGTGATGTGCATTCACATATAAAATTAGTTTTATTTTAAATGGCACTCAGAATGGCTGGGCTGTTGGAATGCTTGTTTTCCCATTGATAAACAGAAGGAAAGATGGACAGCTTGAGCATGACACTTGGAGAATTTGAGAGAATTTGAGAGAATTTAAGAGAATTTAAGATAATTTAAGATAATTTAAGATAATTTAAGAGAATTTAAGAGAATTTAAGAGATAAGCACTTCCCCCTTACTTATTCTGTGTCATAAATTTATTTCTTCTGCTCCCTGGAGTTCTCTTTCTTCCTTCTTCATTCTCAGCATTAGAAGCTCACATTCTATTTTCTTTTCCTTTATATATTTTTTTTTTAATGGAAACTATGGAGCAAATTCCAACTGCTCTGCATTGTCTGACAATATAAAGTTTTCCCTTCTTTTCCTGTTTCACTGTAATTTTTGTAACTGATTTCCTTCACAGTCAGGATTTAAAAATGAGCACTTTGAGAGGCACCTTGGGGAACTTGCCAGCCCTCCCCACGTACATGTATTGACCAGAACATTTAAATGATGTATTTTGGCACATTCCAGAGAGCCCTGACCTTGGAATTTTTGTGTTTTCTGAAACCAGGATGGCCAGGGAAGGTGTCACCCTGCAGCTCCAGGGAAAGGATGAAAAATTCACCTTTCTTGTTCTGAATCCTCCCTGCTAAAACCTCTGCTCTGAGTGGGAGTGTGCAGTAGAAAATTACCTTTATTAACAAAAGTACAATGTCAAATGAATGTTTTTTCCCCATTAAAACAGACTTTTCCCATCCCAAGGAGCTGAACCATCCCATCCATGGTGTGTCCAGGGTGTTTTCTGAAAGTGGTTTTTAGTCCAATGCATTCCCTCATCTCAATTCAGTTTAATTTCCCCCGATCTTGAGGATAATAAAGATGATACATGTTAATTATGCACATAAAAAGTAACATGCCTTACTTTAATTAGTTAAGTGATCAGAAGCAGAAATATAAAAATATACAGTCTATATTTACCAAGCTGCTTTACTTAGAAAAAAAAACCCAAAACCTCCCACAAGCTGGTGCTGAAAGACACCCAACACAAATTAATTTATTTCCCTGAAATAGTTTTACTTGTAAATCCACTGCTATTGCTTCCTTTCCAGATTTATTTCCTGGCTACTTATTTCTCCTTGATTAAAATATATCCTGATTAATGCTGAGCTGAAAGGCTTTGACTGTTCAGGAACTGACATTGCAATGAGTTTTTCAACTTGCAAAATTGCCTGGAGGGGATCTGCTCCTTCAGATTGTGGTTTTTTTTTCCCCCCATGGTAGCCTGATTAGAATATCCAAACACATCTTTCCTTATGCACAAGCTCTCCTGCTCACTTAAAAAAAAAATTTAAAAAATTGGAATGGTTATTCATCAAGGTGCACAAAATAGAAATATTTATGTGGCGTGCAAGAGCAGGGGAAATGTGTGTTCTGCTTCTCCCTCTGAAGAATTCCATGGCTCTGGCTCTGCCAAATCCATGTCCCTCATTTTCCAAGCTCAGCTTTGCCTGGTGAAGCAGACAGGATCACCTGCAGTGCATCAGCTTTGGCATTAAAAACCCCACAGCCTCTGGATTTCAGAATTTACTGGCATAGAAAATGCTAATTTGCAGGAAATTTATTTACAGTGGTGTCAAGAAGACAATATTAAGGCTCTTTACTGAAGAAATGTGTAAGTAAATAAATAGAAACTCAATATAGAATGTAAATTAGGGATCAATTATACAATTTATTGGGTGCTACATGGATTTAACTTGGATTTAATCTCTGCTGCACTGGATATCAGGCAGGTCCTAAACAGAGTGTGCCTTCCAGAGAATAAATGAACAAATGATTTATTTACCAGAAGCTGTTTGGGAATGTTTCCCTTGGCAATCCTGCTGTGTTGTAAACCAATATATTCAAATATCTGCAGCCCCTTCCTGCTCTGGGGAAAGGTTTTTAATCCCCCTTGCTTGGTTCTCTCTTTAAGGAGTCATTATGCCCCATCACAGTAAGAGCATGAAAACAAAGGAGATTTACAACATTTCTAATTATTGAACTTTACTAGAGAATAAAGCAGCAGGAAATAATTTCCTAATAACTGGATTTCAACAGCTCTGCATTAAAGCTTAATGAGGTGATCCTTTACCTGAAACCCCTCAGTTTTTAGATCAAAATAATCCTGAATTGAATTCCTGGATTCCACCAGCAACTCCTGCCTCCCCTGATCTTTTTTTCAGGAGACATTGGTTTGGGGATTATTTAGGGGAAGTTGTTATTTTTGGGTAAAAGGACATAAATGTATTATGGAATTAATGGAGCTCTGATAGAAAACATCACCTTTATATTTAATTATCACAGTGATGTTTAAATCTGTTTGTCTGAGCCAGGCTCTTCCTTTCTTAAGGAAAATTTACTTTGCTGTGCTTTGCTGCCACTGGCAGTGAGTGCAGACAAATTTCCACCATGGGAGGGAATTTTGGGCACCTGGCTCTCAGGGTGTGGCTTTGGGCATCAAAAACTGACCCCTCAGTTCCAAGAGCTGGAAATGACTGAGTTGTATCAGTTTTTGGTTTTTTTCTTTTTGTTTTGTTTTGGGTTTTTTTGGGTTGTTTGTTTGTTTTTTGTTCTTTATTTATTTGTTTTTTAATTTTGGATTATTTTTGGCATTTTGTCAGGTGGTTTTTTTCCTTGTTTAGTTTTTAAAGGTCACCTAATTCACCTGGCTAATCGTTTCCCCAAAGAAATGTAAATTTCAGCAGCAGTTGGATCATATTCTGAGTGTCTCAGCCTGGAGAAGCAAATCTCTTTTCATTCCTTCCAGAAATGGGGGAAGATTTGTTTGGCTGCAGAGTGCATGAGGGGAAGGTGTGAAAAGGAGGAAAAAACAAGAATTTCATTGTTATATATGATGTGATCTTGAGTTGTATTACCTCAGTTGCTTCTTTTGCAAGTTAATACTGAGAAGTGAGAACAAAAAGTGATCTTCTGCAGCCAGGGATTGAAGGGATGTTACCCCAGAGACTGTCAGCAGTGAAATTTGCCTGTGATGTGCCCATTTGAGCTGTTTTGGAAACTTTTCACTAATTTATTCACAAATAATTTATTCACAAATAATTTATTCACAAATAATTTATTCACAAAATTCTCTATTAGCAAACTTAGAGATGCCTCATAGCAGGTTCAGAATTACATGTAAAAATTGGAATCACACAAGAAGAGGAAGGAAATGCATCTCAGAAATGGCTGGGATTATTTCATTAACTGGAATAAACATCATGGTGAGGCAGCCCTGCCCAGTGGGTGGCATGGTGGGATAGTGGTGTCTAAGAATAAATAAGTGCCTGTTTAAAAAAATATATATTATTATTGAAGAACAATTTTAAAATAGTTAAATAAAAAATTTTAAGGTTGGAATATAAGGCCCTCATATTTTTATTTGTTGGATAGCAGTAGTTAGGAACATGAGTAATGGATTAGGGTGACCTTTCCATGTCCTTTCCACCCTGGTGCCAGGACTGCTGGAAATGCTGTTTTTTTTGGTTAAACCCATCCCCAGCAGGTTCACAGCCTCTGAAAATGAAAAAGCAAAATAATTCACTCTTATTCATTATTTTATTGAGGGATTATGGGGGGACACCTTGTTTTGAGGCAGGTGGGGACAGGCCTGGGCATCTCCTCCTCTCCTAAAAGGGGCTGTTTAATTCATCCCCCTCCAACAAAATCCTTCAATGAACATTTCCATTTAAATCCAAGCAGGAACATAGAAGGATGTGAACAAGGTGGATTTCAGTGGAATTTACAAAACTGAGTAGTATTTTTTAATTTTTTTTTTTTTTTTTTTTTTTTTTTTTTTTTTTTTTTTTTTTTGGGTAATTTTAGGACTAATCCCACTCTTGGCTCATCCATACTGTGGAAGACCTGGACTGAGCTGCTCATTCTGTCTCAGGGTGGGACAACCAGCATCTCCTTGGCTCTTGATAATCTCCTTGATCTCTTGGTAATCAAGTCTATTGAGCTTTTTTTTTTTTTTTTTTTGGCTGCAGGAGTTGCTGCTGCCTGGGTGAATAAGCACTGATTTCAGTCTGGAGGGGACTAGAGCTAAAAGTGGTAATTAAATAATAATTATGAAAAGTTGCCTTTCTGGATGATACCTGCCTGGCTTGCTTCCAGAAAAATTCAGTTCCTGTAGGAAACCCTTTGGGGATTGCTCCTGCAAAGGAGAAGAGGCAAAAGGCTGAATGTCAGCCCAATAATAATTTTATTATATATATCTTAAATATATAATATCTTAAAGCATGTTCCAAGTGCCTGTAGAACAGTTTGTAAGTATTTAAGAGCTGTTTTGTCAGCAGCACCTGTATTATTCATGGATAGTATTTGTGATAACAATTCATGGATATTCTGTATTTGTGGCTACCAGCAGAATGAGGAATCCTTGCTCCATGGGAGCTGGACACCAAAAAACTCCTATTATAAAATAAAAAGGACCTGATTTTCATGCTGAGGGAGCAGAGGTGCCTGGAGTGCAGGAGAAGCAGGACTTCTGGACAGCAAATTAATATGATTATGCAGAAGCTGATTTATTGTTTATTTTTAGCTTTAATTATACATTTTATGATTATATTTATATAATTTATATATATTTTATAATTATAATTATACTGTTCACGTGATCACACATGTTTTGATTGGTGCTTCTAGGCTATTTACATATTTTGTATGAGCTTTTAAGGTACCATGATTGGTTGCTGTTTGGAACTTTGCTGCTTGCCTTTATTTTGGGTCTTTTAATTTCAGTTTTCTCTTTTTTTTTAAATTATTTTTTTTAAATTTTATTTAGGACAATTTATGTTTCAGCAGTTTCGAAGGGTTTTAACAAGCTGCAGAAAAACACTTAAAAATGGTTTATTTTGTGTATTTGTTACAAACATTGATCTAAACTAAGAAATATACACAAAAACAGCTAAGCATGTGAAGAAACAGCAAAATATGCAGGAAAACAACTAGGCAGCAAAATATGGAGAAAAACAATTAAATATAGATTGGCTGGTGCATATGATACAGAGCAATCTGTAGCAACACCCTCAGTGTATTTTCTTTCACTGCCCTGTTAGGGTGACTCAAAAAAAAAAAAAAAACAACCCAAAAACCCAAACCAGGCAAACACCTTTAAAATCAATACAAATAATTGGCACTGAACAAAGCACTGGGGATCTCTGCTGTGGTTTTTTGCTCTTTTCCTTTGGCAAGATTTGATGGGGAAATTGCTGCACAGCTTCCAGCCACAAAAACTGTTGTATTTTCCTCCAGGTGTGGTATTTTCTCAGCTCATTCATTTCTCTGTGCACACATCCCTCCTGGCAGGGAGATGCTCTGAGCAGCTCTGCCAGCCTGGCCTTGCCAAGGTGGGAAATGATTCCTCCCACAGAGCAAAGTTTTTTTTACAGGGGCACTAAATACAAATTTTTACATTTTTAAATGGGTTGAAATCAGGATTTATTTTCTCAAAAGTTCACTCCTTGGCCTTTCCCAGGTGAGGCCCTCAGGGCTGAGGCAGGGATTGCTGCTGTTCACTGCTGTTGTGGTTTAAACATGAAAAAAAAAACCTTGTATGAAAAAGTGTCACACTTCTAAAGATGTCTAACAGGTTTTGATCTCTGTAAAGTCAAATACAGCTTTTAAAACCTCATATGCCCCCAACAAATGGTGCTTTTGGGGAAGAGTTGCTGTAGAGGAAAGCAAAATATGAGCCAGAAAATGAACAGGGAAAAGACCTTCAGGAAGGATTAGCCTTACAAATAATTTTGTCCTTCAGATATTTTCTTCTTATTTTCCATTTCCAATTAATAGTTGTGAATAAAGAGTTTTTCTTCTTGCATACTCCTTTTTTTTTTTCTGATGGAGATCCATCATGCTGGGAGGAATCTTGCTCTCCTGTATATGTTCATTTTATGTGTTTATATCTTCTGTCTGAAGTGTCCTCTGATCATCACAAGCCTGTTTGAACCCAAGTGGGCTGTGAATATTTGTTTCAGAGCTGATCCTGTCCCAGAAGGTTCTGCACTGGCTCCACAGCATCATCCAGAGCTCACTGTTTGTTCTTTATTTCAATTCTCAGACTCTACACAAGCAGACATTCAGCACAGCCATGCCATGTTATTTAAATATCTGGTGGTATCTTGAATGAGGCAATCACAAACCAGTCTGTGATTTACCTTTCTCAAGCCCCAAGTTTATCCTCTCTGTCAGTCAGCCTCTCCTGAAATGTGTTATCACCTGAGAAACCCCTGCCCCTTGAAGGGTTAATGGGCTCAGCTTGGATGTGGATAACATCAATAATTAGCAAGGATGTCTACACAGATGTAAGCACTGCACAGAGGATACTTGGATTTTTAAATACTCAAATGTGGAGTGAGGGAGGGAAAAACAAGAAAATGACAAATATTTTGGTCTTTATGCTCACTGGAACAACATGATCATAGAGAAAGAAAAAAGTTCCTCACTGTTCCTGTCTTGCTTATGGGGCAGAGCTGATGGAAGCTGCATCCCCTCACCACACCAACAGAAGGAGACTTCTTGAAGATGTAATTTCTAGGAGTCCAAGTCAGTCTGGAGTTCTTGGAAGATTGTTTTCCTTTACAGCTTTTGGGAGTGATTCATCAGATCAAGGTGTTTTGTGAATCCACCAAGGCAGGTGCAGCTGAAGGCAGAGTCACTTTGGTGTGTATTTTCAGAGTGACTTTGGTGTGTATTTTCAGAGTGACTTTGGTGTGTATTTATTTACAGAGTGACTGGTGTGTATTTACAGGTCTGCTGTTACAAATGTGCTCTGGGCTTGTGCTCATCCAGCCTCTGGAACAGGAAAATCCCAGCCCTGAGTGCAATTTGCACACGTTGGACAGTCCAGAGCAGCCCTGATGCAGTCCTGACACAACATCCCTGCCATGGATGCTGAAGGAGCAGCCAGAAAACGCCTTGTGCAGAGCTGTTAGCATGAGCCATCTCCCTGGTGCTCCTGAGAGGGTGCAGGGTCTGGAAGCCATCCTGGCTTTTTTTTTTGTGCACATTCTGAGCAGGCAGCAGCAGGGCTGTGCAATGTGACACGTCCCATTAGCCTGAGCCCTGCACACAGGGCACAGCAGGGCTGCCCCAGTGATGCCAATGGACTGGGAAGGTGCAGGGCACTGATGGGAACACCACTCTGGGGAAATGTTCTGAGCTCAGAGCTGCAGCAGACAGGCTGTGCTGTGCTCCAGACAGAATGCAGAGCTGCTGGCTTTGGTGCTGCCTGCACTGGGACAAGCACAAGTGGTTGCAGAGCCGCCCAAGTGTGAAAAAGCATTTTTCCTAGTTGGCTTCAAGGTCTGGAGAAAGGCTGCAGCATTTCAGCTGGGGCTTAAATCAGCTTCATTTTAGCTGTGATTAGTGATTCCTGAACAGGACAGGAGGAGCTCTCCAATGATCTAAATTCTGGCATGAGAAGCCAGCACAAGGAAGGAGGAAAGTGTTTTCCTTGGTATGAAGTTTCTACTCTAATTTCTGTTGTTCTCCCCCAACAAAATGTGCCAAAAGGCACAACGGAAAGCTCAGCAAGTTCTTTTTTTTTTTGTACTTGGTAGTACAGAGGAAAAATAATCTCAAATTAAGAGCTGTGCTGTAGACAACAGGGGGAACAAGATGCCTTATCCAGAGCTGGCCAGAAGAGTGACAAGGGAGATGACCAGAGGAGAGATAAGGGAGATGTGCATGTCCTCAGCTGAATTGCTGATGAGGTTGTGGCTGCCAAGGGCAGGGCCCTGGGATGAGCAGGTTCTGCTGTGTGACACATGATGGATGTGCCATGGGAGCATCACAGGCACAGTCAGCAAAGGGGGGCACAAAGCCACACCCTGGTCCCACAGAGAAGGAAAAGCAGTGCCTGTAGGATGTGTTGTTTGCCATACAGAGCACCCAAAATTCCACCTGTTGCACTCAAATTCTTCCTTTTATTCTGTGGGCTCTGTGTGGCATCTCCTTTCCTGTACCAAACTCAGTGGTTCTGGGTAAGGTGGGAAAAAAACACCTTGCTGGACCTGCAGAGAG
Source organism: Oenanthe melanoleuca (assembly GCF_029582105.1). Classification (NCBI taxonomy): domain Eukaryota; kingdom Metazoa; phylum Chordata; class Aves; order Passeriformes; family Muscicapidae; genus Oenanthe; species Oenanthe melanoleuca. Next base: position 17,536,792 of record NC_079346.1, on the reverse strand, counting down.
GCTGTTTGGATTTTCTTCTTCCCTTAAAAAGCAAAATAGAGAAAAACTGATTTAGAAATTGTGGATCTTCTGTAGAAGAGGAAAGATTTTGGTTTTTTTTAAATGGGATTTTATTCCTGAGGCTCTCCTTTGCTGCTCCTTTAGGTAAGGGAGAGATGGGCAGGGTTCCTTTCTTCTGGTGTAGAATGTCCCAAGAGCTACAAGAGTGTGAAAAGCAGGAAATCAAACATGCAACCTGGAAATAATTGGACCCCTCAAATATTTCAGCTCTAAACTGAAATCGAGTGGCTGCAAGCTGCAGTTGGTTATTTTTAGATTGCTTTGATGGTTTGATGATTTAAAGTCCCATCACTGCCTCCAGTATTTATCCCAGCAATCTATTTTAAATTTGATCAGAGACTGCAATCCTCCAGAGTTTGTTCTTGTGTTATTTAGGAATTGGCTGGTGAGGCAAGAGGCTGCCCATATTTCTGTGTTCAGCAGCAGTGTGTGCAATGCAAAGAGGAATTTTGGATAAATCCCTCCCTAATTCCTCACTATCACCTGTTGCAGTATTCAGGGGATACCTGTGAGAGCAGGAAACCTTCAGTGATGGGAAAGTAAAAGCAGAAGGGCTGCTTTGGCTGCAGGCAGAATCAAAGGTTGAAAAAAGATGAAATGAATGGGAAAGGTGGGTGACCTGGTTTGGAGGACAGGTGTCTGCCAGTAAAGGCAGAAGATTCTCTTTGAAATGGAGAATGTAAACCCCCTCCCTCCAAATTACTATAATTTTGAAATTAAGGGGCTCTCAGGCAAAGAGATGGGAATTAGGAATAACAGTTCTTTACTAGGAAAATTAAAATAGAAATGCAGTATTACACAGAACAATCCCAGCCCTGCCAGAGTCAGAATCCAAGCTGACACCCGTCAGTCAGTCAGGGTGTTGGCACAGTCCCATTCAATGGTGGCTGCATCCTCCTGCAGGGGCAGATGTGGTTCAGCTGGAGCAGTGCTCCTGGAGAAGGTGCAGTTTCCTCTGAAGCTCCAGGGATGATGTGGAAAGGTCTGGCTTTCCTCTGGAATCCAGTGGAAAGAAGGTTCCTTGGTGTCCCAAATGTCAGTTTTTATCTGGGTAGGAAAGGCTTGGCTGCTCCCCTGGCTGGAGCATCTCCCAGTGGGATGATGGAATTTTATCAGCCATGCCCTGGGACTGAATGGGCCAGCAGCAGATGATATCTCCTGGAGGGAGGATGGGCTGTGGGAAGATAAAGATGATTGCCCAGCTGGTTTAAAGCTGGCCCATGAGCAGATAATGTGTGCCAGGAGATCAGGGTCACTGCCCCAGCTGGGTTAACAGATGGGGACAGAACTCACATTGCTGGTACATCCTGTATTGCCACCAGCACAGTGGGGAAGGAAAATCCATCCGAGCTTGGGAGAGCTCCTGAAGCTACCAGACCTTCATGGAGTTGTCAGGGTTCCCCTCTGTGGTGTTCTGGGGAGGACAGCAGTGATTTATAAACCTCTACACTCAGTTGAAGAGTTTATTAAAAATAGCTTGGCATTTTCCAGCTCTCCTTATTGATGACTTGAGAATCAACCGTTAAATTCTTCTTAAAATTACAAAATTATAAAACCATAACTTACCGAGTTAAAGCAGGAGACTTTTGCCCAATCCTTGCTTGCCTCTCCTGAAGGGAAGAGGCACATGGGATTCTTTGTCCTGAGTGGATGAGGAATTGCAGATCCAGGCATTCATTGCAGCTCACTGCAAATAAATTCAGAATCACTTGGTTTGTTTTTCTCAAGTTCTCTGTTTCTTAATTCATGCAGTATAACCTAAAAACATTGTGGGCACTGTCTGAGTTTCTGGGCTGACTTTGATTTAATAAACTTGATTTTATAAAAGAGAAAACAGGGGAGTCCTGCTGCTGGTGAGAGCTTTGGGTTCTCATTTGACCAAAGGACCAGGCTGCTGTGAAAGGTGTTTATATTGATGGGGAATCAGTGCACAGAACTCATCTGTACACATGCCAATGTGAAATAATCTTTCATTTCATTATTAAATTCATTATTATTCACTATCAAGATTCATTATTTTCCTGTGTACGTATGAAACCCCAAGAGGGCTGCAATAATTGTGAACTCCACAAACAGATTTTCTTTGATTTGTTTTGTAGTTGTTTTGTTGTTGGGGGTTTGGAACTCGAAGATCTTTGAGGCTCCTTCCAAACCATTCTGTGACTCCACAAAAACCCCATAAAGTCATTTACTCCCACAGTTACTCTGCTAGAAATTACACCAAGTTTATGACATTTTTCCTGCTGCAAGACCATCACAGACAGCTCCTTTTATCCAAAGCTGCCATCCTGAGGTCAGCCTTTCCAATCTGGCAGAGTCAAGCTGCCACTTCTCCAAAATTGCCATTTTTGTCATTAATACCTGCTGAAGCTGTGTTCCAGCCAGGGAGCAACTGCTCCAATTTTTCCTTTATATATTTTATGTTCACTAAGCAGTTGACTTCTGTCACATGGGGACAAATTTGTATTTCACTGCTTTGGAATAGCAGAAAAATGTACAAGGGGAGATTTGTGCTGGGTCAGTGAGAAAATCCAGTGAAATAAATATTTAAGGAAGCATTTATCAGATGAGTTTAATGCTGGATTTTACATAGGCTGGAAAACTAGGAAAATATCCAAGACCAGAAGGGACTGTTTATGCTCCAAGTGTAAGTTCAGGTCTGCTAATGTCTGTATGAGCATCAGAATTAGCTAAAAAAGGATGGAAGAGCTTTTATTTTAAATTTTTTTTGGCTTTAAGCCTTTTGGCTGCAGAAGTTTAGGATTAGAGAGGGCCAATGGCTCTGACTTAATTTTTAGTGTTCAGGGAGCCAAGAATTGACTTTTTAAAAAAATTATGAGGGGAGCAGGGTGGTGGGAAGAGGACAGATTTTCAGATTCTATTACACTGAAGGATATTCAGAAGCAAGCTGAGGTTTGATTGGCAAAATGCAGAGGTGGAAAACATTTCCTCTTCATTTTCTCTTCCATTCCTCGTTGTGTTAAATCTGTTCAGCAGCACCCAGGAATTTCTGTAGCCTAATGACAAGAACACTCTTCTTGGGTGGGTGCCCTGAGCAGAATTTGTTTCCAGCTTCATCAGGTACTTTCCACATTCAAAGGTCTGCAATAAAGGATGAAATGTGGAGTTCTGTTTTCTTTTTCACACTACATGAGAAGTTAATGTTGAATGAAATCAGCTCTTTCCACTTAAAGAGAGAAAAGACACAATTTAATGTAATTTATTGGTTTAGTTAGGACATATATTTAATTGGATCATATATAAAATACTTAAGCTTTTTTGTCTCATTAAGCAACTTAGTTTGGATTTTATATCTGAAAGGTTTTTCAGTTTTGCTATTTAATGAAAGAAACAGAATACGACATCCTCTGCAAAGAAAAGAAAAATTGTTTGCACTCTGCAACTTAACATATCCATAAATTCAAAGGGTAAAAGTATATAGAATATGAAAAGGGCAAAAATATAGAATATGAAGAGGGTAAAAATAGAGAATATGAGAAATGTTGCATGAAGAAACAAAATAAAGCACTATGGAAAGAGAAGATGGAGAAACAAAGTGATATGAAGGAATAGAGAAACCCACTGCATCCTCTCTTGGATAACATCCCATCTGGTCCCACAGACACCTCTTTTAAAAACACATATTTATTTAAAGCTGTGTAGTATTTGTCCTCCTCCACACAGAGCAGGCTAAAAATGTCCTTTAAATTGTGCCAGGCATAAGCAGAAAATGAGATTCATGACTGCATGCCCTACATTCTGCATTCAGCTTTGTTTGGAATTGGATATTCCCTCCACTATCACTGCTTTCTGTTTAATTCCACACAAACGTTAGGCAGTAGTTCATAAATGTTAATTAAACTTCACTGTGCACCAGTGGGGAATAATTCCTGTTTGCTAGGCAGGAGCACCAGGTGGAAGGGGATGAGAGTGACCTGTGTAGGTGGGGGACCAACAAACAGAACGCACTTTCCCTGCTGTTTTTTGGGGTTTGAGTTAGCACTGCCAAGCCCAGGAGAACGCCAGGGATCTCTTCCCACAGTGTCTGAGGTCTGTGTGACCTGTTCACAACAACCAGCTGGGGTCAAGCTGCCTTTCCCAGCTGAAGCCCCAAACTGCTAATTAATTTTCCCTGCCTTGATGTGCTGATTCCAAGCACGTGGAGTGAGGGTTGCCTAGCCCTGATGAACATGACAGGCAGCAGTTTTTTCTCCCCAGATATCACTCTAATGAGGCAGGAGGGGGCTGTAAGCTCTGGGTGGGCCCAGGCACAGAAGCACCAGCAGGATCAGGTGTTTGCTGTGTCCCCATAGCATTGGTGAGCTGCCACCCCTACCCCTCCAAACCCCACCTGCCTTCTCCAGCTCAGCCCCTGGAGCCTGCAGCCCCTCAGGAGGAGCAATGCCCATCGAATTTTCATGTGTAAACACCACAAAATGCAGTTCTTTGGGAGAAGTGTCCATGCTGAACACTGCTGGTTTGGATTTTCTCCTGTTCTGCCTTGAGGAAGCCTCTCCCCTCTTTATGAAGGTGAATCTTTGCTCACAAGCACTCTGCAGGCATTTCTGCTACCAACAAACTTTCCTTTCTGATGGGAATTTGCTTTTTGCTCCCACTGGGAGTAAAATAAAATGCATCCATGTGCTTTATACTCACAGTGCTTCCTTCTCTTTGCCCCACTGAGGGCACTGCACCAGTGCAGCTCCATCACTCCACAGCTCATTCAGCTACACACTGTTAAAACTGGCTCTTTGGTAACTATCAGTTTCACTTTTTTTTTTTTTTTGCTGCAGTCCCACATCTTCCTTATCAAATCAACCAGGGTTCATCAGCCAGAATGCAATATTTGGTTCCCAGGTTACAACAAATCCTTCTGAGGTGATGTTAAAATCTAGTAATATAATCCTCTTTTTTAGCCTTCTGAATATCCCTCTGTCTCAGAAGGTTTCTCATTGTTCCTTTCCCTCTTTGTTCCAAGCAGATGGTTTGCTCCTTTCACATATTCTGCATTCTTAGTTAAATTCTAATTACTGTCTCTCTCCCCAAATGCCTCATACTTTGTGTGCTGACAAGCATACATTTGTGTTATCCCAGAAGTGATTTTAATTCTGTTTCTTCACAGCCAGCGTTAAGTTCAGTCTGTACAATTAATGTTGTGCAGAGAATAAAGCTGTGTCTGGACTTCTTAAAGTCACTGTGTGTATTTGCAAAAATACCTGAGAAATCACAGCAGCTCTGCTGCCCAACAGCATCAGGATTTTTCTACTAAAATTAGGGCTAGATTAAAAAAAAAATTATAAACCCTAAGGCCTTGGAAGCTGATGGGTAGAGTTTCAGAAGGTCAATGCTCAAGTGTTGATGGATTTTGTGAAATTCCAGCTTCTCACATCGTGTGCCTAATTAGGAGATTGGAGGCTTTTGGAAAATGAAAGGCACAAAGTTCAGTCTGCTCCAGAAGCAGCAAAAAGAACTGAATTAGGATGCTGAGAAGAGACCTATGGGCTTCAATTAAACAGCCCTGAAAATCCCTGTGTGCCTTGAAGGGCTGCACGGAGGGAACAAGGTCAGGCTGGAGCATCAAGGGAGAAAAGTCTGAAAGGGAGAATACAGGAAATGCTCTCCAAGGGCTGGAAAATAATACAGGACTAAAAGGACATTGCCAGAGAAAATGAGGGAATGTCAGGGCATGATTTGCAGCAGGGGGATGAGGAACAGGCTGACCCTGTACTGATAACTGGAGTTGGTCACAATGCTGCCCTGAAATCCATCTGGCTTTATTTCCCAACAGAAAAGGTAGCAAAGGGGTTAAAAGGAAAAGTCAGTTTTCACAGCTTAAATAAAATCTAACTTTTTAAAATATATCCACCATTTTCCAAGAAAGATGTGAAGCAGTGAAGAAAAAAATATTTTCTTGTCTTGTGGAGTGCTGAACATGAAATCCTCAGAGGAACTGAGCACCAGAGGAAAGGAAAATTCAAGGGACTCAGTTCTGGGAGCCTAAAGCTGTGTATGGTGGGAATTTCTCCATGCAAATCACCTTATTTGAGACCTGAAAATATTGAAATATGTGCATTGATTCCAGAGCAAGAACACAAAGAAATGTAAATATCCAAAGTTGGCAGTCATCACTGACATGGCTTGGTGGCACTGATCCTCCAAGTGACTTTGTGTCCTTGCAGAGGAGCCAAGTCCCAAATCCCACTCCTGAGAATCCCTTGGAGAGTGAGAATCTCGAGGGGTTGTCTACATACTCTGCTTTTTTTTTTTTCCTTATTTATTTGTTTTTATTTTGTCTGCAGCTTAAAAGCTCTTCTTGAATTATTTTCATGTTAATTTGAAAGCAGTGTAGTTAAAACAGGTTATGAGCAAGGCTTCCTCTGAACTATATATCCATATAAGAATGGAAGGTGATTCATTTCCAGGTGAAAATAAATGACAAATGAATCCTTTACTTGATTAAATAAAATAAAATTAAATTCCCCTTATTGAAAAGGGGAATTTAATGCAGTGAGGCAGCTCTAAAATAATCATTGCATGGTGCTCATTTGGTCTCACAAATCATTGGGTACCATTTAATTCTTTGGATACTTTTAGAAAGAAATCTAAATACCTACTATAATATACAATAAAAATATATAAAATGTATAATGTATACAGAATATTTTAAAAATCTACTGTGTTTTTTTTTTTGCTTAATGGGTAATTATGACCAGGAGATATTCTTGCCACTTTAATTTGGGAAAACCCAGGAATTCATGCCATGAAAAACTGCAAAATCTGAGAGCTGGTGGCAGATGACACAGCAGCCTGTCAGTGAGCTGAAACTGAGGGACCCAAACACCTTGGTGGATCAGTCCAGAATGTTTGTAGAGCATTTTCCCCTACTTTTATTTTTTTTTTTTTTTTTTTTTTTTGAAGCACAGGAAAAGCCCTTTGGGATGGCAGGAGGAGTCTTGCTGTGGGCTCAGCAGACACGAAGGAGCTCTGACAAGATCTGCTGCTGTTCATCCCGGGATATTTTGGTGGTGTGGTTTCACAACGTGATTGTTTTGAAAGCAAAACCAAGAGAGATACTACAAGTCAGAAATACGGTTTAATAGGAAAAAAGAGAAAAATAAAATACATGCAATAGTACAAAAGAAAGCACCACTGGCAGAGTCAGAATACAATCCTGCTAGTTGGGGTGGTGGCAGCAGTCCAGATGCAGTGGTCTTGTTGAAATAGTGATCCTGCAGAAAGGTGTGATAACTCTTGTCCTCTGGAATCCAGTGGAAAAGGCTGCTTTTGTGTCCAAATCTCAGTTTTTATCTGGGTAGGAAAGGCTTGGCTGCTCCCCTGGCTGGAGCATCTCCCAGTGGGATGATGGAATTTTATCAGCCATGCCCTGGGACTGAATGGGCCAGCAGCAGATGATATCTCCTGGAGGGAAGGTGGGCTGTGGAAAAGATAAAGATGATTGCCCAGCTGGTTTAAAGCTGGCCCATTAGCAGAGGATATCTCCCATGGAGATAAAGAACACTGCCCCCCCTGGTTTAACAGCTGGTGATAGAACACACACTTTGGGCACATCTTTACATTGTAACCCAGCACAGACAGGAGGTTGTTTTCCAGCAGAGATGCATGAGGAGCTGTCCCAGGTATTTCAGGTTTCAGGCTGGCTCTGTCAGCACAGGCACTGGGAGGAAACCCTGTGGCCATTCCCTCCCCTTTGGCACTGACATGGGATGATGGAGGTAAATAAATTCCATATTTTCACCACACAGCTGAGGAACTGATGGAAAGCAGATTTTTAACAGGAAATTGATTTGTAGAGAGTTCTCAGGGCTTGATAGAAGGCTCACACTGTGTGCATTTGTATGTAAACTTGGAGATAAGAAATGCTGACTTAGAAATGCCATGGAATAGGACAGATATTGTTGAGAGAGAAATAGAATTACATAAAAGTTTCAAAGGGTGGCCTTGCAAATCAGAGTAGTTAGTTTGGAGAAACAGAACTATGAAAGATGCATTGTAGTAGCTAAAGCTACTGCACAGCTAAAAAGCTACACAAGCCAAAATGATATATGGTGAGCAGCAATATTATTTAGTGCTGAAAAATCATAATTATCACCATTTGGGGGGGAAGAAGAATAATTTCAGAGCTCCAAAGACTCACCTGCAGCAGGACTTTCCAAGGTAAAGCAACACAGGAGGACAATCAATTATCAGTGAGGAATAAAGCATGGAATTAGCTGAGTGTGATCATTGGAAATGTGCACTGTAAGGGCAGGCTGAACTTTGCTGTTCCCTGACAGCAGCTCACATGGATTTCTACCTTAATAAGCCCAGAATTCACCACAGATACAGGCAGACATGAAAGTAATTGCTGCAGGAAAATGTCCAATACTACAAGAAATAAGTGTATTGTATATGCCAGGACATGACAGGGTCCAAAGCTATCCAGGAAAGAGATGGAAATAGCCTGAGACATGTCTGGGATGATGTGGGATTTGGGAGAACATGTCAAAGGAGCTGATTGAAGGAATCTGTCTATTAAATAACACTGATGGAAGAAAAACCCATTGGGTTTGCAGGGCATGGCTGGGACTGGGCAGCAGAACCTTCAGCCCTGGAGGAATTCCCAAAGAAATTAGCTTAAATGAGATTTTAAAAATCTTTTTCTGTTTTATGAGCATTTTTAGAGGAGAAATTGTCTTTGCTGGTTCTTGAGGAACTGCCAGGGGTTTAATTTTGGTTTGGAGACCTAAGTGAGGCCAGTGAATAACCCAAACCTCACTGAGTAGCTGCACCACAAGCATTTCCATTTCTGCATTTGAGTAGAAAAATAAGATTTTTTTTTTATTAGAGGTTGGTTTTTATGAGGTTTATTTTTTATTACGAGGTTCATCCTTAACTTTAAAAACTTCTTTTATTCCAGTCTTAAAGAAAGCTTTACATGTACAAAATGAGCATTTTTCTTTATCCTGACTCTGTTGGGCTAAACCTGAACAAAACCAGGTTTTTCTTCTCCCTAAAATCTTTGCTTCCTTTAAATCAACATCGATGAAACAACTTTATTGTGTCAGCTTTATGAGTTTTCTACAGAAGGGAATTACTTATTAACAGTGTGATTTGGAGGAGTTGTTGTGTATGAACCAAACCAAATCATTATTTATTTAACTAGTGGTGAGCTTTGCACTTTGGTTTTCCAGCATCAAGGAAAACTTATTGACTAAGAACGACTTTGAGTTCTTTAAATTTACCTAAACTGCCTACTCTGGCAGCAGCTAATAATTCAAAGCTGCTGTAAATCAGTTATTTTAGGCTTTATTGATTTGCAGCTGTAAGCAAGGGTTCAGTTATTTGAGTTATTTCCCCAAACTGATTTCCAAGCTTTTCAATATGTTTTGCTGGTTTATTTTGTCAGTTCAATCCTTTAAAACCTTGGAATTAATGCATCTGTAGCTACCTGGGAGCATGTTTTAATTTTATTCATGTGCCTCTTTGTTTTTGGAGAGGAAAAGAGAGAGAAACTAATTCAAATATAATTAGGGAAATTTGTTTGACTGGTGACCAGGACAAAATGGATCCAATTTTATTTTCAACCCCTTCATTAGAATTCCTTCTCCCTGTGGTTCAGCAGTGGTTTCCCACTTTCTCTTCTCAGTGTTCACACCACGAGGTGATGACAGGATGACAAGCAAGAAGTTGTGTGCTGGAGAGAGAGGTCACTTGGGCAAGTGAGTCAAACATGGGTGCCAAAACCCTGATCTAGACACTAAGGAAAGATTAATGAGGCCATTAGTGGCTTTGTTGTCCAGAGGAAATCTAGAGGAAGAACAGTTCTGATGCTGCAATTACCTTCCAGGGTTTCCATTTCCTTCCACAGCTTCAGCCAGTGCTGCTGAGTGTAAATTATGGTTGTCAGGGCTCTGGGGCTCTGGAGGGCTCGTGTTGAAGGCTGAGGATGGCTCCAAAGCTGGTGGTGCCCCCTTGCAGGAATAAATGTCACTGAGGGAAGGCTGAGTGACTCTCCAGAAGGGCCAGAAGAAATGGAAGGTGAGGGCTTGGCCCTGGGTACAAATTATTTGGATTATTCCAGTGGCCCTAGAAGGACCCTGCCTGTTTCCCCATAGCCCTGCTACAAGCAGCTGCTTGTGCCAGATCCCAAACATTTCTGTATTGTGAGATGTGAATCACCCAAAGCTGTTCAGAACAGTCTGGCCGGTGAGAGCACAACTCTCTGTGGCACCAGAGGAAAACTGCAGGATCCTGGTCAGTGTGTGCAGGGAGAAATCAGGGGTGTCCTGGTTTGGAGGACAGGTGTCTGCTAGGAAAGGCAGAAGCCTCTCTTTGAAATGGAGAATGTAAACTCTCCTCCCTCTGAATAATTACTATTTTGAAATTAAGGGACTCTCAGGCAAAGAGATGGGAATTAGGAATAGCAGTTCTTTACTAGGAAAATTAAACTAGAAATGCAGTATTACACAGAACAATCCCAGCCCTGCCAGAGTCAGAATCCAAGCTGACACCCGTCAGTCAGTCAGGGTGTTGGCACAGTCCCATTCAATGGTGGCTGCATCCTCCTGCAGGGGCAGATGTGGTTCAGCTGGAGCAGTGCTCCTGGAGAAGGTGCAGTTTCCTCTGCAGCTCCAGGGATGATGTGGAAAGGTCTGGCTTTCCTCTGGAATCCAGTGGAAAGAAGGTGCCTTGGTGTCCCAAATCTCAGTTTTTATCTGGGTAGGAAAGGCTTGGCTGCTCCCCTGGCTGGAGCATCTCCCAGTGGGATGATGGAATTTTATCAGCCATGCCCTGGGACTGAATGGGCCAGCAGCAGATGATATCTCCTGGAGGGAGGATGGGCTGTGGGAAGATAAAGATGATTGCCCAGCTGGTTTAAAGCTGGCCCATGAGCAGATAATGTGTGCCAGGAGATCAGGGTCACTGCCCCAGCTGGGTTAACAGATGGGGACAGAATCCACATTGCTGGTACATCCTGTACTGCAGCCCAAGACAAGGGGTAGTGATGCCTGAACCCTTATATACACATGGAGTGGATTTAATTATTAAAGTTATTAAAATTATCAAAGCCTCTCTCTCCTAACATGAAAGAGAGGCAGTCTTGCAGCTCTGGATGTGTCACAGAGCTGATTCTTGCATTCAGGGTTGCCCAGCTGGGAAATCCTGCTGGCTCCAAAGGGAGCTGCCCTGGTCACGTGAGGGGATTCAAAATCCATCTCTGCAAAGGGAGCAGAGCAGAGAGTCCTCTGCAGAAATAAACTTTCTGGAGATTTCTGTCTGATGCTCCTTTCCCAGCACGACTAAAATTGCTTCTTCAGGATCTGACCGGGAGGATGCTCCTGTAGAAACCCTCTAAAAATCTGATTTGTCTGCAGGTACCCTCTGTAAAACACTGACATAAATCCTGTCCTCTCTTCCCTAAATTAGGCAAAGCAGAGAAGATGGAGCCCAATGTATTATTTCCACTTCACTGGTGCAGCCTGTGTTCTCTCAGCACACACTTGGGGCTCACTGGGGTGCAGGAGGAGCTGGCTGATGTAAATCTGCCAGCAGGACTCTCCCCTGCTCCCACAGCTTTAGGATCAGTGCAGGAAGAAGCTGGATGTCCTCTCTCCTGCCAGCCCCACCAGCTCTGGGAAGAAACTTAAAGAATGAAATAAAGCCTGAACATCTGATCTGGCACAACCTTGCCATAGAAATTTATCACCAAGATGGTTTTTATTTATTCACTGGCTCAGAAAGAAATCCAACTGGTAAAATCACTTTTTTTTTTTTTTTAAAATATTTTTTAAATTTTTTTTTTGAGAGAACTGCCCAGTTAGCAGCATTCTCCAGCACTGCTGTCTTTGTAGCTGGACCAAGGCACGCACAGCAGTGCTCTGTAGCTCCAGGTTGTTTTCTGGGGTCATGGAAGAAGGACATGGATCTATTTGAAGACAAAAACTTAACACTTTCCCAGCTCCTGTGGAAGAATTAAACCAGCCCTTAAGAGAGGCGGGCTGGAATTCTATTTAATATGTGTTAATCATCAGTGAATATTATGCTCTGAGATGCAAAGGCTACTCTTACAGAGGAAGTTTAGGAAAGTGAAGTGATTTATGAGGAATAACGTTTGCATTAGCAGTTTGATGTTATAACTCAAGCAATCCATCAGATTTTACTTTGGTCCATTTATTTTGTACTTGCCTTGCCCAAGGCCTTGTTTCTCATTGCAATAAAAGGTCAACTCCCAGCACTGTGCTAAGCAAGAAGAGAGTTCAAAGACAAGGTAACACACAAACCAGAAGAATCCAGACAAGAGCTGATATTTAAAATGCATTTATTTGAAATGTAAATACACATAAAATCAATACTGTCGTGGCTTTTAAAATCATCTACCTCCAGCTTGCATTTGGTGTGTCCCTTTGGGGACAGCAGCTTGAAAACCACGTGTGCACATCAGTGTCAGGCTCTGTCAGGTGCCACAGATTCTCCTGAAACCTCAGAGGATGCAAGAATCCTCTGTGAGCCCAAAAATCCTTCCTTAAACCCCAGATGGGCACATCAACCTTTCAAAATGTCCTGTACCCACGGTCATGGCAGGTCAGCACTGCTTAAAATGAAGCCATGGGGAAAAAAATGGAAACCAAATGGGAAAAGCAGATTTGTGTGCACAGGAAGATCATGCAGCAATCCCAGTTTTTGTAGCGAGGATGCTGAGCAGGATTATTGTTGCTGCCAGGTGAGACTGAGCCTGAATGGAATTAAAATTCAAATAAGGCTTAAGAGGGAGAGAATGTGGAGAGGAAAGAGGAGGAAGAGGTGGGGAATGTGTTTTATTTTCACTGCTGGTGCACTGGAGCTGTGGGGGCCACCAGAACAGCTGTGGCTGTAGTTTCTGGACACTGCCAAGCAAGAGGGAGAGGGGTTGTGTCACATTTGCTTGATTTGGAAGTGATTTTGTGCCAAATTAAATCAGAGTTTTGCAGCAGCAAGAGCTCATTTTCACCTTCCCAATAAATATCTTTACAGAGCAGCAGAGGCAGTTTTTGTTCACTTGTGGGGGTTTTTTTTCTCTTCCAGTGGCTGGTTAAGTGTCAGTGCCAGAGCAGGGCAGAACAAGGAGGTCAGAAGGGATGAAGAGTTGTCACATCTGGCTCTGTGGATCTGCTCCTCCTTTTGCTGAGTGCCCAGCCCTTGCTGTCCCTGAGTGTCCCCTCAAAGTGGCACATGCCACTTCCTTCATGTCTCCCTGGGCTGGTGTGAAACTGCACAGCCCTTCCCTGGCAGCCTTGAAGGGTTCAAACCAGGCCAGATTTAGACATCAAAAGGAAAAAAAAAAATAATAAAAAAAAGGCTGCCTCTGGATTTTAGCTCCCTGGAGAATGGCTCTCCTCAGCACCCTGCCTCACTTCCACACTGCCACTGTGGCTTTAGATTTGCTTTTCTTAACTCTAAATACATCAACCATTTGAACCTGACAATGTCTGGGGCACATTTAACAACAGAAATCTATAAATTAAGTTGTAAATTAATGCATATTGACATATGAGTCCTTTGTGTTGTATTAGCCAATTCTTGGTTTCCAGTTGCTGTCTAAATATTAAATATATATTTATCTAAATATAAACCCCACAACTTCTTGGCTTTATTATTCAATCCATTATACACATAAAATCCTCATCTGAGAGAATCAGAGGGAGAAACTGAAATTAGCTGATCAATGAATGGAGAAAAAACTGGTGTGGAGCTCACAGGAGAACATGGCAAGTGTCAAAAGAGGCAATCATGGCATTTACTGACAAATGAAGTAATTAACACTAAAAATCTTGGTGGATATTTCTGTGCATAAAAGGGTTGGGTTGGATTTCCATTCCACAGTTCTCTGTTTGTATATTAAGGCATAATTGCTGCTCATGATCAGTTATGTTTTGTTAAATTTTGGATGAGTAACAGTGCTAAAAACTACTGATTTCACCCACTTTTGAGCATTTCAAGTTGTTCAAGTTTGGAAAGCAGCATCCCACCAAGAGAACCAGATCTGTACAGAGAGGGTTTTGATTGATTACTGAACAACTCAGTAAATTAAAATACACAATATTTAGGCTGGGAATTAGTAATCGAAATATTTTTCAGGTCAATACCAGACAAAATCAGGAGCCATACAGTGTTTTAGATAAGAGAGACTTTTACAAGTGGCAGTCCTGGAGAACAGTTGGTGTCACAGAGAAGCTGAGAGCTGACAGAGGGGCTCAGAAACCCCTCTGCCAGAGGCCAGGGAGTGTTTTGGCTGCTAATTGTCTTGGCCAACATTCCAAGCTTTAATTAATTTCAGCCCATTTTCTCCTCCCCTGTTAGTTCAGGGCATTCACCTGTAGGCAGCATTTGTTGGCAGATTTTTAATTTTTTTTTTTGTCTGCATTTATTGCTTGACATTCCCTAGGAGGTGAGAGATGCTTTTTTAATACAGAAATATAAAAACACTTTCTCACCCTGTGCCCCTGTGCAATGCACTAAACCCATTAATGAGCACAGCAGCCTTGCAGAACAAGATGAAGAATAAAGGCTTGGAGGAAGCTGAGGAAAACCCTCCCCACGTCCAATATCCACCTGGTTTTGTTCAAATCAATGGAATAATTCCATGGGAGAACAGATTTCCTTGGTTACATGATGTAATTAAGGTGAAATAAAAGCATCTCAGTTTATACCTCAAGAAATTTAGCCTTAAAATAAGAGTAACCTATAATGTAAGTTACATATTACAAAAGATAAAGTAACAAAAAATTGAATGAACAAAAAAATAAATTTTGTAAAAAGAAAAAAATGCAATAAAAAATAAAAATAGTATAATCATATATCCCAAATATATAATTGGTATATATACCCAATACCCAACTATCAAATGTACAATTTCTCCTGTCTTGACCCTGCATCCTAGTGAAATAAAAACCACCCACAAATATTAAAAAACAAGCAATAATAATTAATAAAACGAAAATTTACTATAAATATAATGGTAAAATTAAAGTAATAAAATAGATAAATTATATAACATATGAACATAATGCAAATAATATAGAATAAAACCTAAAAATAATGTTGAGTCTGATCAAAATAAAGTTCACAGGCCTTACAGTGCTGTACTTTACATTAACAATGGGAAAATATTGATAACAAACCAATATTTTGAGTAGCACTGAACAGCACTGTCCCTGTGACAAATTCTCTCAAATTTGATTTAAGAGCATAGTTCGGGCAGATATTCATATTTGTATTGATGTTATTATTATTATTATTATTATTATTATTATTATTATTATTATTATTATTATTATTATTATTATTATTATTATTATTATTTTAACAGTTATGTTGATATGAGTGTCAGTTTTAAGAAAACACTTCCACCCCCTCCAAATCTGCTTTTTATGTATTTCTCAGTTCTCCCAGCCTAAAGCCACTAATCCTCTAATGCCTTTAAATTAGCTCTGGAGGTTTCTCCATCATTCAAACCCTCTGGAGGTTTTTAAGGAGCATTCTGACCAGGCTGCACAAAGCACTGCACTTTTTTTGGCTGTGAAAACACCTTTTTTTCCTCCTGCAAACATCAATTTTAACCACGAGGCTCTCAGACCTGGATGCCTCTCTCCTCTCCCAGGTGAGATTTGTGTTCCCCCCTCACTGCATGAGCAGGTGAGGCACAGCAGTGTTGTACTGAAGAATAAACACTCCAGAATTCAATGTTTCTCTGGGCCCAAACAGCTGAGAACAAAATATTTTCATTTTATGGCTGTGGGCAGAACATCCTAAATCTGTCCCTTTTTTTTTTTTTTTTTTTTTTGTTTGCTGTACAGAAATTGGAGTGATGGTCCAGCCCCAGCTGGGAGTTTTCTGCACAGAATCATTTTCTGCTCTGGGGTTTGTGTTTGCTGTGGATCAATACAAGGTGATATTTCCTGGTTTGATGTGACATTGTCACAAGGTTTGGACCTGTCCTGTCACACAGGGTTTGGTGATGAATGCACCAGGAGATCTCAGGGGATGCTGAAGGTTTCATGGAGTGGAAATCCTGGGAAAAGACCTGGGCTTAGGGCTTGGTTTGGGGAATTTTGGACTGGGAAAGTCCCTGTGAGTGATGTTGGGAGAGGTGAACCCCTGATTTCTTCACCCCCAAATCACTCACAGATCCCTGCTGATGCTTTTATAGAGAAAAAGGTTTGAACTGGTGACCAGTTCCTGTCCCTTCATCACCATTGGGGGATCTTTTTTAGGATTGGAGAGATGTGATAATGGTAGGAAAGATCAGGGGGATGGAAATGTGCCATGGGCATGGCAGGAAATGTGGGGCAGTGCTCTGCTCTGGAACCCACACCAGTAATTTTGTCTGATCCTGGTGGTGCCACACAGCCAGGCTGGAGCCACTGGGGCAGGGGCATATCCCCTGCTCTGCCCTCCCCTGCTCTTTTTGGGGAAGTCAGTCACAGCCAAAAACCAGTATTTCACTCAGCCATGGCTGAGAGGGTTTGAAAAATCTCATCATTTCTTTAGAAAACTGCAGCACGAATTAGATAAATTCATCTTTGGGTCTTTGTTTCAGGAGATGCTCTGTTGGCTTAGTTCTGAAATATTTGCTTGTTTTCCCCCTTTTTTTTTTTTTTTTTGGCAAAAACCTGCCACCAATTTTGACTTTTTAACAGATAGTTTGGATGGCAAATACCTATTATCCGATGGAAATGGAGTGTTGTAGCAGCCAAAGTCAATCTCTCTGCTGAACAATTTGAATAAAGGAGGGAAGCAAAGTGTTTTGCTGATGGTACAAAGACCCACGCTCCAGCCACTTTCCAAACTGGGGTCTGAGAACAAGGAAAAGTGTTCTGCTGAAGGGATCAGCACTGGGGAGAAGCAAAGCACAGAAATAAACTGCATTTTGTGGTACTTTTGAAGGAAGCTGGGCACTGTGGTGGTGTCCAGGAAGTCCTGGGGTTGGGAGTGAGGTGTGGACCTAAAAATTGGGAATCAGTATTGCTAAAAGTAAGCAGAGCACTGCAGCTGGTCTTTTTCTAAGAAATATATCTCTACATATGAAGTTATAAACTTATTTTATTTTCCAAGTGTAGTCCTGTGAGATTCCCCTCGAATAATTGGATTACACAGGAATAGAGGAGCACATAAAGAGGTTAAAGTGGAATTTGCTGAATGGCTTAAGTGAATTGTATCTTTTATTATTTCTTTAGGATGTTCATAGTCTGTGTGGGTGGATAACAGGAGAGAGAGAGAGAGTTCAGGCAGACCTTGCATTAGGAATAAAATGCAGCCTGGAGGAGTTCTGCTTTATGGTTGAGTTTTAAAGCCTTTGATAATAAGAGAAGTAAAGAAAATGGATTTGCCATTGCTGCAGAATGCACAAAGCTCTGTGTCTGCAACCTGTCCCAGATTATTGTGGCACGTGTGTGGCAGCAGCATCCTTTGTTCAGAGGGAATTTCAGCACTTGCAGCAGGAAGGGATCTGCTTTGGGAGCTCTCTCCTGTCTGGGGGTTTTTTCAGTGCCCATCCCCTGTGCTCAGGTTTCCTGGGGTCTGTGCTGCTCTGCAGAGAGCAGAGATGAGATTTAATGTGCTGTGAAAGGCTCTGAGCGTGGCAGGGAGGGGAGGCAGCACAGCAAAAACTTTACACTCCCGACTTGTCAGCATAATTTTGCCCCTGCAGGATCTTTATTTTCTTTCTTTTTTTTTTTTTTTTTTTTTTTTTTTGGGATGCAGAGCATGTGAGACAGGAATGTTTCCTGGCAACTGGAGGGGAGCAACCTGTGCAGGGAAGAAGCAGCAGGGGAAGAGAAAGGAGAGGGAATAGATGTGGCCCTTAGTGCTCCCTTTAGGACTGAGCCAGGAAATCTTTTGCTGGAGCTCTTTTCTTCTGCATTTCTTCCCCCAAACAAGTGGCTTCTCTCTCTTTTTAAGCAGGATGCACCCAGCTGATGAACTGCTGTGATAAAGGAGGTTGGGCATCTGGAAATCATAAAATTTTAGGGTTCTCAGAGTGAATGAAATGAGAGAATGCACTAGAGGAAAAGAAAAGGTTTAAGTTGCTGGGGCTGAACTCTGCAAAGTCTGGAATGAATTGGGGTAACCAAGGGAGGAGATCCCTCCCACCAAGAAGGGGATGATGCACTCAGGTATCAGAGGAGATGGACCTGGTTAACAAATCCCACACTAAGAGTCAGGACTGGGGTCTGGATTTCATGGAATTATCTCCATCACTCTCTCCTGGTTTGTGGCAAGTACCAGAGAGAGGGGTGGTGTCACCCTGCCAGATTCTGAGGGCACAGTAAAAATCTGGCTCACCCCCTAGGAATTATAGGAGGAAAGCCAGGGAAAGCATCTCTTCCAGGCTCTTTGTTAGCAGATAACTTTAAGTGTAGAATCACAGCTGAGACCATCCAAACCACACTTGAAACATAAAATTCCCCTTACTTCAACTTTTATTCTACAAGTGTAAACAGAAATATTAGGTGTAAGTTAGAACATCACTGGCTGCATGAAAAACTCTGCAGAAATAGCTATAAAATGGATTTTTACCAGCAGGCTCTGTGGGCAGTGAGTCCATGAAGCACAGCTGTTTGAAATTCATGTCTTTTTGGCATGCAGGAGCTGAAATTCAGGTGTTCTGCTGCAAGAGGCAGCAACAGGAGGTGAGGGAGGTGCCCAGAATATTTATTTGCATGCAGGAGCTTGGGAGGGAGCACAGAGCAGATTAACAATTATCTCTGGCTGGGCACAAAGCTGGCTGACCTAATGCTGAGAGCAAACATTCCCCAGCCCGTGGCACCAGCCCCACTTCTTCTTTGCCTGCTAGGAAGTGTCAGAATAAATATTTTCTTTTTCCCTGCGAGTCTGTGATGGCACAGATGAGCTGCGTGTTATTTTCATGGAATCACAGGATGGTTTGGGTTGGGAGGGACCCCAAAGGTCACCCAATTCCACCCCTGCCATGGCAGGGACACCTGAACTGTCCCCAGGTGCTCCAAGCCCCAGTCCAACCTGCCAGGGATCCAGGGGCAGCCACAGCTCCTTTGTGCCACCCTCACAGCCAGGAATTTCTTCCCAAAATTCCATCCAGCCCAGCTCTCTGGCACTGGGAGCCATTCCCTGTGCCCTGTGCCTTGTAAATCATCCCTCTCCATGTTTCCTGCAGCCCCTCCAGTCCCTGCAGTGCCACAGTTCAGTGACCCCAAAGCTTCTCCTGTGCAGGTGAACAATCCCAGCCCTCCCAGCCTTTCCTGCCAGCAGAGCTGCTCCACCCCTGGGATCATCCTGGAGCCTCCTCTGGGCTCTCCAGCAGCTCCAGCTCCTCCCTGAGAGGTCAATACCTCCAGTGCTCCAGCCACCAAGGTCGTGGGGTTATCCTCTTAAATGAGTAATGCAGCTAACAGTTGCTAAAAGGTTCTTTATTGCAGAAGCACATCAGTCTCTAAAGGCACAGTCACAGATGTTAAATTCCATGCTAAGTTTTGGTATAGAGTCCCAAACAGAAGTAGAAGCTGCTCTTGTCAAAGGTCTGAGGAAGCTGATGTTGCTGTGGCAGCTCCTCTCTTCGTCTTGGGTGTTGGCTGATGATGGGGAGCAAAAGCAAAAAGAAAAGCAGTGGCAGGAAAAGCAGAAAAGTGATGGCACAAGCACTAACTCTCCCCAGTACATATCTTATAAAGAATATTTCCAGCAAGCTAAGACACAAACTTGGACCAGCACTCCTTAACCTATTAGAATTCTAGTTTCTTAGACACCAGGTTACACATACACTACACATACAACCTATTTTGTTCTATCTCAAAAATGTAATAATATTTTTACTATAGCTCCATTATGTCTAGGTACCATCTACAACTACAGTCCTAGAGCCTCCACTGAAAACATCAGCATGTTTTTGAACCTTCACTAGAACTGCACTTCTACTTTGGTATCTAAATCTTTCACTTACTAAAACCATTAGAATTCATCCTAAAACTTAAACTTACACCTCTACCTTATGTGTGAGTGGCTTAATATACTTCAATCCATCCAAAGATTTTCCTACAGACTGATTTTTGAAACCAGGGAATCCTCACTGATGGGAACCATTTGATTTGGGAGTTGCCACGGGGAAAACACAATGGTGTTGGGTCTTACCTGGAATTTTGGTACAATTTAAGGGTTTAGGAGGAGACCAAACAGGTGTTTGGGAGGTGGACAAGGACAGGAACTGCCCAGAATTTGGGTTGGCACTTTGGGTTCACTGCCTGCCTTGGAGCCCTGAGCTCAGGCAGGGCTGGAATTTTGGGAAACCAGGATTTGTGTGCCTTGGAGAGGTTCTTTAGCAGGTTAAAGTGGGGATTTACTGGAGGCCTTCCACAGGCACAGCTTGGGCAGTCAGAGCCTCCCAGAGCTGCACACAAGGGGCACAATGGCCACGAGTTTTTCACACAATTATCAGTTTGGTCCATTCACATATCAGGGGTTAATCCTCCAATTACAGCTGCAGGAAATTAAGCCATTTACCCCCAGTTTGCTGCCCCCAAATTCACTTTTGTTTGTAGTTTTTGGGGCCTGAGGCAGTGAGGTGTCCTTGAGTTTCCTAGAGAGAAATTGTTTTATCTGAATAAAATAACTAAGACAATAACTAATGCTGTATATGGAGTTTAGAGTTATGCACTAAAGAAATACAGGATCTGAAATACATAAAATCTAAAATCCTAAGGCATCAAATGGACAAAGCTGGTTGTACCCAGCTGCCATTCCTGGAGGGCTTTACCTGAGTGTGTTCCTCTCATCTGAGAGATTCCTGCTGCAGTCCTGTTATCCCAACACAAATCCAGGCACCTGCAGAGGGCACAGAGCCATGAGCTCTGGGCCATGGAAAAGCTGTGACACCACACCCAATGCCATTAACGCCTCATGTTGCAAACCTCACTTGCTAAGATTTCTTTCCTGCCAGATTTACATATAAACAATTTAGATTTCAACTCAACCAGTGTGTTTTCAGAAGTAACTCCAGTAAATCACTTTAATCCCCAGCTCTGTTAAATAGAGTTGTTGTTAGAGTTGGAGTTGATATCATTAAAAGATTTAGCTGAATGATGTCACACTCTGCTTTATCCAAACTGCCTTTTGCAGTTTCAATAATTAAGCACAAGAAATTTTTCTCAGAGGGCATCCTGAATGCAAGACTATCCACATAAATCCCATTTTTCTCCAGATTTTGGGACTGTCTGCAGTTGAATACTTTAACAGAGTGAGCCTCTCTGGTACTATTTTATTTGTTTTTTGTTTTTTCTCTCCTTTCTTTTGACCTTGGTGTGTCCTCAGTCTTTTCTGGCCACGCTGCTGGATTGCTGGGAGGCTTGTCTGAGTGAAGAACCTCGTGTGTGTGTGATGTCAGCCCCATGCCAGAAGGCTGGGAAGGTGAAGAACACTCAGATTTTCCTCTGAAAGCCTTTCTGAAAAACACACTTTAGTGACAACAAAAATTTCTGTCGCTGGGTTTTGGATTTTGCCAACACGGGAAGGAGGAAATCAGCAGCAAGATGGAAATGGGGGGAGAAAAGATTGTAAAAAATGTTTCAAATTACTCTTCAAAGTATTTATGATTTACTTAGCAGAAGAGGTTATAAAACACAAAAGGCTTGTGATTAAAAATAATTTAAAGAAGAAAGATGAAAGGAGATGCAGTAAGAAGCTGCAAGTGTTGTTCTTTGAGATTAAGTTGGCTGATCAAATAAAGAGCTAAAAAAAGTGTGATCTGCCCTGTTCATAAATCTGTCTTGGATTAATTAAATCTGCCATTTATTTATTTTAAATACATGTCACATTGCCATATTAAGGTTTCTGCCTAAAACAAAAGGGCTGCTGGGAAAACCAGAACAATTTGGTTTAAAATCAAAGACATGAGCACAAGATCAGAAGGATTTATAAATTCCACTGCCTGATCCCAGCATGCTGGAATTTATCACCCCTCACGGGCAGTATCCATCTCCTGGAGCTTCCTGGGAACATTTTAGGAAATTTCACTCTATTTTAGAATTTATTGTGCTATTTAATGCTTGTCTCCATGGTCTCAGTTCTGCTGAGCTCCTATGAAACAAGCAAAATATTTTCATTTCATCATCCAGACAAATTCTGGTGACAAGGAAATCTGAATTTGTGCTGAACTCTGTGGAGCTGCCTGATCATGAGCAGACCCACAGATGGCAGTGAGGCAGAATTCTGGTGTTGGGGCTTTGCAGAGCAGCAACCTGAACAGAAAATAAATGTTTTTTCCCACTTTTGCTGCCCTGGCTAAACAAACACAGCCTGTCTGATGTAGGAAAAGGGAAGAGTCTTTTCAAACAGGCCCTGGGACCTGAGCTGCAGGTGCCAGGTGATGCTTTGTGGAGTTATTTTCCATTAATTTTATTCCACAGTCTGGCTTGAATGGAAATGCTCTTTGTCATGGGCAAATATTTCCAAATTTTTGGGAAATATTTGTGAAATAAATGGATGTTAAGTATAAAACCAGTGAAATTTGGACAAAGTCTGAGAAGTCACGTGGTTTCCTTTCTGTGCAAATGCACCAGGTCACCAAAAACTGAATTTTTCATGGGAAATTATTACAAGTTACAGGGAGGAGCACGAGTGACCCAGAGGAGTCTTGGACTTCCCTTGCTTGGTTTGTGTCTTGTTAGGAGCTTAAAGTTTTCAGGTTTTCACGGAGTTCATGAACATTTTGAAGTAATCTGTGCCAGATTTATTACAGATAGAGGGAAATTATTGGGATTTATCACTTCAACAGTTTCAGGGGGTAGTGAAGCCACTACAAAAATCCCTTTAAACCTCTCCAGAGCTGATTGCAGGACCTGCCTCAGCAGGGCTGGGGGAGCTGCTGCAGGACTGACAGAGAAAATATCTGAATATCCCAGGAAATGTCTGATGGCCAAACACAATTCTCAGCTCCCCTGAAGAGCTTGGGATGAGTGCAACTGCCCACAGCAAGGAGAAATCAGGAGAAAATGGAAATTCTTCACCTTTTGGACTCATTTTTAACTCCAGGGCAGAGCTGATGGAGGCACAGACTCCAAGGAAGCTTTTGTGGGGTTTGGTTTTCATCTCCAGCTGCTTCCCAAGACCTCCAGTTTGTCCCAGGGTGATTATCTTGATTGTAGGCAAAACAAGAAGGTTCTGAGACAGACTAATGAAGTGAATTGTGCTGCTGCAGGGGCCAGTTGAACACACTTGGTGGGAAATGGATTCAGCTTCTGCAGAATATGTGAAAAAAAAATCAATATTTTCCTAAATTTCCACCCCCCCCAGATTAATTCTGAACTTTAACCCTGTTTAGAGCCATTTTGAAATAAGAGGTTCCTTCCTTTTTCATTAGGGAGGATTATTCTGGTTCTTTGCTCACTGCATTTTGAGGAAAGGGATTTTTCCTGTGTTGGGGTGTGAGCTGGGGAGGGAGTCCCAAAGCAGAATTCCCCAGGGAATCCCACACCTCTGCAGGGCTGGGCAGTGATGGAGCTGCTGCCCTGGGTAAATGGGATTCCTACCCTGAAATCCAGCCCAGAGTGTGCTGTGGGAACAAATTAAACCCCAGTGATCTCATTCAAGGGTCCTCAGCAGCCTAGATGGAAGGGATGACTACTTCTAGGATTAATTTATGGTCATTTTTCATGTTTGTTGACATGCTTTTACATTTTTATTTGCCTTCCTCTCTGATCTGCAGCTCTACAGTTCATCTGAATTTACTACACGTGGTGCCTTCCACATATTTTAAATAACTTTTTGTTTGTTTTGTCCCTCTCTAGGTCTGCATTTCTCAACATCGATGAGCTGTTTATTGCCTTGGAGGTCTCTTGTGCCCCAGATTTTACTCTCCCATGTGTGTATTCCTCCTCCTCAGCAGGCCTGAGTTTCTCTGCATTTTATCTTTGCATTACAGTCATTAAAAAGCCCCTTTTACACAGAATGGCTGCTGTGACTATAAAACCATGTTTGTAGCACACCAAGATAACAAAACCAGATTTCCCAGAGATAACTGGTCATTTAGGAAAATGGTTGTCACAGCTAAAGTAAAACAAGCTGTGGGCAGGTCAGGAGAAGTTCAGACTGAGCAGCCCCGAGGTTCTGCAAACCCTGCCTTGTCTAAGTAACACAGAAAATGCCAAAAAGTTCCAGTTCCTAAGGCCTCTTCCTGCTGGTGAAGATAATAATTTTTTTTTATAGAATAACTTCTATTAGTTGTTATTTTTTTTTTCTGCCTTTATTCAGAGTCAGGATTGAAGCACAAAACAGGATTTTTGTGTTCGGACTCAATTGTTAATTAATTTTTATCTATAGTACAGTGAGTGCTACTAACAAGCCAAAAGTGAGAAAATGTTGGTGGATCTCACTGGTTACAAAGATTTTTAAAGGCAAACAGCCCAATTAAAAGCTAACATCTCTATTATTTATACTTTTGACCCCATGACCA
Source organism: Oenanthe melanoleuca (assembly GCF_029582105.1). Classification (NCBI taxonomy): domain Eukaryota; kingdom Metazoa; phylum Chordata; class Aves; order Passeriformes; family Muscicapidae; genus Oenanthe; species Oenanthe melanoleuca. The sequence goes on along the minus strand of NC_079346.1, from coordinate 17,512,275 downwards.
AACACCCATGACCCACATGACCAAAAACTAGTTCCTAAAACCAAGGAGAAGAAGGAACAAGAAGGAAGAAAACAACACTCCAGAATGTCTATTTTCAGGGTTCCAACCAACTTCCAGTGTGTTTTCCGAATTTCCTTCCAAATCTGGGATTTTTGGACACAGAGTTTGCCTGCTCACCCCCTCACACTCCTGATCTGTACAGATGTTTTTAGGGGTGTCACCACTCAGACAACATCCATCAGTTTGGGTTTTCTAACAAGGAATTCCAAACTCCTAAAGATACCCAAACTGGAATAACCTGAGGCAAATCTGTGCAAAATCTGCATGTGGGAATGAAAATCTGCACAGGGGAAGAAAAATCTGCACAGGGGAATAAAAATCTGCACGTGGGAAGGAAAATCTGCACATGGGAAGATGGATGGAGAAAACATCCAATCTTTAATAGTTCAATCAACCCCAAAAACCCCAAATCACACAGCCTGGTCTCCAGGAAGAGGTTGTTCATAGGAATGAGCAGCATTTGCTCAGTGTTGTCAGATTTCCAGCAGATTTCCCTCCTCCTCCCCTGATTTCTGTTTCTCTGGAGGCTCTGGAAGAGCTGGTGCTCCCATGTTTGGGTTTTGCTGTCATCACCTGCCCACACAGCAGATCCTCTGCACTTAGCACAGAAAACACCCTGAGAGGGGGAATTTCTGGATGGATTCCCACTGCAATTCCTGCTCCTTGTTTAGCACAGGTGAAATTTTCCAGGTTTCAAGAGAGAAGGTTTTTTTTTTTTTTAACAAGCTCTGCACTCTGTAGCTGAATTTTTCTGTGGCTCCTTTCCTCTGAGATGTTTTGTATCCCAGAAGGATGTGGTGCTCTGTTAGAAAAAAACATACTTTTTAAATTATAAATTTCATAATTCTCCTCATTACTAAGCAGAGAAGAAAATGAGAAAATCATTAAGGTTGAAAAAGACCCACAAGAACCTTCAAACACCACTATGATGCAAAGTGCCACATATATTAATTTTTTTTATTTTTCCAAGGCTGGTGACTCCACCACCTCCCAGGGTAGCCCATCCCAATAAATACCTGGACAATTTGATTTTATGGAATTAATTTTTTAACTTTGAAATGAGGACATGTGTATCAAAAGCATGTTTATCTGTGATTCTTCAAGGGAAAAGAAAGTAAAAGTTCTGTTTAGCCATGAATACATCTTTAAAAAAGTATGTCATCTGCAATAATTTATTCAAAATATTTTTGTTCTAATTAATTTCTAAAGTGTTGGGAAATATTTGCATAAGGAAATCTTTGTAGTTTTGACTCCTTTAAAAAATAAAATCAGCCATTCATGATGTAATAATTAGTGAGAAGTACAAAGTGATCTAATACCCATTCTTCTGCATCAAACTGGCTTTCATTTTTAATCATAAATGCTGCCATTCTTAGCTCTGGAATAATTACAATTTCCATGGAGCTGCCTAGGGGATGTGCTCAGCCCTGGGAGAAGGAAAACAGGTCACTCCTTTGTGCTTTTATTCAAAAGCCAGACCCAAACCTTTCCACCCATGGTGGGAAAGGTGTTGAGAACCTCATCCCATAAACACAGCCACACTTCTGCCTGAGCTTCTGCCACTGCTGCTTTGCCTTCTGGGGCAAAAGTGGGTCTGGGGAGCCTCAGGAAATAAAACCATAAAGATCTGTCCCATTAGTGTGTCATTAGAAATGCTTATTACTCTTAAATCAGCTCATTGCAGCAGGTGCCCCCAGGTTAAAAATCAGCCCAGCAGCTCCTAAAGCAGTTTTATTTTCCTTGCTGGGTGTAGAATAATTGGGCTGCAGAGTCACAATTCATTGCTGAATTTAGGGGCCAGGTGTTGGTGCTGGTGCCTTTTTGGGCTACCTACAAACAGAGGCCAGACAGAATTAAGGCAATAAAAGCAGTTCTATTTATTGAAGGTCCATTTAGGTCCATTTAGGGCAGACAAAGCCCCCCAGGGGCTTCACCTAAAATGGATCCTCGTCACAGGTTTTCACACTTTTATCAGTTTGGTCATTTGTATATTGGGGTTAATCTCCCAATTCCAGCTCCAGGTAATAAAGTCATTCACCCCAAGTTTGCTCCCCCAATTCACTTTTGTTCCCATCTCTGGGCTCTGGGGCAGTGAGGTGTCCTTGATTGCCAGGCTGGAGAGGAATTGTTGTGTCTGAGCAGAATGGGAAAGCAGCAGCTGGCACTGGGTGTGGAGTTCAGAGTTACACACTAAAGAACTGCAGGATTGCAAATACATGGAAAATATAAAAGCTAAAATCCTAAAGCATCAGTGCCTTTTTGCTAAAGTCTGCTGGGCAGTTTGAGTGGGTAAATGGCTGCTTTTGCAGAAAAACCTGATGCTCCTTTCAGAAGGAAGGAGAAAGGAGCTGGTTTGAGTCATCACAGCCACCAGTGATGTCCCTGGACAGGACATTCCCTTCAATGTGGGAGGTGTGCAGTGATGCTGAGTATTTGCCACATACAGGTGTGGATTTAACAAGATTTAATGGAGGGATGTGAGTGAAGACAAGATTCAAAGTTCTGAGGAAGATCCCTGTCAAAAACAGAACTGCAGCTGGACCTGGTGGGGTTCATTTTTTGGAAGATTTTGAGCACCTTCTGTGCTGAGGCTTCTCTTCCCTTGTCCATTAGGATGCCCTTGGTGGGAATGTCACCTGGACCTGTGCTCACCCAGACTGGCATGTCCCCCTGCCATGGCCACTGCAGAATTTGGGTTTGTTATTCACAGATAAACAGAGCTTGGAGAGGGAACCTTTTGGTCTGCCTCAAAAGGAAAAACACCAAGTCCTGCTTGAGAGCTTGGCTTAGTCAGGAACCCTGGGCTGCTCCAGTGGCAGTGGGAAACAAGGAAATAACCCAAGGAAATAAGGAAATAAGCCAGGGGAATAAGGAAATAACCCAAGGAAATAAGGAAATAGGCCAGGGGAATAAGGACAAAAGCCAAGGAAATAAGGACAAAAGCCAAGGAAATAAGGAAATAAGCCAAGGAAATAAGGAAATAAGCCAGGGGAATAAGGAAATAAACCAGGGGAATAAGGAAATAAGACAGGGGAATAAGGAAATAAACCAAGCGAATAAGAAAATAACCCAAGGAAATAAGGAAATAAATCAGGGGAATAAGGAAATAAACCAGGGGAATAAGGAAATAGGCCAGGGGAATAAGGAAATAAGCCAAGGAAATAAGGAAAAAAGCCAAGGAAATAAGGAAATAAGCCAAGGAAATAAGGCAGGGGAATAAGGAAATAAGCCAAGGAAATAAGCCAGGGGAATAAGGAAATAAACCAAGGAAATAAGTAAATAACCCAAGGGAACAAGGAAATAAGCCAAGGAAATAAGGAAATAAGCCAAAACAAAATACAGAAATAAGCCAAGGAAATAAGGAAATAAGCCAGGGGAATAAGGAAATAAGCCAAGGAAATACAGAAATAAGCCAAGGAAATAAGGAAATAAGCAAAGGGAATAAGGAAATAAACCAAGGAAATTGGGAAATAAGCCAAGGAAATAAGGAAATAAACCAGGGGAATAAGAAAATAAGCCAAGGAAATAAGGAAATAACCCAAGGAAATAAAGAACTCAGACAGGAGAATAAGGAAATAAGCCAAGGAAATGAGTCCTTGAGCAGATAAAGGCGATGACCTTACAAGTGGTGGTGGAGCTGGAATACAACTGGCAGAGCTCTGATGCACTCACACACCCTGCAGCTTGGCAGCCTTTGAAATCCATCAGGATGCTGCCAGGGCAGTGTGTGCCAGGAGGAGGGAGTGAGGTGAGCTGTGCTGGGGATGCTGTCCCTCTGTGCCAGGGGTCAGCAGAGGAGCCACGGGCTGCGGCCAGTCCAGCACACGGACTCACCAGGGACTGGGAGAAAGGAGAATTTGCCTCCCCTTTTGCCTCCCCTCTCTCCCATCAGTCCCTAAAAGGATGTCCCTGGCTGGTTTGAAGGCTTGGGCCGTTGTGGCATTTGTACTTGCCCTGACAAAAAGCTGGGCAGAGCGGAGCGGCGCCGGAACATCGCTCTGACAGCCCAGTGAGTTTTACACTCCCCAACTTCCCTGCCTAATGTACCGTGGGCTCTGGCCTGCTCCTGCCTCCCAGGGCCCAGGAGATGCTGCACACTGCCCTGGGATGGATCCTGGCAGCTGGGATCACCCAGTGGGAATGGGGATGGGAACGGGGTATTTCTGACGCCGCTCTGCCAGGGGAAATCTGCACAGCTGTGGGCAGGGAGAATTGGCTTTTACAGGAGTGGGAAAAAGCTAAAAAAAGAGACAATGAAAAGGTTGGAGCAGGGAGAGCTCCTTGGGAAAAATGGGATTGCCAACACTTGGACACAGTGTGGTGGTGCTGCTCTCCTATTTGCATTTTTGTGCTAATGAGAGCTGCTAATGAGGCTACTCCTACAGCAGTGACTTATCTTGGAGAATTTGGAAAGAAACAGTTCCTGAAAAGCCAGCAGTAAATAAAAATAACCCCCCATCCACGAGCCCCAGTTTCATAATCTCGGAGAATCAAAGTTCATGAGATAAAGAAAAATCAAAGCAGAATGTGGAAGCACAAAAGAAGCGTGACAGAAACCCCTGGAGAGGAGTGTGGCTTACAAAGGAAAAAGATGAGCCAAACCTACAGCAGATCATTAAATATTGAATGGTAAGTAACACAGAGCACGTAAAGAACAAAGGAAAAAACTTTTCTGAGCATATTTGAGCAAGTTTTCTGTGAAAGTGAGAAGCTTAAAAGTGACACACACCATGTTTCATGCTGACACTTGAATGTCTTTGAGTGATGGAGCTGAAATTCCCCTTCTCCACCAGCACAAGGGCACTGGGTTGGTTCCTTGATGTCCTCCAGACTTGTTTGTTTAAATTGCTTATAAGCTGGCATTTTATTATTTAATTGCAGACATCCAAACCTATGTATTTTTTTCCCCTCAAAACCCCAACAGCAGTCCCATAAAATAGTGTATAAAGAGTAATGAGAGCCAGTCCTGGCAGGGGCTGAGGGAGCTGGGAAAGGGCTCAGCCTGGAGAAAAGGGGATCAGGGGGAATTTCTGGCTCTGCACAACTCCCTGGCAGGAGGGGACAGCCAGGTGGGTTCCAGGAGGAGAGGGAGCAGCCCCAGCTTGGACATCAGAACAACTTCTCCACAGAAAGAACAGTGATGGTTGAGCTGGCCAGGAACAAATGTCCCTTCTCTGGCTCATTCCCAGCTTGCCTTCCCTTATCCAGCTGGGCTGGAGGGCTGGTGGGTGGCTGGGAGAGCTGTGGGAGCTCAGTGCCTGCAGTGGGAAGGGGGCTGGAACTCATCTCCCCCCAGCACCACGGGAGGAGAGAGGCAGGATGGTTTTTAATGCACACCCAAGTCTAAACGCGTAGGTTTGGAGCAGATCCTGACAGGCAAGTCCTGTCACGACATGAGTGCTCAGAACAGGAGGGACCAGGCTGGGAAAGGTCACCCTCAGCCCCTCAGAATTGGGAAAATCAGCAGGAAAGGTCATGTGCTGCTGCTGTGCCACAGCTGGGGAAGAGCAGGGTGAAAAGAGCTGAGCTCTGTCACTCCCAGGCAAAGTTTGTTGCCTGCAGTGTGAGCTGGTGTTTCTCCCCCGTGTTTTGATTAATTATTTTGGTCATTCATTCAGTGAAGTGTTTGCAGTGCGGTGCAGTGAACTGAAATGACCCAGAAATAATTCCCTAACACAACCTGACGCTCTGGCTTACATTCAGAGAGAGATTTACTGTGTTACTCACTGGGGCATCTTCACCAAAGCTCTCCTCAGCCATCCCAGGGAAGCTGTGCCCTTCCTGCGGGACCAGACAGCTTCACATCCACCAGGTGATGTTCTGCTCCAGCACTGGAGTGTGCTGGGACACAATTTTTCCCCTTGGAGGAGCCCTGTGGGACCCTGTGGTTCATTTTTGGTGCCTTTCCATCCCCTGGGAGCACTGGGATGCAACAGCAGCTCTGTGTCTGCACGTGCTGTGGCCATAAATCATAGTGCCAGTGGGGCCTGGAAAACCTTTTCCTAGACTAAACTGAGCCTCCAAGGCTTCTTTTTTATGTTAAACATTTGTAGACTTTCCCAGGTTGCTTTAGAATAATTACAAAGAAGAGGAACTGCATGATGTGAGGGAATAAAGCAGTGACTCCATTCAGATTTATTCCCCTCCCAGCACTAAGTGGGTTTCCAGTTTGGTAAAATCCAGACTCCAGTTGAACATTTTGGCTATTTTCTGCCCTCTGTTGCTTTGTTTGTGGCCAGCTCTCAGCTGCTGATCCCCAAAGGCACAGCAAGCAGATCTTGCAGCCTGACTAAAGCACCACTGCTGGCAAAACACATTAATTTTTGTCCTGGTGACAATGCCTCATCTGTCCTGCTCTTCTCTTAGGCACTGCTGGACACATTTAGCACCAGCATGTACTTGTGACTCACAAATAACTCACAGGATTACTTCAGCCTGCTTGAGAGTCCAAAATAATCACTCAGGATTATTATTGTGAGACCATTCACAAACCTGAGGGGAAAAGTGATCAGGTGTGAAGCTGCAAAATCGTGGAATTGTGGAATCACAGGATGGTTTGGGTTGGAAAGAACCTTAAAGGTCCTCCCATGGGCAGAGACACTTTCCCCTACCCCAGGATGCTCCAAGCCCCAACCTGGCTTTGGACATTTCCAGGGATCTGGGGGCAGCCACAGCTTCTCTGGGCACCCTGTGCCAGGGCTGGAACTCCTTCCCAAAATCCCACCTAAGCCTGCCCTCTGTCAGTGTGAAACCATTCCCTGTGTCCTGTCACTCCAGGCTCTCAGAAATAATCTCCCACCAATCCATACATTTAAATAATAATGTTAAAAAATAATATTAAAAAAATAATGACAAATCCTGAATTAAAGTGCCTGTGTAGAGTGTGGCCAGAAGGAAGAACAAACCACAACAATACAATACAATAAAGGTTACCTGGATTTCTGTGAAAA